>NC_140594.1:30493725-31114975 GCF_964204655.1 Triturus cristatus | reverse complement strand
CTCACATGTGTACATTGCTATCAAGTCTTCTGTGTCTGTATGGCGCCAGCCTGCATGCACACATATATATAGCATGTTGGTTCTGAGGTATTTGTGAGTGTATCCTATTGCTAATGTGGTTCTTCCATTGTCTCCAGCATAGCTATAACCAGGTCCCAAAAATAAAGACCCAAATACACACGGCTCCCGGCCATGCTCCCGTCTTTCTCCTCACGAGGGTTCAAGGGGCTCCAAGATGAAGGAAGGCTTGTAGGCCACCTTGGTAGCAGCCGATAGAGTCTCGTCATCTCCTCTATTCATCTCACAGCCTTCAGGCTGGTCATGCTGCTGCTGCACGTCATGCTCATATCACCGGAGGTCTAATCTTGGTGTTCAAGCATCATATCATGCATGTACTACCAGAGGTCTTGTTCTTGGTGGTCATTCTGCTGCATGTCATGCACATACTACCAGAGGTCTTCTTCTTGGTGGTCATTCTGCTGCGTGTCATGCACATACTACCAGAGGTCTTCTTCTTGGTGGTCATTCTGCTGCGTGTCATGCACATACTACCAGAGGTCTTCTTCTTGGTGGTCATGCTGCTGCGTGTCATGCACATACTGCCAGAGGTCTTCTTCTTGGTGGTCATGCTGCTGAGTGTCATGCACATACTACCAAAGGTCTTCTTCTTGGTGGTCATGTTACTGTGTGTCATGCACGTACTACCAGAAGCCTCCTTCTTGGTGGTAATGCTGCTGCTGCATTTCATGCACATGCTACCAGAGGTCTTCTTCTTGATGGTCATGCTGCTGCTGTGTGTAATGCATATACTACCGGAGGTCTTCTTGGTGGTCATGCTGCTGCATGTCATGCACATACTATCAGAGATCTTCTTCTTGGTGGTCATGCTGCTGCTGCATTTCATGCACATACTACCAGAGTTCTTCTTCTTGGTGGTCTTGCTGCTGCTGCGTGTCATGCACCCATGACTGAGATCTTATTCTTAGTAGTCATGGCGATGAACACAGGCTCTGTTTGAGGCAGGTCTTGGATTTAAAGGATTGGATCGTTGTGAGCAGTCCTTCAGATCCTCAGTGTAATGATCAGGGAGATGTTCAGCTAGACTTAAGTATCATCCACATGCTGGTGGATTCTCACGTCCTAGCTGGAAACAGGACTCTGAGGTGCTCCATCTAGAGTTTGAAGATGGTTGGTGAGTCGATGGATCCTTGGGTAATACCGTAGGAGGCAGGATGGGCCCAGAGGTAGAGGACCTATATGGGGACCCACTGAACATTGAGGCTCATGTGGTCTTCTGCAGCATTGAAGGATGCAGCCTGACCCAGTAGGATGGAAGGTAGGGGTCGCCACTATCAGATCAAGAGAGTGTCCATCACCTCTCGGATGGTTGATGTCTCTGTAAGTCGTTGTGGTCTGACCCATGAGGGAATGCTCAAGGAGATGGTCACTTTTGATTGGCTCTTGCAACTAGGCAGCAACCACATCTTCTCAGAGTTCTTACAAACGGAGGAAAGGTGGGTGACATCAAAGTGAGACCTGCAATTACTTTAGTGACACCATCATGGACACTTGACACCTTGTTTGAGTGATATCACTCTGATAGAACGTGCAGTGACATCACACTGGGTGTTGACTTTATTTGAGTGATAGCACCCTGAGAGTTGCACTTACTGCAGTGAAATCACACTAGGAGCTGTTCTTACTACAGTGACATCCTACGAGAGCCATCTTTAATGCATTAAATTCACAAGGGGATCTGCCATCAATGTAGTGACATCACACTTGGAGCTGACATACTGCTGGGACATCACACAAGAGCTAACTTTGATGCAGTGACTTCACAACAGAAGCTAACCTTACGGAAGTGAAATCACACAAGGTCTAGGTTTGAGGCAGAGGCTTCACAATAAGTGCTTCTCTATAGGAATTTGGGTTACTGGTTGAGGGAGTGAAACCTTTATCAAGCAGCAACCACAATTCCTGTCAGGGTGAAGTCGCAAGCAAACCCCAAATTAACCTGTGCTCAACACCCTGGTAGCTTGGCACAGAGCAGTCAAGCTTAACATAGAGTCAATGTGTAGAGTATTTATGCAGCACTTAAGCACTAATAAAGAAAAAACACAATGCAAGAAAAATCCCACACCAACTTAGGAAAAGTAAGAGTAAAAGTTAATTATTTGATACCACAACTAAAAAAATCCAATTAGTAGAATCTGAGATATGCAATTTTAAAGATGTGAGTGAAATAGTACTTAAAAGCACAAAGCGCCTAATTTGGTTATCTGGTTGCCCCAGACTGGAACAAAGTCAAAAGCTCAGCCCAACCATGATGGAGTGTGGGCTGGATGGAGGGACTGGGTTAGGCCCAATGAAAAAAGTACCTTAAGCCCTGGATTGCAGAGCGTTGCGAGTTTGAGCACCAAGGATGCATCATGGCGTGGCGGTTCCGAGGATCTGCAAGGCTGTTGAGTCCTGTGTCATTGTCGAGGAGGTTGTCGATGAGGGGCTTGCGATGCGAAGGCTTGCATCAAGGATGCATAGTCCTGGGTCAATGCATCGCACATGAGCAGTTCCAAAGAAGCTGCATGGCTGCGATGCAGAGTCCTGCATCGTCGTCAAGGATTCCATTGACAAGGAGCTTGCGATGTGAAGGCTTGAGTCGAGGATGCGTCGCACAGCAGAGGTTCGGGGGAGATTGCGGGCTGCAATGGGAGGTCCGGTGTCAGAGGTGTGTCATGCTGATTCCGATGCGGCTGTGAGGAGATGTGTCACGCTGCGTCGGTTCTGCTCACAGGACCACAGCTGGGCTGCAGAGCACCTTCAAGCCTACTTTCCAAGGTCCAGGACTAGGGGGGCACCACTTGCAGGGTAGGACTCACAGCAGAAAGAGTCCAGGTGCTGGGTTCACCAGGTGAACGTGTGCTTCAAAATACATGTTATTTTATGTTATGCAGTGTTATGCTATGCTATGTTCTGTTATGTTCAAGGTGGTTGGAGCCTTTTCTGTCCCAGAGACTCGAAATAGGAGGCCAGCCAAGTAGCCTTGGAGCCACTCTGGTGGTCCTGGGCTCTAGATGAAGGTTCAGTGCTTCTCTCTCAGGCAGCTTTCTTCTGGCAGAGGAGCACAGCAGTCCTTTTGAGTGTTCCACTGGTCCAGAGGTGTACTGAAGAGTTGAGTCAGAGGGTCCATTATTAATACCTGGTGCCCACTTTGAAATAGGAGAAAGTTCTGGAGGTTTCTACACCCCCCACACCCCAAGGTGCTTGGAATTTCCTGCCTACCAGCCTGGTCCCAGCTTTCCTGGGGTCACAAAAGACTAGTGTTAAAACCCTTTGTGAGAGTGTTGGGCAGAGCCTTTGTGATGTGGAAGTGTGGTATGTGACAGCTCCTCCTGCTCATCAAGTCAGAAAGGGCCCATCCTGCCAACAGTTATTCCCCCTTTGTCTCACTGTCTGTGAGCAATACACGCAATACTCTAAGACCAACTGGCAGCTACACCTACTCAAGTGACCCAGGATACAGGCTGCAGGCACCAAATGGTTGGGGCAAGAAAATGCCTACTTTCTTAAAGTAGCATTTTCAGAAATGTGACCTAAAATCAGACGTTACCATTAAAGAGGGTTCTACATTACAATTCTGTAGAAAACCAAACTCAATATTCCTACCTGCTCCCAATTGAAAGTTATAATATATCATATATATTAAGTTAACCCAATGTTCTCCTAAGGGAGAGGCAGGTCTTGAGATAGAAAATGGATTTAAGCTTTTTCACTACCAACACATTTAAAAGTTAAAAGTACATGTCAAAATGTTTTAATACATTGCACCCTGCCCTATTGGCTGTTTAGGGCCTACCCTAGGGGTGACCTAAAAAGGTAGGTTTAAGCCTAGTAAAGGTTTATTTTACCAGTTCAAAATGGTAGTCTGCAGTGGCAGGCCTGGGACATGGTTGAATGGCTACTAAAGTGGTTGGCCAAAAGGGTGTAAGCCAATTTCACCATGTTAAAAGGAGAGAGCACAAGCACTTTAGCACTAGTTAACAGTAGTAAAGTGTGCAGAGTCTCACAGCCAACAAAAACAAGATCAACAAAAATGGAGGAGTAAGGCAAACATTTTCGGGGGAAGACCACCCCAAGGCTGACAGCTCTAACAATGACATTACGCCGTGGGCTGAACGTACTGCACTGGCATCGCACAAGAGCTACGTTTAAGGCAGTGGCTTCACAATAGGAGCTGCCCTTACTGCAGTGACATCGGACTAACAAGTGCTGAAACTGCACTGAGTCACCTTTCACTTTGAGCCTCACTTGCTGCAGTGACATCACATTTAGGTTTGACGTTGCTGCAGGGACATTAACAGAATGTTGTAGATACCAATGAGAGTTAATCTCGCTTTAAAGTGTAGGTGTGTTTTTATGTTTCATCCATCAGCTGCCTGTTGTGAGGGAACAAGCTGACCTTTATTTGTCATTATTTGCCTTCTGCCCTTCAGTGCTAACAAAACAGTCTGGAAAAACATTTATATAACTCCTGCAATAATTCTTTCTGTACAGAACTGAGATAACAAAGGTAATTTGTCGAATGATAAATGAGTTATTCCGAGGAAACTTCTGAGGGCTGCTCTAATGCTCTCTGGGTGTCTCTAATCGGCACCCAACCAATTGCCTACAGATTTCTGTCCAAATGAAGAAATATTTCATCCTGCTTATGGCATGACATTAGTGTTTCACATCCCCTGATAGTCCAGGAAGACATCGCCCTCCATATTAGAGATGTTAGCCACAGGTGGGCTGACTTCTAGTTAAAAAGGAGTATTTTCAAACATAACAGTGCCTCTAAAACTGTAGAAGTGCACCCTTTCAGGTGTCAGGCACCCTTACAGAGGCACCATCTACACAGCACATGACTGACTCGGTGGCAGCCCTTCCAGCCTTTCCGAGTCACTGACCAGTCCAAGATTGGCACATGACAGGCTCTGTCTAAGCCCTACTTGTTTTTTAAAGTAATTGGCTTGTCAGAACCCTAATATTTGACTAAGGCTTCTTGGAACAAGTCCTCCATCAGGAGAGCATCTTCCAGCAGGTTGGATCTTTACAGCTCCACATAGTCCAGGCTTCTTGGAGCATGTCTTCTACCCGTAGAGCATATTCCAGCAGGTTGGATCTTTTCAGCTCCACATAGTCCAGGCTTCTTGGAGCAGGTCTTTTACCAGTGGAGCATCTTCCAGCAGGTTGGATCTTCTCAGTTCCACATAGTTCAGGCTTCTTGGAGCGGGTCTTCTACCAGTGGAGCATCTTCCAGCAGGTTGGATCGTTTCAGCTCCACATAGTCCAGGCTTCTTGGAGCAGGTCTTTTACCAGTAGAGCATCTTCCAGCAGGTTGGATCTTCTCAGCTCCACATAGTCCAGGCATCTTGGAGCAGGTTTTCTACCAGTCTTTCAGCAGGTTGGATCTTTTCAGCTCCACATAGTCCAGGCTTCTTGGAGCAGGTCTTCTACCAGTGGAGCATCTTTCTGCAGGTTGGAACTTCTCAGCTCCACATAGTCCAGACTTCTTGGAGCAGGTCTTCTACCAGTGGAGCATCTTCCAGCAGGTTGGATCTTCTCAGCTCCACATAGTCCAGAGTTCTTGGAGCAGGTCTTCCGGCAGAAGAGCATCTTCCAGCAGGTTGGATCTTCTCAGCTCCACATAGTCCAGAGTTATTAGAGCAGGTCTTCCGGCAGAAGAGCACCTTCCAGCAGGTTGGATCTTCTCAGCTCCACATAGTCCAGGCTTCTTGGAGCAGGTCTTACAGCAGAAGAGCATATTCCAGCAGGTTGGATCTTCTCAGCTCCACATAGTCTAGGCTTCTTGGAGCAGGTCTACCAGCAGAAGAGTATCTTCCAGCAGGTTTGCTGCTCTAAGCTCCACACCGTCCAGCACATTAAGAGCAGGTCCTTCAGCAGGGGAGAATCTTCCAGCAGGTTGGCTGTTCTTAGCTCCTCACTGTCCAGGCTTCTTGAAGCAGGCCCTCCAGCAGGAGAGTATCTTCCAGTAGGCTTGCTGCTCTAAGCTCCACACCGTCCAGGCTATAAAGAGCAGGTCCTCCAGCAGGGGAGCATCTTACAGTAAGTTGGCTGTTCTTATCTCCTCACCGTCCAGGCTTCTTGGAGCGGGTTCTCCAGCAGGGGAGAATTTTACAGTAGGTTGGATCTTCTCAGCTCCACATCGTCCAGGCTACTCAGTGCAGGTCCTCCAGCAGGGGAGAATCTTCCAGCAGGTTGGCTGTTCTTAGCTCCTCACTGTCCAGGCTTCTTGAAGCAGGCCCTCCAGCAGGAGAGCATCTTCCAGTAGGTTTGCTGCTCTAAGCTCCACACCGTCCAGGCTATTAAGAGCAGGTCCTCCAGCAGGGGAGCATCTTACAGTAGGTTGGCTGTTCTTATCTCCTCACCGTCCAGGCTTCTTGGAGCAGGTTCTCCAGCAGGGGAGAATTTTACAGTAGGTTGGATCTTCTCTGCTCCACATCGTCCAGGCTACTCAGAGCAGGTCCTCCATCAGGGGAGAATATCTTCCAGCAGGTTGGATCTTCTCAGCTCCTCATCGTTAAGGCTTTTTGGCACAGGTCCTCTAGCAGGAGAGCATCTTCCAGCAGGATCATGGATCCTGTGGTGGCCGATGAGTAGCAGAGACAGCCCATTCTATGGCTCTGAAGATGCCATGCTCACCTAGTGTTATTGTTGTAATCACAAGGAGTCCAGTAGTCCAGGTGGAGATTAGGTAAGATGGTATATTGAGTAGTTATGATGAAGAGCTAAAGTAAAGAGCCCCACCAGGATCAGCCTTCCTGCTGCTCAGCCCATCCTCCAACTGACTCTCTCAGACGTCCAACATTCCAAGCATCAGCATGCACCAACATTCCACTACACACTCACACTGACCGAGGAGCAGGTATACGCATCTCCGCTCTTTACAGGGAACAAGAACATAATGCAATTTTCCAGTGAATAATTCGCATCTGCAGAAAAATACATGCATGGAAATAATAGGTGGACCAATCGCAAACATCTGATGATGACCAGATGACATGTATGTCAACATCAAATGCAATGATAGTAAAGTACAATGAAATAATTGACATGTGTGTGAAAATACAATACGTAATGATGGTAAATGACAATGCACGCATATGTAATCACATAAATGAATAACGCAACAAATAAAGCAGTAACCACTTCCTTTCTAATTGCACAAAAACTCCACTTAACTCACAGCTTCTCCCTTTCCAACAACAAAAACAAATCACACATTCTAACACATCACGCTTCACCTACCAAACACCTAATGCCACAAACATACCAGCTGACATGTAAGACAACACACAGGAAACCAACCACCGAGGGTGACGTAGAGACCAACTGAGAGCTCAAAATACATCTCAAACGCAACAGTCCTCCCAACTGTAATACCTAAGAAATTAGTGACTCAATCCCCGAGCAGTCATCTCAAACGCAACAGTCGTCCTAATTCTAAATGGATGACATACTACCACAGAGTCAGCCCTCACATAACATAAGTAGTATTAAAGAACACATGCAGCAAGCATACCAAAAACTGCAGAACGCACATAGGCTGCACTCTGAAATGATTCTGAGCATGCAATATAACTCTAGCTAAACTAGTAAAAGGCACAAACGTAACCGCATTGTTGAGATGCCATCCCACAAAATATACATATATTAGTACCAGTCAAAACCACACATGCCTCCCAAGACTGGATAATGCCTTAGGCTAAACTCCGGCAAGTTCACAGTAAGTGCAGAGCACATTTCTGCCTCCTAGACCAACATGTTTGGGCCACACTACAGATTGTTCTGTTCTCTGCCATTAATATAGCCCTCCAATGCAGCACTACCAATTAAACACCAGAAATTCCCAAACTGATGGCCGTGGAAAGAGCTCCAGAGCGTCGCAGGTTCCTTATTATTATTATTATTATTATAAGGATTTATATAGCGCAGATTAAAAGAATCGAAACTGTAACCCTACGGGTATCCAGGCGCTCTGACCAGACAAGATGTTTTATCGCACGAGAGGACAAGTTGGAGACTTTACGCTGCTGGGAACAACCAGGTTTTGAGGCTCCTTCTAAATTCTATCAAAGACTGCGTTTGCCTGAGAGCTGGTGGGAGTTCATTCCAGCTTTGGGCTCCGACCACCCTGAATGCCCTCCCTCCTAGTCTTGCCCGTTTAAAACTGGGCTGTACCAGCAGATTGGCCTTGGATGACCGCAGCTGCCTTACTGGGGAATACCAGGCAAATCTTTCCTGGAGTGGGATCGGGCCTAGTCCATGGATTGCCTTGTGCACCAGGCACAGAGATTTGAAAAGGACTCTTTCTTTAACGGGTAACCAATGTAGATCTCTGAGTGCCTGGGTGGAGGAGGAGTCAAACTTACGACCAAGTGCCAGCTTGGCAGCAGCTGACTGAACTCTCTGTAGCCCCTGCAGAATGTATTGGGGGGCTCCGAGATACAGAGAGTTGCAGTAATCCAGCCTGCTGAGGATAATGCTTCTTACGACCGTGTTACGGGAATCTGCAGGCAACAATGGGAGGACACGACGTAGAAGTCGCAGTAGACCAAAGCAGGTACTGGAAGTTTTGCTGGCCTGTGAAGCCAGCTGAAGGTTGTTATCGAACAAGACCCCCAGGTTCCGTACAGTGCTAGCTGGTGTCAGTGGAGCTGAATCCGGGGCGATTCTGAAGTCCACCGGAGGATGTTGAATCAGTCTTGTTGGTGCATAAAGCAACAGTTCTGTTTTGTCTCCGTTGAACTGCAGACAGTTTCTCCGTAGCCAGTCCGTTGTCTGCCTCATGCAATTTTGGAACTGCTCCAGAGAGACTGCCTGTTTGCCTTCCAAGGAGAAGGCTAGTTGGGTGTCGTCAGCATAATTGATCAGCTCCACCCCAAACGCTTTAATGATGGAAAATAGCGGTTGTAAGTATACATTAAATAGGATGGGGCTGATACTCGAGCCCTGTGGAACTCCGAAGTCCACTGGTGTGGTCTCTGAGATGAAAGAACCCATGGTCACCCTTTGGTGTCTTCCCGTTAGATAAGAACGCAACCACTGTAGTGCTTGACCTCCAACCCCAACCTCCGTCAGCCGTCCCAGCAGCGTTTCATGACTCACGGTATCGAATGCGGCTGACAGATCTAGGAGCACCAAAACAGCGGTGCTCCCTGTGTCAGCCCGCATCCGCAACGTGTCCAACATGGTGACTAATGCGGACTCGGTTCCGTGGCAAGGGCGGAAGCCGAACTGGTCCCTGTCCAGCAAACGGTTAGCCTCTAGATAACTCGAGAGGGATCTGCTCACCGCCTTCTCCAGGATTTTGATAGGGAACGGGAGGAGTGATATTGGCCGGAAGCTGGCAGGGACAGTTGGGTCCAGGCTTGATTTTTTGATCAGAGGGGAGACCAAGGCCAGTTTCCAGCTATCCGGGACCATACCTTCTGCCAGCGACTGATTACAGATCTGGCGCAGCCAGGGGAAGGTCGAATTACCCCATAGCTTCCACACCTTCTGGGGCAGTGGGTCAAGGGGGGAACCCGACAAGATGCTGTGTGCCGTCTTGATAAATGACTCATCTGAGAAAGATGAAAAAAGGGTTAGAGAACAATTACTACTTGGCTTCTCGTGGTGTGTTCCTTTCCCAGAGGCATCAGCTACTCTATCAGAGACCCCGAAGAGGTCCGTGATCTTCTTCACCTTGTCCTTAAAGTAGGTAGCAATATCATCGCATAACCTCTTGGAGGGCACTACTTTATTTTCGAGGCAGCTGGGGGCCGACAGGGAGTTCACTATTCTAAACAGTTCCCTTGCTCCATTTGGGGCAGATGCTATAGAGTCAGCGTAGAAGCTCGCTTTGCGATCCAGGATAAGTTGCTTGTATCTACTCTGTGCGGATTTCAACGCCGCCTTATCCCTGGCAAGGAGCCCCTTCCTCCATTTCCTTTCGATCTGCCTACAGAGCTGTTTTAACTGTCGCAGGTCATCATCGTACCAAGGCGCTGATGGTCTGCTCCTAACTCTGATCCTTTTCTTCGGGATCAAAAGGTCCAGCTCGTTAGTTAAAAACTTATGGTAGGCATTGTAATTATCCTCCACCGATCTGGAGGCTAGGAAAAGACTAGCTGTAGGGAGAGTCACCCGTGATCCGGTTTTGGTCAATTTGACCCAGTTTCTACCCTCTCTGTATGTTGCCGTGGTTTCGGATTGGCAGGAGGTAGCTGGTAGCAGTATCTTAAACTGAATACAAAAATGGTCTGTCCAAGTAAGCGGGTGAACGCCTAAAAGCTCGACCTCCGTCTTGTTGGCGAACAACAGATCCAGTATGTGGCCTTTTTGGTGGGTGGGAGATGTAACTAGCTGGTGGAGGCCAAGGCCAAGACAGGTAGCCGTTAGATCCCTCAACTGGTTCTTAGTACTTACGTCCTCCCGCCAGTTAAAGTCACCTAGGACAACCATCTTAGAATGTGTGAGTGCAAGGTTGATGATTATATTCAAAAGAGGTTGCGTTGGAGTGTGCCGCCCCGGTGGACGATAACAAAGCAGGCCTGTAAGTAAGTTCCCTCTGTCGCCCTGTAATGAGAAGGCCATAACTTCGATCCCCTCAATCGCCTCCGTATGTAGCAGGCTCGGACGCAAATTCTCCCTGTAGATTAGTCCCACCCCTCCTCCCTTACCGCCCTGTCTGGGTTTATGTATAAACTTAAAACCCTCTGGACAGGCGGAGCCAATCTCCACAGCTGCATCTGCTCTAGCCCATGTTTCTGTGAGGAAGAGCGCATCCAGCCGCAGATCTTCTAGTAGCAGTGCAGTTTCAGTGTGATGCTTAACTAGCGATCTGCAGTTCAACAGAGCACATTTGAGTGTGCCTGGCTCTTTCAAAGGTCTCTTGCCTGTTCTGGGTACTGAGTTGCAGGGTTGCATAGCACCCTTGCTCTGAGTGGGTACTGTGGGGGCCATCCTACCGCCTATATCCAGGAGCTGTAGTCTGGTGTACCGGCGGCGTCCCTCAACGTCGCTGGCAGGAGCTTGAGCCGTCCTATGCTCGTCCGGCACGGGGGTTCCTCCAGCAGAGACAGTCGATGAATGCATAGTTCCCTCCAACTTCCATTTGCTGTTGATTGCAAAGAGATCAAAAAGAAAGACCGAAGGTTCCCGCTACAAGTCTGCTTCAGGGCTGAGGCATAGAGAGTCATTGCCAGAACACACGGTCGACAAAAGAAAAAAAAACTTCAAACTGCTACCGCCACGTATCGTTGTAAAATGTTATACCTTCACACCGTAACAGTCAGTGAAGGGAAACGCTGAGCAAACAAAGATGGCGGCATGTAAGAATGACACATGCCGGCTGGCTCTAGGCACGTACATGCTGCAAAATATCACGTTCCAGGGCACAAGCTGAGACAACGCAGAAATTCCAAATTTACGAGCTCCCTGACCTCTGAGCTTGCACACTCACACTGACTGAGTAGCAGATATAACAGTTATCCTATGGGGAAAATCTTTGTGGCTAACTGGACCGGTCCGTCGTGGCACAAAGGATTCTTGGATCACCTGCCTTGTATCTCCAAGATAAAGTCAAATCAACCCTTGTCCAGTAGGTTCAACTCCTACATGGAGGGGGATTGGATCAGACGATTTTCAGGCTCTGGAAAGATAAGAACACAGACGAAACGTTCTCCCTAGGGAGTAAAGCTAGGAGCATCATGGTCGTCATGTTATTCTAGCTTTGCAATGGGGGGAGTTTTGACACACACGGGCCACCCGAACATGATATCCGTTATGAAGAAGACTCCCAGTGGAAAATAAAGAAGCATATTTATGGTACCCACTGGCTTGGTCTTCTTCTATCAATCAATCAGTAGACTTGTAGGGCTCTTCTTGTCACCCGTGAGGGTATCCAGGCGTGGGCATTGTTCAGCTGACTCCGCAAATCTCTCCATTGTCACTTTGAGTCACTTGTACATACTTATGTCACGAAAACGAGAGACACAATGGCATTTTGGACAGACGAGGCCATCTGATTAGCCATAAGACTTGGACACAATGGGGGCTATTCCCAAACTCCAGTTTGTAGTGCGTAAAGTACAGGTACAGCAGTACTACTCACTTACTAAAAAATGATATTCACTAATCCAAGAACTGAGCTCTCCGCCTCTCCTATTGATTCTGTGTTGAGATCTCCATCACGATGGCAGAGATCTTCACGCTCAAACCTACTTTGTAGTAGCAAATGTGGGTGGGACAAGGAAGTGGCTGAAAAATGGGGAATACTTTCTACTAAATGGAAGGGTGGTAGTAAAAAGTACAGGTGTCTAGGGAAGAACCCCATTGCTATTCACAAACGACAGTTCTAAAGTTAGTACAGTCCTAAAGGTGTTGAAAAAGTAGTAAGTGTACTTCAGCCCAGCCTTTGAGTAGGCCAAGCACCACATCTGGCCACTCACAGGTACTGCAACACAATCCCTTAGAAAATAATGAAGGCAGAGACTTAAAATGAAAACCCCTAGGAAAAAATGTAAAATTATTTAAATTATTTAGAGATTTAAAATATACCTAGAAATGTGTTTTGTTTAATGTCTAAACAATATATATATATATATATTCACTGAAAAAACCATAGGTTTCAGACATGTTATAGTTAGCGGAAATTTTACTGATAAAAAACCAATGAAATTCCCCCGTTATAGTTAGTGCAGGCAACTATAACTCACGCGACCGCAATCCTCTGCTGATGCTAATACTGTATTTAGACACTTATTTGCCCATGTCTTCTTCCATAAATTTTTAGCTATACATATATTACAAATATTTTTTTTTCATAAAGACACATATGTCATCAGCAGAAGATTGCGGTCGCGTGAGTTATAGTTGCCTGCACTAACTATAACGGGGGAATTTCATTGGTTTTTTATCAGTAAAATTTCCGCTAACTATAACATGTCTGAAACCTATGGTTTTTTCAGTGAATTTGCAAGGTTTTTTAAATGCTAATTCCTAACTATAACGTGTGTGAAACCTATGGTTTTTTCAGTGAATTTGTACGGTTTTTTAAATGCTAAGTTACTTTACGCCATTCGTGGCGTGCACGCCCACTTAACGCAGTTCGTTCCGTGCGCGCACTGTGCGCGCACAGTGAGCACGCGGTGCGCTTCGCGCACCGCGCGCCCACTTTACGCAGTTAGTGCCGTACATGCATGGAGGACATATTATGCGCTTCCTTGTGATAGGTAATCTGTTAAATTTAATTTGTAAGTGATGACAATAATATGCCATGCACAGAGAGTTTTTGTTTTTTTTTATTATTAAAATTTTTAGCGTAAGCGCACCGTACGCGTACGGTAAGCGTAATCGGCGAAATTTTCAAAAAATAAAAATTTACCGTTTTTGGCCTTGGGGGATCTTTGAGGACTCAACTAACATGGCTATGTGCATGGGCGCTGTCTAAACAGCCCCTTTATATGTTTTTTGCCTTTGTTTACAGCCCCCCCCTCAGAGTGCGAGAGAGAAAATGGCGGCCGCCGCTTCCTGGTTTCGACCGATTCGAATGTTTACTTAGATGTAACAGCCAATCAGAATCGCGCTCGCGCACGCCACCGTACGCGTACGGTAAGCTTACGGTAAGCGTACCGTAAGCTGGCTCAGATATATATATTGATTTAAAGGCTATTTTCTCAGAATCTACTGAACAGATTTACACCAAACCTACAAAAGGCACTTCCTTGACCTGAGGACTACCTCTCTGCCAAATTTCTAGTAATTCTGTTCAGCCGTTCGGGCTGTAGCCCTGTCTAAAGGTCCTATGGAAAAATGCATGGGAAAAACGCGTTTTGGGACCCCCCTTTTATCTCAGCCCCCGCTTGACGAATCCCCCCGAGACTTTCAGGGTAGGAGCGGAGCGTAGCGCCCCACCTATTTTGAGAAATTCGCGAGGATTCGTCGACCGGCGCCAAAGTTATTCAAAATAGAATGTTGCGGATTTCCTATGGAAACAGGGTCCTAACTATAACTACCTACTGGCGACCGCCAGTAGGTAATATATATATATATATATATATATATATATATATATATATATATATATATATATATATATATATATATATATATATATATATATATATATATACATATAATTCCTTTCTCCAGACGGGTTTGTTTAGGATCCGAGCCCGTTGTCAGTTGGTGCACAGATGCCGGTAAACCAGAAAACCGGCAAATCAGTATAATTCCAATTGCACGTAAACAAAGCACACTCAGAGTCACGGGTATTCCAAAGTGGCAGTAGTTTATTCTTCGCTACGCGTTTCGACACGCAGAGTGTCTTGATCACACGAATCTACGAACGTTTTGAATAGATTTAAATAAAGTTCATTGAAGTGATTTCACCCAGAGCATGATAATAGAAGTGGGACTATCCCCTCAATTGGTCTTATCAGATGTTCTAGTGCGGCAGACATATTGGAAAGTCCAAAACAACGTTTTCAAAATTAAAAATATAGTCATACTTCATTTGTTCAAAGATTATCGGAATGGCAAGAATTGGGTATCATCTCATGGCAAGAATACTGTTTTCTGAAACGTGATTTTCCGAAATTACCCATTCTGTATCTTCTCCCTAAACTTCATAAACACCCCACTATTCCACCAGGGAGACCAATCGTGTCTTCTATGGGCAGTGTTAACAAAAATGTATCCAAATATGTGGATCAGTTTTTAAAGGAGTATGTCATGAATCTACCATCATTCGTCAAAGACACTAAAGATTTCCTGAACAAACTTGATGGTCTCATATGGAACGAGAACTACCACCTGATTACCCTGGACGTGAACTCATTATATACTATAATAGACCACGTCCAGGGGGTCGAAGCCTGTATGCACTTTTTAGGCACTAGAGCCATCACTTATCTTGAACATACACGCATGTTGGCTGACATGATGATGATATGTCTAAAAAATAACATCTTCATGTTTGATGGGGTACTCTACAGGCAGGTGCGAGGCGCGGCTATGGGAACGTGCTTCGCACCTGGATTTGCAAACCTTTTCCTAGGAAAATGGGAAGAAGAAATTCGATCAAATCCATCCCTAACAAAATATTTTGAGTCAGTAGCTGTATGGCTCAGGTATATCGACGATCTATTCATTGTATGGAGTGGTGATAAACAAGAAGCTGTCGAGTTCATTAATGAACTCAACACAAACCCATACAATATTAGACTTACATCTAACATCAGCAAAAGGGAGGTGGAGTTCCTAGATACCCATATTGAGGTCATTGATGGGAAACTTGTAACGAGTCTATATAGGTTAGACACAGCTGGGAATAGCCTGCTCCATGCCCTAAGTGGCCACCCAGAACCTTTGAAGTGGAGTATCCCATATGGGGAACTACTTAGGGCAAGGAGAAATTGCAGCACAGACAACAAATTTGCAGAAGAAAAAAACAACATGCTTGAAAGATTTCGTCAGAGAGGATATCCTGAATGGGTCCTCAATAATGCAGTACATAAAATCGAAAGTGTAAGTAGAACCAAAGCACTAGAACAAAGAACTAATGACCCTGGAGACACAGACAATAACATCAGACTTGTAACTACATATAACAACAGATCAGGAAAAGTGTGTAAAATGCTCACCGAGAATTGGAAGATTCTCCAGACTGATGCCATTATAGGGAAAGAAATAGGAAAAAGACCCCTGATCACCTATAAGAGGGGCAAAAGTCTAAAGGATATATTGGTAAGAGGGGATATCACTGAACACAAAAGCCATAATTTCCATGATCTTAAAGGGTTCTTCCCCTGTGGGCACTGCAGAGCCTGCAAATTCAGTCACTCTGTGAAAGAATTTGACATTCCGGGGAGAAACAAAAAGTGGAGAATAAACCAATTTCTAACATGTAGCAGTAATTGTATTGTATATGTACTTGAATGTCCCTGCAAACGTAGATATGTGGGGAGTACGATTTGCATGGTAAAGAAACGTGTGATGGAACATCTCCGTGCGATTACCAACGTAAATGTACAATACCCAATTGCTAGGCATTTTTTGGAATTTCATCAATCTAATAATTCCCTGTTACGGTACTTTGCCATTGAACAAATAGTCTCGAATCCACGAGGCGGTAACAGAGACCTCAGATTGAGACAACAGGAATCAAAATGGATACTTGAGTTGGAAACTAGATTCCCGGGAGGTCATAATCTGGACGAGGAACTAGCCTCACATCTTCATATAGAATAAACAACTAGAGTTAATATCTAATACTACGACTGCATTATGAGAAATCTAATGAATGTTCTTTTTGGATACTTTTTCCTTTTTTCTCTTCGAGAATTTAATGGCTATATATCTCTTATTTGTGTTTTTTACAGGAGGAAAGGAAGGGGCCCATTTCGTGTCTGACTTCTCACGGGTTCCCTAACCTTTTCTTCCCCGGGCTCGGGACTACACTGTACACAGATAAGAGAATTTTTACAAATTTCTATCTATTTGGAAATAGAATTGGTTTCGTTTTTTTGTTTTTGGTTTTTGTTTGTTTTGCACATTTGACGGTGTCATGGATGGAGTTGGGACATTAACCTGCAAACTGATTTTAGTCTCGTATGATGTTGCAAATAGTATTTGATCAATGCCAAATCAATGTAATGTTTAGATATATAGTCTCTCTTCGGCACTAGACCGATAGAATGTATGAACAATAGACCCTTTATTTACTCTGTTTTGCCACTAGAGCGATTGGATACAAATGCGTGTCAAAGACACACTGGGGCCAACTTACACTCGTACTAAAATGTGTCGATTACATATTGGCAAACAGAATGATTACTAGATCGACATTGGCTATTTAACCTTGAAATATGACAAGAATGAAATTGAACCAAAACAATATACAGCAATGTATTCGCTAATGTAAATACTGGAAATGTGTAATTATATGCATATTGAATTTGTGTTCCCATTAACCACAAACAAATAGGGTGTCTATTTAGCAAATTGCTAAACAAATGAAGTATGACTATATTTTTAATTTTTGAAAACGTTGTTTTGGACTTTCCAATATGTCTGCCGCACTAGAACATCTGATAAGACCAATTGAGGGGATAGTCCCACTTCTATTATCATGCTCTGGGTGAAATCACTTCAATGAACTTTATTTAAATCTATTCAAAACGTTCGTAGATTCGTGTGATCAAGACACTCTGCGTGTCGAAACGCGTAGCGAAGAATAAACTACTGCCACTTTGGAATACCCGTGACTCTGAGTGTGCTTTGTTTACGTGCAATTGGAATTATATGTACATATAAATATATATATTGTTTTATCTTAAATGCATATTAAGAAAATTAACTTGAAAATAAAATTAAACTTTTAATAAAAATGTAAAATAATATGTTTAAATGAATCTACACATTACTGAACAATTTTTAATACATATTAAACAAAATTGTTACCATGGGTTAGAATTTTTGATTATCCCTTTAAAAATATTATTTATAATCAAAATAAATATATTTTAATTGATGAATTATTTAATACACTTTTAATGTAATGAGTTTTCATTAGATGAGTTATTGGTTAATAAATATTTTACATTAGTTCACATTTTTATATTAAAATATTTAACATACTTTTAAAAACATTAATAAACTTTTATATTTTTCCCTATACTTTCCCAAAGGGAGGCCTCCGCAATGGTGGTGGAGATCTTTATGTACGAGTGAAAAGTTACTAGTAGAAACTTTACACTCTGAAATCATGTTGTAGGAGGCTCCACCAGGGGGTAGAGACACATAATTCTGCACTTAGGTGTAAATCTACACTTAGAAATGACGAATAGCAAAATCATGTAGATTTACACCTCGGTGTAGTACTCAGTATACATGTGAGTAAATCTACAAGTGTCTATTTATCTTTATGAATAGGGCCCCAGTGAGCCTCTCATTGTGACTAATGCTGCCCAACCCTTGAAGCCTTTGAGGCCACCCAACGACTGGCAGCCGTTTTAATGTCCCCACACCTTAGTCCGCTTCTGTAGTTGGAGGCAGTTAGAACCGAGGTTGGGGTGGAGGTCAACCAGTGTTTAGGACTTCACTGCAGAGGAGAGAGCTGGAAGGAAGCACCACAGGCACCATGGAGATGATGGAGGCCAACATGATGGCACATCATTCCCTGCAGTTACAATCAGCAGGTGAGGGCCAAGTGATGCCCACAACCAATCTCTATACGAACCGTCAGGCCCCCTGCAAGAGAGGATCCTTTCCGATGGGCCGCTTCCTTGCTTCCGTTGCTGAATTGCTTGAAGACGGGCTTCAGATGGGATCAGTGGACCCATTGTTTTGAATCTACAGGCAGACTTTACAAGGACTTTGGTTTGTAATATTTCATACTTGCTAACCGCTGCCAAGAGAATTGGAGGCCAATAGTTATAATGAAGGGATGGGTTCCGCAAACCATTGATAGTGGCCATAACACAATGTTTCATAAAGTCTTTAGGAAGTCATTTGCTGTCAACCTCTTCAAAAACTGGACATTGGTTACATCTCAATGGTGGTCACCAGGTTCAGAGACTGCCCTTAAGGTGCAACCCAGCAGACGTTCCATCGTTCACATACCAAGCTGGTAAGTCCATAGCCTAAAGTTGAAAATGTAAGCGTGTACCTGGAAGCTGACATCTCTTGTGCCTCACAGTGCCTAAAAAAATATTTATGCCAACTAAATATAGTTAAGAATGGTCTTCGATTCTTGCAAACAATGTCCAAGGCATAGTAGTTGGGTCCTTCATTAGTATCCGGTTCACTTATGGCAACCTTCATCTCTCAGGTCTTCTGAACGACCACGTCAGATGTTTGTCGTTATCAGGGCTGGACCTGGGCATGAAGAGCAGGATTCCACTGTCTGGAGACGACAGCAGGGTCTCTCTACTAAGGACCAGGTCTGCTTTCAGCTAGCTTATCTGCATCTTAAATGCTTGCGCAAGCTATACCCGGCGTATGTCCAACAAAGCTATAAGATGAGGCAAACGTTTCTGGTTTTCAGTCTTCAACAGGCTTTTCAATGTAGTCCTTTAAGTGTTAGCCCAAGATATTGAAAATTCTGTTTAACCGTGTTTATACATTCTCCATAATAAAATAAATACCACAAAATAAGTTTTTCAAAATGTTATGAAAAAGGTGATTTTACTGCTACAGGTTTCTAAAGGGGCAAACCTGCAATATTGGCTTATCCGATGCCTGACAACATCATCTAAATGAAGGTCAAAGGTCCATTTGTTCTGGATTAGTTTAACACAACTCTCAAAGTAATATAGGAGTTAAGAAGTGTGTGACACTTTTGAAGAAATATGTTTCAAGGTCTTTGAAAAAAGTTAGATAGTTCTGTAATGGGAGACTAACATGCTTTTAACTAGGTAAATTATAGAATTGGTTAAAGGCGGTGAGGGGGTTGGTGAAGCTTGGAGGCAGTTTGATCTCTCTTGGCCACTGAAAGAGTAATCGAGGAACCCCACCGGACATGTGACCACACTAGCAGTAGCCTCAGTGCCAGGTTGGTGCCACCCAGACAACAAAGTGCTGGGAAGCTCAAAGAGGGGCACTGGACACAGATCTGGAGGTAAGGATCCCTCTCTGGTTAGGGACATACGTCTCATCCCTAATAGCAGCATGTTGTCACTTGTGCAGAAAAGAGTCCCAGCCATCTCAGTGGTTACCGCTGTGTACTCAACACACCACTGATGCTCTCTCAGTGGTTACCGCTGTGTACTCAACACACCACCGACGCCCTCTTAGTGGTTACTGCAGTGTACTCAAAAACCACTGATGCCCTCACAATGGTCACCCCTGCGTACTCAACACACCACAGATGCCCTCTCAGTGGTTACCGCTGTGTACTCTACACACCTCTGATGCCATCTCAGTGGTTACTGCTGTGAACTCAACACACCACCGACGCCCGCTCAATGGTTACTGCTGTGTACTTAACACACCACCAACGCCCTCTCAATGGTCACCGCTGCGTACTCAACACACCACTGACGCCCTCTCAATGGTTACTGCTGTGTACTCAAAACACCACCGACGCCCTCTTAGTGGTTATTGCTGTGTACTCAAAAAAACACTGATGCCATCTCAGTGGTCACCGCTGCATACTCAACACACGACTGATGCCCTCTGAGTGATTACCTCTGTGTAGACCTCATTGAGGCTTACACACATCTCTGAGCCATTGGTATTCAGATGCATGACTCAAAAACACTCTGACTTCTATCCGCTAAGGCAGCATCACAGTCTCATCTTCATGGCGCTCTACAACGATGGCCACGGTAATCATAACGCACATTGGCTTCCGTTGGACTGTCTTCCCTTGTCGCTCTCAGCTGCCTCTGCCATATCCAGTGATTATCTCTCAGTGAAACGCAGAGAGGTGATGGAAAACCTATCTGAAAGAATCTATTTTTTGACCTTAGCTCTTCTCATTCATTCCAAATGACACAAACTGTTTATTTCTATTTAAATACTAGCCCACAATACTTCCATGTCAAAACCCTGATAAACCTTGATAAAAAAATATAGGTTATTGGTGCTACAAATTTGAAAAATCCACTTCTCCGCAGACACTGCTCATCTTTAGGGGTTCCCTTGCTGCTCAGACCCACCTTTTCCGTGCTCTCCAGTGACTGCCATGAAGCTGACATACCCTGGTGTCAGAGGGGCCACATGGGATATATCTTTGATGCTAGTTTTGTAAGGAAAAGAGGTCGCTCTTTAAGTAGGTGAGTGATGAAAGTGTTAGTGGAATACTGATGGTAAATAGACAAAATATTGAGTTAAACTTATCGACCTACCAGAATATCGATGTTGGAATATCGTCATGCCAGAATATCGTTGACAAGAATATCGAGTTGAAACAAATATAGATTTTTTAAATATCGATGTTAAAAATATCTTTTTTTTAGTTAGTGTTATGTATGTTAGTATTTAATTTAAATGTATGTGTTCTATATTTTTGTGTAAGTATTGCTTTTGTGTTTTAATATATGTGTTAAATTTTTATAAGTAATACATTTTTTTCCCCAACATTTTCCTTTTTAGTTCCATAGCGGGTTGTGGGTTTATAGGGGAATAGGGTGGGAAGTAATTTAATTATAATACATTTATTAATAATTTTTAGAAGTTAATAATTATTTTTAATTAAATTTAGCATTTTATTTTCGTAGCGGGTTGTGGGTTTATAGGGGAATAGGGTGGGAAGTAATTGTATTGTTATTAATTAATTAATAATTTTTATTAATTAATATTTATGTATTTAAAAATGTATATTGTTAATTGTGAATATAATTTAATATTAATGATGTATTAAGTGGTTATTAATAATTATTAATTAATTGTTAAATATGTTAATTGTCTAATTTTTTAGGAGTGGGTTGTGGTTTATAGGGCAATGGAGTGGAAAGTAATTTAATTATAATTAATTCATGTATGTTTTTTATTAATTAATATTAATATTTTTAATATTTTATATTGTTAAATGTGGTTATTACTTTATTATTAATTTTTTATTATTTGGATATAAATAATTATTAATTAATTATTAATTATGTTAATTGTGTCTTTTTTAAAGAGTTTGTTGTGCATTGATAGGGGAGTACAGTGGAAAGTAATTTAATTTTAATTAAAAAAAAAATGTTTTTAATAATATTAATTTAAAGTTATTTTATAGTGTTGTGTGAACTAATTTATTAGTTATTGTTTTTAATTTGCTTTTAAATTGTTATTAGTTAACTAATTAATTGTCAATTAATTATGTTAATTTTTTCATGTTTTACAATATTGATGGTATTGTTTATAGGAGAATATAGTGAGAGGTAAATTATTTTTGAATAATTAATTATTTGTTAATGTTAATTATTTTACTGGAGTGGGAATACTAAATTATTCCCCTCCGCTATCAAACACTTTCCCTCCTGTTGCATTTGCTGGAGTGGGAATACTAAATTATTCCCCTCCGCTATCCAACACTTTCCCTACTGTTGCACTTACTGGAGTGGAAATCGTAATTTTTACCCCTCTGCTATCCAACACTTTCCCAACTGTTACACTCGTTGGAGTGGGAATATTTATTTTTACATCCCCGCTATCCAACACTTTCCCTACTGTTGCACTCACTGGAGTGGGAATAGTAATTTTTAACCCGCCCCCGGCTATCCTACACATTCCCTACTGTTGCACTTACTGGAGTGGGAATAGTAAATTTTACACCTCCGCTATCCAACAGTTTCCCTACTGTTACACTCGTTGGAGTGTGAATATTTATTTTTACTTCCCCACTATCCAACACTTTCCCTACTGTTGCACTCATTGGAGTGGCAATAGTAATTTTTACCCACCCGCTATCCAACACTTTCCCTACTGTTGCACTCGCTGGAGTGGGAATAGTAATTTTTACTTACCCACTATCCAACACTTTCCCTACTGTTGCACTCACTGGAGTGGGAATAGTAATTTTTACCACCCCCCGCTATCCTACACTTTCCCTACTGTTGCACTTACTGGAGTGGGAATAGTAATTTTTACCCACCCGCTATCCAACACTTTCCCTACTGTTGCACTCGCTGGAGTGGGAATAGTAATTTTTACCTACCCGCTATCCAACACTTTGTTATGTTATGTTAGAAAAGTTTTGTAGAGCGCTCGTTCACCGGTTGGTTTCTTGGCGCTAATGAGGCAGAGGGATCACCAATCGAAAGCAGATTATTTATAGGCGCATGTGAATAGCCATGTTTAGAGAGATTTCCTGAAATTGATCAGGTTTATGCTTAGTCTAATTTCCAGTGGGATGGAGTTCCATAGTCGAGGGGCAAGGGTCGCGAACCTGCATCCCCCTTGCCGCTTCAGCTTAAAGGTAGGTACTACGAGGAGATGGAGATTGGCTGAGCGGAGGTTGCACGAGGGGGTATAACGGGAAATGCGGTCGGTGATAAATCTGGGGCTGCGACCGTTTAGGGATTTGTACACCAGGCAGCCAATTTTAAAGGCACAGCGCTGGGGAATAGGTAACCAGTGAAGTTTTCTGAGGAGAGGGGAGGAGTGTTGCCATCTGGGCTGTTGGAAGATTAGTCTTGCCGCTTGATTTTGAACCAGTTGGAGTCGTCAGGTCAGGCCAAGTGGGAGTCCCAGGAAGGTGGCATTTGCGTAGTCGAGTCGAGATAGGACCAGGGCTATCACGACCTGGACCAGTGCAGTTTGGGATAATAGCCTTCTTATTTTCCTTATTTTGCGTAGCTGCAGGAAGCAGGTGGAAATCACTGTGCCTATGTGAGCTTTAAGTGACAGGTCATTGCTTATGGTGACCCCAAGGCTTTTTACTGAGGTGGTGGGAGTGGGTGGAGGGCCCGGATTGTTAGACCAGTAGTTTGAGCCCTAGTGTCTGTGTGTAGCGCCCGTCAGTATCAGTTCAGTTTTACTGGGGTTCAGTTTTAAATGATTGTGATCCATCCATTGGCGGATGAATGTCATGGTAGCTTGGAGCACTTTCCCTACTGTTGCACTCATTGTGGGAATAGTAATTTTAAACGCCCGCTATCCAACACTTTCCCTACTGTTGCACTTACTGGAGTGGAAATAGTAATTTTTACCCCTCCGCTATCCAACAGTTTCCCTACTGTTACACTCGTAGGAGTGGGAATATTTATTTTTACTTCCTTGCTATCAAACACTTTCCCTACTGTTGCACGCATTGGAGTGTGAATAGTAAATTTTACCCACACGCTATCCAACACTTTCCCTACTGTAGCACTTGCTGGAGAGGGAATAGTAATTTTTACCCCTCTGCTATCCAACTGTTACACTCATTGGAGTGGAAATATTTATTTTAACTTCCCCGCTATCAAACACTTTCCCTACTGTTGCACTCATTGGAGTGGGAATAGTAATTTTTGCCCACCGCTATCCAACACTTTCCTTACTGTTGCACTTACTGGAGTGGGAAAAGTAATTTTAACCCCTGCGCTATCCAACACTTTCCCTACTGTTACACTTGTTGGAGTGGGAATAGTAATTTTTACCTTCATGCTATCCAACACTTTCCCTACTGTTGCACTCACTGGAGTGGTAATAGTAATTTTTATCCCTCCACTATCCAACACTTTCCCTACTTATTTTATCATTAAATAATATTATTTATTAATTATTTTAAAGTAAATATATATATATATTAAATTGTTAATATGTATGTTTATTTTTGTTAAATTAAATTACATTTTTATGAATTTTTACATTTACAAATAAATTAAAATGGGCTATTTTTAAGTTAATAGTATTTTTTCCAATATTTTTGTACTTACCATGTTGTAGATAGGATGTCGATATTCTGGACATCGATATTCTTGACATGATATTCTGGTAGGTCGATATTGTTGTCATCGATATTATGACAGTGATCCCTTACGTCACGCAGTCCTTCAACAAGTACTTTATTTCATCTCACCTGTGGCCGCCGTAAAATACAGTTGTATCTCTTTGGGAGTCAGAGCTCGTTCCCAGATGATGAATTCATCGAAGGCCCCATTTACATAGGTCCCAGCCTGATCCTCGCTAGTGGCCACCACCAGGCTGGACCTTGGGTTTCCGTAGCTCTGAGACTCTTTGCCCCTTGGGTCGCTGGTGTTCAAGGTGCCATTGACATAAATCTTCAGTCCCTTATCTAAGGTCCAGGTGAAGAGTACATGGGTCCAATCTGCCCCTGTGGAGGAGAGAAAAGGAAGCTTGTAAGTCCAGCTAGAATTCTGGGTCACTCCAGGAAATTCCATACAGATTTTAATATAAAATGTAAGCTTGGTGCACCTTAAGCCAGCAGTAAAGGCTGCAGAGTTCCTCCCCCTTTTTTCACATATACAAAGTAAATCTTTTTGTGATTTTCAAAATATAGAACTGTATATTCTCATATTTTAACACTTTTCATGTGATTTTTGGTGTTTTCTTTGGGATGTATGACGTTACAACGCATGCTGTTACAACGCATGCTGTTACAACGAAAGTTTTACAACGCGAGTGCATTGACAACGCAGGACATTACAACGCAAGTCTTTACATCGACTTGCACTAGATGGCGTGCTAACATTAAAAAAGTGTAATTTACTATTCCAACTCCAATCCACGTAACAGTAGGGAAGGTGTTGGGATAGTAAACTACACTATTTTTAATGTTAGCACGCCATCTAGTGCAAGTCGATGTAAAGACTTGCGTTGTAATGTCCTGCGTTGTCAATGCACTCGCGTTGTAACAGTTTCGTTGTAATGGTAGTGCGTTGTAAAAGTTGCGTTGTAAAGGTTATTCCCCTTTTCTTTGCTGTGTGTGTCAAGTAGATTTTTGACTGTTCAAGACTAAGGGGCCTATTAGGACACCCTAGCGGTGCAGGGACCGGCCGCCAGTGGTGCGGCAGTCCCACACCGACAATTAGGATGCCACCGCCACCATGGCGGTGGCATCCTCTATTCCCAGCATTGTGGCGGGCAGTGCTCACAGCACCGCCCGCCACAATGCTGGGAATGCACGTTGTGCATTGTCAATGCCAAGGTGACAGGCACCGCGCGGTGCCTGCCACCTTGTCCGTGACATGTGCACCCACCTTGTCCGCAGTGGGCCCCCATAAGCGAAATCCGCATGGCTTTCCATGGCAGGGTCTCCGCCATGGAAAGCCCTGCACCGCTGCCCATGCTAATATGGACCATATCCAGCCCATTTTCCACCCGGTCGACCGGCGGAAAATCGGCGGACGGTCTTTCCATCCGTCGGGGTCCCCTCCGCCATACTATAATAGTGGTGGGAAATGGGTGGCGGGCAGGGTATGATGTAGGGCGGATCGCCACTGCCATGCGGGCGGTGGCGATCCGCCCTACATCCTAATAGTCCCCTAACAGTTTTGCTGCATTTAGTTTTAAGATTTGCATTTTCTTTCTTGTCCTCCCATGTTTTTTGGATCAAATATTAGTCAGTCAGCAGGGACAGCTGTGTGTGGACCAGGGACCTCACTAGCAGCACCTTTCCTTGAAGAATTTCACTGCCTCCCTTAGTATAATATGTTGTATCTCTGTAACAAACATTTCCTTGATGGGTCCTGGTTCCAGAGAATCCTGCAATGTATGTTTTATATCCATTAAGTTTGTTCTTAAAGTCCTGCATTGCGTCGACAAAATCAATTAAATGTTGCAGATGCAAAGCATTAAGAAAAAAACATGTAACGTACACATTAGCGTTTATTTTGAGTAAAATATTTAATATGACACAGGCCTTGTTCTGAGTGAGTGGAACACTTGGACATAAGGTGCTGGGCAGAGAGCAGCATGGTGGTGGGGGCTGGAGTGGGGGGTTCCACTTACGACCATATTACAAAAAACTGTAAGGGCCTCATTTCTGGGGTTTTGGTGTAGGGCAGTGCAGCAAGTCAGTTTGCTGCTCTGCCCTACGCCAAAGTGAAAGGGCCGGAGTGCACCGTATTTATCCACTATGGTGCATTCCTGTATTTCCCCCTGCACTGGCGTCATTTACCAGCCTAGTGCCAATGCACGCACTCTCACACCATGGTGCAAGGGTGCCTGTGTTATCTGCAGGATTGTTTTTGTACAGGAAGGAGAACCTTCCTGTACAAAAAGAATCCAGAGAGGTGTTTTCCTCTTTTTATGTGTGCTGAAGAATGAATGCAGCACAAATGGAAAGATGAAAAAGCGAGGAGAAATAAATACATTTCTTCTTGTTATGCCTCACCTAGGGAGGAGTAAGGTTTTGGCGCTTCCCCAGATTTACATGCTCTCGTAAATCTGGGGAAGTGTCAAAATGCATGGGTGTTGCGTGGGAATCCCCACTCCAACACCCATGGAACGCCTCCTTGACGCAGAGCAAGGTGACGCAGAGATTTGCACTGCCGTGCCTTACTCCATATATATGAGGCCACACAAACCACGCAGGGTGACTTTGCGCGGCTTCATAGACATTATTTTGTGATTTGCACTGCTGTAGCATCACAAAACATGACGCTCTGTCATGCCCCTAAGTGACTGGGGTAGGGTAATCTATATATGTGAAACCAGTCGTGGCCCATGCAGGTAAGAGCGGTGGGGCGGTGGGTGTGGGTGGGGGGGATTTCGACAGACGATGATGAGGGAAAATTTAATAAATAATTAACTTTCCCTCGTCGTCTGTCAAAATTACCCCCCCCCCAACTTGGCCCCACCGCTCTTACCTGCATGGGCCGCGGCTGCGTGACAGATGTGGTTGGAAGTAAGCAGGACAGTGTACCATACATTTCAAACTACCTGAGTGCAGTACCATAACACCAGAAGTTCCCAAGCCAGGAGTACACCCAGTTTCCAAATACTGCAACTTTGCCACAAGACCACACGAGTAGGGACGAGCCCCAACATCATTGTTGCGCCTAAATGTTAATCAACCCTGTACATTTTTATTATTTTCATATTCTGAAGCCAAATAATAAATATAAAGGCTCTTAGGTAGTTGGCTGGTATAACGTTTTCAGAATATTTAGAGATTTTTCAGCTAGTGATGGCTTGCGCCATGGAAACATTTGGAGATTTCCCAACAAGCGGGGTCTCTGAAAGTGTATCAGTATCCGCTTATTTGTGCATCACCAGGTAAAGTGTCTGTACTTGTTTTAATCCTATTAAAATCTCTGGGGCTTATTTACAAACCCCTTGCGCCGCTGGTACGTCACTTTTCCCCATATTAAAAGTGATGCACCGGCGGCGCAAGGGGCTTGTAAATAACCCTCTTTGTTTCCAGCGCATAATTACAAAATACGTGCTTCAATTTTGCTTTCCTAACCGCTGAATAGATACAGTTACTTTACAGGTATTTACATTTTATTGTGTATTGCAAAAAAACGACATCCTAAGATTGTCACATAATTACCTTTAAAAACTCCTCTCACTTTACAGTCAAAGAAAAAAAAGTAAACACCAATCCGATGTTAAAAGAATAGGCAGGAACGTGTCAGCTTGTCAGAAGACGTAGCCTGACGTTTGACCACTGCCACTGAAGCACGGCAAATGTGACCAGACAAATACAGCATTTAAAGTCTTCTTTATTTATTGCTCAAACTTTCCCGACCCACCAGAAGTCAGCTCGGCGGCGACCGTCATTGTGGGAAACCCTGGTCTACTGTGTATGTGAGTGTTAAGTCTTTTTTCTGGGTTTGTTGTACAGTAAGTTGCTTGAGGGTTGCAGCACTACTGCATATCCCGCTGCGCTGCTTGGTGTGCAGTGGCTGTTGACGTATGATGAGGGGTCTGTGTTGCTTGTTGTATCGGTTGGACATTATAGTACAGCTCTGTTGGAGCTCATCACAGTGACATCTGTATGTTGCTCAGTGTCCTGTTGTTTGTATGAGATGGAGACATGTGGTATGACTTTTTATGTTTACAACACTGGCCTTGTTGTATGTCAGCGTGGCTGATATGTTTGCATTAAGGGCCTCTTTATGAGTCGGTTTACAACGCTCTTGCACCCCGCAATGAGGTGCAAGAGCGACGCAAACCTTACATGTGATTTCAAGGAGCCACGCAAGGTCACTTTGCATGGCCCTGAATGGCTCCATAAATCTGGATTAAGGCAACGCAGCGTAAATCACTGCGTTGCCTCACTTTGCCCTGGGTAGGTGTTCCATAGGCTTTGCGTGGGTGCTCCAATGCAACTCCCATGCTTTTCGACGCATTCCCAGATTTACCAGAACTGATAGGCCTAGAAATGTGCCAAAAAGGCACAACGAGGAGAAATATCTGTATTTCTCCTCATTACTTCCTCTTTCTATGTGTGCTGTATTTTGCAGCACACATAGAAAGAGGAATGTCCCTCTCATGATTGAATTAGGGCCTGTAACGGACGCACCTACTCAGATACACCTTCTAGGTGCACATACAATAAAAAGGGCCACGAATCACGTTTAGATTACATCATGGTTCGGACACAGTTGTGGTCAAAGGTTATCGACCTTGAGGTCATTGTAAGGGATGACAGTGATCACAATCTGCTGAGGCTGGAGTTGGTTTCTCCGGTCACACAACCGAAGGAATTAGGACACAGAGATGTTCGAGCAGATAGGTTAGTCCTAACGAATGATCGGCGCAGGGTCAAGTGGGATAAGGTGGAGGCGTCTTCTGAGGACCTGGCAAAATTGTATAATTCAATCTTGCCGTGTTTTGTTGAACTAGATGTTCTAACATCTCAACAACCTCCTCCTGATTTTAATATCAAATTGCAGGCCCTGCATTCAAATCTTGTTAGTACCTTATTTTATGTGTTCAATCCATTGGTAACTAAGAGAAAGAATAGGATTCCTCTCTCCTCCTGGTTTAATGATGCTTGTCGCCTGGCAAAAAAAGAGTTGATTCGGGCTGTAAAATATGGCAATGACAAGATCCTTATTTCCGCCAAGAGAACACACTATAAAGCTATGTTGAAGCTGGCCAAACAGGATGGGACTATGCAAAATGGACCGATCTGTCCTGTGCCTTAGAACAGAATGATGCCCGTAAATTTTGGGCTATAATTAACACAGGAAGCGGCGATCCCAAACCTGCAACCGAACCTAATATAGAGGCTAACATTTGGGAAGATCACTTTAGAGCTCTGTACGCTATTGAAGTTGATATGGATTCACATCCGGTCTTACCAACATCGAATGATCCCTACGACTATATAGAGTTTTCGGTCGAGGAAGTTGTTAATGCCATCTCTAAAATTCCATCCAGTAAGGCCCCAGGGCTAGACAAACTGCCGGGAGACCTCTTTAAACATCAAATGGAGATCTGGGGACCATATCTATGTATTTTATTTAATGCAATCTTGAAAGGAATGAATGTGCCCTGCACCTGGTTGGGTGCAGAAATCGTTCCCATCTTCAAGAAGGGTTCCCCTCTGTTACCGGCAAATTATAGGCCCATTAGCCTCATAGATGTCCCGCAAAAAATCTTTGCGCGGCTCATCCTTGAACGACTGCAGGACTGGATGGAGGAGCACGCTATACTGAGCCAATACCAAGCGGGGTTTAGGAGGAACACCTCTACCATGGATCAAATCTTTCGCTTGTTATTACTATTCTGGAAAACAGCAAAGATTGAGGGTGGCAGCCTCTACATGGTATTCGTGGACCTCCGCTCCGCTTTTGATCTAGTGCCCCGAGGAAAACTTTGGGCTGTGTTGGTCAGTTTGGGGGTGCCACTACCAATCCTGGCAATACTGATTAAGTTGCATGAGGGTAATTTTGCCCAGGTGCGTCATGGGAAGAATGGGGCTTTAACTTCCAAGTTCCTCATTGGCAGAGGGGTGAGGCAGGGGTGCGTTTTAGCACCTACCCTGTTCTGCCTATACGTTAATGGTGTGATTTCCCATCTTAATAGTGCCCCTAATAATGATGCCCCAATTTTGGCAGGTAGCAGGGTGCCAGCGATTATGTTCGCGGATGACACTCTGCTACTTTCTAAATCACCAATGGGAATCCAGCGCGTGCTCGACAGTTTCGAGGACTTTTGTAGAGGTCGTGGCCTGGAAATCAATGTGAATAAAACAAAGTATATGGTTTTTAACCCCTCACCTTCCACACGGCCGAACCCAAAATTAGATTCATCAAATTTGGAAAGGGTAAAAACCTTTGATTATCTAGGAGTAACTCTAAGTGAAAATCTTTCATGGGCTCCACAAATAGCCAAAGCGCAGCTGAAACTAGCCCAGTATGCAGGGGGTATTCTTAGGTTTTCTAATACGTCTACATATAAACCTATTAAACCCCCGCTTGAAGTATATAAGAGCCAGGCCAGGGCAGCAATCTTATATGGAGCGGAACTTTGGGGGCATTTAACAGGGTTGGAACTTCCTAAAATTGAAAATAAGTTCATCAGACAGCTATTATCACTCCCACAAAGTACCCCGCTGCATCCTTTAAGGATGGATCTGGACCTGAGGCCGATTGATGATGAACTAGCCCTGAAGCCCCTTAGGTACTGGCACAGGTTGTGGACTACGCCGGAACTATTGCATTATAGACTAGAGCTGAAGGAAATTTTGGCTAGCAATGGTGTACTAAAAATCCCTTGGTTTATGTTTATAAAATCCCAGTTTATTAAACTTGGGTTAGATGACATGTGGTATGAACCGGAAACAAGCTGCAAGGTGATTTCGCGGAAGATGCTTACTAAGATCTACGTGGCCGAGCAACTTACCAGAGTACAGACTGCCCCTAAGAATGGAGTTGTAACTAAATCCTTTTTAAGTGTCAAGGATTTTTATCAATTTGAGAATTTTATGGATATTATCTATCCCATTGCATCAAGAAAATTATATCTTCAATGGAGATACGGCACTTTACCCCTGAGAGCTTTCACCAGTAGTTGGGCACTTACCTCTACCGAGGCCTGCCCTGGCTGTAGCTGTGATAAAGAGGATGAGCTCCATGTATTATTTTTTTGCTCAAAAGCTAGGAAGCATTGGATAGTGCCTATCTGCAAAAACATGGGTTTTCGGCAATGTAGCCAGGCTTTTAGAATCTTTAAAACAGACACATCTGAATGTATAGTTTTTGCAGATTCCAAATTTCTATTAGCAATGTGGAATAGAAGAAGGGGACTGATCATCACTTAATGTACTGCTATGACTTATTTTATTCTGTGTCAGGTCTGTCTGTGTATATATTTATTCTCTGTACTTTTTAAGGCAAATCGCCGAAATAAAGATATCTTGATGATGATGATGATTGAATTTGTGCAGGGAGGTGTCCCTTCCAGCATAAAAACAATCCTGCATGCAACACAGGCACACATGCACCCTGGCACAAGGATGGTGCAAGGGTGACTGTGTTGGCACTAGGCTGCTAAAAGGGCGTCTGAACGGGGAAAAGGAAGGAATGTGCTGTATTGCTTTAAATACGGTGCATTCCTGCCCTTTCCCTGCCATGCAGTGCAGCAAGTCACCTTGCTGCACTGCACTGCGTGACATTCTCGTAAATAGGCCCCTAAAACTATTCATGTGTATGACTGAAGTGCAAGGTCTAGCTCAGTGGTTCTTAACCTTTTGACTTCTGTGGACATTTCTGGAATGTGTGGACACCCACCGAGTCATTACTGGAATCTGTGGACACCCACCGAGTCATTACTGGAATCTGTGGACACCCACCGAGTCATTACTGGAATCTGTGGACACCCGCCGAGTCGTTACTGGAATCTGTGGGCACCCACCGAGTCATTACTGGAATCTGTGGACACCCGCCGAGTCGTTACTGGAATCTGTGGGCACCCACCGAGTCATTACTGGAATCTGTGGACACCCACCGAGTCATTACTGGAATCTGTGGACACCCACCGAGTCATTACTGGAATCTGTGGGCACCCGCCGAGTCATTACTGGAATCTGTGGACACCCACCGAGTCATTACTGGAATCTGTGGACACCAACCGAGTCGTTACTGGAATCTGTGGGCACCCACCGAGTCATTACTGGAATCTGTGGACACCCACCGAGTCATTACTGAAAACCGGAGACCACTTCTTAAGCAATTTCGATAATCTGAACCGCAAAACAATACACCAAAATACAGAAACAGGCCTTGATCAAACGCATACATAAAGGATGACTATTTACATAACAATGAAATATTTTATTTAATTCACAAACACATATTTTCAAAAATCTAAATGTTATCTTTAATGGGAAGGTTGCAACTTTTCTAAATTCAATGGGGCCTCCCATCATCCATGCTATAATCTGTCTGATGCACCTGCACTGCACTTACCAATCAATCTGAGGATACCAACCTAGGGCCTTATTTACGAGGCACTTACGCTGCCATTGCGTTACATTTTGTGATGCTGCGGAGGAGTACAATATGCACCAGGTATAATGCATGCAGGGTTGGCATTCCGGTGCAGAAAAGGCTCGTAGAAGTGTTGCAGTAAAATCTATGAGATTTCACTACGACACTTCTAGGACGTCGCTGCGTCAAATCCTCACGCCTGCTTGAAGCAGATGTAAGGGGTGACGCAGGTTTCACATGGGGCTTGCCCCATGTGCAATGACCTACTGTTGGTGTTGCATCTATTTCCAGACACACTCAAGCAATGCGCCATTTTTGGGCCAACAGATACAGCTGGATTCCTGAGTTATCTGTCAATCCTTGCGACATGGAGCACCGTACAGTAAATACTGCGCATCCACGGTGTTGCAAGGAGGGCGCACTGAAAAGTGTTGCATCGCTGTTTAACTGTAGCGATGCAACACTTTTCATAAATGAGGCTCTTAATTTCTAGCCACCAATTTCAAATTCCTTCACATTTACAGAATGTTTTAAAAACATTTTTTTTTTACATTTTGCTTCGTTATTTACTCTTAACTAATCTTTTAATATTGCTTTTCGGTAAGAGGGCACCATTCTATCTGTTAGTTTCATTCATTTGTCCATGATTTTGTAGTATTTAGCTGTATTCATCACCAAGGCTGGGTCTGCCAAAAAATGATTGAGAACTGGCTTGCAATAATGAACATTTTGACAAAAATACCAACGCTTTGAGAATAATTTACAACAGAAGGAAAGATTTTGAAAATAATATTTGGATCTAAAGTGATTGCAGCTCTATTCAACAAAATCATGGAGATATGAATGAAACACACAGACAGAATGCTGCCCTCCTACTGAAAAGTATTGTTGATTTAAATTGAGTTTTGCAGCGGTGGAAACTCTAGGAGTAGGCCCAATGTGCATAAGAATTGAGGGATTTTGACTGGTGCAGTCTAAAGGATCACTCCTGCCATTGTTATGAAATAATATTTTAATATTATTTAATTTTCTAAGCATCCTCGGACCCTCCGCGTAGGCGCTGCGGACCCCCAGGGGTTCCAAGACCACAAGCTAAGACCCTCTGGTGTAGATAAAAGGCCTTCGTGTCTTCTAATAAGAGCCATACGAATTGTGCAAACTAGTAAAGTATGTGCATGAAGTCATGTATTCTGAGGCTCATATTAAAAGGGTGGAGAAAGAAGCTTTTAATAAACAGAGACACTTAATTGTGACTACAAGGATAGACAAGGTTGCAAGCTATGTAGAAGAAAGGACCACACATATAGTGACAGTAGGCTTCTGAGTACTTCACTGTCCAGTCCATGAACCGACCCCTCCCTCCTCCATGGAGCGCCCTGAGTAAGGAAGGTGTAGACGATGCAGGGGTTGGGGACGGGGTTCGACACAGGGACTCATTGCTTGTAGGATGCTTCACTATGGAGTCACAACATCAGGTCTGATGACGTGGAAGGTATGGGGGAAAGCTTTACGGGACTTTGTCTACACAAATGAACTATTACAACTAGATTGTTGGATAGCTATTTATAACATAGGTAGGGATCAGACTGATTGTTAAGGGCTGGGTGCGGAAATATGATTGGGGCATATCTAACTTTTGTCTCTATGTGTCTATTAATGCTGAGCTGGTCATAATATTTACAATCATTCGTATTCAAGTAATGTGTAGAATAATGGTGCATATTTAATAATTATGCACCATAAAATCACAATATGTACGTGTGTGTGTGGTGTGTGTATGTGTGTTTGTTTGGTGTGTGTGTACATGTGTGTACCCAACAGGTACTCGCAAATTGTTCATGCAATTTCAAGGGCGCAAGGGTGCCAAATGGACACCCTGTTGCACCCCTGTAATATGCATGTGTGCACATGTGGTGCACATACATGCCCTAAGGGCATGTATGTACGCCACATGACACCTTGAAAAATGCAAAAAAGTGCACTTTTCATGGAATTCGCATATTACCACCAACTTGAAGTTGGTGGTAATTTGCGATTCCTTAAAGGCAGGTCGCATATTTTTTGGGCTTCCTGCCTTTCATTTGAGGAATCTTAAATGCATTCACAAAATAGGGAATCAGAATTTTTGCGATTCCCTATTTTGCGAATGCCTTTTGCAATGATACATCCCGAAAGGCTTTTTCCCGTTCGCAAACGGTTTGCGAACGGGAAACACGCTTGATACATCTGGCCCTAGATGTCTATGTAGGAGATAATCGATCTATCTAATTATGGTAGCAAATTTCTTGTATTCCTGTTTTGACAAATGTAATGATATTGACTTTAATCCTCATCTCCCAACTTCCTTCCAGTACTCTTATGGCTTGGTTGACTGCTCCATAAATGAGAGACTCATCACCACATGTGGCCACAATTTTGACCCACCTGGAGGGCTAATGCTCGCCTTCCAGCTACGCGCGTTCTTGCTGGTGTACATCTCCACATAGCCCTTCTGCTCGTCTGAGTAGATCTGGAAGCTGCTGGACACCAGCTTCTCGCCGGACGCCAGCGAGTATCGTGACTGCGACTGCTGCGGGAGCTCTGGCAGGGACTGGTCCTGCATCTTCCAAAAGAAGGAAAACGTTACGCCTGGCGAGAAGAAACAAGGGTGGAGGTTACTGGCAAGGAAGGCGTAGGGCGCTACACAGGCCCTGGGAAAAGGACGCACGCTTGAAGCAAGAGTACTTATGTTTCTCCAAACAGAAGTCTGACTTCAAAGAAACTAGACATTTACACTATCTTCAAAACACCTCCAATTTTTCAACAGAATGTCACAAGAACATTGGGATTGTCTCACGAAACTTTTGAAGATTAAATCAAACAGATTCATGATAAAAAATACACTTATTTGCGACAAAGCCAAGTAGATTGTATTTGTGTTAGAGTTCCTGCGCTGAAGTTGGGGTATTTCTACATTGTCTTGCTCCTAACCAAACCAGACAGTTTCTGCCCTTTTCCTGCACCCGCTGGGCATTTCCCGCTTCTGCGTGTTGCGTGTTCTACCTGGGCATTGCCTTTTGGGATTACTGCTTTCGATTGTTACTAGGTATTCCTAAAGTCCTTGCATTGTGAGGCGCTTCCTCCGTGTGCCTTCCATGAAGCTGGTGTCCATTACTGTTGACCCAGACCTCAAAGGTACCCCCAGCCCCCCACTTAGCTAGCGTCTGCCTTTGGCTCCTCTCTATTGGACAGCTGAGTGTGCCCATCCATCTGTCTTGTGCTCTCTGCTTGTGCTGCAGGTTGAAAGGTTTGCTTTGCTGTGTATATATATATATTATCTACTGGCGGTCGCCAGTAGATAGTTATAGTTAGGACCGTGTTTCCATAGGAAATACGCAACATTCTATTTGGAATAACTTTGGCGCCGGTTGACGAATCCTCGCAAAATTTTCAAAATAGGTGGGGCGCTCCGCTCCGTTCCTACCCTGAAAGTCTCGGGGGGATTCGTCAAGCGGGGGCTGAGAAAAAAGGGGGATCCCAAAACGCGTTTTCTCCATGCAATTTTCCATAGGGATCTTTAGTCCAAGGTACAGCCCGAACGGCTGAACAGAATTACTTGAAATTTGGCAGAGAGGTAGTCCTCAGGTCAGGGATGTGCATTTTGCAGGTCTGGTGTCAATCTGTTCAGTAGTTCCTGAGAAAATCAAAAGTAAAATCATATATATATATGTGGGCGGAGCCTAACCACACATCTCATCCGGAGATCTGATTGGCTGTCAGCACTTCATCCAAGAAGTGTTGGCAGCCATCTTGGGACCAATATACATGATAGCACCTCATTAAAAAGCATTGCAGTTAATAGAAGGTTTTAAGACTTTAGTTACATTATAAATCATTTGTTGATGGTACCATACTCATTTTAGGAATTGTGGTATGTTCTAAGGTGATTTCACCATGTGAAAAAGCCTTCTGCTGGGATATCATGATTGAGAGAAAAATATTTTCTCATGCTTTTCCCACAGAGGTTTGGAAGGTGATCTATAAGCTAAACTGAGAGCTTATTTTCTGTAAATTCACATTATCTTTCTCAGTCATGTGAGAATGAAGTCTGACATTCTCAGTAAAACATGTACATCTAACAAGGGCAGAGACTGTCAGTTCATTCCTTTGTGTTCTACTGCAGCTTCCCAGAGTGTTCCAAAGAACAACTAGAGCGCTAACAGTCCTACTTATGATAAACGTATGGCACACCTGAAGCCATCTTGCTTGGATTAAAGTGGTAACTCTTAAAACGAGGGGGTTCATTTTTCCATAAACAGTATGATTAGTGCTGCAGAAAGAAAAATTAGGGCACATTTTGAGTGACTTCTCAAATCCTCTTCTATTTCATTAAAAAATTCTGACATGCAGACTGAAACATGCACTTTCAATACCAGCAGCAGTTTTCCCTGCTGAGCAGTAGCTTTACTACAGTGATCTAATGACCAAAAGAGTGCTAACATTCTGAATTTATGGCAAATGTGTGAAACATCTGAATGCCTTTGGAATCAAAGTAAAAAACTGAAAGTATTTCCTACTGAGGAGACTGCAGTAAATGAGGAAATTAGGAAACTTCATAACAAATAAGTCTGACAAGATGGCCACCAGAGACAAAAGAGCCCAAATGTAGCCCAAATATCACCCAGATGTAGCCCAAGTATAGCCCAATGACAGAATGTCCCAGAGAGTTCTTAAAAACAACTAGAGCGCTTACTGTCTTCATTATGACAAAAGTATGGCACACCTGAAGCCATCTTGATTGGAATAAACTGGTAACACTTAAAACATTTAATTTAAAAAGGAACACAATGAGGGGGTTCATTTTGCCATAGAAATTATGATTAATGCTGAAGAAAGAAAATGAGGGCACATTTTGAGTGACTTCTCAAATCCTCTTCTATTTCATTAAAAAATTCTGACATGCAGACTGAAACATGCACTTTTAATACCAGGAGCAGACTTCCATGGTGAACAGTAGTTTTACTACAGTGATCTAATGAGCAACTAGAGTGCTAACATTCAGAATTTATGGCAAATGTGTGACATATCTGAATACCTTCATGATGGAATCAAAGTAAAAAAATGAAAGCATTTCCTACTGAGGAGACTGCAGTACATGATGAAATTAGGAAACTTCATAACAAATAAATCTCCCAAGATGGCCACCGGAGACAAAAGAGCCCAAATGTAGCCCAAAATCACCCAGATGTAGCCCAAATATAGCCCAATGACAGAAGTGTGCAAAACACTTATTATTTTGTGTTTTTGCAGTGTTATATAGTGCAGACTTGTCAGGTATTGGAGTGCTTTACATGAGCATTGGTTACATCACACAAGAACAAATTTATTTTGGTTGTAGACATGGGGAGACTAAGTGATTTGACCAGAATCACAGAATGTCGAGCTGAAGCAGAAACTCCAACCTGGTTCCCCAGTTGCAAAGTCTGCAGTTCTGGAAGTAACACCACATCCTCTCCCCTAAGTGCAACATTTAATCAAGTGGTCAACTGGATAAAAAAACATAAAGGTAACAAATAATTTAAAAGTGCTTTCTCGCTATTTGAAAACTCAGAAAATATGTCCTTATTTTAGTCTTTTAGAGCACTAACCATAATTTTGATGCCAATAAGACCCTCTCATATATGTAATTTCTAAAGGAAATGCTCTAGGTATTACAGTTTTGATTACATCAAGATGACGTCAGGCGTTCCACACTTTTGTAATAAATATAGAATGTTAGCAATCTGTTCATTAGGATACTGTTGAGAGGCAGAGGCCAGGGGCACGGACTCTGAAAATTGAAGGCAGGTAGGAGGGTGCAAAGACAACAATTTAACCACACTGAGCAGGCAGGAAGGGCCGTGGCAGAACAACAGACTATGAAGGGCAGTGGAAAGGGGGGCACGGGCAACAAACCAACAATACAGGACTTGCAAGAGAGGCTGTGGCAATGTAATAGACCATTGTGGGCAGAAGGAAGAGGCAATGGTAGTACAACCATACATGCCAACAGACCCGATTCAGCCAGGAAACGTCCAATGTTTTTAAGCTCAAATGGGCTTTATTTTATCTGTCTCCTGGCTACAATCTCCTCTTTTTCAATGTAACTCAAAGGGGAAAATCAATACCCCAGTTTTTTTTCAAAATCTCCCTCTTACCAAGTTCAAAATGTTCGCAAGTATGGTACATTGGATCATGGAAGGAAATGGGGTAGGGACATGGACTTGGATAACAGAGGACAGGAGGGACATGGAGAGGTGCACCAAACTGACCCTGCAGGGCAGGCATCAGGGTTTGCAGCAGCACAATACACCACACAGGGCATGCGGGACGGGAGTGCAGCACAACAATCCATAGAAAGCAAGAGGGAGGGGACAGGACCATGCACATGAACAACAGAGAACAGAGGGGCAAGAGGCAGGACCATAATGGACAGACAGGAGAGAAAGCTGCAGCATAACAGACCATAAAGGGCAGGAGGGATGGATCAGGGGCATTACAATGGAACAGACAAGCCAGGAGGGAGGGAGTAGGGGTCTGCACATGTAAACAGAGGGCTGGGGGCAAGGGGGCAGGGCAGGAGCAGCAAGATAGCCATGGAGGTCAGGCAGGATGGGCACTAGAAGCAAGACACACCATGAAGAGCAACAGTGAGACTGTGATGGCATACACACAGACCATGGAGGGAAGGTGGGAGGGGTTCTGGGGCAGCTAACTGACCACACAGGGAAGGTGGGAGGGGCCATGGCAGCACAGAAGACCATGCATGCCAAGTGGGAGGGTTAGTGGTAGCACAATGGCTATGATGGGCAAGAAGGAGGGTGCAGGGGCATGCACAAAGGACGATGGAGGATAGAAGGGAGGGTCAGGACCTGTGCACAGACAAGAAAGTTCAGGGGAAGGGGCCTCACAACAGACCGCACGGGGCAGGCAGGAGGAGCAGTTGCAGCACAACAGACCAGGGAGGGCAGAAGGGTGTGGCAGTACAATGGACCATGTAGGACAGGAGGAAGAGGATCGGGGCATGGCATGTGGACAGGCAGGGTGGAGGTGGCAGGGACAGGTTACAGTCATCTGACAATGCTAGGCAGGTGGGAGGGGAGTGGCAGCTCAACAGAACACTCAGAGTAGATAGGAGTGGCAGGTCCATGGAACATGGTGGGCAAAAAGGATGGAGCAGGGGCATACACAAAGACATCGGAGGGCAGGGGGAAGGAAAATAGGGGCAGCAAGCTAAGCACAGAGTTTAAGCAGGAGGTCAATGATGCGGCATAGAATTGGGCAATGGAGGGCAGGAGGAGTAGACTGGTACATCATACTAAATTGAGGGCAGCGGCAGCACATCAGACCATGCATGGCAGGAGGGAGGAGGCTAGTCCATGGATTCACACAACAGAGAATAGGGAGGAGGGGGATGGGGCAGCAAGCTAACTGTTCAGAGAAGGCGGGTATTAGGAACTTTATTGTTTTTAAAACGTGTGTCTGTGCGAACTACTTAAAATATGAACAAGTATGCAGCATAATCTCACTTTTATACAGGAAGAAGAGGATGTTTGTGACTGTGACTCCGGGCTCACTTGGAAGAAACACCCCCTGACCCTCCACCCCCTATCGCAAAATGTAATGCCCGTGAAAAGGGTAGGTGAACACAGTGTTATATAGAACATAGTCCTGAGAGCACGATTGAAAATGAAAACTAGATATAGTATATGGTATAAACTATGCACCAAAAAGTGTGATATAAGATGAACCGGGCATGAAATATAATATGCAATACATTGTGCGCAATGACAGATTCATTGGAGAGCGCGAGATAGCACAGGCACTAGCGCGTGCTATGCGATATGCGCCTTGGAGTGTAATATGCACAGGGCAGTGTTGTGTAACCTAACTAGTCTCTAAAGTTGTAATATAAAATATGTACTGGGGAGCGTAACGTTGCATATGCACTGTGACAAAGATATGGATCCCAGATTGTAATATGTATGGCATAGCACTGTGCGTTATAACATAGGCATCGAGGAAGGCATGTTAGATGGGGCAATATAACCTGTGCGAAGACAAGTGTGGCATGACATATTCACAGGGTGGTGTTACAGTGCACATGGGCTAGAGAGTGTCATAGCATATGCACTAGCTAGTGGAATACAACACAGAGGTGTGTGGCACTCAGCAGGCAATGGTGGGTGTAACACAGCATTGGGCTCTGCCAGGAGCGCGCTGTGACTCTCAAGTGATGTTCGTCCCCTTTCCAGAGAGTAAAATAAAAAGTATTACACATCCGGCAGTGGATGTGTGTTTTATTAACCGTGAGGGGGGTTTCTTGCATAGTTTTGGTCGAATTTTTGTTGAATCCCCTTTGAATGGCTTGGTGTGCATGTGTATTAAATGTGCCCGTCAATAGCTACCCATGTTTGTATAAATTAACGACAAGGGTGTCTACCAGGATTAGGCACGGTAGGGCATCAGACATGTCAGAGCTTCAGTAGTGGTGTAAATACATTCCACGTGGATTCATTGTATGCATAGTCGCCTTTTAATGAATATCACGCAAATCGTCATGGTGATAGGTACGTACGGTTTGTCCAGCATGTCCTAGGTGTGTCTATAAATATATATTTTTTAAAAATAATAAAAAACAGTGGCCGGCCCTGGGGATTGGGGTCAAAAAAATATAATTAGGAGACAGGCCCTGGGGGATGGGGTCATCAGGGCCAATAAATTAGAATAAGAAGGGGAACCACACAGCCCCCCTTCTTAAAAAATTAAAATAAATAAAAGACTGGTATCGTGCCGGAGGCCACGCCCCCTCCTTGCAGCACTCTGCAAACGCGCCCCCAGGTGAGTTGTAAGTTGGGGAATTAATTCCTCTTCAATACTGAGGGTCCCTGAGGGCCAACTAGCCCAACAGGCATCTCCAGTATGCACCAGGGAGCTGCGCTGCAGACAGGTGTTCTGAGGCCAAGCCCCTTTTTACACTTCTCTGCAACGCAGCTCTGTGGCGCTTACTGGAGGTAACTAGTGGTCTAGTTTGACCCTAGGGACCCTTAGGATTCAAGGGGACTTAATCTCTCAACTTAGAACAGCCACAGGGCGCGTTTACACAGTGGTGAAGGGAGGGGACGGGGCCTGAGGTGACGTGTGCAAACACGCACTATGGCACGTTTTAAATTGGGGATATAATTTTCCTTCAATACTGAGGGCCCCTGGGGGCTAACTAGCCCACCAAGTGCTTCCAGTAAGCGCCACTGAGCTGCATTGCAGAGAGGTGGTCCAGGCCGTGCCACTTTTTACACCTCTCTGCAACGCACTTACTGGAGGTACCTAGTGGGCTAGTTGGACCCTAGGGACCCTCAGGATTCAAATGAACTTAATCTCCCAACTAAAAACGGACACAGGGCGTGTTTACAGAGTGGTGAAGGGAGGGGACGGGGCCTGAGTTAACGTGTGCAAAAACGCCCTGTGGCCTGTTTTAAGAGGTAGTTTTAATCCCCCTGCCCTATTATATACTAGGGGCTTACAGAGGAGGTCATGCTAATCACAGGGGGACCCCAACACATAATGTTCCCTAGTGTATGTAGGTGTTTTCACTGTATTCTAAGTGTCTTTTAACATAGCACTGGCTCTAGGACTGGTTAGTCAGACTCAGTTACCACCAGTATCCGTCTGAAAAAGTTGAGGGTACAGGATGATTTTGCAACAGGGCTTCTTTCTGCTCTTCTTTTTGTTCTTTCTGCACGTTATCCTTCTTCCTGCACTTTTCTTCGTCTTTGAGGACTTCTGTTGCTTCTTTCTGCACTTCTTTTTTTTCTTTCTGTGCATTTTTTCTTCTTTCTTCACATGTCCTATCTCTGTAGGCATAGTTAGAAATTAGCATTTAAAAATCCTTTGAAATTCACAGAAAAAAACATAGGTTTCAGGCACGTTATAGTTAGGAATTAGCATTTAAAAAACCTCAGAAATTCACTGAAAAAACCATAGGTTTCAGGGGTGTTATAGTTAGCTGGACTTTTCACTTGTACAAAACCATTGAAATTCCCCCGTTATAGTTAGTTCAGCTAACTATAAGTCGCGCGCCCGCAATGCACTGCTGATGATGTCACATATTACATCACTCATGACATGGTCAGTGACATCACTCATGACATCACTGATGACATCTCAAATGACATCACTGATGACATCATCCAGTGAATGTGTGTTTTTCTGAAAATTAAATATGTTTTATATATGTTTATCTCAAGGTCGATGGAAGAATAAATGGGTATATAAGTGTCACCAAATTCTGGCCAGTGTTACACACTGACAAAGATCTTGTAAGCAATGTAGGGATATTGCACCAGATCACCTTTAGAAAAGCCAAATCCCTGAAGGATACACTTTGTAGAGCAGTTGAACCAGTGGAGACGAAAAATCTAGGAATACAGGGGTTTTATCCATGCTGGAATTGCAAAGCATGCAAAAACAGTTCCCACAAGAAAGAATGCAAATTGTCACCAGATTGCAAACCGTTTAGGATACTGAAACACACATCCTGTAATACCGAATTTGCAATTTATGCCCTATTTTGCCCGTGCAAAAAAGCATACATTGGCAGTACCATCCACAAGGCAAAGAAGAGGGTCTTGGAGCATTTGCGTGCAATAAAAAATGGGGATAAGCAATATCCCATGGCAAGACATTTTCAGAGTCACCATGGACAAAACAACTCTTTGCTAAATTTCTGTGTGTTAGACTCAATACGACTCAATGAAAGAGGTGGGAACAGAGTGCAAGATCTTAGACGTCTTGAGTCTAAATTGATTATACAGTATAAGACCTTAGTTCCCAATGGACACAACTGTGATGAAGAAATGGAAGTTCACTTGGGTTAAGAGAGTACATCCTTCTTGATGTTTTTTGGTACTGCTGGTGCTCTATATATTCTCAGTACAGTTTGTAATAAGTCCCTAAGTGTGGAGATTTAAAGAAAAATTGTTCCTTCATTCTTTGTTAGCCTAAAAATGTATTTTAAGTAGTTATTAATTCACTATTCGAAAAGTGTCTGTTTTTGTGGTATATTGTATTTTGTAGTTGATATCAAAATGTGATTTTTTTAATATTATTTTATTTCTTTTTTCTCATAGAGAACAGAGAAGTCATCATTGAAATGCAAATCAGTTAAAGTATCCGGGGATTGTTTCCACGAAGAAAGATAAGAGTGACACTCTTGGTAGGGAAGTCCTACAATAAGCAGAATGTTATGAAGAGACTATTTTGACCCACTTGGGTTTGATATCGAGTGCATATTGGTTCACCGGAATTCTAGTAAGTTAAGTTGCATCAGCACTTAGATACCGCATTTAAACTTGTCAGAGATTGTATTATTAATCAAGGCACAGCATTTAATCCTTTGATTGAAGGAATATCATGAATGTATTTTGGTCTTTGCTCCTTTACTAAGAATTTAAGAATGATCTTATAGACATTGTAATTATTACGAAAGCTTTTCTTAACATGAGATCAACACCATTCAAAGATGGCGGGATTTGCCCTTTTGCATTCAATTTGAAGTGAAGCAACCCCCAAAGATTAAGTCTGTTCTCTATGTTGTTGTATTTTCACATGATCACATGGTTGTTTATTTAAACAATACTTTATTGTAACCACTACACTTGTGAACAAGGGAGCAAGTCCCGAAACGCATAGAGTGGGCCGTTTTTTGTAAAATAAATTTGCGCATTTAAAACCAAAAGAGTCCGTGGTTGCTGTTACTTTTTCGTATCCCGAAGAAATCAGCTTTGGTGCATTTGCTGAGGTTAGCTTCCTCGCTACGGACCGCCATTGTGAGAGGCCGGGAAAAGGCGACTTTCGGTGCGGTGAACACCGATGCATAAGTATTGATATATATATATATATATATATATGTATATATATATATTTATATATATATATACACACACACTTATAAAGGTACAAGCACACATTCATTTACAAAGATGCTCAAATGCATGCATACGCATTCATATATTTGTATGTGGGTGTGTGTACATATATATATATACATATATATTTATATATTTTTTTTTCCAGCACCAGCCTGGCTTGAGCGGTGCTCTGCCCCTTTAGTCCCAGGCGCACAACAGCACTCAGCCTCCCACCTCCGACACACGGTACCATTTCAACGCTGCGTCAAGAAAGATGCCGGCCCTCCATCGGGATACAAGCAACTTAGTTTGATGGAACACTCTAAATAAACATGTTTCACTAAAGCCTTTCTCAAGAGAGGAAATGTACTAACATTCCATTTCCTGTTAAATGCACAATTATAAACACATAAACAAGGCTGCGTGATTAAAACAAAGAAAATGTGTAAACATCATTACGCCTTAATAATGACAGAAATAATTGGGCATATGCTAGAAACTGTCACAGAGGAGTCTGAAACACTGACAGTCCTGCACTGAAATTCAGCATCACTGCCAGTGCATCCCTGGCGCCATGGGGCGTGCTTGCTATAGCCTAGAACCAATTCCAATGTAACAATATTGTGCCAAGTTTGGTGTTAATCTACTCAACAATTTTTGCTACTGCTGTGAACAAAATTTCCTATGAGAGCTAAAATGAGAAAACACATCTTCTTTGCACCTGTTACCGTTTCTTCTCAAAACTGTATGACAATTGGCATGCCAGACCTTGGCTGACCATGCTAAACAATCGCCAAACATGGCGCAGGTCCATCCAAAAGGAAGTGGGAGGGGCGGCCGCGATTACATTTACACTTAAGGTTGAACCGTTGCAACCAGGGTAAGCTTCATGGCGGTGCGACTGGTGCAGATGCACCTGGGCCAAATTCAGAGGGCACAGCATATAGAAATAACATATGGTTTAAAAGTACATGCTGCAGAGCTCCTTGTGTGTCCAGCAGTTTGTTCACAACAATAAAAATGCCAGGGTAGATATTGTTCCTGCTAAAGAGAGAGATCGGAGTTCTGTCTAGTGGCCGTTTTGACTCATAATAAAGTAGCGCAGAGGGTTAATGTGCTGGATGCAAAAAACGTGCACGATGCAGATCACAGAAATGAGTGTAATTGAACTATGAGTGCCAAAAAAAATTACAAAATTAAATGTATGTCAGAGAGGAGCTATGGAGAGATGAGGGGAACAGGACTCCGTAGAGTAGGAGGTCATTGGGAGGGTACCAAAAAATATTGTTGCAGTGGACGTCACTAGTGCCAAAGCCTGCCCTGGTTGCAACAGAGCTTTACTCCTGGTAGTTATATGATGTCTTTACTGCTGGAAGTTATATGATGTACTGTCCCTTCAAAGCATCCTGTTGGCTGCCTTTATAGAATAGCTGCTTTATCCATCTTGAAAGAATGGTTCCACATTGGTTTTCAATAACAAGTCTCCTTCCCCTGAACTTGGACACGTCCACGACCCCCCCACCACCCACCACCCATCTCCAAACACACACACAAAGATGCATAGCTGCCAAGTTGAAGAACAATCTCACTGTGTCAGGAGAGGGCGGGGTCTTGAAGAGGGTGTTGCTCGTCCCGAGAGGAACCTGCAAGGCACTTTTGAACCCCACTCCGCCCCAAGCCCCTTCCTCCCCCCCCAAAACAAAGCTTGCTGAGGCTGGTGCCGGTGTCCTGGGGTGTTTTTACCCCCCTTAATGGACTTCAGCAGTTCAAAGCTTCGAGAAACTAGCTGGAAAACCACTATTTACAGGGGTTTTCAGCTTCTTTTCTCTGCCGCTGTGTGACATCGGCTCCTCACCGGGAGACCATGTGATGGAAACCGATATTGTGTGTCACGTGGCAGCACCATGTGAGTTGGAAAGTATGAAGATGAAACACTTAAAAACTTGGAAGGAGTGAAAGAAATACCAACGTTGTGTAAAAACAAGAAGAAATGTGAGGTGGGTGACAGCGAGGAAATGTGAAGACAAACGTGGAATGTAAAGAGAGAGAGTAGAGTGAAGCATTCCTTAATAATGATGCCAGGATGCAGATGAGTTGATAGAAGTAAGTTTAATCCATAGAGATCCCATCCATACAGACACTGGTACAAACAGCAACTCCCAGTTTACATCCAAATCTCACCCACCTAGACTTCAGTGACCTCATAGATGACACTACTAACATTCCTGAGCTAACATCCAAAAGTATGATGAGGCATTGTAAGTGTATGCCATACTCATGACATACTACATAGAGGTAGAGAGAGAGATAAAGAGAAGGAGAATAAGAGAGGGAGGAAACGACAGAGAAAAGAGACTGGGCGAGGTGAAAGAGAGACAGGGGACACCAGGCGTGGCGGGGGTGAGTGGGGGGGACAGATACTGACCTCTGGGCCCGCACACCGTCAGGTTCGTAAGGCACGAGTTTCTGTAACTTCCGAAGTAAATGTAAGGCTTGGCCGTGAGGTACATCCCCTGGTTAACCATCCCTTCCACGATATCTGGAGAAGAGACAAAGTGTCAGAAACACATCATTTAAAGGGTTAAAAATGGAAAAATTAGATTTCAGCTGAAACGAAATGTATTTAATTTCTTTGTTTAATTTCAGCAAGCAAGAAGATGTTGACATGTAAAGGCATTAGGCTCGCGCTGCATGTACCTTGAAAATCAAAACTTGTGTGTTTAGTGTAACAACAAACAGAATAAAGACATTGTTCCGGGTACCCAGCGCATGATCACAAGCAGCTTAGAACACGTGAACACAACGGGCCCATTCAGGGCTGGCTTGGGATTTCGGACACACCTGAGCACACTTCAGGCACACACATTGAAGCCCTGTGGCATTATTCTCATGATTGTCTTGGACCGCTGGTTCCGCGCACCCGGACCAGCGACCCACAGCAGACATTCCATGATGGCCGACCCTAAACAAGGTGTTCCAAGATGGCTGACCCTGAACAGGTTGTTCCAAGATGGCCGACCCTGAACAGGAAGTGCTCCAGATCCAGGACTACACTGATTCACTGATCCTTCTGTGGTGTCCCACGAACCCTCACTAATGTAGCCCCTTGGCCATGTCCAGGACAATGGCGCTACGTGTGCGCTGTGTGCCACAACATGGGAAAAATTACAAACAACTGACAAACTTTCAGTATGTACTCTGGGGGTTATGGTAGACACAAGGAGTACAGATATTAGGATACTCCACACGCACATGGAGTACGATGGCCAGTCAACAAAACAACGCTGCACCCACAATGAGTGTGGCCGGGCCGACCTGGCGGTAGCGGGCACTGGTTGTTTTCCTGGTTGGAACGAAGGGTGGGGGCCGTTTTTTGAGTGGTAGGGGACGTTTTTGTTACTAGGGGCGAGTTTACAGCAGTGCTGCAATATCGGCCCCCTGCAACAAAAGCAGGAGCAGCGCTTCTCACTCGCCGCCCAATGGGGTCGGTCCCACTGAATTGCTAGGGCTTGTTTGTGTTCCCAGTCCGGCCCTGGAATGTGGCCTCCTGGAGACCCCACATTGACAAGGACACTCCACAATTACTACAGGCACAAAGAGTACAGGTGCTGGGAGGGAATACTTCCATGCTGAGTACGAACACTAGTGATTTGTGCCCCCACAATCAGTGTGGACTCCAGGAGACCCCACATTGAACACGGACACTCCACAACTACTACAGGCACAATGAGTACAGGTTCTGGGAGTGAATACTTGCATGCTGAGTACGAACACTAGTGATTTGTGCCCCCACAATCAGTGTGGACTCCGGGAGACCCCACATTGAACACGGACACTCCACAATTGCTACAGGCACAATGAGTACAGGTGCTGGGAGGGAATATTTCCATGCTGAGTATGAACACGAGCGATCAGTGCCTCCACAATCAGTGTGGCCTCCAGGCAACACTTCACTCTCAGTGAGTATAGCCTCACATGGCACCACATGATCATACGTACTTCAGAACCGACTCCATCCAGATTGAGCATGGACTTTGGACCACACTACCCACATATGGCGCATCATCATTAGGTAGTATTGCACCTCCAGCGAGTATGGCCACCATACAACCCTTTGCCCACAGAGAGTATTGTGATTAGGTGACACTACACTCATATCAAGAATGGCACATTGGGCGTGGATGGACTCTGGGACACGCAGCAGGCATGTTGAGTAAGGATAATGAGCATTAATACTACTGTGTGGGACGCCAGCTACATTTTGGGGACTACCAACCCCGGGATCCTTTTTCAGAAGCTTTGAGCGGGCAGAGGAGACGGACCCCTCTGGTACTTTGAGCGCTATAAAGCGCTACGCAGACACCCGCAGTGCAGGACGCCACCTACATTGTGGGAAACAACAGCACCAGGATCCTTTTCAGAAGCTTTGCAGGGGCTGAGTGGGCGGGCCCCTCTGGTACTTCATGCACTATGAAGTGCTACACAGACACTCACTGTTTGGGACCCACGTGGGACCAAGGGCAGGCCCATTTCCACCCGTCATCATCCAAAAGAGGTCAGGCTGACAACCCTTTGACTCTAGCTTTCATGATATGTATGTCTTTTAAATGTCAGAAATGGCTAACCAACAGATTTAAACAAAATGACTAGCTAACTGAGCCTTTTATTTTGGAAGTACAACTGCTTTTGGGTCCCCAAAGAGAAACTGAGTTGATGTTCGCTCAGGAGCCATAGTCCCGAATGACTCCAAAAGCAACTACATCAAAACTAGAGAAAATATCGTTATGGCCGGATTGGCCTATAGGGCGACCAGGCAGTGACCGATGGGCTGGCCTGACCAGTCGGTGTGTGGGCTGCTTCTTTGACTGTTTCTGGGCTCTTTTATGGTCCCTTCAGATGGTTTTTACTGCTAATTTCCCTGATGTTAAAATAAACCTTGACCAATTTGGGAAAAAGCAGAATTTGCCTGGAGATGACTCTAAATGGCCGTACACGGCTCCAGATGCAGTAACATACCTAGGGAATCTGGCAATACGAACTTGAAGGATAAATCCCATTGTCTTATGGGACTCCTAAGAGAACGTGTGCAATAAAGTGATATATGGACCAGGTCTGATTATAGAACAAATCTCCCTTAGAAAATTGGGAATGAACATAGGATATATCTGGCCCTGTAGAAGCCCATAACTGGGCGAAATACGTTCGCGGCGCAGAACAGTTCTCTTCATTCAGAAGACTGTAAATAAAGAAATTACAAGAATAAAACATTACAAATCAAGAAAAATACCTCTCGATTCACCGTGATTATAGTATCCATCTTTAAAATAGGGGACATGTCTCACCCGAGGTGCTATCACCCAATCTCGCTAATTGATTGTACATGTAAATTGATGGGCAGGGTCATTTTAGATCGCCTGGAGACTTGGGTAACGGTAAGTTGTCAGGTATACTGTATGGCTTCAGGAGGGGCCTGGGAACTGTTGAGCAGTGTCTCAACCTCCACCTGCTCATAAGCAAGTACACACTAGTCAAAAATGGTTCCATCTATTTGAGTTTTATGGACCTTACATGGGCATTTGACTGGGTGGAGAGAGGTAAACTATGGAAGAAAATGCTGGATTTGGGTATAGACACGGCTTTAGTGCATTTCTTAGCACAAATACATCAGGACATGACTGGGCGGGTCAGGTATGGGGTGAAAGGGGAACTTACCTCTCCTATTAAAATTACCAGAGAGGCACTTGGCATAATTTAGTTGAAACTAGGGTTGATAGTTTCAAGCAAAACTTGGAGGCTTTGTTTAGGTTTAGAAAGAAATTAGGATCGAGACCTATTGAATCGATAATTAACCTTTGTAAGGCTCGCTCTTGCTCTGTAACCTCGCATGGGGCCTGGGTGTGGGGCTTTTGCAATCCCTTTCTCCTTCAGGCCGTGGAGAATAATTTCCTTAAACGATTATTAACAGTTCCAAATAGTCTCCCATCTATTTTTTGTCACAATGAACTTGGTCGGGCCCCTTTAACACACCGTATACAAATTGCTCCAACTTTGCTGTGGCATTCAGCATGGGCAAAGGATGAGCCGGCCCTTAATCGAGCGATAATACTGAATTGCTTTAGCCTTGATCATATGCAGAAGATACCATGGCTGCATTACATACAAAGGCAGTGGAGACAGTGGGGCTGGTGGATTGTTTTTATAACCCTGAACGAGTTGCCAAGATTTCAAAAATCCAGCTGAAAGGGGATATTTTTCTTTTTCAAAAACGCCCAGTGAGCACCTGGAGATAGGGAAAAAGAGAGTTTTTGAATATTTCTCTTTAGTGCGTTTCCCATGTTTAGAGCCCTATCTCTCTTTTTTCTTTTGTCATACGAAAATGTTTTATCTTATTAGATTTAGGTTCAGCATCGCATATTTCCTGGTTTCATATCCTCATAAAGTTTATTGCTATGCCGAACTTGAATCCTGCCCGTGTGACTCTAAATCAACTCAGAACATGTTGCATTTTTTGTTCTTCTGTCGACTCTACAGTAAACCGAGGAGGGATTTTATTATCCCTCTATTCAGACTCTTAAATATTAGGAAGTGTAGGCCGGCTTTGTATCGTCTCCAGCTTTTGAATGAAGAATACGCATGCTTAATGGTGTACAGATACATTTCGACTGCAGTGCATCTGCGAAAATTAGTTGGGAAATGATTTTACCTATTCGTAAATGGCATTTTAGTTTTATTTTACTCTTAATGAATTGCCTCCGAATATAGAGGTTGTTTGGGTATATAGTACAGTTTTTAGCATTTATATTTCTATTGTCTGTGCACTAAATAATGATTACTGCCACAAAATTTTAATCTTTGCTTCTGTTTTTAAATTAGTGATTTGCTGCTATGTAATTATGATTTTTTATTATTATGAATTTTATTGTTATAAATTGTCTGTTTTTTTGTTTTAACTTTTTGATGCCTTCTTTTATGGTTGGAAAAAGAACCGAATAAGGAATATTTGACTGACTGACTGACCTCTCGATTCATCTATTCTGTTGATCGCTTAGCAGTTAGCACACCGCTTGCACTTGAAATAAACTTTGCGTGCGGGAAGCTCCAACCCATGCAGCCTTCCATCACTTGCAGAACACATATACCGTGTGGGCCCGATTCACAAAGGTGAAGTTAGACCAAAAGTCTAACTTTACTACTTTTCAGTATTCACAAAGGTAAGTAACTACTAGTTAACTTACTACTAGTAAAGTTACTACTAGTAAAATTGCTAGTAGTAAAGTTACTAGTAGTAACTTACCTTTGTGAATACTGAAAAGCAGTAAAGTTCGACCTTTGGTCTAAGTTAGACATTTGGTCTAAGTTAAACATTTGGTCAAGCTTTACCTTTGTGAATCGGCCCGGAGTCTTTTCAAGCTCAAACCTGTCCTAGTTTACAAACATGGGTCGCTCCTCAACTATCCAATTCACTAATGAGGGCCACTTTCATGTTGGTACCTGCGCCTATTTAACGTCCACATTTTATGGATGATATGTTGGAAAATACAGAGTTTTTAATGAAGAAGTTGGGTCAGTAATCAATTGTGATAAAGCCCTTAAAAAGAAGGGAAGGACCAGGCAGCGCCCCGATGTTGGAGAGGAACAGAATGAATGAATAAGGATCTTATAAAGCGCTACTGTCACTCATAATTGGGCATCCTGGCGCTATGATGGGAACTGTCGAAATCCCTTCCTAAGAAGTTAGAAACTTATATTACGGAGTAACATAATGCGTCAGGAGCAAGGAAGAGCCAGGCTTTCATTCTTTTTTTGAAGATTTCAATGCCAATTAACGGTAGATGTGGCATCTGCTGAGAGCCCTCTGCTAGAGGTAATATTGGAGCTATAGAAGAGATTATCGACCTATTACCAATAGTTTCTGCCCTGGTTCAAAGAAATTTACAGACGACAGAGACAATGTGCCGTTTGGATAGTGGCAAAATTAATGTTTCAACAGCAGTGTGCCCCTCAGGAGAATTCCCATAGTGTTAGAATAAAAATAGAAATCTCAAGAAATAATAGCTTAGATGGGTAGAATGTATTCAACCTAGGCAACCAGCCCACGTTAGCGGGCTCAACGGCGCAGATGGCATTGGCTAATAGCATTGTCCTCCAAATCCGAGCCGCCAGAGGTGTTCGATGTGGGCGAGCAGGGATCCATGTCCCCATCGGCTCACGTCCTCAGTTGATCCTGGACACCGCCCTGCCCTTCATATTGCAAATATAAAGAGAGGAGTCCTCGGCAGATGTATTAATCGTGGGCATCACCATTGCGCCGTTCAAAGAAACAGGCCTGCGTCTACTTGTAGGTCAAACGCTAAATCAGCGTCCTGATTAATGTTCACAAGCTTTTCAATCAGTGAGGGAGGATGAGAACTCATTAATTAACACATCTATTACATGTTTACTAGAAGCATTCTTTCTGTGTTTAACTTTGTCTTTACTTTGGGCTGCAAGGGTTCTAGGACGTTACAACGCATACCTTTACCCCGACTTGCTGTCGGGGGAGCGCAGGGAGTTGGAATAGTATAATTTACTATTCCAACTCCAGTGTGTGCAACAGTAGGGAAGGTGTTGGCGTTAACTCCAACACCTTCTACCCCCTGCAACAAGCTTTTTATGTTGTAAAGACATGCGTTGTAAAGGCATGCGTTGTAACGCTTATGTTGTAAAGGCTGCTTCCCGGCTGCAAGCATGTCAAATCCATGGTAGTCATTTATAGAGCGAAGTGTGTTTCTGTGGCTGCTTATGGTAGCGAGCTTTGGGCGTATATTAATGTGTCTTCCTTGTAAGTTCTTGAGATTTTAAGGAAGCTTCTCTCCCGCCCAAGGAGTGTACCCTCTTTTATTATCCATGAGGAACTGGGGGTTGACTTTTTAGAAGACATGCTGATGTTACGGCCCTAACTCTTAGGTCTCAGTGTGGGCATGCCCAGCCAAACAGCTAAACCGATTGTTGTTAAAAGACTGTTTGGCACTTGACCAAGCGAGGAATATATAGTGGATCAATTATGTAAAGGATTGTTTTATTAAGCTGGGTCGGCCTAAACTTTTTTATCAACCAGAGTCTCTCCTTAAGGAGGATTACTCTTGGACTACAAAAGCTTTCGGGCCAGAGAGACGATATCATTGATCAAGGGTCTGCTCAAGCACTTTTACCACCACAGACCACCCTTTCAATAGAAGGACATCTTCTACTTGAGCTGTATGATCACTATCGGTTTCTGTTAATTCATTTTGGATTGAACCTAATCCTCCACTTACTAGCAGTGACTCGGGGAAGCGCATATGGTACTACTTGTATCCCCCGCAGCCGTGACAGCCATTCAGCTCAGGACACTTTGCACTTTACTATGTTTCACACTTTCCATAAAACACTAAGAAAGCTTGTTTTTACTCCATTGCTTGTTGATGAACAGTTTGTACAAGTTCATCCTGCCCTGCTTTATCTGATGCTATTACTGGATGTACTGACTTGTCTTAACCTGGCTTACTTTATATCTGGTGCAGTCTGCGCGAGGAAAGCCGTATTTGCTGTTTGATGTGTGTTCCTGCGGGATGTTCCATCGCTGTTTTTATATGCATTTTATTCATGTTTTTAACCAGTTGTTTTTAACTGATTTTGTATTGTGTGCTCTTATGGTTTCATATGATCCCAAATAAAGGTCACTGAATGAATTAACATATCTATTCACTGGATTTGGAGCATACGCCAGTGGCAGTCGGTAATCTACGTAATCTGCTCTGAGATCCTAAAAGCAAAACATCCCTTCCACTGTGACGGCAAGTACGACAGCATAGAGCTAATCTTATCTGATGGGAAACTGGTGGGAAGATTGGTGGGGCTAGGCGGGTGGGTAGATTGGTGGAGCTGGGCGGATATGTGGATCTGGACGGGTGACCGGATTGACTGGGCTGAACAGGTGGGCAGATTGGTAGGGCTGGGTTGGTGGTCGGGTTGGTGGGGCTGAACAGGTGGGCAGAATGGTCGGGCTGGGCAGAATGATGAGGCTAGGCGGGTAGGCAGATTGGTGGGGCTTGGCAGATATGTGGGGCTGGATGGGTGTGCAGATTGGTGGAGCTGGATGGGTGGGCAGATTGGTGGAGCTGGATGGGTGGGCAGATTGGTGGGGATGGACGGATGGGCAGATGGGTGGGGCTGGGCAGAATGATGAGGCTAGTCGGTGGGCAGATTGGTGGGCTGAACGGGTAGGCAGATTGGTAGGGCTGGACTGGTGGGTGAATTGGTAGAGCTGGACCTGCATGCGCTCACCCCAAGTAGCAGTTCAATCCTGTTCAAATATCACCATCCCTGCAGGGATAACCTGTCCCACCAGAAAAATACTTACGAGTTAAAACTATCTAGTAGGTGAAATCTGTAAATTTGAATAAATCCTCCAGTGGCAGAAAAAAAGGGATAGGGGTAAATTCCTGCCCACTATCGGAGGTTGACATGTTTCTGCCTATTTAACCCTTTATGGAGGTCTTGGTGGCCCGCATCAGGACTGAAGTAATTCTCTCTGATGGAAAAATGCAACCGAAGTTTCCCTCTCTTCACATTACCCTCACACCTTGAGAGTGAAGATCAGTGCCAGAGCAAATTATCCATCACTAATCCTCCCTCATCTCCCCAATGAGGTAGCGAGTAGCAGCGTGCACCTTACTCCATTGGAAAAGTGCCAGGAGGGGCCCGATGATGAAGCATGCCACCCACTGGCTGGGTGAGGGCTTACACCCTTAAATGGACACGGTTCTCGTATTTACGGTACCCTTCTTCTCGTTGTGCCTTCCCTACACATCAGAAGCCGTTCGTTCTTTTATGCCTATTTGTAGTTAATAGAAGCCTCACTGACTATGTTCAATGCCCCGGCCCTTTTGCATTACATGATGTACACTTTGGCCTTCTGTAGAGATCACGGACTGCCACCATACCCACCCACATCTGCTGCCACCGTACCCACCCACCCACATCTGCTGGATAGAGGGGAGACCGATCCTACTTTCACACAAGTTTGTGTAAATTACACTTACCTGCTTGAGGTATGGGCAGGCGCACGACAAGTCATGCAGTGCAAACATCTTCCCGATATCGGGTCCTGCAATGTTATCTCCGAGCTTGCGCTAGCGTACAACACTCCTGTGTGATTATTAACTACAGGCACATCCTCAAGAAAGCTGTCTAGACTTCTAGGCGCTGACACATTTAAATGTTATTTGTGAGTTGGATACAGGAGACATTGGTCTGTCCTTTACTTCATTGGGCAAGGCTATGAGGGCGCGTCTCTGAGCCGCGTCACCACAATGACATAGTCTGACAGGATGTATTGCGTTGGTTTTATGGAGTCCTCATCCTCATAGCCGGCATCCGGTGTAATCTCAGGCCTCATAAACCCATCTTTCTCCACAAGAACTAAGCAAATGTTTGATAAAACAGATAAGAGAAGGTGACAGGTGATGAGGTCACATGCAGTTCATTATCAACTATGGTGTCTTGTCTCTGCCAAGAAGAGACATAAGCCAGTGGTTCCCATCTCCATGGTGACACTGTTGTGTCTGAGCGCTCAGATGATGGAGGACAGTGGCGAGCATGGCGATGGATCCCAAAGACCGCTGGAGCTGGGGGCGAGTCAACGGTGTGCCTGGCTCCTCTCTCAAAGACTACAAGGGCAGGAGGCCGAGTAAGTCACATGTCAGGTATGCAAGCGACATGGGACAGGCGCTCAATGACTTGAGCGGCCTTTCCAAGGCACCAATCACTGCTCGCCACACAACCTCAGAGCCCGCTTCCTGTGGAGTTTATTTTGTGCTCTAGACGGAGGCTGTCCTCAAGAAGGAAGACATAAGGGTCGATTCAGTAAAGAATTGATGAGTACAGGAAGTAGTGCTACAGGGGTGTGCTTTTACATACTCTGACATGTCTATGTCTATGTCAATCTGTCCGAAATGTCCAACTCCGTACTAGCAAGTCCCCTCTGTTTATAGTAACTCTATGTGAATGTCAGTACCACTGTAGATGTTTTGTGAAAGTGGAGGTAAGCAGGGCTGGAATTGGAACTAACTTGCTCTGGGAACCCATAACGTAGGGGTCAAGGCGTGTCAGAGGAAAGGGAGTGGAGTCACAAGGGGCGGAGCTTGAAAACCGGAATCTAACAGTTAACTTATTAATTTATATTAAAAGAGTCTGCTGCAAAGAAATCGGAAACAAGGGCAAAGGTGAGAGTAAATATGTTCTATATTACTCAATTGGTCATAAAGAGGCTGCAGTTTAAAATAATTGATAGGATTAGACACCTGCTGCAGAAATCATTGTGTGCCCAGTAAAGATTAGGGGTTTATAATAGCGGTGACATAGCTCTCGTGGTTACCACAGTTCTGTTCTTTCCACTCAGTTTTGATTCAAAGCAGCATAGAGGGTTCATGTGCCTGCTGCAAAGCACAATGTGTAACATGCAGAGCGCACATTTGTTTTTCATTTTGATAGGTAGGTGGGCAACTGCTTTTGACCCTGAGATCATTTTGTTACTCCCAGTTCATAAGTTGCAAACCTTGTAATATAGCACAGTGATCTATGTACCGGCGTCAAGGAGCTGTATGCTAACTATAAGTTATAGGTTTAGAGCCTTATTGTTTTTAAAAATCTATTGTTATTCTTAGTTGCAAAGATAGCTTCCTTTGGGAAGTAACAAAGTTGCATTAATGCAGTGAACCACGGTCATTGCGTTAGGTTTTATATCCTGACCTTGTGTTTCTGCCGACCATTCTCTCTTCACATATAATGTCTACAAGTATGGATGATATGTGATTCCTACACCTTATAAGTTATAACCCTCATTGTTGTGTGTAACATTTCCTGTACATCGATTTACACATATAGAGTGCCTGAGTGTGATTAAAGCGCTCTGGCACCCTACACTGGCATAAGTACCGCTATAGTGGAATTCAATTAAAACAATAGTAGGTGCCATTTACATCTACATTCCTGTAATTACTCATACAAACAGATATATCGTGCATTCTTACATTACAAGCACATCTCTTACAAGGGGAGTGGAAGCATGTGAAAAACCTGCCTCCAAATGACAGCTTCTCTTAAGTCCCTCCTTCCATTCATTTGGCGTCTAGGTGTTGGGCTCCAGACAGCTCTCATCCAGTATTATACTCAAACAACAGGAGGGCTGATAGCCCTTTAAATCCACCCTTTGTTTTGGGCCCAGCTGGAACTGTAAATAAGAAAGCCCCTCGCTGCCTGCAGGTTGCTGCTCCCAACCGAATGCAAACAATGTGTGGGCGCTGCTGGAATGTGTCCTGGTGTCTGAAAATGGCACCACGACAATTTCAGCACGTTTCTCTGGGTCCGCCGGATCCCGGTCCGGCCAGAAGTAGCTGCAGGAACTGGGATCTGGTTTGATCCCGCTATTTTTCATCACTAGAAGTAAGTAAAACTGTACTTCAGCAATACTTTACGTTCTCCAAAATACATTTGTGAGTAGGATTCATCGATGTTTTATTTCTGCAGGACACATTCCTTCCCGGGTCTTACAATGGGACAGAAAGGTTCATGTGTGGCATTATTTGTACTTCATTTCTTGTTTTGTCGTTTTTACAAACTTGTCCCCAGGGCATTAGAACACTCTAGATGCGCACCAGATTGCATTCCACGAAGTTACTTTTTGTTTTATTTTTATGTTTTTTGGGTAGACTAAGTCAGCTGCCCAGAATAACAGGATGTTGAACTGATTGTTACAACTGGCCCTGGGCAACCCGAACCTGTTCGAAAGTAAACCCCTTGGGGTGAATTTAGGTTCGAGAGGAAGTAATATGTTGGCTGTTTGAGACTTGAGGCCAGGTTCGAGGTAGATTATGAACAGGGCGAATCACTGGAAATGACGTCTCATTCACATCAAGGAAACGGTGTGAAAAAGAGACCCGATAGTGTTTCAAATGGTGCCCTCTTAAATGGCAAGTCACAGTCTCTGCATACGTGTCTGTCTATACACGCTTTCACGTGCACAATGTTCCCATTTTGATGCAGCTGATAAGGGATCCAAGGGCGCGCGCACGGGCCGCACAACGCCCACATTTATGGCATCTCCCCCACACATTTGCCTTTATGGTGCCCTGCGCCTCCCTGCCCAGCCCCACTCCCTGCTCAAAATGACTTCCTATTTTTTTAAATATAAAACTCACAACAAAACACTGTTGTTTTATGGAAACCGGCACATGAGAGCGCGCAGCTTCCTCCAGGACCTAGGACTTGTCTAGGGCAGAGGCTCCCAGACCAGGACTGTCACAGGCTATTCACAGCCAGAGGCGGGAAAGGACCGGAAGTTCAGGCCCCGGGGGCGGGGCTGAGAGGAAGCACAGGGCGCCAGGGACTTCATGGCAATGGTGGGGTGTCTTTTAAACACATTGGTCAAGCCGGAAATTATTAGAATGCACATGTTTTGTAGACTTGACCCCACTTACAATAAATCTACTGATATCAATGAGCCCTGAAAAGGTGACTGAGTGCTGAAACATAGATCAGTTTCTACAAATTCAGAGCCAGCTTTCACAGAGTCCAGGTTTGTTTCTACTTTGAATTCTGGGACTAGTAGTCCTGTTTTATAAAGGCATATGCATCGCTACAAATCCCAGAATAAAAAAGACAAAACCTGGACCCGCGCAGCCCATCACGCGTGGACCTGGGAGACTTGACAGGGTTGCTATTGGAAGACGTCTTTCTTTTTTTGCCATCTTTCCTAAAACCCTTTCTGCGGCAGCACAGTGTGCTATGAAACAATCATTGTTGCAGGTCCAGGAAGGCATGCCTGCCCCATCGCCTGCCGAAGCCATGCTCTCAGCCTGCCTATCAGGACATTGCATGTATACACGTCTGCGGCTGCGCACACGTACAGGTCCCAAAGTGCTGAGCACCGCGGGTTCTGATGGGCATGATGCGGGATGTGAAACTGGCAAGCGATTGGGTTTGCTCTTGACAAGCAAGGTTCCTGACATAAGGGCAAATCAGCAATCCATGTTACCCTCAATGACTGCCACGAATCAGTGATCTATCAGGGTCCATATAATTCTGCAATTCAGCCCCTGCCGCATTTTCAGCAGAATGATGCTTTAGTCCCACTGGCCACAAAATCCTTCCTCTTCTGCATACTTTTCCGATTTTTACAGGAAAAAGATGTTCATAGCTCAAACGGATCAACAGTTACTAGAAACTCTGCTGTACACCCTGGCGTGCAGTGGAAGACGCGTGTCCATGCAGCGACAGCCACCTTCCTTATGCTCCTTCCTGCATTTAGGGGTCCACCGATACCAAAGGGATTACAGCTCTGCCCAGACAGTGTTAATCCTAGAAGCATACACAGGTGCCTTCACTCTATGTACAACCAGAGAGGGACTATGCCATTCTTATAGGTACTTTGTAAGTTGGACGGTCTTGGGGAGAGGGAGCCGGCTTCTAACCAGAAGAATTTGAGGAACCAGAAACCCTACGTACACTTCAGCAATCCTGCAGTGAGCACACTCCTTCAGAGCAGATGCAAAAATGTAAGTTTTAATCAACTCTACTAGACTTGTCTGACTGTCTCTCAGCGTGATTCGCCGTCTGGTGGGTCTCTGCTCTGTGCATTAAAGCCTGCTGGGATGTGTCTCATCGTTTGAAAGCTCTCATTGGCTACTTACGCCTCAGAGAGGTTTAGGTACACCCAGCACTTCTCAGATGGCCCTGGGCGTTGCACCTACACCCCGGAGAGACTCTACTAGCAGGACTGTGTCCATGACGTCCAGGTTCTACACTCCAGGAAGGATGTCAGACTCCACTCTGGCATCGCTCTAACTTGGCTGCAAGTACGGCAGAGCTTACATGATCAGTTTGTCAATTAGAAACATTCAAAATGCAAATGAACAACATACATGTATAAATACACAATCATGGATGTTACATATGTTGTAAACCAGAACTCAAATGTTTCCAACCTCCACCCGCCAGCTCCCATGAGATCCAATCGCCTGCAGACAGCGCTTCAAAGACACAGTCTAGGCACACCCGTAAGATTCCTCACCTACTGTCGCAGAGAGGTTAGAGTAGGCAGAGTCATTGGAATGCAGAGAAGAGTTATGGGGAGGGAGCACAGTGAAGTTGTGGATTCTGAGAGCTGAGTGGAACAAAAAGAGACACAATGATCAACAAACACAAACAAGACATGGTGCGGCCATATCTCCCAGCGAGAAGATGACGTCAAGGAAGCCGGGGTTTGAGAAGCAGCACTCCCCCAGTAACACGTGTGCGCTCATCACTTGGGGTGCACCCCACAGAGGATCCCCACAAACATGAGCTGGCACCTGCCCACCACCACCAGAGAACCAGAAACCCCCATATCTAGGGCCCGAGGCGAATCATGCCCCCCTGTAGGAGCCTCTGAGGGTGATTAGCAGAACTGACCTCTCCTGCCTGAGGGTGACCTCTGCAAATACACGTTTGATTTCATCCACCCATGGACAAGGGGGGCCGTATCTCCAGTCACCCATCCCTCATTAACAGGACTTAGCCCCATTGCACGCGTGAGGGTGTCTTCTTTCACTTATGTTTGTATGTTCGGTCAGGTCTGCTGACCCACCTGAAGCCAAACATGTCCAAGGCATTCATCTCTTTACTGAGATGCAAATACAGTGTCTCCTTTCAGGGCGGAGCTCCTGGCTCAGACATCCTGATTAGAAGTGATGCCTACCCAACTCCAAGACAGAGGTCATGACAGGGTTCATCTGGACATTGCACGGTTCCTTCACACCCTTCCTGGAGAAGATACAATGTCAGAACCACCACGTTTGCAGGGTGGTCTCCGGCTCAAGGGTTAGGATGAGGCCCTGGACACTGGGGCAACTGTAAGCCTTGCTGACTTGACCCACTGGAAGGGAACGCTGACCAGCCAGTGGTGGGAGGGGTGGGGGAGGGCCCTGGACACTGGGACAACTGTAAGCCATGATGACTTGACCCACTGGAAGGGAACGCTGACCAGCCAGTGGTGGGACCGGTAGGGGAGGGCTCTGGACACTGGGACAACTGTAAGCCATGCTGACGACCCGCTGGAAGGGATCGCTGACCAGCCAGTGGTGGGAGGGGTGGGGGAGGGCCCTGGACACTGGGACAACTGTAAGCCATGCTGACGACCCGCTGGAAGGGAACGCTGACCAGCCAGTGGTGGGAGGGGTGGGGGCGGGCACTGGACACTGGGACAACTCGAAGCCTTGCTGACTTGACCCGCTGGAAGGGAACGCTGACCAGCCAGTGGTGGGAAGGGTGGGGGAGGGCCCTGGACACTGGAACAACTCGAAGCCTTGCTGACTTGACCCGCTGGAAGGGAACGCTGACCAGCCAGTTGTGGGGGGGTGAGGGAGGGTCCTGGACACTGGGACAGCTGGAAGCCTTGCTGACTTGACCCACTGGAAGGGAACGCTGACCAGCCAGTGGTGGGAGGGGTGGAGGAGGGCTCTGGACACTTGGACAACTCGAAGCCTTGCTGACTTGACCCGCTGGAAGGGAACGCTGACCAGCCAAAGGTGGGGGGGGGGAGGGCCCTGGACACTGGGACAACTCGAAGCCTTGCTGACTTGACCCGCTGGAAGGGAACGCTGACCAGCCAGTGGTGGGATGGGTGGGGGAGGGCCCTGGACACTGGGACAACTGTAAGCCTTGCTGACTTGACCTGCTGGAAGGGAACGCTGACCAGCCAGTGGTGGGAAGGGAGGGCCCTGGACACTGGGACAACTCGAAGCCTTGCAGACTTGACCCACTGGAAGGGAACGCTGACCAGCCAGTGGTGGGAGGGGTGGGGGAGGGCCCTGGACACTTGGACAACTCGAAGCCTTGGAGACTTGACCCACTGGAAGGGAACGCTGACCAGCCAGTGGTGGGAGGGGTGGGGGAGGGCCCTGGACACTGAGACAACACGAAGCCTTGCTGACTTGACCCACTGGAAGGGAACGCTGGCCAGCAAGTGGTGGGAGGGGTGGAGGAGGGCTCTGGACACTGGGACAACTCGGAGCCTTGCTAACTTGACCCACTGGAAGGGAGCGCTGACCAGCCAGTGGTGGGAGGGCTGGGGGAGGGCCCTGGACACTGGGACAACTGGAAGCCTTGCTGACTTGACCCGCTGGAAGGGAACGCTGACCAGCCAGTGGTGGGAGGGGTGGGGGAGGGCCCTGGACATTGGGACAACTCGAAGTCTTGCTGACTTGACCCACTGGAAGGGAGCGCTGACCAGCCAGTGGTGGGAGGGCTGGGGGATGGCCCTGGACACTGGGACAACTCGGAGCCTTGCTAACTTGACCCACTGGAAGGGAGTGCTGACCAGCCAGTGGTAGGATGGGTGGGGGAGGGCCCTGGACACTGGGACAACTGGAAGCCTTGCTGACTTGACCCACTGGAAGGGAACGCTGACCAGCCAGTGGTGGGAGGGGTGGGGGAGGGCTCTGGACACTGGGACAACTCGAAGCCTCGCTGCCTTGACCAACTGAAAGAGAAAGCGAGGCCAGTGGTGGGAGGGGTGGGGAGGGCCCTGAGTAGGTGGAGGGACATTTTAAGGTCCATGTGGTGGTAATTTTTTGCAAAGATGGCCTCGGCGGAGAGTGTTGTGCCAGAGTCACGAGGTCCTTGCAGACCAGTTGGCCATTAGGGGGTCTAGTACACTGCAGAGATGAAGGTTCAGGGCTCACAGCAGGGGCGCTGATCCATAAAACGATGAATGCTCATGATCTGGTATTTCTTTTTGGTTTATGGTTTTAAAAACGATGAATACAACTGTTCCTCAGCTGATGATGACACAGGTTGAGTTTGTTACAGGTGCTGCAAACCCCCAGCAAAATGGTAACATTCATTGGGGTTGGCCCTCATGCTTGGCAACAAGGCAATCTTCATGCAGTTTGTTGCAGTCCAGCACTCCCTGGTGGCCTCTAGCAGTGGTACCTTAAGGCATTTGCCTACAGTGACCTTTTTGTAGCACCCACCCTGGTTTCTTGCGACAAACATTGTGTGAGACTACACTAGACGACGGGAACTGCAACACCAGTTCTACCTCCGGCTACAAAGCCCAACGTCAACATTTGTTTGGCAGGGAGAAGAGGGGTGAGGTGAACATTAAAAAGTCTCTGGGAGGATTCACCTGCTAGAATGAGAGAGGCGCGCTGTAAATAAAGGTTTCCCAACCATGGGGGGCTAGTCATTCCGCACGTCGGTCCTTTTCCCAGTAGCCTGCAGGCTAGGGGGACCCTTTCAGGGGAGGGTGGGCTTCCATGGCCAACTAGTGCCCCCAGGGCACCATTCTAGCCCCGGCCTCCAGCACTGTGAGGCTAGTTGTAGGATTTTTGCCTGAGCTGATTTGGGTTCCCAGTTCGCCCCTACTCACAGCTGAGAGTCTCGGGTGCTTCCAGAAAATTCTCCTGTTTCAATGCGCTACAGTGGTTTCATAATTTCAGCCCTACCCCTGTCTTCGACTCTCCTATTGTGCCATATGGGAGCTTGTCGGGTCCTGAGGTAAGCAGGGCTGAGACCTAACAGCCCCCCTCTGCAGGCGTCAGAGCAGAGACAGCGACTTGCATGTTTCTTTACCTTCTTTTCTCTGTGGGGTTCAGCCCCCACCCCAAGGACGGACGACATGTTCCACTGGTCCAGCAGTCCCCCGGCTCTGTGCTGCACTCTCCTGCCCTTAAGGGCCCCCCGGCTTCCCTGCCTGCAGGGTCAGGTGAGGGATATGACCGCCATAAATGCAACAAATCACCAATGAATGAGGCATGCAGACACAAAGATCGTGGCATTTCTGAGAGTAATGGAATGAAATACATGATGAAAACAAACACATGGTCTGGTCAATGGAGGAAAAAGAAACAGAAATTGTCGAAAAGAGGCAGACAGATACAGAGAGCGATAGAGTGAGAGAAGGAAGAGGGTGGTGAGAAGTGAGAGAAGGGGAAAGAGGGAACGAGAGAGGGAAAGAGAACAGAGAAGGGGAAGCTGTGGAGTGAGGGGCAGAGAGGGAGCATATGAGACAAAGATAATGATGGGGCAGAGGGAGTGATAGATCGTTAGATAGATAGATAGATAGATAGATAGATAGATAGATAGATAGATAGATAGATAGATAGATAGATAGATAGATAGATAGATAGATAGATAGATAGATAGATAGATAGATAGATAGATAGATAGATAGATAGATAGATAGATAGATAGATAGATAGATAGATAGATAGATAGATAGATAGATAGATAGATAGATAGATAGACAGACAGATCCACCAGTCCATTGGATTCTATCCAAGAAGGTCCACAGTTTTAAGCGCCTCGCAACCATTTGTAAGAATTCCCACATAGCACCCAGACACCAGCAGTCCACCAAAGCCCACCCAACAGGATGGAAACAGTAAAGAGCCTGAGCGGGTGGGACATAGAACCGTTAAAAGATCTCTGCTGGAAATGCCTGGACAGAGGACACCGCTTGCAAAGAATCATACTGTGTCAAAACACTTAAACAACAAAGCACACAATCTCCAGCTAAAAACACATCATCAGCCACACAGGGACAAATGATTTACAAAGACAGGAAAACAGCATCATCAAAGCCCAGAAGACCTGGTGAGTCCAGCAAACATCCATCTTCCATCTGGACAGAAGCAGCGGTCCACTCTCTTCGCCAGAGGGGGCATACAACAGTGAGAGATCACCAGCAGTAATAAAACCACAGCCAAAGCCTGTTGTCAATCCATGGACTGCGACCAGCTTGGTACCACCTCGTCAATGCCAGGTGCCGGCGCTGGACACTGCCCTCCAGAGTGGCATAGGGTTTGGATTGTTTGCAAGCACCTGAGGGATGGTGAACTAAACCATAACACAAGCAGAGACGGAGACCCACAGAGGAAAAGCAACCAGGACAGGCATCATGTTAACAAAGACATAGCAAGAAGCCATCAGACCACAAGGACACCTTCAACACACACGTGCCAAAGAAATACCACTAAGGAAAAGAGAAACCAAGCAGCCAATCACACACAGAATTGGCAGTTTAAGAGGAGCAGGACAATAACCAAAGGAAAGCATTACCAACAAGAAAGACAGGGAAGAACCAGGCACGACCTGCACCTCAACTTCACTGCAGATCCAAAATGATGGATTCAAGAAAGACATATTCCAATCCAAATGCAACAACATAAGATCACAAATGCAAAGAATGAAAACTCCACACCAAACTGACTATCAGTAGAGACGCTGGAGGGATATAGCACTCAGGCAGAGGGATACAACCAGCAAGGGGGGTCGCGAGAGGGCACTTAGAGGGATACAACCAGCAAGGGGGGTCGCGAGAGGGCAGGCAGAAGGATACAACCAGCATGGGGGTCGCGAGAGGGCAGGCAGAGAGATACAACCAGCATGGGGGTCGCGAGAGGGCAGGCAGAGGGAGACAACCAGAATGGGGGTTGTGAGAGGGCAGGCAGAGAGATACAACCAGCATGGGGGTCACGAGAGGGCAGGCAGAGAGATACAACCAGCATGGGGGTCGCGAGAGGGCAGGCAGAGGGACACAACAAGCATAGGGGTTGTGAGAGGGCAGGCAGAGGGATACAACCAGCATGGGGGTCGCGAGAGGGCAGGCAGAGGGATACAACCAGCATGGGGGTTGCGAGAGGGCAGGCAGAGAGACACAACAAGCATAGGGGTTGTGAGAGGGCAGGCAGAGGGATACAACCAGCATGGGGTCACAAGAGAGAAGGCAGAGGGAGACAACCAGAATGGGGGTCGCGAGAGGGCAGGCAGAGGAATACAACCAGCATGGGGGTCGCAAGAGGGCAGGCAGAGAGACACAACAAGCATAGGGGTTGTGAGAGGGCAGGCAGAGGGATACAACCAGCATGGGGGTCGCGAGAGGGCACGCAGAGGGATACAACCAGCATGGGGTCACGAGAGGGCAGGCAGAGGGATACAACCAGCAGGGGGTCACAAGAGGGCACGCAGAGGGATACAACCAGCATGGGGACGCGAGAGGGCAGGCAGAGAGACACAACAAGCATAGGGGTTGTGAGAGGGCAGGCAGAGGGATACAACCAGCATGGGGGTCGCGAGAGGGCAGACAGAGGGATACAACCAGCATGGGGGACGCGAGAGCGCAGGCAGAGAGACACAACAAGCATAGGGGTTGTAAGAGGGCAGGCAGAGGGATACAACCAGCATGGGGTCACAAGAGAGAAGGCAGAGGGAGACAACCAGAATGGGGGTCGCGAGAGGGCAGGCAGAGGGATACAACCAGCATGGGGGTCGCAAGAGGGCAGGCAGTCGGCTACAACCAGCATGGGGGTCGCGAGAGGGCAGGCCGAGGGATACAGCCAGCATGGGGGGTGCAAGAGGGCAGGCAGAGGGATACAACCAGCATGGGGGTCGCGAGAGGGCAGGCCGAGGGATACAGCCAGCATGGGGGGTGCAAGAGGGCAGGCAGAGGGATACAACCAGCATGGGGGTCGCGAGAGGGCAGGCAGAGAGATACAACCAGCATGGGGGTCGCGAGAGGGCACGCAGAGGGATACAACCAGCATGGGGGTCGCGAGAGGGCAGGCAGAGAGATACAACCAGCATGGGGGTTGCGAGAGGGCAGGCAGAGGGATACAACCAGTATGGGGGTCGCGAGAGGGCAGGCAGTCGGCTACAACCAGCATGGGGGTCGCGAGAGGGCAGGCCGAGGGATACAGCCAGCATGGGGGGTGCAAGAGGGCAGGCAGAGGGATACAACCAGCATGGGGGTCGCGAGAGGGCAGGCCGAGGGATACAGCCAGCATGGGGGGTGCAAGAGGGCAGGCGGAGGGATACAACCAGCATGGGGGTTGCGAGAGGGCAGGCGGAGGGATACAACCAGCATGGGGGTCGCGAGAGGGCAGGCCGAGGGATACAGCCAGCATGGGGGGTGCAAGAGGGCAGGCGGAGGGATACAACCAGCATGGGGGTCGCGAGAGGGCAGGCAGAGAGATACAACCAGCATGGGGGTCGCGAGAGGGCACGCAGAGGGATACAACCAGCATGGGGGTCGCGAGAGAATCAACCACAAAGACACACCAGAACTAAAGGTGATCTCTAGTCGCCCTGGGATCAGATGTAGAACAACCTTGGCGACGCAGAAACACAAACAAGCCTGTAGCAATGACCAAAAAGAAACACCCACAGGAGCATCTACAGTACAAAGTGTCTTGACCTTTGAACAACAACGTGACAGAAATTGGCGAGTCAAGGCAAGTCATGGAGGTAAAAATATATAACCCTGAAACACTACAAATGTAAATAAGCAAGGTAATGAGGTGCAAAAGCGAGGTAGCCTGACACGTAACACCAGCAAAAACAGACAAGAGCCACAACTAGATTAAAATTGCGAACGTGTTGCTATGCCAACAGGCAGTCTGCAGTTTTTACATGCGAGAGGCTGAATGAATCTTTTCTCCCAAACCGAAGGGAACATACTAATATGGAGTGAGCTTACTGCGAGCAAAGGCAACAAAGAACTATGTCCTTACTAACTGATAATAATGCATCCTGTAAAACAATACAAACCACCCTAACACCACCAACAAAGAAAGACAATCCCAGACAGCAAAACAAACAGCCACAAAAAACATGCAAACACTTGAGCTCTGCATTCTTGATGGCAGAGGGACTCACTGGGACAATCGACTACTCCTTCCACGTATGCGACAGCGTGGAAGTCTAGTCAATCGCTAGTGTACCCACAAATCCTGTCAAGGCTTTCACCGCTAGCCCACTCACCCACCCGTCTGTCCACAACCAAATCACCCTACAGCTGGACAAATACACTAGAGAAAACACAGGCCCCAAAACATCAAAAATCCACCACAAAAACTCCACCCTCAATACAAATGGAAAAACCCACACTAAAGAGGACAAATCTTCAGGACACTACAGACAGAGAGACAACAGGACAGTTACTGAGACAATGAAATCAAAATGCAGCAGGGATAAAAAGAGCATTTATTAGAACAACTAACATTGCAAAGACAGCTGACAATCCGAAAAAGCAAAAATAAAAGGATAGGTTGAAGGTTGACTGGGTAGAAATCTAGGGGGCACTATAAAAAAGGTTCAAGTAACATTATAGAGGAGCAAAGGAAGAAGACATTAATGGCAGAATGCCAGGGTACCCCGAAGTGAGGCTTGTGGTTAGATCTGATCCCACCAGAGCAAAGTGTGCACAAAGCCTTAACATAGCAAACATTGACTGTCACCTAAGATGTCTGAAAGACGCAAAACTAGCTGATGGTACAGGACAAGCATAAAGGAAGCTCCAACCAACACCAGTTTACAATAAAGAAAGGCAGACAATCAATCAATCACACGAATACATCTATCTGGGAATCCCATTCAACAGACTGGACAGTATCCCCGAGTCACAAAATGGCACCAAAAGAAAGTCACACAAACCTTCTCTGCTTAAAAACTATCTGCTGGGAAGACTTACACCAACAAAGACTATACAAGAGCGTGCACTTTTTCTCGAAGGAGGCACTGAGGCTGGGGGAGGAGGGGGGCGGCTCCCACCAATGCTTGCCCAGCAGGGATAAGATGCCACAATACAAGAAAACACAGACTGTGGCATTTCTATTGCACCTCGATAGATGAGTAAAGATTACAATACGAAATGCGACAAACTCTAGAAGACGACTTTCTAACCCTCATGGAAAAAGACTCCTGACATGCAGATGGGAGAGATGGCCAACCCCCAAAACAGAAGAAGCTGCAAAACACCTCACTTGGATCTACGGAATCAAAACATAAAACCCACTGGGAAACCCAAACAGACACGGAAAAGCACAACCCTACCTCTAACTAAACAGGCACTGCAAAGCAGCAGACAAGTGCTCACTGTGGAAACCCTATCTACAGACAGGAGGAGCGACCACCTGCTAGAAAGCAAAGAAGGACGACACACAGAACATGTCGACCTTTCAACCTGGAGCGGGAGCCAAGGGCAAATAGCATAATAAATATGGACAACATATAAGGAAAGGAACCGGAACTGACGTCACAAAACTGACGGATGAACACAATACCCACTCCCTCTCCTGGAAGAACCTGAGGCGACAGAAAAGGTGACAGAACGCTGTAAGTCTGTGGCAACATCAGAGACCCCAAAACACCTGACGAAAACAAGTCTTGCATCTGGGAACTTACAACGTTTTGGGCAAGGTTGGGAGAGGGAGGGAGAAAGAAAAACAAAGAGCGAGATGAAAAGAGAGGGTCGAACGGAGAAAATAGTTCATCCTAGAAACAGAGAGTGAAAAAGAAGAGAGAAAAAAGGAACCAAAGAAACACAGAAAGATTGTTGTAGAATTACAAAAATGAAATATCTCCCCTCCAATGTCATGTCTCCTTCATCGCCCAAGTCTTCAAAGAACAAGTCAAGGAGCAGAGTCCTGCAGAGGATGTGAACATCAAACATCCGGTGGGCCTGCTGCCCCCTCCCCCCGCCCATCAAAGACCCTATACACCTCATCTCTAAAAGGACTAGGGGCAAGGTGTCCTCGTGTTCCTGAGTCTGCTGCGTCTGGTCTAAAACCTGCTGGAAAGAAAGGGCTTTGAAATGCAGAACTGTCTGAAGGTCTGAGGAGGAGCAGAAACTTCCTGCGCAGCCCAGGAGTGAAAAACAGCTCTGCAGAGGTCCAGAGCTTGGGAGGCACCAGAGGTAGGAAGGCAAGGGAGAGGTAGGGAGGGGAGGAAGATGGAGGAAGGAAGAGGTGGGGTGGGGAGGGGAGGGAAGGGAGAGGTAGAGAGGGAAGGAAGATGGAAGAAGCGAGAGGTGGGGAGGGAAGGTAGAGATAGGGAGGGAGAGGTAGTGAGATAAGGAAGAGGTAGGAAGGGAAGGGAAGGGAAAGGTAGGGAGAGAATGCAGTGGTAGGGAGGGAATGGAGAGGTAGAGAGGGAATGGAGAGGTAGGGAGGGAAGGAAGATGGAGGAAGGGAGAGGTGGGGAGGGAAGGGAGAGGTAGAGAGGGAAGGAATACGGAGGAAGTGAGAGTTGGGGAGGGAAGGCAGGGATAGGAAGGGAGAGGTAGTGAGGAAAGGAAGAGGTAGAAAGGGAAGGGAAAGGTAGGTAGGTAGGGAAGAGGCAGGGAGAGAAGGAAGTGGTAAGAAAGGAAGGGAGATGTAGGAAGGGAGAAGTAGGAAGGGAGAGGTAAGGAAGGAAAGGAGAGTTTGGGAAGGAAGGGAGAGGTAGGGAGGGAAGGGAGAGAATGGAGAGGTAGGGAGGGAAGGGACAGAGGTAAAGAGCAGTGACAGAGGTAGGGAGCAGTGCCAGGCATAGGGAGTGGTGCCAGAGGTTAGGAGCGGTACCAGAGTTTAGGAACAGTGCCAGAGGTAGGGGAGACGCCAGGGGTAGGGGAGATGCCAAGGCTTGGGAGCAGTTAGGGAGCAATGCCAGAGGTGGTAGGATCGGTGCCAGAGGTAGGGAGCGATGCCAGAGCTAGAGAGCGGTGCCAGAGGTGGTAGGAGCAGTGCCAGAGCTACGAAGCGATGTCAGAGATTAGGAGCGGTTCCAGAGGTGGTAAGAGCAGTGCCAGAGCTAGGGAGCAATGCCTGAAATTGGGAGCAGTGCCATGGGTAGGGAGCGGTGCCAGAGCTAGGAATGACACCGGAGATAGGGAGAGGTGCCAGAGATAGGGAACTATGCCAGAGGTAGGAAGCAGTGCCAGAGGTATGGAGCGAGGGAGCAGTGCTCGAGGTAGAGGTGCCAGGGGTAGAGATTGATGCCAGAGCGAGGAAGGTGTGCAGAAGATAGGAGGAAGGGAGGGGTGCCAGAGTTATAGAGGGGCGTCACTGATAGGGAGGGGTAACAAAGGTATGGAGGGGCGCCAGAGGAAGGAAGGGGCGGCACAGATATTGAGGGGTAACAGAGGTAGGAATTAGTATACGAAATACGGCGGTGCTAGTGACAGGGATGGGTCCCAGAGATATGGAGGCAGGGTCAGAGGGAAGTAGAGGTGCCAGAAGTAGGGAGAAGCGCAGACGAAAGGGAGCGCTGCAAGAGGTACAGATGGTGCCAGAGGTACAGAGGGTACCAGAGATATGGAGGTTTGCCAGAGGTGGTGCAGAGGTCAAAGCTAGGGGTTGGCGTCAGAGGTAGGGAGGGATGCAGGAGGTAGGAGGCGTTCCAGAGTTCGGGGACCAATGGTAAAAAGGGTGTTAGAGGTAGTGAGAGATGCATGAAATGTGGAGCAGAACAGAGATAAGGTGGTGTGCCAGAGGTACGGGTGGTGCTACAGAGAAGGAGAGGTTCCTGTGGTAGCGTGGGTGCCCATGGGGGTAGCTATCAATTGTGCAGCAGGTGTAGTGGCACCGGTGCCCGGGGGTTGAGAGGCCCACTGCGCCTCATTTCTAGGTGTGTTTACTGCCAGTGCAGGTTCTGGGCCCAGCTGTCTTGCTTCCATTAGGACCAATGACACTCTACTACCACAGATAAGGATGGTGTGGGGATGTGTATTTCATGTAATGCTCAGAATGACTTCAGCATCGTGCAGTCACTGTATGATGCAAGATCATGGAGAGTTCTGTGATCCTTTGTAGAATGTTTGTGTTCAAGCCAAGATGCCAGTTGTTTCCTGGTGCTGCTAGGCTGAGGCTGAATCAACACAGAGCTGGAAGCTTCCAGTGTTATGTGATGATTCTCCACTTCAACAATTTGGCGACGTGCTGTCTTTCTGACGAACCCATGCGCACATACCGGAAGAAGACTGCCAAGTTGGATCCAGATTCAACCGCTTTGTTGTGTCACATCAAGCACATGACTCCCAACTTGGTCACACTGTGTCATCAAGAGCGGTGTCGATACTGTGGGCGTATGCGCATCTCAGGTTTGTGCGCATCTTAAAATTAAGCAAAAGACTTTGGGCAAAACTCATTTTCATTTGCCGCTCAGCACACGAGGTCCTCAGAACCTGCACGTCATTCTTCTGAACACGAAGGTCCACCCGCCCATCTCCGGTTCGCGCGCTCAGAACTTTTAGTTTAACGTTTGTTTTGTTTATCTGTACACGTTTGCACGTTACATGTGCAAGGCAACAGAGACGCCATCTTGCCTTGGGATGTAAATATACTAAGTATGTTGTGTTATTGAAGGCATGCTGCATGTCAGCGACACGCACACTAACATCAAGACTAACGTTAAGAGAGAAGGCTAACATTTAGTATGCAAAGTGGATCACTTAGCGTGTCACAGTGATAAGCACACTTTGGTTGTATTTGTAACAGTGATACTTGATATTTACACTCAATGTGTCACAGTGATGTGCACACTTGATATTCACACAACTAGCGAATCACAGTGTCACAGTGACAGGCACACTCTCTCATCATTTTGTGCTATCATATAGATTTAAGTAGATCAGCTTCCACCTTGCTTGGGTCGCTCAACAATATGCAGTCCGTAATGCTCAAACTTTTTTACAGACACCAGTTGAACCTCCAATTAAATGGAAAACCTGGTTAAGGGCATTAGCTAAATATTTGGGAGGTAATAGGTATTGTCCAGAGATGAAAAGGTTTGTCCTCGAGCATAATTTAGGTTTTGAAGGGCAGGTGATCTGCTAACATCTACCCCAGGTACGTGAAGGATCAGGTGAAAAGGAAGAATTGGACGAATATCAGGAGGCAATTAAAAATTTGACATACAACCAAGTTTATTCGTTAACAGACATAAATTCTTTACTCGAGGGGACCACTAGGAGGAGTCAATAGACTCATATGTAGCAACGTTACGCATTTTAGCTGCAGACTGTGAATTTCAGGATTTCACCAGCCAGTTAATCAGAGACCAAATCATAGTCAGAAGTTGGGACAAAAAAGTACAGGAGAAGTTGCTTTTGTTAAAGAACCCATCCTTAATGGAAACTATTGATATCGTAAAAAGCATTGAGATTCCTCACAAGGCGTCCAGAGAATTGGCTAACAAAGAGAATGCTGGGGTGCATGCAGTTTTTGACATTAGTGCAAATGATCTGAGCAATGCTAGAGCAGCATCTCAAAAAAAGAAGTATGATTGTATCAATGGTGATAAAAATACATGTTTCAGGCAATAAATATCTGTTTTAGATGCAGGTTTCCTCAACATTCCCCCCTGGAGTGTCCTTGTTCCACCAAGAATGCCTCTTGCAAAAATTGTGGGAGAGTTGGCCATTTTGCCAAAATGTGTCAATTCAAGAGAAACAGGATGAATGCTTTGCTTGAGTGTGACATTAAGGATGATATCTTTGATGCACTGGAAAAGACAAAAAGGTTTACTGTTGGTGATAAGGGAATAAGAGTCTGAATGCATTGACCCTTACACAAAGGTATGCATGGATGGTAAAGTCTTAAAATTGCTAGTAGATTCTGGTGCAAAGATCACTGAGGTGTTGTTCAAGAGTAAATGGGCAGACAAAGAACTAATTGCACCTGACAGATGTCCCGTATCATATGATGGAAAGAAAATCGATTTGATAGGGTATTTTTAGGGTACGTTATAACTCAAGGGCAGGCTTGTTTCTGGCAAGATCTATGTTGTGAGGATAGGACTCAATATTTTGGGTTGGTATTACCAAGATTTAGTGGTATCACTTTGAAGCCAGGAAAGAAAGTACAAGTTTCACTAATAAGGGAAAATGATGCAATCATTAACAATGAACAGATCGCTAAATTTCCAAACTTTTTTATGGGAATTTTGGATGAATGAAGGGTTTTGAGCACAAAATAAAGGTTCAGGAGTGTGCGGTACCAATCAAACACTAACTGATAAATGTGCCATTTAGCATTAGAGAGGATTTTCAAACATTCTCAAGAAAATGTGTATCGAAGGAGTGATCAAACCTATAGAATCTCTACTATAGTTATCTCCTTTATTCATTGCTAGAAAGAAAACAGGGGATTGAAGGGTCTGCATTGATCTACGAAGTTTGAACGGAAAAAAATGGGTGGATTATCATCCTTTGCCACGCATTGATGATATTCTGACAAGTTTTGCAGAAGCAAATATTTTCAGTAAAATCAATTTGGCATCCGCATACCACCAGGTGGAATTAGAACAATCCTGCAGACATTTTACTGCTTTAATTTCTTTTTTAGGTACGTTTCAGTTCAAAAGGCTAACATTCGGTTTGGCGTCAGAGAGGCGTGTCTGCCACCAGTGCTAGAGAGCTGTGTCTGCTTTCCTATGGAGCAGCAGTCTCAGAGAGGAGTGTCCGCCACCAGTGCTAGAGAGCAGTGTATGCTTCCCTGTGGGGCTCCAGTGCTAGAGAGCAGTGTCCGCTATTCTATGGAGCAGCAGTGTCAGAGAGGAGTGTCCGCCACCAGTGCTAGAGAGCAGTGTCTGCTATCCTGTGGAGATCAAGTGCTAGAAACTCCTGTCTGTTATCCTGTGGGGCTCCAGCGCTAGAGAGTAGTGTCTGCTATCCTGTGGGGCTCCAGTGCTAGAGAGCAGTGTCCGCTATCCTATGGAGTAGCAGTGTCAGAGAGGAGTGTCCGCCACCAGTGCAAGAGAGCAGTGTCCGCTATCCTATGGGACACCAGTGCAAGAGGGATGTGTCTGTTATCCTGTGGGGCTCCAGTGCTAGAGAGCAGCGCCTGCTATCCTATGGGGCCCCTAGAGCTAGGTGCAGTGTCTGTTATCCTGTGGGGCTCTAGTGCTAGAGAGCAGTGTCTGCTATCCTGTGGGGCTCTAGTGCTAGACAGTAGTGTCTGTTATCCTGTGGAGCTCTAGTGCCTGCTCTCTTACACTGGATCTCCACAGGATAGCAGACACTGATCTCTAGCACTGGATCTCCACAGGATAGTAGACGCTGCTCTCTAGCACTGGATCTCTACATGATAGCAGTGTCTGCTAACCTGTGGAGATCCAGTGCTAGAGAGCAGTGTCTGCTGTCCTGTGGAGATCCAGTGTTAGAGAGCAGCGTCTGCTATCCTGCGTAGCTCCCATGCTAGAGAGCAGCAGTGCTAGAGAGCAGTGTCTGCTATCCTGTGGAGATCCAGTGCTAGAGAGCAGCGTCTGCTATCCTGCGTAGCTCCAATGCTAGAGAGCAGCCGTGCTAGAGAGCAGCGTCTGCTATCCTGTGGAGATCCAGTGCTAGAGAGCAGCATCTGCTATCCTGTGGAGATCCAGTGCTAGAGAGCAGTGTCTGCTATCCTGTGGAGATCCAGTACTAGACAGCACTGTCTGCTATCCTACGGGACACCAGTGCTAGAGAGCAGCATCTGCTATCCTGTGCCAGTGTTAGAGAGCAGTGTCCGCTATCCTGTGGAGATCCAGTGCTAGATAAGCTTGGCAGAGCTAGCAGGAGTTTCAGAGCTAAAGAGAGATGTCAGGGATAGATGGCGGCATCAGCTCTAGAGAAACATATCCAAGATGGAGAAGCACGAGTACCAGAGAAGGGAGGCAAAGATAGGAAGATGCACCAGTGCCAAAAAAGGATGCTTCAGTGCTACTCAGCAGCCCAGAGAAAGAGAGTGTGACAGGACAAACAGAGCCCTTGCTTTCCTTCCTAGGTGTGTAGGGCAAGAGTTATCAGATCCCTTGCTTCCCTGCCTTGGTTTGCAGTACATATGCTAGGGGGCTCTGGCATTTAGTCTTCAACTCCTTCACTGACTAAGTGTGCAGTGAGTGAGCTGAGAGACCACTTGCTTCCCAGCTTGGGTGTTGGGTTTCATGGCTGCCAGCCCCCTTTTTTCCTGGTCAAAGGGGTCTCTGCCAGGGCTATCAGGCTTCTTGCTTCTCCACCTAGATGTTAGGTGTGAGGGCTATGGCCCTCCCCCCAGGACTGTCTGAGTCCTTGATTCCCCTGGATGTTCTGTGCCAGGGCTGTCAGGCCCCTTGAATCCCTGTTTATGCATCCAGTGTGATCTTCTGTGCCCGGGCTGTCAGACCCCTTGATTTCCTGCATGGAGGTTCTGTGGCAGGGCTGTCAGGCCCCTTGATTCCTTGCATGGATGTTCTGTGCCAGGGCTGTCAGGCCCCTTCATTCCCTGCATGGATGTTTTGTGCCAGGGCTGTCAGACCCCTTGATTCCCTGCATGGATGTTCTGTCCCATGGCTGTCAGGCCCCTTGATTCCCTGCATGGATGTTCTGTCCCAGGGCTGTCAGGCCCCTTGATTCCCTGCCTGGATGTTCTGTCCCAGGCATATCAGGCCCCTTCATTCCCTGCATGGAGGTTCTGTGCCAGGGCTGTCAGGCCCCTTCATTCCCTGCATGGATGTTTTGTGCCAGGGCTGTCAGGCCCCTTGATTCCCTGTCTGGATGTTTTGTGCTAGGGCTTTCAGGCCCATTGATTCCCTGCATGGATGTTCTGTCCCAAGGCTATCAAGCCCCTTCATTCCCTCCATGGATGTCCTGTGCCAGGGCTGTCAGGCCCCTTCATTCCCTGCATGGATGTTTTGTTCCAGGGCCGTCAGGCCCCTTCATTCCCTGCATGGATGTTCTCTCCCAGGGCTATCAGACTGCTTGATTCCCTGCATGGATGTTCTGTTCCAGGGCTGTCAGGCTCCTTGATTTATTTCCTGCCTGGATGTTCTGTCCCAGGCTTATCAGGCCCCTTCATTCCCTGCATGGAGGTTCTGTGCCAGGGCTGTCAGTCCCCTTCATTCCCTGCATGGATGTTTTGTGCCAGGGCTGTCAGACCCCTTGATTCCCTGTCTGGATGTCCTGTGCCAAGGCTGTCAGGCCCCTTCATTCCCTTCATGGATGTTCTGTGCCAGGGCTGTCAGGCCCCTTGATTTCCTGCCTGGATGTTCTGTGCCAGGGCTGTCAGGCCTCTTGATTCCCTGTCTGGATGTTTTGTGCCAGGGCTGTCAGGCCCATTCATTCCCTTCATGGAGGTTCTGTGCCAGGGCGGTCAGAGCCCTTCATTCCCTGTCTGGATATTCTGTGCCAGGGCTGTCAGACCCCTTTCTTTCTTGCCCAGGTTCACTTGTACTGGGGGCTCCGGTCCAATGCCCCGCACTTCTCCCAGCCACACATACTTCCAACGCTGCGTTTGCCTTGGCCTGCTCTTTCCGAGTCCGGTATCTCCTGGATCCCGTCCACCAACTCCAAAGGCCAGTAGTGAGAAGCCGATGCTAGAACATGGAACCCTGGAAGAGGAGAAAGAGGGTCTTGAGCCAGATGTCACCAGCACTCACAGGACAGCACAGGTGGAAATGCACATTTAATAGAGAGAAGACAGGCTGGAGATATTCAATACAGAGAAGATATATGCATTTAACACAGGTTGGACATATAGATTTAATAAAGAGTTGACCTGTGCCTTTGGAACCTATTCAAGACAGGTTGTAGATCTACACATAGTAAAAACACAATGAACATACATTTAACACAGTTTGAAGGCTACTCTGGCAACAGTGAATTTGGGTTTAGTTTTTATAGTTCAATGTTTAGTGTGATTAATCCCCTGAAACATGTCTGGCCTTCCTAAGGGTGCAGACGTTTCACCTTAGCTGATCTCCTAACCTGCAGACATGTCTGATGTTTTTGCGGAGCCCTAGTGAAAAGGTTTATGTGTGTCCCCACATTCAACGAGGAACTATTTCTAAATGAAAATAATTCCCACCAGAAAAGGAAAAAACACGCTAGTAGCCTGTGAAGTCATATGATGGTCTGCTCATGTATGAACATGGCACCCTATCAGTTAAAACGTGTGACCATGAAAAAAAATGCAGTGACTGGGAAATAAGGCCCCTGCTGGCCTCCCCCTTTGATGGCCCTTCTATCACATGGCCCTGTATTTAGGCCAACATGATTAGTCACAAAGCAACCAGTTACATTGACTGGAATGTCTCTGCTGGCTTCCATGTCCATGGAGGCCATGTCCATGGACTGAGGCACATGGGTGCTGGGTGTGGAGTGTTCTATAGAGGATAGGAGTCCCCCACCAGAGCAGAAAGCTGGATGAGAGGTGGATGGTGGTCACTTTTAGGCGACCCCTTGAAGAGCATGGACTCCTGTAAGTTGAGGGATGGGAAGCCAACTACAGTTTAGGCTCCGGGCCATATGGGGCTCTAGAGGTCTTAATACATCCCTCGAGCCAGCCATGTACTTTACAGCAGACTTCAGGTCTAGTTAATAGATGAAAGGGATGTGAAAGTACAGCCACGTTTGCACCACTAGAGGATGGAAAATTAATTGATTTTAGGAACTGATTTAACAGATGTCATTGACATTTTTGTGTTAGTCTCACATTAGTGTTTCTATTCATGGGAAATCGCAAAATGTTTGGATGCACTTTGTGAACAGATGGCTTATGGCAATAAATATTATCACTTAGCTTGTAGCAATGTGCCGCCATCTCCTCCCACGCCATCAAGGCCTTTTCACAGTCATTACCTTCCTCATTCTGTTCCTTCAGATTGGTAACTCGCCCAAGAACCTCTGGATCTCGTTAGCTGATCTAAAGATACTCAAATACTCTGCATTCTGAGGCAGAGACAACTAGACCCCCTGAAACCATGTCCATCTGAGAAGTTGATGCCTCCACACTGACCATTGCAGAGCCCCTTGTCTGCTTCTTAGGGCAGATTCAAACCTCAGTGCTCACCACTTCCAGAAGATCCCTGGATCCCTCAAGACTCCGTTAAGTTCTCAGCTATCTTGGAGGAGTTCTCTTTAACAGGCCAAACATCACCATCCACCAATCAGCCAATGACTCACAGCTGTAAATCTTGGTAGTGTCCGTCAATGAGTGGTCTCACTTAGACATGATACATTCTCTGATGTCTGCTATAAACTTAAACTGAACTCCTCAACCTAGGCAGATTTCGGTCATCTTCGTGATGGAGTACCAATCCTGGCCCACTGAGGTGGCCTTCAAAGGTTCAGATGGTTTCTCCTAACCGGTGGAGGACAATGTTTTGGATTCTACATTGACTCACAGCTTCCCTCGGGGACTACATGAGCAAACATTGCAGCTGAGTCTAGTGCTCAAAATAATGGCATATGTTGCAATACCCTGGGCACTGACAGCCGTGTCACATGCGATAACGAGGGACAAGAGCTACAGGAGACACGCTGATTTTAATACTGTATACAATGCAGGCAGAGATACGTAACATATTAAAACATTCCATTAACACGGCATGGATATACAGCGCATAAACCAGACACAATGTGAATTTATAAGCTTAACAAAACATGAACATTATTTCAACATAGATAAATACATTCAACCCAGAATAGATAAACATATTTATTTATCACAGTTTCGGGCCTGATTCACAAAGGCAAACTTACGCTTTTGTGTTAGTTTACTACGTTGCGGTATTCTCAAAGGTACTTTCGGTATTCACAAAGGTAAACTTAGACCAAAAGTCTAACTTATCACAGTCTTAAGGGCCGATTCACAAAGGCAAACGTACGCTTTTGTGTACCTTTACTACTTTGCCATATTCTCAAAGGTACTTTCGGTATTCACAAAGGTAAGTTAGTACTAGTAAAATTAGACTTTTGGTCTAAGTTTACCTTCGTGAATACCGAAAGGTAGTAAATTTACACAAAAGTGTAAGTTTACCTTTGTGAATGGGGCCCTTTCTTTATACATTGAAGACATTGTGATCATGTACATGCACTGTAGCAGAAGGACAGACATGTAACACAGAATGAACATACCTACATTTTTTTTAAATGACTAATGAAGGCATTTGAGAAGTTCCTGATATCTTTTTATATCAGAAGCATCTCTTTCTTGGACATCTGTTGCAGTGTCAAAAGTTCAAGAGCTCGGACTACACTTGCTGAGAGATCAAAAGTGGGTGGTGCTAGCAGGATATTCTTGTCTTAGAATTAAGCCACACATGTGTATGTGCAAACGGATGATACAGTGAAACTGTGAATGGCTCATTAAATCGAGCAGTGAGGGTTGGCTTTTACCTAGGAAAGTCTTCTGGGATATATCGATTTTTGACATTTTATGTCACAATGACAACTTGATAAAATTCCAAATATATATAAATACAAACACTCCCCTCCTTTACCATCATGTGGTAATTTGTAAGTATTTAGATCCTACATACACACTGTGATATTTTACTTTCTAGACAGACTGTTTCTAAATGTTTGATTAATGACTCAATCCAAAGTGTTAGGGAATGAAGTGCTTTAGTGGTTCTTTGAAAGACTCCTCTTGCCTCACTCACCAATGGTCATCTGTTTGCTTTGGCAAAGACCTTGGTGAGTGGAGCACAGACCACATGTCAGAGGCGCTTAACGACTTCACCTCATTACAGAGAAAAACCCAATGCAGAACACCAGCCAAATGACATCAGGCTGATGAAACTGCAGTTGGTGAAGTTCCAGAATGAAGGAAAACATTTCCTTGAAAAGTCTGAAGATATTCGACAAACCACTCCAGAAAGAAGAATAAAGGGCGAGAAGTGGTACCAGAGTATAGGATGGGATAGAGTTGGTAATATGCAAAGGGTAAGTAAGGGATACTATGGTATAGGTGGAGCTGGTGGTACCAGAGTGCAGGTATGGCTGTATGAACTAGTCTGCAGGCGGAGGAATAAGTACTGCGGTATAGGTGGAGGGCTAGTGGTACAAGGCTACTTGGACAAAACAGAGGTTTTTCAGTCTAGCTAAAGATAAAAATAATAAGATATGTGGTGGGTTAGAAGTATTTTGCTAAGATAACAAGCAGAGAATAAGTGTAACGGTGAAGAAAAGATAACTTGGATTTAGGAAAAGAAAAAAGAGCCAACAGGTAATTAAGTTTCCAATAAAAGAAAACAAGGAGTATGTACCATATGACAGAATATTTCTCTGATCGCCAATAATGTAAAACCACACCTTTGCCCACACCACTAGCTTGCAAGAGTCCTCATAAATGGGAACCCTCAATAGATGCACTAAAAAATCAGTCTGGAACTCTACACAAAGCCAGAGACAAGTTAGTAAATAGTTATTAAAAACTTTAAAAACAAATATCGTGTTATGGAGGAATTGGAAAAAAATATTTTTGAAGCATAATTCTAGCACCATGATATTGTTCCCGGATGTACTTGAGCCAAACAATTGAATTAACATTGCAATTAATAATAAGTTTCATACGTTAAATTTATTTGAAAACGTTTCTTAAAGCGTAAAATAGGTTACAGGGGAAACAATGCATCTAAAGCATTCACAATGTCCAGAGGTAAGAAATGTCCTACCCTAAAATCCACCACAGGAAACAGTCATCAAATATTGATCACAGTGGTCCAGACAATTCTGCCGTACAATATCATATATTCCATAAAAAAACATGGCAAACTGTGCAAGACGGTTGTGTGACAAAATATTGGGGACAAAAATATGACAATACACTAATTTCACATCAAAAATATTGAGAAGAAAAATATTGAGTTCACATATATTGCGGGCAAATAAAAAAAAAAAAAAAGAAGAAAAAAATACCATTGTTCCCAGTCACTTCAGATCCGCTCTTCTGCAGCTGTGCAAATCCACGGCTGGACTGGCCATAAACATCAAATACACAGGTTGCCCTCAAAAGGATTCTCTCTCCCAAGTAGGTTGTAGCTAACGTTATAGTTAGGTGAATATGTCAGTGACAACATTAACACTTTGAACTAAAAAAAAAACAGAAATTCACCAGCTATATTTAGGAGAGCTAACTATGACTTGCAGCCCAGCCATGCACTCCTTATGACCTCAAATATTACATCACTCATGACTTGTTCTATGACATCACTCATGACATCATTGATAACATCACTGATGATGACTCAGTCACTGATGTCCAGAGTCCTAAAAAAAGCCAATAAAAGACATAGGGGGGAGGGGAGGGTAGGTATATCCTGACCTCCTAGGACGGTGGTCGGGTCCCAGTCGGGGCCCAAACACCTTCTAAAAAAATTTGCTACAAGTTCGCAGAGGACCACGATCCTGCGGCTACATAAAAAAAGTGCTTCTTTTAAAAAAAAACCCTGGGTGGGAAAGGCCTGGGGGATAAAGGTAGATTATCTTTTGGGGAGGGGACAGGTAGTCCCCTTCCCGAGCCTCTGAGAGTCCCCGGGGACCCCACTCCCGCAGGCCCAAATGTATTAAAATGGGTAGGGGGCCCCTCCCCCAGCCTAAAAAGGCCCTGTGGAGAGTAATTGATTAAAGAGAGGGTTATGCCCCCCCTCCCGAAGCCTACTCAAGCCTCGAGCTCCCTAAGCTGTTAAAAATGGCCCAAGGGCCCCATCCCCTGGGCAGGCAACGTGACTGTATCCCACCCCCAGGACACAGACGTTGTTTCCCTGCCTTCACCGGCACGGGTAGGGAAACATATGTTTGCTCCCATATGACAGGAGCATTTTTAAATCTCCCACCAAATAATTCATCCAAGTCTGCTCCCAGCCAGCATAAGCTTTAAAAATGCCCCTGCCTGCTGGGAGCACATTTGTGTTCTGTTTCCCTGCCCATACTGATGCAGGCACGGAAACAGAACGCATATTGCTCCCACCCGGAGGGACCATGCAAAAAGCAACTGTTCCCTCCGAGTGGGAGTAATTCTGGCTCCTGCACCATGTGGGGAGCTGGGTGGGGCCACTGGGGCTCTACCCACAGCCCCCAACGTGGGGAACTTGCACACCTCTGGGATGTGGTCCCCAGGGCCAAACAGGCTAGGGGAAGGGGGTGATGTGCACCCCCTCCTCTTTTACAAAATGGACAGCCCTGGGGGATGGAGTCCCCGGGGTCTGACAAAGCTCAGGAAGAGGGGCTTCACGGCCCCTCCCATTTTTTATTGTACTTGGTCCTAGGAGATGGGATCCCCAAGGCCACCCATGAAGGTTTGGGGCTGCACACCCTCTCCCCTGTTTAATGTATTTAGCCATGGAGCTGGCAGCCCTGTGGCCACACCAGCTTGAAGATGGCTGCCTGCAGGGGGTTTGGCCACAGGGCCTGGCCACAGGCCAAGCCCTGTGACCAAGCCCCCAGTGTACACAACAGAAGGCCGTGCACAGCATGAGGTTGGCTGCCTGCAGGAGGGTTGGCTATGGCCAGGCCCTGTGGCCAACCCCCCACTGAACACAGCCAAAGTCTGTGTACAGTGTGGAGTTGGCTGCCTGCCGGGGGTTGGGATTGACTGCCTGCGCAAGGATGGAAGTGGGGCCTGGCCTATGCGGCAATACCCCCACTGTCCAAGACCGAAGGCCATGCACGTAAGGTTGACTTTACGTATTGTAGCAAAATATTACTTTACTTAAATAAAATCCCTAGTAATGCACTGAAAAAAACAAAGGCAAAGTAATGTTACAGCTCGGTGAAATATTCAGTAACAAGGAAACATTTCAAACTAAAAAAACAAGAGACTTACCAGTTATAGTTGTAGTCCTCTCAAGTAACTGTAACTCATGCCCTAAGGTAACTTTAACTGGGGCCCTCGCCAGGCACTGCTCATTTTTATTACCCCACATATCACATCATTCATGACATCTTCTGTGGCATCATTGATAATATCTCTACAACATTTGCAAATAAATTATTGATGAGAAAACTGTGCAGTTTTTTCTCAATATCCTACAGATAACATTAACCCCTGTATTGTCAGTGGTGATGAATCGTATCTCATTTCTCTCTCCCTCTGTTCCTCTCTTTGATTCACAAGAAGCTCTGCCTCTTAATATTTCTCACTATTGATACTGCTGACCTAATAGGTTCTTGGAATATCATCTTTCCCTGAACCAGGATATCATTATTTGTTGCTCTTTTTTAAATCATTCCTCAGTTTTGCAATTTCTCTTCGCCTTTATGAGTTTCCCATATGGTATAATCTTTTGCAATTTTTGGAGATTTCCACCTCTGCCATGCAATAGTCTGTTCCCTGTATTAGTTAATAATCTATCCTCATGTACTTCAATAGTGGTATCTAGGAAATCAACACTAACGTTATTTATATTCCCCATAAAATGTAAGTTCCAGTCATTACTATTCAATGAGTTAACACATTTAACAGCCAGATCATATGGGCTACTCCAGATAGCAAAAACATCATCTATGAATCTTACTCACAATTTCACATGTTCGAGAAACACAGCATTCACTCCAAGGACCTACTCCTCCCACCAGCCCATCAATATATTTGCATAGCTGGGAGTGAAGCAGGACCCCATAGCAGGCCCCTTTGTTTGTTTCAACAATTCCTCACCAACAACAAATAATTATAAGGGTTAGGCAATAATGCAACATCTCAGGTAACATTTCATTGTGAAGAAGATATGCTAGTGACCTGGTCCTCAGAATGGGTCTGCATGCTGCAATGACTTGTTCATGTTTGATGCTAGTATAGAGGCAATCGGGATTACACAATTGCCTCTTTCCTTCTTTCGTATACATCCTTTAATTTCAGATCACTATATTACCTCCTGTGTCATAAGGTCTGATTACCAAATCTGTTTAATTTTCTAATTTTTTTAGAGCCTTCATCTGGCTCCATGTTAAAATAAACACCTGCATTGTTTTGTTTCTCATCCGTCTCTTCAGATCACCAATGACATCTTGAAAGGTAACTATAGCATCCTAGAGGATAATAGGCATAAAAGTAGAGGCTGGCTTGAAATCACTACGACAACTCAGACCAACTTAAATAGGGATCCTTTGCAATATCTTCATCATTACATTTAGTCAGTGTCAATAAAACATCACCATCACTGATATTCAAATTAGAAGGTGTGTTTTTCAATCCAGATATCCCTAACAGTGTTTTCCTTGACAACGCACCATTTCCTGATCTTCAATTTTTAAATGATCTTAACCATATCGATCCTACTTTTTCTGTAATCGGAATTGGTAGTGGGACACAAAGAGAGGCCAAATGACAAAACAAATAATTCATCCATACTTAATGTTCTTTCAGTTAAAATGACAGTGTTCTCCATTTTTTCCTTTTTCTCTGACCTCTTGTTGTCACTCCCATGGGAGTTTTTCTATTTTACTGTCCTCTATCCACTTCTTCTTATCCGCCTTCACATGTTCCTTTTCCACCTCACCTTCTAGATCATGCCCTTGTTGAGGGCCTCTGTCTCCTGCCCATGCTGAGCAGCTGGAATTTGTCTAAAAACCTACTCTTAGTTGTTCCAATACTGCTCACACTGGTAGTGCTCCCCTCCGATGTGCCACTATCAGTGAGTCCTTCCACAGTCTGTTCTTATGACATGGTGTCATGTTTTAGTCTACTGACATCCTGTTTTTCACTTCTCCTTAAGCCACTCAACGTCAGTATTCTTCCACTTTGGTAATCATTGTAATCTTTCATAAACGTTCTTTGTTTCTTCATTTTGATTTCTTCTTCAACCTTATCCAGCCTCCTATTTATTTTACCCATAAAGTCCTCAAAATTCTCTTCAGATTCATTCTTTTCAAATTCACTATTAACTCTTGTATCTATGTAGCAATTGCCCTCAATCATCCTAGGCATATTTCACTGACTGTTTGAGCATCCTCATTGAACCATTTTGTTCTCAGTACATTCCTTTAACAACTCAGGGTCCAGATTTTCTTAAGTAGTGACTGTATAGATTCTTAGTCCTCATGGTACCCTGTCACAGTCTTTATACTTCTGTAGTGAAAATGCTTCCCACCATTTATTTAATCTCTTTAGAGAAACACACAAAACCATATAAATTCAGCAGTTATAGTGATCTCAAGTAACTATAACTCGTGCCCTAAGGTAACTGTAATTCACACCCAGCCATGCACAGTTTTCTCATCAATAATATCACTGCAAAGGTTGCAGTGATATTATCAATGATGTCATGGAAAATGCCATGAATGATGTAATATCTGGAGTAATTAGCAGTGCATGGTGAGGGCACGTGGTGGATCCACCTCTAGATATACATACATCTTTTTTCTTTAAAAACTCTTAAACTACTGAACATATTTACTCAAAATTACTTAAAGCACTTTATCTGGACCAAGATCCAGCTTTCTGCCAAATATGGTGTAATTCTGTTCAGCGGTTCAGGCTGTAATCGTGTCTATAATCCTTATCGGAAATTAGATGGGAAAAACACATTTCTCGACCCTCTTTTTCTCAGCCCTGCTTGACGAATCACCCTGAAACTTTCAAGACAGCAGCTGAAGTGACTGACACACTAGTTTTGAAATACTTGTGAGGATTTGTTGAATGGCGCCAAAGTTATTAGTAAAACAAAAAATGTTTTTCCTATGGAAACTAGGTCCTAACTAGAACTACTTAATGGCGACTACCTACTGGTGACTCATATATCTATATATATATATATATATATAAATTCAATGAAAAAACCAAAGGTTTCACACATGTTATAGTTAGCTGGACATTTCACTCGTAAAAAAACAATGAAATTCCCCCGTTATAGTTAGTTCAGCTAACTATAACTCGCGCGCCCGCAATGCACTACTGATGACGTCACATATTACATCACTCATGACATGGTCAGTGACATCACTCATGACATCACTGATGACATCTCAAATGACATCACTGATGACATCATCCAGTGAATGTGTGTTTTTCTGAAAATTAAATATGTTTTATATATGTATATCTCAAGGTCGATGGAAGAATAAATGAGTATATAAGTGTCTAAATTGATGATTTGTTTCTGAAAAATTGATTGTATAACTGACTGATTAAGTGTATCTTTTTGAATACATGGCTTAGTGAGTAATGTTTAAATGTGTAAATACCTGTATCAGTCTCTCACTTTGTATATAAGTGGCTGCATGGGTTGGTGAGTAGCTACATGAGTGTCTATATAGGTTAATAGTTGTTTTTTGGAGTATCAGTATGAGTGTCTGAGTGTCTTCATGGTGCGGTGGGGGGTATTACGTAGTGCATAGATGCATGAATGAGTGACTCACTGTTTGTATGTGTTGAAGACAGCATGTGTGCAGGACTGTATGGGTGGATGAGTGTGTGCATGGGTGTGTTAGTGAGTGAATGACTGTGTCAATAGTGTCTTCATAAGTAACTACATATGTTTTAAACTAGTATATGTGAGTATTGGTGTTTATAAGTGAGTATATGTGAGAGTGAGAGATTGGTAGACTTCCTGTATGAATAAGTATGTGTTTCTATAAGTGAATGTTTAAAAGACTAAGTATGTGTAAGTTTCTGTAAAAGTAAGTGTGGTGGTGTGTGTATAACTGTATATGCAAGTAAATGGATGTTTGATTCTTTATTAGCATGAGTGAATATGTGTGAGTAACTCTATGGATGAGTGGCATTGTGTTACAGGATGTTTAGGTGTATGAGTACATATGATGTGTGAGTACATGTATGAGTGACTGTATAGGATTGTTGGTGGATGAGTGGATGTGTATGTGGATCTTAGAATTACTGAATAGGTTGTTGTAACTGTTATTGGTATGTCCATTTTTTTGAAAATTTTAGTCTCTATTTTTGAATGTTTGTATCAAAGGTTATATTAGGGTGAGAGGAGGTCTACCACTCTGTCACAAGGATAATGTCATCAGTGATGTCATGAGTGATGTCACTGACCATGTCATGAGTGATGTAATATGTGACGTCATCAGTAGTGCATTGCGGGCGCGCGAGTTATAGTTAGCTAAACTAACTATAACGGGGGAATTTCATTGGTTTTTTACGAGTGAAATGTCCAACTAACTATAACATGTGTGAAACCTTTGGTTTTTTCATTGAATTTCTAAGGTTTTTTTAAATGCTAATTCCTAACTATAACGTGTGTGAAACCCATGGTTTTTTCAGTGAATTTCAAAGGTTTTTTAAATGCTAATTCCTAACTATAACGTGTGTGAAACCCATGGTTTTTTCAGTGAATTTGCAAGGTTTTTTAAATGCTAATTTTTTTTTTTCTTCTTTTTTTTTTTTATATATTTTTATTTTAATTTTCTATCCTTTTTTAAAGACTATGGTTACATTTTTAAAATTCTACAATATGTTTTTATTTTACATTTTGTATAAAATAAACAGGTAAAATTTATTAGCAATACATTTTTTCCTTTTTTTTAATTTTTTTTTAGTGCGCGTACGGTAAGCTTACGGTAAGCGTACGGTTTACGCAATGTCCGTAATTTATCTACGCTGTTTGCGTATAGTTACGCAATTTGTGTAGCCGCGCGTACTCCGCGTGGGGCGCGTACGCGTGTACGCTACACGCGCACGTTACGCGGAAGTGTCGGGGAGTGAATGTTATGCGCATGCGCGCGAGCGCGTGTCTTTTTTACGCGCATGCGTACTTTTACCGTAAGCGCACCGTAAGCGTACGGTGGGTCATGTGATCATGAAACACAACTTTTGATTGGTTGAAACTACTTTCAGTTCTAGAACTCTCCTACACCACACCCATTCCCCTCATTTCTGCTTGTGATCCCTTAGGAGAAGGAGCTGGGTTGTCTTTGTGATACGATGGCAGAACAGCAGAGCTCTTCTGAGAGTGAGGCTAGCAGCACTACCTTGAGGCAGAGAGCGAGGAAACAAAAGACCTCTTACGTATGGGAGTATTTTACTTTTCCAGAAGGCCAGCAAAAGGTAAATGCACCCTTAGTGACTTGCAAGCTGTGTAAGCGTGTACTTTCAAGAGGTAATCCTGACAGGAAGTATTCCTTTGGGAATCACACCATGATGAGACACCTTAAGGATGTACACAGAAGGACACATGCTCGACTTACTGAAGGTAACCCTTCAGTAAATCAACCAAGCACATCCACAGCAGCTCAGCCTGGACCATCATCTGCAGGGCCGAGTCCTTCTTCTGCAGGTCAGGTGAGCCCTTCATCTGTGGGGGGAGCATCTCCTTTTTCTGGTCCTCTGGAAATTAACCCTCGGTTTGCGAGGGTTGAAGTACGGTGCGCCACTTGTCACGATCTAATTACTTATAGGGAGACCAGTATTTCCCTAGTGAACTGTAAAATAGATCGGCACACTTGTCGTACCGTCTAATATTCCCAATCTTTCTTTCCTCTGTCCCTGCATGAACACAACGGCTCTTTTAAGAGCCAACCTTACCTTTCATCTATTTTTTATATATTTTTTTAAAAACTTTTTTTTTTTTTTTTTACCGTACGCGTACGGTGCGCGTAATTTTTTTTTTTTTTTTTTTAAAAACACTAAAAATCAATTATCATATTACAAGGTCCTTGAGAGACTACAATTAAAAACTGAAAATGTGATTGTAGAGAAGTGGAAAAAAGGGACCATGACATTATTGACTTACCATACCCACTCAAAAAAAGATTTATTCATTTAATTTGTTTTTTAATTGCTTTAAAAATGGTTCTAGTTTTCGAAAATTTTCTATCTCAATCTGAAAAAAAAAAAGTATTAATATTTAATAAAACATTTTATAATACAGTACACATATTTACATATTTTTCAAAAAATATTTTTGCCTTTTTTTTGCTGTTTTCAGAAAATATTGCATTTCACTATAAATTGTGAAAGCAATTGCATTCATCATTTAACAGCAGGCAAAAAAAAAATTAACAATCTCAAAGATTGTTTTAAAAAAGCCCACAATCTCTTTTTGCATAAACATAACTTTATAGAAATGCATAATATTCTTAAAAAATATCATCTAATATCAATACTTATTTCTTTAAAATACCGTCTGATATTTTTCTTTCAGAAGTATAATCACAATAATATATCTCAAATAACTCCACAATACATCTGGTTCCATTTCCTTTAGGCCAAATAGTAATTTTAAAATTCTTTTTTTGTTTAATTTCCAATGGTAATCCAATAAAAATTTAAAGTTTAAATTGTACAGATGTCACCGATTCTCTGTAACATTTTGGTTTCCGAAAGATTAATTAATAATTAAATAAGTCCACAATAGAATTGTTTACTTTTCCGCATGGCCAAATAGTAATTTTAAAAATCTTTTTTGAAAAAATTTCCAATGGCAATCCAATAACATTCCAAAATTTAAATTGTACAGATGTTACCGATTTTTTCTAAATTTTTGGTTTTCCAAAGTTTCCTTAAAAAATGGAAAAATTCCACATTACAATTGGTTACCTTTCCATTAGGCCAAATGATAATTTGTTAAATCTTTTTATTTGTAAATTCCAAATGGTAATCCAATAAAATGGTAAAATTGTTTTGTCCAGATGTTGCCAAATCTCTCTAAAATTTAGGTTTCAGGAAGATTAGATAGGAATTTGCTAAATCAAAAGGCAAACGTTGCTTAAAAATCAATTGGGAATCATTACACAGTGTCCAGCCTTTTTCACATTTAAGATAAACTGTGTAATGACCAGAAGTTACAGTAGGTCCATCATGGAAAATTATTGCAACTGTTACAAAAGTTTTTCCTGAAATTGATAATTGCTGTCCTGTAAACTTCTTTATTAAAGTATCCAATTTTGAACCATCAGCTCTACATCGTTGCATCATTAAAATTACATACTGCCTGTATTCCTTTAAAATTAATGTTGAAAACATGTCAGATTTACACTCACCGCATTGCATGCTATGATTAGCATCTTTAACTAATTTAGCAAAAGTGACTGTTTTACTCTCTGGCAATGTTAAATAAATAAACCTTTCAGAATCAACATTAGAGCCACATATATTATAACAGTTTTCACAACTATGTTCCCATTTATAAGAGAGACCAAATAAATTTTCAATGGGAACCCCTTCTTCTTCCAGTACCTGAAGAAAATAAATCAAGAATTCCTGTGCGTCTTGCTGTACATTTTGAGAAAACTGTGTTCGTCCTGAACATACATCTAAAACTTTTCTAATTTCAGTAGCACTTTCTATTTGAGTTTTATCATTACTCAGCTTTTCAAAAAGGAGACTCAGCACAGAACAGAATCTTTTTCCCTGATTTACTATTATCTGCTCTTGCAAACTTTCCAGATAAAATGCAACATTCAGCACTACATTAGCGTAGCAGTTGACACCAGAGCTATTTTCAAAATAACATCCTACAACCTGTTCTTCATTTTCCTTATTCTTTTTGCTTGCAATTACATCACTCCTCTTTTTTTTCCTCCTCTCTACATCTTCATTACAGATATTCTCATTTCTCCTTTTACGAGAAACTACACGTTTCTCCAACACAGGATACTGACCTTAATGAGGAGCATAGCTTCTTCTTAATCTATTATACTCCTTTACACAATTTGTATCAGCACTAACTTTTGAATCATCAAAGTCTATCATGAATAAACCTGATAATGTTTTCACTCGTGACAAAGCAACATATGCCATACCTTCTTTGAACACAGTTGAACCAATGTTCACAAATGCACAATCTACAGTCAATCCTTGAGACTTGTGAATAGTTACAGCATATGCTAGCGAAAACGGAAACTGCTTCCTACGTACATATAAGTCTTTCACAAGCATGAAACGAACTGAACAACGACAAATGTCTTTAACTTCTTCTATCTGATCAAATTTTATTTTTAAACATTCAATTCCATCTTTTTTCTGATAATTAATAAAACCCACAACTCTTCCCATAGCTCCATTAACTAAACCTTTTTCAACATCCAAATTTCTCCTTAAAAATACTCTACAGTTCATGCAAACATATAGATTTTTTTCTAATCCAGCTGTTTTGGAAATGTTCTTCTCTAGTGAATCCAATTTATTTTTCAGTGTGCCTGTTAATGTGACAGTAATTCTTCCATCCTCAATTTTGTCCACTGCTTCCAATTTCCTGATATCTTCCTTTTCCAATTTCAAAAGCTCCTCATTGAATATTGAGCATTCACGTAGAGTTGGCATTAAGCAGATGACACTTTTGTTTTCTGCAATGTTCTTGTATATCTTCTCTGCAACTATTTCTTCCTTTGGAAATAAATTATGTAGCAGCCGACTCTGTAATGCTTTTTTGCCAGCTTCTGTGAGTAGTCCAATCCTGATATCTTTCAGAATACTTCCATATTCTTCATCGTTTGCTTGCCTCATATTAGTTGTAAGTTCCTTGTACTCAAAGAAGGACCAAATATTTGTATTACCGATGCTTCCCAATGACTTCTTCGTGTCTTCATGTGTCACAGTATTAAACACTGGTTGTCCTTTAACTGGAGTAAGTTGCAAAAGATCTCCAAAAACTATGACGTGTTTTCCTCCAAATAACACGTCATAGTCTGTCTTCAGAATTTGCTGCATTCTTAAATGCACAAAGGCAAGCATTAAGTTTGATACCATGCTCACCTCATCAATAATGAGAACTTGCATCTTCTTCAATACTCTTGAAACTTCCAAGCATGCTTCTCCAGTTAGCTTGTTGTATTGTATTTTGTTCTCATGCTCCACTGGTAACATTAGCAAACGATGTAAAGTGATTCCTTTTATGTTATATGCTGCTAACCCAGTTGGAGCAGTAACCACACAAGACAAAGTAGAATCCGTTTTTTGCTGTAGGTAGCTTCTGATGACTTTTATTAGGAAACTTTTTCCAGTTCCAGCTTGTCCGCTTACATACATCCTGATTGGATGAAATGATGTGCATGAGCACTCTTTTTTTTTATGTAGAAATCCGTGATCAATTTTTTTTCTGATCTCTTCATAAATTTGTTGCTGCTCTTCGTTCAGTTGTCTTTCCAAATTTTGTAAGTCTATAAATTCTCCTTGAGCTTGATTCATAGCCGTTTCCACTTCATTCATGGCTATTGATGCTTCATTTTCAACGATTGGTTGTCCTAGGGGATCTTGACTGAGTGTTCCTGAACTTTGGCTGTCCTGAGAACTGTCTCTAGCTATTTCTGCTGCAATTGTAGTTTCCTGTTCAATTTCTTCATTTAACATTTGCAGATAAGTTGTGAATGTATTGCATTGTATGCTGTCTTTGCAAGCATTAAAAGAATCTTCATAGCTTTGAAATTCTCCCAGTAGTTCATCCTCTGTACGCCATGGTTTAAACAGCTGTAAAAGAGCCAAGTAGTAAAATTCCTTTTTGTCAGTAGTGTCGCAACTCAGCTTCCGGTGATTTATCAAACTTCCTTTTGTTTGCTTCACCAAACATCCTTCCTCACCAATGACTTTATATTTTCCATTGTTGATGTCTTCTGCGGCTTTCCGTGAATAAATGTAGTTCTGCAGCACTTCATAGAGACACATGTTCTCCAGATGATGACTTCTCTTGGGATAATATGTGTCCAACATGTTTGATTTCAAAATATCTGTACTTTCTGGGTCATTCTCGGACAAATATTCAATTTCTCCAACAGATTTCAGTACCCGATTTCTCATTGCTGCAAGGCCTAAACTTGCCCAAATTATTCTTCTTGATTTCGAGTAGAGACTTGCAGAAGATAACCTATCTGAACATTCGTAGGATCCAATTTCTCGATGCGATGACATCTTCAAACTAAAACTGTACAGCTTCTTACTGACAGTTTTCTCGTGAGAAATCTCTTCCCACATTTCCTTCAATTCTGTTTTTTCTGATTTCGTAATGTAAGACGTTACATATCGAGCAACAGCAATGGAATTGTCAGCTACATACTGTATATCCATGTTAGCGTTCCACATGGATAAAATCACTGGGTTGTAGTCATTTATATTTTTTGATTCTTCTTTTCTTTTAAGGTTGTAGGTATTCTTAGGTGATTTTCTTGTGATAGTATGTCTCACGGATGACATAAAACTGTTAACTCTTCCATTTGAAAGAACAGGTCTAGAAAATCCAAATCGACATTTAGTGTAGTATTTATCTTTGCTCTTGTATTTCCGTCGACAGTATTTTCCACACCGATGACTTTGGAAACGTAAAACTTGCTCCTTTAACTTTTTCTCTTCTGTGCTTTTTGGTATAGCACATGTTGCATATTCTTCAATGTAAGATAACACTGCTTCATCAGTATCTGTTCCAAACTTTGGGGCATCCTTGATCCACAACAGCATATGAATATGAGGAGCACCTCTTGCCTGGTACTCTTTTCTCCAAAAGAAATCCACTACTTCTCCTAGAGGTGGATTTTTTTTATTGCAGATGAAGGACATCATAGCCTCAAATCTATGATTGAAATATCTGCAAACATTAACCGGATCCAATGAGCACAGTTCTCCTGCTGTCTTGTATTCGATGTTTTTAATGTTTGAATTTGCCTCTCGTAGAAAATCCAGTAAATCATCCCAAGCGTACTCCGCACAGCTTAGGGTAAGGAACCATGTTGGTGTTCCTAAATTCCGTAACATGCATTTTAATTCACCATGGCGTCGGTACCAATATTCATTTGTCCCACGCTGACAAGCCATCAGATTGATCAGTTGTGTTTCCAAATGATCATCTCGGTGCTGCACTTTCTCCATAAAATCCTTAGCAGACACATTTTGTAAATGTACTCCACTTTTTAAAATGTGATTTACTGCATAAGACAGTGCAGACAAGTCGCTTTCAAATAAAAGATGGAACAAATAAGGAATACTTTGTCGAAATCTGGGATCTTCAGCATATAGTCTTGTAGTCCGATACTCAGAAGCTGGAATCTGTTCCGGACGTTCATCGTATCGTCCTCCTTTTCCTTTAGGAAACAGCTGGGGAAAACATCGAGCTTCCAAGCTCTCCTCCCATACACTCACGGGAGTTCCTTTTGCTTTCTTCATCTGAAATAGATCAATATTGTCTCCCATAACTTCTTTTGAATGAAGAGGATGTATGCTAAAATGTTCATAAATTTCTTCTTCCTTTGACTTGTCCACTTTTTCAATTTGTCCAGTTGGTGTTTCTGTGTCTTCTTGTAAATCTTCTTCTTCTTCTTCTTCTATATAAATTGATTCATACCATTTGTTATTCCTTTTCAAATACAAATTTGCTCTTTGTACTTTCCGTACATCTACCAGCTCCTGCCAAATCTTCTTATTCTTTGTAGGTACACCATTAACCAGATTAATTAATGGTTCAGTTTCCAAAGTATCCGCATCAATAGTTTCCATATTTTTTTTCAAATCCAAGGGCAAATACACCACTCTACCTTTTAAACCTCTCAGTAAATCTGAAGGAGGTAATTTACCAGTTTTGGGCTCCATACGTACTATGGTCTGGAACGGATGAACACATTGAATGAGTATAGACTCATATGTATTCAATTCAGAAAGTTCATCAGGAATAGCATCCAATTCTAAATTATTATGTACAGCTCTGGTCGGCATTCTATTTTCCTCTAACTTGTTGTAACGGTATTTACAAATACGCTGAACTTCACCCAATTCAAAACAATTTTCAAGAAATATATATGTGGCAAAATCCTTCCACTTATAATTATCTTCATTTTCACTCTTTCTGTAGAGATCAACATACCTGGTTTGTTTTCTATAATGAGTTCTGCGGCAACAAATACAAGTAACATTTGGTCTTTCATTAGAGATTATTGCAAATTTTGTTATGTGATCATTAAATGTCTTACTTACAGAGGGTTCTACATTCTCTTCCACTTCTTCCTCATTTACTGTGTCCTTCTCTGCACTGTTTTGTTCAGGACCAAAGTAACAAAACTGAATTTCATCAACAACCTTCTCTACATCTGATACCGTTCCACGGAACAGAGCCCTATTCAATTCATCTAACTTTATTGCTGGACTTTTAGCAAAATACAACCGTCTCACAAACTTTCTCATTTCAGTATGATGAACAGCCAGCATCCTAAAATGATGGAAAACACTATTACACACTTTTCTAGATAGACAAGCCAGAGAATGACCCTGCAAACCAGTATTCTCTCTCACTCTGCATGGATCCAAACTTTGAAGCACCTTAATCTTCTGTTTTACACTTTTTTTACTATATTCTCTTAGAAACTCACGAAATTTATCAATAGATTCCTGACGCACAGTGCAAATACTACTACAATTCCAAGTGTACACTGGGGCTTTAGGACGTCTCTCCATAGCCTCATCCGCCATCACTTGTACCTCATCTCTTGGAACCATTATCTCCTTCTCCATTATGCAACCATTTTTCACTTCATAAGCACGACCTCTGGTGTCAACTGCATGCAGCAAACTATTACTTTGAAAATAACTCTCTTCATTAAAAAAAGGTTCACTACTTGAACTATGCATCCATTTTCCTAAAAACACTTTAGAAAAGTTTGTTCTGTTCAATACTCTTTTCCTTTTGCTATGTGATTTCAGTACATTAACCATTTTGTCTAATGTACGCATCCTATTCAAAATTAAAATGAATAGTTTCCTTTGTAATTCTAATGCCTTTGCTGCAATGGCTTCAATTTCTTTTTTTCTCTTATAAAACTTAGCCTTTTGCTTATATTTCTTCACATCCTTTATCAAATTGGACATAACTCTTCTCTGAAACATTTTTCTACGTATCTCTTTAAACGCTGTTTTTCTGTTTAAGTTTATCTTTTTAGTTGCAGAAGGTATATTTGCATTAACTAAATTCTCAATTTTTTCCTGTGCTTTTCGATTGAAATCATTCTTTCCAGTACAGACATTTTGTACATTTTTCCTTTTTTTGAATATGTTCTTTAGAAAATTTTTTGTCTGCTTACCAGAAGATTTTTTCTTCTTCCCAACATGAGCATCTTCAACTAACTTAGGTCCTCCAGTTGTCTTCAAATATAGGTTTTTTTGTGGTCTTTTTTTACTCTGGATTTTGTAGGCATCTTAAATTTTGTTCACTGCTCTTCAGCAATACCTGAAAAAAACTAAAAAAAAAATCCTTTATTTTAATTAAATATATTACTACATTTGTTTTCACATTAGTCACAAAACGAAATTTCTTTGCCAATTTGAAAGCACACTTACTACTCTTTTTTTTGGCAAGTGATAATCACTTTTACAGACTGACACATTATGAATCCACTTTTCAGATTTTTTAAAAAGCACATGTCCAAACTGCTTTTTCAGACCAGCACCATTTGTAACCTGGGTGACTGCCTACACTCCAGCAAGGGCAACCAGCCTTAGTGATGCTGAATGTATTTGCATTACTGACTGAAACCTCAAACCCCACTCGCTTGTGAATACTGTGCATGATTCCACATGGTAAGCAGCTGGGTGTGTGCTAAGAGTCTGCTTCTGCACCAAAAAACTGGCTCCCCCTTTCCTTCTAATGCAACTGTGAAATCACCAGAGCAATACGCAATAAATCTCTGCCTGTAATTCCTATTTGCACACAGAGTCATGTTTTCACATTAGTCACAAAACGAAATTTCTTTGCCAATTTGAAAGCACACTTACTGCTCTTTTTTTTGGCAAGTGATAAACACTTTTACAGAATGACACATTATGAATCCACTTTTCAGATTTTTTTAAAAGCACATGTCCAAACTGCTTTTTCAGACCAGCACCATTTGTAACCTGGGTGACTGCCTACACTCCAGCGAGGGCAAACAGCCTTAGTGATGCTGAATGTATTTGCATTACTGACTGAAACCTCAAACCCCACTCGCTTGTGAATACTGTCCATGATTCCACATGGTAAGCAGCTGGGTGTGTGCTAAGAGTCTGCTTCTGCACCAAAAAATGGCTCCCCCTTTCCATCTAATGCAACTGTGAAATCACCAGAGCAATACGCAATAAATCTCTGTCTGTAATTCCTATTTGCACACAGAGTCATGTTTTCACATTAGGCCCTTAAACTAAATTTCTTTGCCAATTTGAAAGCACACTTACTGCTCTTTATTTTGGCAAGTGATAAACACTTTTACAGACTGACACATTATGAATCCACTTTTCAGATTTTTTAAAAAGCACATGTCCAAACTGCTTTTTCAGACCAGCACCATTTGTAACCTGGGTGACTGCCTACACTCCAGCAAGGGCAACCAGCCTTAGTGATGCTGAATGTATTTGCATTACTGACTGAAACCTCAAACCCCACTCGCTTGTGAATACTGTGCATGATTCCACATGGTAAGCAGCTGGCTGTGTGTTAAGAGTCTGCTTCTGCACCAAAAAATGGCTCCCCCTTTCCATCTAATGCAACTGTGAAATCACCAGAGCAATACGCAATAAATCTCTGCCTGTAATTCCTATTTGCACACAGAGTCATGTTTTCACATTAGTCACAAAACGAAATTTCTTTGCCAATTTGAAAGCACACTTACTGCTCTTTTTTTTGGCAAGTGATAATCACTTTTACAGACTGACACATTATGAATCCACTTTTCAGATTTTTTAAAAAGCACATGTCCAAACTGCTTTTTCAGACCAGCACCATTTGTAACCTGGGTGACTGCCTACACTCCAGCAAGGGCAACCAGCCTTAGTGATGCTGAATGTATTTGCATTACTGACTGAAACCTCAAACCCCACTCGCTTGTGAATACTGTGCATGATTCCACATGGTAAGCAGCTGGCTGTGTGCTAAGAGTCTGCTTCTGCACCAAAAAATGGCTCCCCCTTTCCATCTAATGCAACTGTGAAATCACCAGAGCAATACGCAATAAATCTCTGCCTGTAATTCCTATTTGCACACAGAGTCATGTTTTCACATTAGGCCCTTAAACGAAATTTCTTTGCCAATTTGAAAGCACACTTACTGCTCTTTTTTTTGGCAAGTGATAAACACTTTTACAGACTGACACATTATGAATCCACTTTTCAGATTTTTTAAAAAGCACATGTCCAAACTGCTTTTTCAGACCAGCACCATTTGTAACCTGGGTGACTGCCTACACTCCAGCAAGGGCAAACAGCCTTAGTGATGCTGAATGTGTTTGCATTACTGACTGAAACCTCAAACCCCACTCGCTTGTGAATACTGTGCATGATTCCACATGGTAAGCAGCTGGGTGTGTGCTAAGAGTCTGCTTCTGCACCAAAAAATGGCTCCCCCTTTCCATCTAATGCAACTGTGAAATCACCAAAGCAATACACAATAAATCTCTGCCTGTAATTCCTATTTGCACACAGAGTCATGTTTTCACATTAGTCACAAAACGAAATTTCTTTGCCAATTTGAAAGCACACTTACTGCTCTTTTTTTTGGCAAGTGATAATCACTTTTACAGACTGACACATTATGAATCCACTTTTCAGATTTTTTAAAAAGCACATATCCAAACTGCTTTTTCAGACCAGCACCATTTGTAACCTGGGTGACTGCCTACACTCCAGCAAGGGCAACCAGCCTTAGTGATGCTGAATGTATTTGCATTACTGACTGAAACCTCAAACCCCACTCGCTTGTGAATACTGTGCATGATTCCACATGGTAAGCAGCTGGGTGTGTGCTAAGAGTCTGCTTCTGCACCAAAAAATGGCTCCTCCTTTCCATCTAATGCAACTGTGAAATCACCAGAGCAATACGCAATAAATCTCTGCCTGTAATTCCGATTTGCACACAGAGTCATGTTTTCACATTAGTCACAAAACTAAATTTCTTTGCCAATTTGAAAGCACACTTACTGCTCTTTTTTTTGGCAAGTGATAAACACTTTTACAGACTGACACATTATGAATCCACTTTTCAGATTTTTTAAAAAGCACATGTCCAAACTGCTTTTTCAGACCAGCACCATTTGTAACCTGGGTGACTGCCTACACTCCAGCAAGGGCAACCAGCCTTAGTGATGCTGAATGTATTTGCATTACTGACTGAAACCTCAAACCCCACTCGCTTGTGAATACTGTGCATGATTCCACATAGTAAGCAGCTAGGTGTGTGCTAAGAGTCTGCTTCTGCACCAAAAAATGGCTCCCCCTTTCCATCTAATGCAACTGTGAAATCACCAGAGCAATACGCAATAAATCTCTGCCTATAATTCCTCTTTGCACACAGAGTCATGTTTTCACATTAGTCACAAAACGAAATTTCTTTGCCAATTTGAAAGCACACTTACTGCTCTTTTTTTTTGCAAGTGATAAACATTTTTACAGACTGACACATTATGAATCCACTTTTCAGATTTTTTAAAAAGCACATGTCCAAACTGCTTTTTCAGACCAGCACCATTTGTAACCTGGGTGACTGCCTACACTCCAGCAAGGGCAACCAGCCTTAGTGATGCTGAATGTATTTGCATTACTGAGTCCAACCTCAAACCCTTAAACTATTCTTTTTTTATACCAGTACACCTTAATTTATTGTGAAAACATAGTCCATATTATTTTACTTGTTCCTCACATTTAAATTTCTCCCAAAACAGAAAATAATAAACACAACTTCAACAAAAAGAATTGCATTTCTATTATTCATTTCTTAATTTACCATATACATCCCCTCTCAAACTCTAAACTCACCTTTAAAATTAGTTAGTTGTGAAAGAAATGTGGCACTCAAACAGCAGATTATCAGAGCCAGGATCTCTGTTCTTTACACCTCTCTCCTCTCAGCAGAACCAGATAATGGCAAACTTTCCCTCTCTTTTTCCACACATATACATGTTAGTTTCAAATCTCAGTGCTTGCCCCTTTTTTTCAAATGTAATCACACATTTCTATTGGTTGAAAACCAACCCTTTTCCAAAAGTACCCTTCCCCCAACTTGACTTCTGCCTAGTACCCTTCCCCCAACTTGACTTCTGCCTGCTACCATAGCAACAGCTCATGGAACACTGCTGTGTGGAGTTAGGTCAGAAGTTCGCCAAACAATGTTTCAATTCCACAGAGCAAGAGTGCTTGACTTTTCAAACCTAACAGCAAATCCATAGTACTGTTCTTTGGTAACACATTTTTCTGTACCAATACAAAACATGCTTCTATTAATTTACACATACAGCCTAGTTTTTATTCTAGAATGGTATGAAACAGCCAATCAGTTCTTTTTGTTTTGAAAAAAATATGTATGCCTCCATTTCCAAACTGTCTTTCTTTTCATATTGCCATTCTACTGAAAGACACCTCCTGAGTGCATCCAGTTCTCCTTTGAAGATGTTCACAGTGTGGATTGTAGGGCACAGCTATGTCTTCTGGAGTGAAAAGTATGCAGAGAAAACAGATATGGTGAGAGACCTTGCTTTGCCAAATGTAGACATTAAATGGATTGGTCAGAGAGGGTTAAAGTGGCACCAATTGATGCCATTGGTGAAATCCTTCATGCACATCCAACACCCTGACCTTATAATAGTGCACTGTGGTGGCAATGACCTAGGCACTTTGACTGGGGTAGGTCTGGAAATGCTTATGAAGGACACCTTTGCACAACTGTTTTCACTTTTCCCTAAAACTGCCTTTGTGTTTTCTAACATATGCCAAAGGCAAAAATGGAACTGGTCCAATCATTTCTGTCCGCAGATTGACAAAGCAAGAAAGCACGTCAACAAATCTGTTTCTGCTTTCCTCCGTGACTATGGTATGGGTTCCATTTACCACAACAACTTGCGTTACGACATGCAAGACATTTATAGAGGAGATGGTGTGCACTTCAATGATGAAGGGAACAGAGTCTTCCTCTTGAACCTTAGACTCTGCATCGGTACTTACTTGTAGGTACCACTAAAAAATCACTTCATAAACACAACGGCTCTTTTTAGAGCCCCCTAATATCTAAACACTTAAATCTGATTTTCATTTCTTTTTTTATTTTTTATTTTTACCGTACGCGTACCCCGCGATTTTTTTTAAAATCAATAAATGTTTTCTTTGTACTTTTCTGTCCTTCTTTGACCCCCTTACAAATGTTATGGGGTCTGTAACTCTCCTCCTTGCCCCCTTTTCAAGATATCACTCTTTTTTTTCTGAGTGAAACACACGAAATGGCGGCCGCCGCTTCCTGGTTTCGACCGATTCGAATGTTTACTAAGATCTAAGAGCCAATCAGAATCGCGCTCGCGCACGCCACCGTACGCGTACGGTAAGCGTACCGTAAGCGCACCGTAAGCTGGCTCAGATATATATATTGATTTAAAGGCTATTTTCTCAGAATCTACTGAACAGATTTACACCAAACCTACAAAAGGCACTTCCTTGACCTGAGGACTACCTCTCTGCCAAATTTCTAGTAATTCTGTTCAGCCGTTCGGGCTGTAGCCCTGTCTAAAGGTCCTATGGAAAAATGCATGGGAAAAACGCGTTTTGGGACCCCCCTTTTATCTCAGCCCCCGCTTGACGAATCCCCCCGAGACTTTCAGGGAAGGAGCGGAGCGTAGCGCCCCACCTATTTTGAAAAATTTGCGAGGATTCGTCGACCGGCGCCAAAGTTATTCAAAATAGAATGTTGCGGATTTCCTATGGAAACGTGGTCCTAACTATAACTACCTACTGGCGACCGCCAGTAGGTAATATATATATATATATATATATATTTTTTTTTTTTTCAGCAAACTGTCTGCAGCTGGTGCGCTCGTTTCTAGCGGGTGCCGATGTCGAGGTCAGACAAACCTCGAAGTTGTACTGTTAAGCCAAGGATTTCACCGCACTCCAGAATATGATGAGTTGTATAAAGCTTATTTATTTAAGCATAATTTTGCCACCAAACACCACCACCAACGTTTCAAACAAGAAATGTTCTTTTTCACGGTTAAGTGAGTCCCTTTTCAGTTTCACCCTTATATAGTGTTCATTGCCCTTACAAGGCATTCTGGGATCTGTAGTTATCGGAATCACATTGTTTGTTTTCCCTCTCATTTTTTCAGACAATAGTTACATTTTCGGATGGCATTATTTATATTTATCGTCCCCAATCTGTATAATAATTTGTTTTCAATATTACCTTTTATAAATCTAATGATCATAGGTTTTTTCAGGTATAGTACCATACTAGTATAATTAGCAATACATGTTTGTAAATTACTTCCAATTCAAGATTTTGATTACAGAAAAGGGGGGAAAGGATTCTATTGGGTATAGTACACATAGTTTTTTATGCCATACATATTACAGATGTACATGTAATTCTTCATCCCCATTCAAGCCAAATGGGGTCTTGGTTCTGAATCGAATGATAAGGCGTGATTCTAATTTTCTCAATTTCATTGTGCGATTCCCGCCTCTTTCATTTGCAGGCACAGTAGCAATACCAAAGTACCGAATGTTCTCCCAATTGGTTTTGTGTTGTACATGAAGATGTTTCGAGATTGCATATGTCAAATCTTTGTTATGGATGGCTCTTAGATGTTCTAATATGCTTTTCTTAAGTGGACATATGGTGCTTCCAATGTATCGCATTCCACAAGTACATTCAATCATGTATACCACATATGTTGTTTCACATGTTATTCTGTCAGAGATATGAAATGTCTTTCCTCTAAAGTCTTCAATGCTGGACATTGATTTTCCAATTTTACATGCCTTGCATTTTCCGCAATGGGTAAACCCCTTTTGTTTCGCTGTTAGCCATGTTGTTGTTTTTTTTGTCGCAAAGTGGCTATTTACCAGTTTGTCCTTTAGAGATGTAGCTTTTCGATAAGTTATATTTGGTTTATCTCCGAGTAATTTCCCTATGTCCAGATCTTTTTCTAAAACATTCCAATATTTTGATAGAATTTTTTTGATCTTGAAGCTCTCTATACTATACGTTATGATGAGTCTGGTGGAGTCATCTGTTTGTTTTTTATTTTTATTAATGAGAGTTTCTTCTCGAGAGATGGTTTTAGCTCTTCTTAGACCTTGTTCTACATCTCTGTGTTGGTATCCTCTATCCATGAATCGTTTTTGGCTTTCTTTACAGTTTTTCTCAGCCATCTCATTGGTGGAGCAGTTTCTTCTCATTCTTATAAACTCTCCATATGGGATGCTTTTTATTAGACTCATTGGATGGAAACTTTTGCCATGGAGAATGCTATTGGAAGCAGTTGGTTTCCGGTAGATTTTAGTTTGCATTTGCTCATCTTCAATGTATATTTGGACATCAAGATATTGGATTGATTTGGAACTGATGTTGTAGGTAAATTTTAACCCAACTTTATTGGTATTTAAAGTATCAATGTATTTTTTTAAATCATTTTGACTCCCATTCCAAATCAAGAAAAGATTGTCGATGTATCTCAGCCATAATTCAATCTTGGCTGTATGTTCCTCATTTACTTCATTCCATGCCACAAATTTCTCCCACCAACCCATCGTTAGATTGGCGTAGCTAGGTGAAAAAGATATTCCCATGGCAGTACCGCATTTCTGATTGTAGATTTTTTGATTGAAGAGGAAGATGTTGTTTCTCAAGCATAATTCTACCATTTCCAAAAGCATCTCTGTATGTTTCTTTTCCTGAATGTTTCTCTGTCGTAGAAAGTATTCCACTGCGTTCAATCCGATCTCATGGTCGATTGATATATAGAGAGATATGACATAAATGGTTACTAGTTGGAAACCTTTTTGCCATCCCATATTTGATAGTGTTCGCAAAAAGTCCCCCGTGTCCTTGATATAGGAGCTAAGGTTCATCACTATAGGTGCTAGATATTTATCCACATAAATAGAGATGTTTTGATAGAGGGATTGACAACTTGATACAATTGGTCTACATGGCGGATTGATTAATGTTTTATGGACTTTGGGAAGAAAATATATTGTGGGCATCACGGGACTCTCATTGTGTAGAAACTTAGCTGACCATTGGTTTTCCATGTGTAGATTTTTTTTTCAAGATCTATGGTTAGATCATTAATGAGGTTTGATGATAGTTGGAAATAATTCTGTTCTTCTCCCAATTGTCTCATGGCTTCTTTAATGTAGTCAGTTGTGTTTAAGATCACCACATTTCCCCCTTTATCCGCAGGTTTGATTGTTATTTTCTCATTATTTCTCAAATTTTCTAATGCCAGACGTTCCTTTTTGGTTAAATTTTCATTTTTGGTTGTTATAATGTTCTCCATCTTTTCGAGTTCATTTATTACGAGTTCATGAAATTGGTCTATCCTATTGCCAGGACTTAAAACAGGACACAATTTTGATTTTGGCTTCATTCCAGATTTGCAGTGTTTGTCAACATTTATATTCAGATCGTATAGAACTTGTGTTTCTGTCATTTCCCCTTCATGGATGTTGAGTGCAAGGTCATAGATGGTTTTAAGATTAGTAGTATCTTCTATAGACAGAATATTCTCTGGTGAAGCAATTATAGATTGTCTTTGTTCTCCCGTTCTTGATTGCTTTGCAAAAAACTTTTTTAGTTTTAATTTTATCATATATTTGTATAGGTCAATCCTGGTTTCCACATAGTCATGATGTTTCTCTGGGCAAAATGAGAGGCCTTTGTTTAGAACACTTTTTTCTGCTTCAGTAAGTATATGTTCAGAGAGGTTAATGATTAAATTTTCTTTCATCTTAATCATATCTATTTTTTTGCCATTCTGTTGTGTAGTCTTTTGTTTTTTCCTTTTCCTCTACGTATTTTCTTCCTTCATTTGATGTTGTTGTTTGGCTGTTGTTTCTTCCTCTCCCCCGACCACGTCCCCTTCCTTTTGCTTTTGGTGTTTTTGATCTAGATATATGAGTTTCATTTCGTCTAAAAAAGTAGTGCGACCACCGATTCTCTGTGTTTGTTCTTCTTCACTCAGATCTGACTCCGATTCACTCACATGTGTGTTCCCTGATTCTGTGAGTGTTAGCTTGCCTGCATGTAATTGTTTTTTTAGGCCTTCAAAACGTTTGTCGAACGTTAATATTGATCCTGTTTCATAATCTAGTTCATCTCATCTAAATTTTCTTTGTTTTCTTTGTTCTACTTCCTCTTCATATTTATCCAAGTTTTTTTCCATTTCTTTACGCAGTTTGTTACTTTCATCCTCTTGATTCAGGGCTGTTATTGTTTCTTCTAGTATTTTTATCTCTTTATGTAGTTCTTCCACATCTTGTTTCGCATACTTGATCACAATAAGGACCATATTTTTTGAACAGCTCATACTATTATTGGCCCATTCTGCTAACATTTCTGGCCGTGTATCAGGGTGATTAGGTAACGTGAAGATTCTTAGACCTCTAGGTATTAAAAATAGATATGATTAAGATGAAAGAAAATTTAATCATTAACCTCTCTGAACATAAACTTACTGAAGCAGAAAAAAGTGTTCTAAACAAAGGCCTCTCATTTTGCCCAGAGAAACATCATGACTATGTGGAAACCAGGATTGATCTATACAAATATATAATAAAATTAAAACTAAAAGAGTTTTTTGCAAAACCATCAAGAACAGGAGAACAAAGACAATCTATAATTGCTTCACCAGAGAATATTCTGTCTATAGCAGATACTACTAATCTTAAAACCATCTATGACCTTGCACTCAACATCAATGAAGGGGAAATGACAGAAACACAAGTTCTATATGATCTGAATATAAATGTTGACAAACACTGCGAATCTGGAATGAAGACAAAATCAAAATGTTGTCCTGTTTTAAGTCCTGGCAATAGGATAGACCAATTTCATGAACTCATAATAAATTAACTTGAAAAGATGGAGAACATTATAACAATCAAAAATGAAAATTTAACCAAAAAGGAACGTCTGGCATTAGAAAATTTGAGAAATAATGAGAAAATAACAATCAAACCCACGGAGAAAGGGGGAAATGTGGTGATCTTAAACACGACTGACTACATTAAAGAAGCAATGAGACAATTGGGAGAAGAACAGAATTATTTCCAACTATCATCAAACCCCATTAATGATCTAACCATAGATCTTGAAAAAGAATCTACACATGGAAAACCAATGGTCTCTTAAATGAAGATGAAGCTAAGTTTCTACACAATGAGAGTCCCGTGATGCCCACAATATATTTTCTTCCCAAAGTCCATAAAACATCAATCAATCCGCCATGTAGAACAATTGTATCAAGTTGACAATCCCTCTATGAAAACATCTCTATTTATGTGGATAAATATCTAGCACCTATGGTGATGAACCCTAGCTCCTATATCAAGGACACGGGGGACTTTTTGTGAATACTATCAAATATGGGAAGGCAAAAAGGTTTAGAACTAGTAACCATTGATGTAATATCTCTCTATACATCAATCGACCATGAGATCGGATTGAACGCAGTGGAATACTTTCTACGACAGAGAAACATTCAAGAAAAGAAACATACAGAGATGCTTTTGGAAATGGTAGAATTATGCTTGAGAAACAACATCTTCTTCTTCAAACAAAAAATGTACAACCAAAAATGCGGTACTGCCATGGGAATACCTTTTTCATCCAGCTACGCCAATCTAACGATGGGTTGGTGGGAGAAATTTGTGGCATGGAATGAAGTAAATGAGGAACATACAGCCAAGATTGAATTATGGCTGAGATACGTCGACGATCTTTTCTTGATTTGGAATGGAAGTCAAAATGATTTCAAAAAATACATTGATACTTTAAATACCAATGAAGTTGGGTTAAAATTTACCTACAACATCAGTTCCAAATCAATCCAATATATTGATGTCCAAATATACATTGAAGATGAGCAAATACAAACTAAAATCTACCGGAAACCAACTGCTACCAATAGCATTCTCCATGGCAAAAGTTTCCATCCAATGAGTCTAATAAAAAGCATCCCATATGGAGAGTTTATAAGAATGAGAAGAAACTGCTCCACCAATGAGATGGCTGAGAAAAACTGTAAAGAAAGCCAAAAACGATTCATGGCTAGAGGATACAAACACAGAGATGTGGAACAAGGTCTAAGAAGAGCTAAAACCATCTCTCGAGAAGAAACTCTCATTAATAAAAATAAAAAACAAACAGGTGACTCCACGAGACTCATCATAACGTATAGTAAAGAGAGCTTCAAGATCAAAAACATTCTCCAAAAATATTGGAATGTTTTAGAAAAAGATCTGGACATAGGGAAATTACTGGGAAATTACTCGGAGATAAACCAAATATAACTTATCGAAAAGCTACATCTCTAAAGGACAAACTGGTAAATAGCCACTTTGCGACAAACAATCCAACGACATGGCTAACAGCGAAACAAAAGGGGTTTACCCATTGCGGAAAATGCAAGGCATGTAAAATTGGCAAATCAATGTCCAGCATTGAAGACTTTAGAGCACGGGTACTCATAGTACGGCCCGCGGGCCGCCTGAGGCCCGGCAAGCCTCCCTTGGCGGCCCGCGGACCTTGCAGACATCGTACCCGTGGTTAAAAAAAATTTAAAATAATGAGTGTTCCTAAACACTGTCGGTTGCACCAGCGCAACTCTGTCTCTGCTCTGTGGGGTCGGGCGGTTCCAGGGATAGTCAGAGTGGAGCTGCGGGGCCTCAGAAGAGGTGAAAAACAACAATTGACATGCAAATGGTCTTTTAAAGACCTGTGAAGTGCTCGGGTGCGGCTGTTGGTGTGCCCTGGAAGCTGCGTCAGCCGGTTGGCACACACGCAGGGTGAGATGACAGAGGATGACAAAGGGAGGTAGAGGGAGGGAGACAGAGGGAGAGGGAGGGAGGGAAAAGGAGGGAGGGAAAAGGAGGGAGGTAGAGGGAGGGAGACGGAGGGAGAGGGAGGGAGGGAAAAGGAGGGAGGAACAGGGAGACAGAGGGAGACAGAGGGAGGGAGCCAAAAGGGGTTGAGACGGAGGGAGAGGGAGACAGAGGGAGGGAGCCAAAGGGAGGGAGACGGAGGGAGACAGAGGGAGAGAGGGTGACAGAGGGAGGGAAAGGGAGGGAGAGAGAGAGAGAGAGGGTGACAGGGAGGGAAAGGGAGGAGGAGGGAGAGAGGGTGACAGAGGGAGGGAAAGGGAGGGGGAGGGAGAGAGAGAGAGAGGGTGACAGGGAGGGAAAGGGAGGGGGAGGGAGAGAGAGGGTGACAGAGGGAGGGAAAGGGAGGGGGAGGGAGAGGGTGACAGAGGGAGGGAAAGGGAGGGGGAGGGAGAGAGAGAGAGAGGGTGACAGGGAGGGAAAGGGAGGGGGAGGGAGAGAGGCTGACAGAGGGAGGGAAAGGGAGGGGGAGGGAGAGGGTGACAGAGGGAGGGAAAGGGAGGGGGAGGGAGAGAGAGAGAGAGGGTGACAGGGAGGGAAAGGGAGGGGGAGGGAGAGAGGCTGACAGAGGGAGGGAAAGGGAGGGGGAGGGAGAGAGAGAGAGGGTGACAGAGGGAGGGAAAGGGAGGGGGAGGGAGAGAGAGAGAGAGGGTGACAGAGGGAGGGAGAGGGAGAGAGAGGGAGGGAAAGAGAGAGAGAGGGAGGGAAAGAGAGAGAGAGAGTGTATATATATATATATATATATATATATATATATATATATATATTGGGTCTGGAGGCTCAGTGGACGTAGGCGTCCGCTGCAGGGACCTGTGTTCAACCTCGTGGTCACAGTTTTATTCTTTGTGGCTCTAGCCCCGCCCCCTCCCCCACTGACCCCGCCCCCACCAGTGCGGCACTCGGCCACAAACCACACTGTAAATTTGGCCCCCGAGAGAAAGTTTGTGAGTACCCATGCTTTAGAGGAAAGACATTTCATATCTCTGACAGAATATCATGTGAAACAACATATGTGGTATACATGATTGAATGTACTTGTGGAATGCGATACATTGGAAGCACCATATGTCCACTTAAGAAAAGGATATTAGAACATCTAAGAGCCATCCATAACAAAGATTTGACATATGCAATCTCGAAACATCTTCATGTACAACACAAAACCAAGTGGGAGAACATTTGGTACTTTGGTATTGCTACTGTGCCTGCAAATGAAAGAGGCGGGAATCGCACAATGAAATTGAGAAAATTAGAATCACGCCTTATCATTCGATTCAGAACCAAGACCCCATTTGGCTTGAATGGGGATGAAGAATTACATGTACATCTGTAATATGTATGGCATAAAAAACTATAGGTACTATACCCAATAGAATAATTTTCCCCCTTTTCTGTAATCAAAATCTTGAATTGGAAGTAATTTACAAACATGTATTGCTAATTATACTCGTATGGTACTATACCTGAAAAAACCTATGATCATTAGATTTATAAAAGGTAATAATGAAAAAGAATTATTATACAGATTGGGGACGATAAATATAAATAATGCCATCCAAAAATGTAACTATTGTCTGAAAAAATGAGAGGGAAAACAAACAATGTGATTCCGATAACTACAGATCCCAGAATGCCCTGTAAGGGCAATGAACACTATATAAGGGTGAAACTGAAAAAGGACTCACTTAACCGTGAAACGTTGGTAGTGGTGTTTGGTGGCGAAATTATGCTTAAATAAATAAGCTTTATACAACTCATCATACTCTGGAGTGCGGTGAAATCCTTGGCTTAACAATATATATATATATATATATATATATATATATATATATATATATATATATATATATATATATATATATATATATATATATATATATTACCTACTGGCGGTCGCCAGTAGGTAGTTATAGTTAGGACCACGTTTCCATAGGAAATCCGCAACATTCTATTTTGAATAACTTTGGCGCCGGTCGACGAATCCTCGCGAATTTTTCAAAATAGGTGGGGCGCTACGCTCCGCTCCTACCCTGAAAGTCTCGGGGGGATTCGTCAAGCGGGGGCTGAGATAAAAGGGGGGTCCCAAAACGCGTTTTTCCCATGCATTTTTCCATAGGACCTTTAGACACAGCTACAGCCCGAACGGCTGAACAGAATTACTTGAAATTTGGCAGAGAGGTAGCCATAAGGTCAAGGAAGTGCCTTTTGCAGGTCTGGTGTAAATCTGTTCAGTATTTCCTGAGAAAATAGCATTTAAAAGCATATATATATGTGGGCGGAGCCTAACCACACATCTCATCCTGAGATCTGATTGGCTGTCAGCACTTCATCCAAGAAGTGTTGGCAGCCATCTTGGGACCAATATACATGATAGCACCTCATTAAAAAGCATTGCAGTTAATAGAAGGTTTTAAGACTTTAGTTACATTATAAATCATTTGTTGATGGTACCATACTCATTTTAGGAATTGTGGTATGTTCTAAGGTGATTTCACCATGTGAAAAAGCCTTCTGCTGGGATATCATGATTGAGAGAAAAATATTTTCTCATGCTTTTACCACAGAGGTTTGGAAGGTGATCTATAAGCTAAACTGAGAGCTTATTTTCTGTAAATTCACATTATCTTTCTCAGTCATGTGAGAATGAAGTCTGACATTCTCAGTAAAACATGTACATCCAACAAGGGCAGAGACTGTCAGTTGATTCCTTTGTGTTCTACTGCAGCTTCCCAGAGTGTTCCAAAGAACTACTAGAGCGCTAACCGTCCTACTTATGATAAATGTATGGCACACCTGAAGCCATCTTGCTTGGATTAAAGTGGTAACTCTTAAAACATTTAATTTCAAAAGGAACAAAATGAGGGGGTTCATTTTTCCATAAAAAGTATGATTAGTGCTGCAGAAAGAAAAATTAGGGCACATTTTGAGTGACTTCTCAAATCCTCTTCTATTTCATTAAACAATTCTGACATGCAGACTGAAACATGCACTTTCAATACCAGCAGCAGTTTTCCCTGGTGAGCAGTAGCTTTACTACAGTGATCTAATGAGCAAAAAGAGTGCTAACATTCTGAATTTATGGCAAATGTGTGACACATCTGAATGCCTTCTTGATGGAATCAAAGTAAAAAACTGAAAGTATTTCCTACTGAGGAGACTGCAGTAAATGAGGAAATTAGGAAACTTCATAACAAATAAGTCTCCCAAGATGGCCACCAGAGACAAAAGAGCCCAAATGTAGCCCAAATATCACCCAGATGTAGCCCAAGTATAGCCCAATGACAGAATGTCCCAGAATGTTCTTAAAAACAACTAGAGCGCTTACTGTCTTCATTATGACAAAAGTAAGGCACACCTGAAGCCATCTTGATTGGAATAAACTGGTAACACTTAAAACATTTAATTTAAAAAGGAACACAATGAGGAGGTTCATTTTGCCATAGAAATTATGATTAATGCTGAAGAAAGAAAATGAGGGCACATTTTGAGTGACTTCTCAAATCCTCTTCTATTTCATTAAAAAATTCTGACATGCAGACTGAAACATGCACTTTTAATACCAGGAGCAGACTTCCATGGTGCAGTAGTTTTACTACAGTGATCTAATGAGCAACTAGAGTGCTAACATTCAGAATTTATGGCAAATGTGTGACATATCTGAATACCTTCATGATGGAATCAAAGTAAAAAACTGAAAGCATTTCCTACTGAGGAGACTGCAGTACATGAGGAAATTAGGAAACTTCATAACAAATAAATCTCCCAAGATGGCCACCGGAGACAAAAGAGCCCAAATGTAGCCCAAAATCACCCAGATGTAGCCCAAATATAGCCCAATGACAGAAGTGTGCAAAACACTTATTATTTTGTGTTTTTGCAGTGTTATATAGTGCAGACTTGTCAGGTATTGGAGTGCTTTACATGAGCATTGGTTACATCACACAAGAACAAATTCATTTTGGTTGTAGACATGGGGAGACTAAGTGATTTGACCAGAATCACAGAATGTCGAGCTGAAGCAGAAACTTCAACCTGGTTCCCCAGTTGCAAAGTCTGCAGTTCTGGAAGTAACACCACATCCTCTCCCCTAAGTGCAACATTTAATCAAGTGGTCAACTGGATAAAAAAACATAAAGATAACAAATAATTTAAAAGTGCTTTGTCGCTATTTGAAAACTCAGAAAATATGTCCTTATTTTAGTCTTTTAGAGCACTAACCATAATTTTGATGCCAATAAGACCCTCTCATATATGTAATTTCTAAAGGAAATGCTCTAGGTATTACAGTTTTGATTACATCAAGATGATGTCAGGCGTTCCACACTTTTGTAATAAATATAGAATGTTAGCAATCTAGTTGTTCATTGGGATACTGTTGAGAGGCAAAGGCCAGGGGCACGGACTCTGAAAATTGAAGGCAGGTAGGAGAGTGCAAAGGCAACAATTTAACCACACTGAGCAGGCAGGAAGGGCCGTGGAAGCACAACAGACTATGGAGGGCAGTGGAAAGGGGGGCAGGGGCAACAAACCAACAATACAGGACTTGCAAGAGAGGCTGTTGGAGGGAAGATCTATTACGGGTCAAGGAAGCTAGAGGCGGTCCCCAGAGTCCCGGGAGCCACCACAGAACTGAGCAGGAGAGTGAGTCAGGGACAAAAGGGGCACCTTAATTTGAGCCGGGGTGCCTAGGAACGCTTGCTCCAAAAATGAAGAAAACAGACATATGAGACATGGAATTGGTGGCAGAATACAATGGCAGTTTAATGAGAAGATACAACTTCAAAGAAACCGCAGAATAGAGACATAAAGTACAAAATACAGAATCCAGATAATCATACAGCTGTCATGATATTCTCTGTATCTCAATTAATGTACTGACAGAGAGAGAGAGAAAACACATCTATAAATGCATCATGAGAAACAAGTTACACCAAGGAAAATGTTACCTAGGAACACTCACGTTTACTCTTAGAGCAAGCATTCCTGCAATTACAATACAAAATCTTTTAAATGCAAAAGTAAAGAGAACAATGGTTAAACATAACATGACATTTCATATAGGTAAAATAGAATAAGATACTTCAAGCAAAGCAGAGCAAGACATTTTAAGCAAAGGAAGACAAGAGCTCCCAGCTCTTGGGGAAAACCTGCACAGCCTGTTAACCTACATACAGACGGCGAGGTAGTCCGTCGATATCTGTGGGTGCTCCCTTTTTATATCATTTTGTGGGCTCCTTTGCACGCTACATCTACCTACGTATGCTACCCAAAAGCTTCGTCTGCAGATTTTACCAGACATTTCGTCATTTACCCACTTAATGCTGACAATGGACTGGGTGAAAAGGTCAGTCTCTCAGGCCAATCGCTTATCGTAAGTTCCATAGAGCAAGCAGAAAATAATGGGTATTGTACGGGAATTCAATATATTCATGTACAAAATCTCCTCAGTTCTCCTAACTTGACGCTCTGCGGTTGCCACTTCCTTAAAAGCGGGAAACCTGCCCAGGAAGCAAGTACCAGTCCAGGATGCAGCCTACTGTATGTCGACAGCTTCAGTGGGATGTTGAACTTTGATACCGAGCACGGAGCACTCGGGTAGGGTGGGGGCTACTAGTTTGGAGCAGAAGGCCTCGCAGACCTGCCTTCAGACTGCTATACACTAAAATTGCAGAGCTATGGTCAATTTAACAAAGAGGCCTACATATTGAACAGAAGGGCCTACACAGGGGTTTTATGCTGGCTGAGTGGTAAGGATGTCTCAGGATAATTATATAGCAACACAGGACCCGCTGGTCAATTTAATACGGCCTACAAATGCGTCTGGCAGGGCAAGGACAAGGGTCTCATACTTCAGGCGTGGACAGAACGGGCCAGGGGCCCCCTGTGATACAAAATCTACCCTCCTTCAAGGCTGTGGCAATGTAATAGACCATTGTGGGCAGAAGGAAGAGGCAATGGTAGTACAACCATACATGCCAACAGACCCGATTCAGCCAGGAAACGTCCAATGTTTTTAAGCTCAAATGGGCTTTATTTGATCTGTCTCCTGTCTACAATATCCTCTTTTTCAATGTAACTCAAAGGGGAAAATCAATACCCCAGTTTTTTTTCAAAATCTCCCTCTTACCAAGTTCAAAATGTTCGCAAGTATGGTACATTGGATCATGGAAGGAAATGGGATAGGGACATGGACTTGGATAACAGAGGACAAGAGGGACATGGAGAGGTGCACCAAACTGACCCTGCAGGGCAGGCATCAGGGTTTGCAGCAGCACAATACACCACACAGGGCATGCAGGACGGGAGTGCAGCACAACAATCCATAGAAAGCAAGAGGGAGGGGACAGGACCATGCACATGGACAACAGAGAACAGAGGGGCAAGAGGCAATGGTAGCTAGCTGACCATAATGGACAGACAGGAGAGAAAGCTGCAGCATTACAGACCATAAAGGGCAGTAGGGACGGATCAGGGGCATTACAATGGAACAGACAAGCCAGGAGGGAGGGAGTAGGGGTCTTCACATGTAAACAGAGGGCTGGGGGCAAGGGGGCAGGGCAGGAGCAGCAAGATAGCCATGGAGGTCAGGCAGGATGGGCACTAGAAGCAAGACACACCATGAAGAGCAACAGTGAGACTGTGATGGCATACACACAGACCATGGAGGGAAGGTGGGAGGGGGTCAGGGGCAGCTAACTGACCACACAGGGAAGGTGGGAGGGGCCATGGCAGCACAGAAGACCAATGGCTATGATGGGCAAGAAGGAGGGTGCAGGGGCATGCACAAAGGACGATGGAGGATAGAAGGGAGGGTCAGGACCTGTGCACAGACAAGAAAGTTCAGGGGAAGGGACCTCACAACAGACCACACGGGGCAGGCAGGAGGAGCAGTTGCAGCACAACAGACCAGGGAGGGCAGAAGGGTGTGGCAGTACAATGGACCATGTAGGACAGGAGGAAGAGGATAGGGGCATGGCATGTGGACAGGCAGGGTGGAGGTGGCAGGGACAGGTTACAGTCATCTGACAATGCTAGGCAGGTGGGAGGGGAGTGGCAGCTCAACAGAACACTCAGAGTAGATAGGAGTGGCAGGTCCATGGGACATGGTGGGCAAAAAGGATGGAGCAGGGGCATGCACAAAGACATCGGAGGGCAGGGGGAAGGAGAATAGGGGCAGCAAGCTAAGCACAGAGGTTAAGCAGGAGGTCAATGATGGGGCATAGAATTGGGCAATGGAGGGCAGGAGGAGTGGACTGGTACATCATACTAAATTGAGGGCAGTGGCAGCACATCAGACCATGCATGGCAGGAGGGAGGAGGCTATTCCATGGATTCACACAACAGAGGATAGGGAGGAGGGGGATGGGGCAGCAAGCTAACTGTTCAGAGAAGGCGGGTATTAGGAACTTTATTGTTTTTAAAACATTGAGTCTGTGCGAACTACTTAAAATATGAACAAGTATGCAGCATAATCTCACTTTTATTCAGGAAGAAGAGGACGTTTGTGACTGTGACTCCGGGCTCACTTGGCAGAAACACCCCCTGACCCTCCACCCCCTATCGCAAAATGTAATGCCCGTGAAAAGGGTAGGTGAACACAGTGTTATATAGAACATAGTCCTGAGAGCACGATTGAAAATGAAAACTAGATATAGTGTATGGTATAAACTATGCACCAAAAAGTGTGATATAAGATGAACCGGGTGTGAAATATAATATGCAATACATTGTGCGCAATGACAGATTCATTGGAGAGTGCGAGATAGCACAGGCACTAGCGCGTGCTATGCGATATGCGCCTTGGAGTGTAATATGCACAGGGCAGTGTTGTGTAACCTAACTAGTCTCTAAAGTTGTAATATAAAATATGTGCTGGGGAGTGTAACGTTGCATATGCACTGTGACACAGATATGGATCGCAGATTGTAATATGTATGGCATAGCACTGTACGTTATAACATAGGCATCGAGGAAGGCACGTTAGATGGGGCAATATAACCCGTGCGAAGACAAGTGTGGCATGACATATTCACGGGGTGGTGTTACAGTGCACATGGGCTAGAGAGTGTCATAGCATATGCACTAGCTAGTGGAATACAACACAGAGGTGTGTGGCACTCGGCAGGCAATGGTGGGTGTAACACAGCATTGGGCTCTGTCAGGAGCGCGCTGTGACTCTCAAGTGATGTTCGTCCCCTTTCCAGAGAGTAAAATAAAAAGTATTACACATCCGGTAGTGGATGTGTGTTTTATTAACCGTGAGGGGGGTTTCTTGCATAGTTTTGGTCGAATTTTTGTCGAATCCCCTTTGAATGGCTTGGTGTGCATGTGTATTAAATGTGCCCGTCAATAGCTACCCATGTTTGTATAAATAAACGACAAGGGTGTCTACCGGGATTAGGCACGGTAGGGCATCAGACATGTCAGAGCTTCACTAGTAGTGTAAATACATTCCACGTGGATTCATTGCATGCATAGTCGCCTTTTAATGAATATCCAGCAAATCGTCATGGTGATAGGTACGTACGGTTTGTCCAGCATGTCCTAGGTGTGTCTATAAATAAATATTTTTTTAAAATAATAAAAAACAGTGGCCGGCCCTAGGGATTGGGGTCAAAAAAATATAATTAGGAGACAGGCCCTGGGGGATGGGGTCATCAGGGCCAATAAATTAGAATAAGAAGGGGAACCACACAGCCCCCCTTCTTAAAAAATTAAAATAAATAAAAGACTGGCATCGTGCCGGAGGCCATGCCCCCTCCGTGCAGCACTCTGCAAACGCGCCCCCAACAGGCATCTCCAGTATGCGCCAGGGAGCTGCGCTGCAGACAGGTGTTCTGAGGCCAAGCCCCTTTTTACACCTCTCTGCAACGCAGCTCTGTGGCGCTTACTGGAGGTACCTAGTGGTCTAGTTTGACCCTAGGGACCCTTAGGATTCAAGGGGACTTAATCTCTCAACTTAGAACAGCCACAGGGCGCGTTTACACAGTGGTGAAGGGAGGGGATGGGGCCTGAGGTGACGTGTGCAAACACGCACTATGGCACGTTTTAAATTGGGGATATAATTTCCCTTCAATACTGAGGGCCCCTGGGGGCTAACTAGCCCACCAAGTGCTTCCAGTAAGCGCCACTGAGCTGCATTGCAAGGAGGTGGTCCAGGCCGTGCCACTTTTTACACCTCTCTTCAACACAGCTCTGTGGCATTTACTGGAGGTACCTAGTGGGCTAGTTGGACCCTAGGGACCCTCAGGATTCAAATGAACTTAATCTCCCAACTAAAAATGGACACAGGGCGTGTTTACACAGTGGTGAAGGGAGGGGACGGGGCCTTAGTTAACGTGTGCAAAAACGCCCTGTGGCCTGTTTTAAGAGGTAGTTTTAATCCCCATGCCCTATTATGTACTAGGGGCTTACAGAGGAGGTCATGCTAATCACAGGGGGACCCCAACGCATAATGTTCCCTAGTGTATGTAGGTGTTTTCACTGTATTCTAAGTGTCTTTTAACATAGCACTGGCTCTAGGACTGGCTAGTCAGACTCAGTTACCACCAGTATCTGTCTGAAAAAGTTGAGGGTACAGGATGATTTTGCAACAAGGCTTCTTTCTGCTCTTCTTTTTGTTCTTTCTGCACGTTATCCTTCTTCCTGCACTTATCTTCGTATTTGAGGACTTCTGTTGCTTCTTTCTGCACTTCTTTTGTTTCTTTCTGTGCATTTTTTCTTCTTTCTTCACATGTCCTATCTCTGTAGGCATAGTTAGAAATTAGCATTTAAAAAACCTTTGAAATTCACAGAAAAAAACATAGGTTTCAGGCACGTTATAGTTAGGAATTAGCATTTAAAAAACCTCAGAAATTCACTGAAAAAACCATAGGTTTCAGGGGTGTTATAGTTAGCTGGACTTTTCACTTGTACAAAACCATTGAAATTCCCCCGTTATAGTTAGTTCAGCTAACTATAACTTGCGCGCCCGCAATGCACTGCTGATGACGTCACATATTACATCACTCATGACATGGTCAGTGACATCACTCATGACATCACTGATGACATCTCAAATGACATCACTGATGACATCACTGATGACATCATCCTTGTGATAGAGTGGCAGACCTCCTCTCACCCTAATATAACCTTTGATACACACATTCAAAAATAGAGACTAAAATTTTCAAAACAATGGACATACCAATACCAGTTACAACAACCTCTTCAGTAATTCTAAGATCCACATACACATCCACTCATTCACCAACAGTCCTATACAGTCACTCATACATGTACTCACTCATCATATGTACTCATGCACCTATACATCCTGTTACACAATGCCACTCATCCATAGAGTTACTCACACACATAGTCACTCATGCTAATAAAGAATCAAACATACATTTACTTGCATATACAGTTATACACACACCACCACACTTACTTCTACGGAAACTTACACATACTTAGTCTTTTAAACAATCACTTATAGAAACACATACTTATTCATACAGGAACTCTTTCAATCTATCACTCTCACATATACTCACATATATACACCAATAGTCACATATACTAGTTTAAAACATATGTAGTTACTCATAAAGACACTATTGAGACAGTCATTCACTCACTAACACACCCATACACACACTCATCCACCCATACAGTCCTGCACACATGCTGTGTTCAACACATACAAACAGTGAGTCACTCATTCATGCACCTATGCACTACGTAATACCCCCCACCGAACCATGCAGACACTCAGACTGATACTCAAAAAACCAACTAATAACCTATATAGACACCCATGTAGCTACTCACCAACCCATGCAGCCACTTATACACAAAGTGAGAGACTGATACAGATATTTACATATTTAAACATTACTCACTAAGCCATGTATTCACTATGATACACTTAGTCAGTTACACAATCAATTTTCCAAAAACAAATCATCCATTTAGACACTTATATACCCATTTATTCTTCCATCGACCTTGAGATATACATATATAAAACATATTTAATTTTCAGAAAAACACACATTCACTGGATGATGTCATCAGTGATGTCATCAGTGATGTCATTTGAGATGTCATCAGTGATGTCATGAGTGATGTCACTGACCATGTCATGAGTGATGTAATATGTGACGTCATCAGCAGTGCATTGCGGGCGCGCGAGTTATAGTTAGCTGAACTAACTATAACGGGGGAATTTCAATGGTTTTGTACAAGTGAAAAGTCCAGCTAACTATAACACCCCTGAAACCTATGGTTTTTTCAGTGAATATATATATATATATGAATGAGAAAACAGAGATAAATCAAGTACAAATGGAAAGGTTACGCAAAGAAATGATGACACGCCTCAAAAAGGAGGAAGATAAAATAAAAGAACGAAAAGCCTACAAATTTATAAGAGATAAAAATGACTATGAATTGGGGCAGATTTTTACCTTTTCAAGAAAATACGACGCAATACGACGCACCAAAGTAAACACAAGGGATGATCAAAGAAAAGAAACATTAATAAGTGACAAACAAGCAGTTCAAACATCCAATTCGGATCTAAGCTCGGCTATCGATAGCGGCTCAGATTCTGAGTTAAGAAATAAAGTAGCAAATGCCTCAGAACCAGTACCTAAACCGGGTGATGAGATTAATTTTTTATGCATGGACAGACGGCAAACACTACGCCCAAGAGTTCAACAAACCGGAAATCAAGAAACTTCAAACGCAGGCAGAGGCGCAAAGCGCGACTTCGCACCATCAAATACCAGGAGACAAGGCAGAGGAAGATGGATGCGGAAGTAACAACAGACAATGGAACTAGTCAAACTATCATCAATTTGGCAAATATCAATTTATCTAAAGCGGAAGAACAGATCCTAAGCCTGGGTTTATCATTCTGTCCAGAAAGTAATTTCAATTACTCAAGAACTAGGATGGACATTTACAGATGCATAAGAAAGTAAAAACTCAAAAAACATTTTCTGATACATGCCAAAGAAAATGAAATAAAAGAAAAAACAAGACACAGTGATAACTTAGAGAATGCAGCCACGGGGGACGAGGCAAGAGCATCACAAAATACAACCAACTATGAATCATCACTACCAGACACTTTGAATAGTCTATGGTCTGAAAGCAACACACAAATTGACCATGCAGCAATACCAAGGTTAGAGAGCAACAGTACCAGATCGGTGAGAGCAGTAATTCCATCACCATTTAAAGCCAAATCTACATTCACACCAATTAATCAAAGAGATTCGATTGATGTTTTCAATGAACACTTAATTGGGGCGATCATGAAACTACATCATAAGGTGCAAAATGAGAAGAATAAATACAATAAAAAATCAATGGAGTACCACAAACTCATGTCAAGACTCAAAAATGATCCCTCTATAGTCATCAGAAACGCGGACAAGGGGGGCAACATTGTCATCTGGAACAAGACTGAGTATCTAAAAGAAGCCCTGTCACAGCTTAATAATACTGAATGTTATACAAGGGTGAATGGGTCAGATCTAAAAAGAATACATCAACTCTATTATACAAAACTATTATCTTGGAAAACTAGAGGTTTAATAACTAAAGATGAATATAATTTCCTAAAAAATGACTTTCCTATCACACCATCAATGTATTTTATCCCTAAAATACACAAGGACAAGAACAAACCACCTGGCAGGCCAATCATATCGGCCCGTGGAAGTTTGCTGGAACATACCTCACAATATGTGGATTTTTATTTACAAAGCCATGTGCAAGGTCTAGCCTCATATGTAAGGGACACAAGTGACTTTCTATACAAACTAAAAGATGTGGAATGGCAGGAGGACTACATGATGATGGCACTGGATGTCACATCACTCTATACGAGTATCAAACACAAAGATGGTCTAGAAGCCCTCAGATATTATTTAAGATCTGACATATCAGAACTAACAGAGCATAGTAATATGCTAATAGATATGGTTGAATTTTGCCTGACAAATAATGTTTTTATGTTTAACAATTTGCATTTTCAGCAAACAATGGGAGTAGCTATGGGAGCCAGCTTCTCCCCCAGCTATGCCTGTCTGCACATGGGTTGGTGGGAGGAGCTGGTTCTAGCTAAAGAATTCAAGGAAATTATGAAAAATAACATTATTATCTGGTTACGCTTCATTGATGACCTTTTTATTATATGGAGGGGTACGGAACAGGAGGCACAAAATTTCTTAAACCAGATCAATAATACCAACTTGAATTTACATTTTACAGGCATTATCAATAACACATCTGTAAACTTTCTTGATACCAACATCTACATAGACAACAGGAAAATCCAAACTAGATTATATCGCAAAAAGACAGCGGGAAATTCTACACTACATAGCTCAAGTGCCCATCCCCGGCATCTAATCAATAGTATCCCCTACGGTGAAATGCTTAGACTCAGGAGAATAAACAGCAATGAGAGTACCCTCAAACAAGCACAAGACCAAGCAAAGAATAGATTCCTGGCTAGGGGCTACTCACGTAAGACAATAGAAGGGGCCATTGATAAATCCATGAACAAAGATCGTTTTGATCTAATCAAACCTAAATTAAAAGACCAACAGTCACCACTAGTAAGTCATATTGATGACAATACTAAAAATGAATTTCGGATTATCATTGACTACAACAAACAACATAAAGAATTGTGCAATATCATTAAGAGCAACTGGCCCCTGATACTAAGTGACCCAATTTTAGGTCAGTCTCTGCCTAGAAAGGTATCCATTACGTATAAAAGAGCTACATCAATGAGGGACAAATTGGTATCAACTACTCCTGAGGTTATTGAAACTTGCGGTTGGCTAAAACCACATAACGGATTCTTTAAATGCAAAACATGCAAGGCATGCCAGTTGGGAGTAAACAAAAAGTCATACACAACACCATTTAATAAGGAGGAAATTAAAATAAAAAAACTTCTCACATGCAAGACAGAATATGTTATATATGTTCTAATATGTCCTTGTGAGCTACAATACATTGGTAGCACTAAGCTACAAGCTCACAAACGGATTTTACAGCATATTAGAGCTATCAATAACCACGACAATACATATCCTGTAGCCAGACATTTTCGTGAGTATCACAACTCCAATAGTCAGGACTTAAAATTCTTTCTAATTGACTCAGTACCTCCAAGCAGACGCGGAGGTAACAGGGAAGCAAAGCTGAGAAAATTGGAAACACAATACATATTGGAATTAGATACAAAGACCCCAGGTGGTCTGAATGCTACGGAAGATTTATACACCTGCATTTAATATACTGTTTACACAACTTGCATGGCTCTTGATATCAGCAATATATTTTAAGAATTTTTAAATATATGAAGTTTTAGCAAACAAACTTTTAATTAGCAGATATATCTCTTTTATGTGTATTTATATATTTATATAATTATTTATTTATTTATATATCAAGGCATTTGTTTTGCACAACATATTTGAGATGTATGCTCCTTTCAGCAAACCCATTTGAGCAACTTTTGAACAATATATATTTTTCACCTCAATTTACCAAAATAAATTGAGATATATACCGATGACTGAAAAATCATTGGAATTATAGAGACAGATAAAGGCATTTGTATTTTGTAGTAACTTTATACAGTTACACACTAAGAAACATGTGTTAACAATTATAGTATATGCATCGACTGAAGGAAATTTTAATAAATACATTAGTTTTTATTTTTTATTTAATTTCAGCACTTGTATTTTGCACAGACTCAGCACATTTTGCACATCAAACATATTAGATATACATTCCCAATACCCCAATATCAGCCCATATTATGCTCACAGGAGCAAGGATGAATAACAAAACACTATGAATTAATATTGTTCTGTACTTTATTTATAACAAACAAAAAATAAAATTATTTCTATTTCAGGGCGATGTAGGGTAAGAAATTTAAAATTTGCACTATGACAACATGTATTACAATATAACCTCAGGTTCATGAAAGACAATAGACACAATATGGGTGAAAACAATTGTCGTTTAACATTTGAGATTCACTGACATTGAGTCCAAACAATTTGCATTTTTGCACAAACTTAACATTGCGCCAAATCTGGTTACTATACATACTTTACCTTCATACTGAAGTGTAAGATGTAAGGCATTTAGAATAATTTGCATTTACGCATGTATTCATTGGTGCACAATACTGTAATTGAAGCAAAAATGTTTTAACCTCTAAGGCTGATTTACAATCTGCATTTATGCGAGGATTCAGTATCACGTGCACAAATGGCTATTATACATCTATTATGAAATGTGGGTGGAATTGATTACGAAATTTTGCATCTATGCATTTTATCATTCTTGCGCAAGAAAATGTTGTCTAAACAATTGTATAAACATTTTTTCACTGGGAATGTTTTCACTATGTCTATAATCATGTGCAATGAACGAACCTATCACTGAGCACTATGTCACTTTAAAATTGTAAGGGCTGTAAAAAAAGTCACCATGTGATCAAGACTCGACTGAGTCGAAACGCGTTATGGTGGCATCGATGAAATAAAGAAATTGGCATCAAGTTTGTGGTCCGTGTGTAGCCAGCAAGGCTGAGACGCTGCGGATTCGTCCATATATATATATATATATATATATACATATATATATACGCATTATGTTAACAATTATGTATACATTACAATTATTAATTGTAAACAATAACATGACAACATCTATCAAATGTGACTACAACACAAAGTTAGTACAAAAAGAACTCAATTAAAATATTATTACAAAATTTACAAATTATTTTTGTAAATAATGTAATAATGAAAATATTAAATAATTAAAATACTAACTATGCTAACTAAACAATAGTTGGGAAAGTGTTTGACTTTAAAACAGTCAGGCTTACTATTCCAACTCCAAATTAAGGAATGGTAGGGAAAGTGTTAATCTTTTGGAGGGGTTAAATTTACTATTCCCACTCCTTCCTGAGTAACATTTGTGAATGTGTTGGCCTTTGGAATAGTCAGATTTGTTATTTACACTTCAGTGTTAGCAAAAGCAGGGAAAGTGCTAAATGTTCTAAACACATTTGAATATAAAACAAAATTTAAAAAATGTAACATATTTAAAACCAAAAATATATATTTATTTAGGACACGTTAAATTAAACAATACCAATGTTAAATTGCAAATAAAGTTGAAAAATATAAAAAATATTTTAAATAAATGCACTTGTCTTGTTATTACCCAAAAGAAGAAATATTCTCACGTATCTGAAATTAATCAAAACAGTATAAAAATGAACCATTACTAGTAAATGAATCATTAAATAAAACGATTAGAAGTAAAATAATACATATAACATGCATTCACAAATTTTATAGTTAAATAAACTGTTCAAGCAATTAATTAAAAGATTATTTTCTTTAAAATAACAATCAATTACATTTACATAAACTTTAAGGATATTTTTGCCTTCTAGATTCTAGCCCACAATATCTTTGACTTGATTACACGTTGACACAATATTCTTATTTTATGATGTGTTTTTTACACAATAGTTTGGCAGAACACCTTACAAGACAATTCATCCATCCACTCCCAAATAATGGTCAGCATTGAGGCTTTGCGGCTGCCTTCCTTACGATAAACCAATGCATAGATTATACTTTGAAGGCATTGAGCCAATTTGAAACCGCATGCCCTGAAGGGCTGGTCATGTGCATACATACATACTTTGCAATACAATGAATATCACTGACAACCCTTGTAGTTCATAAAGAACCGGCTGAAAATAACGAGCAGGCAACAGGCTTTGATCTAAGATGTTTAGAGCTATAACCTCCATTATTCCCTCTGCGTGTACACGTCCTTCACTTTTCACAATGAGGTTCCTAGTCTGACCAAATACTTCATTGGTCCACCTCGATGGACAGAGGCAGCAAGAGCAGTCTAGGTGTGGTGCAAATGGCTTCTGTAGTCCAGCATTGCAATGGCAGCTGTGTCATGCAATCCTCCCCTGAGCAGAGAGTCCTAAACTGCACAGCAATCCGGCTCCCTAGCACGACTTGCTTTTTCTGGTCGATGTGAAAGATCACTACATTCGATGCAGGAACAGTCCACTCCTGCCCTCAGAATCCATCAACTTCTCTTATCACTTGTTGACTGCGTCTTTGACCCTATACAGGGTTCCACTGCCTTTGGCTGGGTTCACGCTGTACAAATACCACATACATACTGAGCCGGCTCTAGGGCTGTACAACCGGTGCAGCCGCAACTGGTGATGACATTATGAGGGTGCAAGGTTTAAAATAACATGTTTAAAAAGCACTTGCTACAAAGTTCCTTGTGTGGCTAGCAGTTGTCAGGCAACAATAAAAAATGTCAAGATAACTCTGGTGATGAATTTTCCTGCTGGAGAGAGATCTTTTGTCTAGTGGCAGTTTCCACTCATAATAAAGTAGCACAGACGGTTAATATGCCTGCTGCAAAGAACGTGTACCACACTAATCAATTAACTGTATTTTATGTGGCTCACTCAGTGGGTTACAGATTTTGTCACAGAGATCCTTTCGTTACTTGCAGTTCATAGATTATAACCCCAATATAGCATAGTGACCAATGAATTGTCATCAAAGAGCTGCATGTAAGCAATATGTTTCATGTTAGAAAGTTATGTTTTTTTCCCCAGTCCTTCCTTATCCTAATGTTGCTAGAAAGAATTCATTTAGGTCAAAATACATTATTAGTAAAGCTAACCACTGTGGTATTGTGAGAAATTAGGTTGCTGGTTGACTGGGGTGAGAGCACTCGTCAAGCAACAGCCACAATCCCTTGAAGGTGGAACCACAAAAAAGTCACTTAATTGTACTTAACCCGGAGTAGCTTGGCACAAAAAGCGGTCAAGTAAAACATAGAGGCAATGTGTAAAGTATTCATGCAACACACAAACACAGCACAAGAAAAAAATCCAAAAACAATTTACAAAAATAGATTAAATTCTGATAAATTATTTGAGACCATAATATTATTGAACAAACCACTACCAAAATGACAAAAATCCAAACAGTAGAATGGGAGGTATGACTTTTCAAAGAATAAACTGAAAAATAGTGCCTAAATGCAGAAAGCAACAACCGCAGCTATCTGGTCACACTGGACCAGGTCAAAGTCAAAAGATCAAGCCAACCGTGATGGAGTTTGGGTCAGATAGAGTTCAAGATTAGTCCCACTGAAGTTTTACCTTCTCAAGCTTTGTGCCAAGAGTCCTGTCCGCTTTGGAGAGGTACGCAAGTCATGGACATGCAGGCTGGAGCCTCACGTTGGTGGTCCCCCGCAGGCTGTCAATGCTGCTGTGCAAAGAGACAGACTGGCATTGACTTTCGGTGCGAGAGGCATCGTTCCACTGCAAACTGGCCCGTTTGTAATTGCAAAGAGCCCAAAAGCTTGATCTCAAGAGATCGAGAGCCACGCCAAGGGTCCAGGACCTGAGAGACACCACATGAGGGCCAGAAACTCGCTGAAGCTGTTAGGGAGCCTCTTAGCTGAGGCTCAGATCAGGGGGCCAGCATAGTAGCCCTTTGAGTCACTCTGTGGTCCTCGGTTCAAGAAGAAGTTGCAGGTACAGTTGTTCTTCCCCATGCAAGAGGTCAGCAGGCCAGTACAACAGGGCAGCAGTTCCTTTGGAGTAGCAGTCCAGGAGAGTGGCAGTCCTGGTAGCAGCACAGCAGTCCTTCTTTCTGGCAGACTAGCCACAGGTCCAGAAGTGTACTGAAGAGTGGGTCTGAAGGTCCTATTTTTATACCCTGTTGTCCTTCTTATGGAAGGTGGAAGAAGCTTCAGGAAAGGTTCTTTTACGTGCATGACATTTCCTGACTCCCCTGCTCTGGCTCCAAGCTGGTTGCAGTGACAACCCAGGGTCATTAGGCCCTTTCTGTGAAGGCAGAGCACAGGCTATGCAGGTGTAAGCAAGGTTGTGCTGAGCTCTGCCCCCCCCCCCATCCTGCCAGCAGATAGCCCATTGAGACATACCTAATCCCTCTATTGTGGGCCCTTTTGGGAATAATTCACAAAGTCTAAATGTCAGCTACACCCAGTCATGTGACACAAGACAGACTGCAGGCACAACGAGCAGGGAAATGCTAACTTTCCAAAAGAGGCATTTTTAAAATTGCAATGAAAAATCTGACGTTTCCATTAAAGAAGGTTTATCAGTACAATTTCATAGGTACCAAACATGACATATTGACCTGCCCCCAATTAGGAATTACAGCTATTTAAATGTAATAAAGAATCCCCAATGTTTATCCTATGGGAAACCTCACACTAGTAAAAAACGAGTTTTGGAGTTTTTCACTACCAGGACATGTAAAACTTAAAAGCGCATGCCCAACCTTTTAATTACACTGCAATCTGCCCTATGTGCTCCCTAGTGTCTACCATAGGTTTTTTTTATATGTAATAAAAGGGGAGATTAAGGCTTGACAAGGAGGTTTGAATGCCAAGTTGAAGTAGCAGTGTAACTCTGCATTAAGGCTGCAATGGCAGACCTAGGACATGTTTTAGAGTGGTACTTAAGTGAGTGGCACAATAAGTGCTGCAGGCCCACTGGTAGCAGTTAATTTACAGGCCCTAGGTACATGGTATGCCACTCTGCAAGGGACGTGTAAGTGAATTAAATATTCTACTTAAGTATATTCCAATCAAACCAGGTTTAGGGGAGCAAACACAAGCACTTTAGCACTGGTTAGCAGAGGTAAAGTGCACAGAGTTCTAAGGCCAACAAACATGAAATCCAGTAAAAATTGGAGTTAAGTAGGCAAAAACAAGTTTGGGGAAGTTTTGGGAAGACCACCCTAAGGCTGACAGGCATATGTGTTTAAAATCCTGAGTTTGCCCTTCTCCAGACCCAACATGCTTAAAATATACTGCCCACTAGTATCGGTGACATGTGACTCCTACACCTTGTAATCCTCATTGTTTTATGTAACATTTCCTACAGACTGATTTACACACATATGATTCATTGGCTCTGTATAATGTGCGTGATGTAAAGTGCTCCGACACCTACACTAAAAAACAAATGAAATGCATGTGAGAGTGGGGTCATGGTAGTGAGGGAATTCGTGGAGCGCCACCAGTGCTAAAGCCTGCCCTGTGCATACATACATATAATTCACAAATGCAGAGTTGATTTTTTTAACAAGCTGTGAAGCGTGAAATTTCTTTTAAAATCTGCAGGCCGGCAAAAAAAAATTCCTTCGGATATAATTACTTCAGAATTGTTACATGGACTTTTGGAAGGTGCAGCCATGCAAATACCAAGTTTCATTAGGAGTTGACATAGAGTAGAATTGTAACTCTGAGGCAAGGGTTCCTCTTATTTTGAAATCTGTTCTGAATCTAAGTTGTAGTAAAACTAGGACATTTGTTTGTAAGAAGGGTTTACTAGAAGATATCTGAGAAGGTCATGGAAGTCTGAGAGAGGGCAGCTGGGATAGGTTGCCCTTTGGGAATTATATCCGGCTGTCCTGGTCAAGGGCATGTGTCTCCAAACAAGCACCATGTGTACATTTAAACCCTCGTGCCTTTCAAAGTCAGCATAAAAACCACTTGCGTGCAGTAGCAAGATGGATCGATTCAAATTATCTCTCACTGAATACAGACAAAATAGAAATGGTCATTTTTGGAGGTTCACTGACCTGGTCTCCTACCTGGTGGCCAGAGGTCTTTGGTTCAGCCCCCTCACTAGTAATCTCTGCCCACACTTTGGGCATCTTTGTCAGAGATAAATTCAGTTTTGGGCTCCACATAAACAAAGTCAACTCAACGTGCTTTATTGTGATGAAACCATGACATTCCTTTCAAGGACAGCCAGGAAGACCTTTGTGTGGGTTTCAATCTACATCAGACCACTGCAGTTTTCTATTCATCAGTCCCTGGATACCCAAATAGGCACTGGCAGGCTGCAAGGAAATACTGTCACCAGCTTGTCCTTGGTCTCAAGGAAAGCATCAGATCTCATCGCATCTGGCCTTTTACACCCGGTCCCGATCTCTCTGTTTCTGCCACAAAGCCCTTCATGTTAAAAAAGGGAGTAACTGCTTCACTAGGGGCCACATGTATGAAACTTTGAAATAGCGCGTCCCTAATTGCAATTTCCTGCAGATCACAATTAGGAAATCGCTATTTGAGATGTACGAAACTCATTTAAGTTTCATTTGCGATTCCCAGTGGGTCGCAAATAGAGCAACCTCATAAATATTAATGAGGTGGGTCTTGGTTTGCGACCCATTGGATATTGCTAAGTTCGCAGCACACCACCATGTCTGTGATTGCTTTTAAATAAAGCATTTTTTGTTAAATGGAGCCCGTTTCCCTTAAAGAACAAGCATTGGCATAGCCAATAGGTCTCGCCTTTGGGACCTTATAAGCATTTCGTTATGCAGCACAATATCATTGGTACAACAGCATCAACTGTTGCATGGCTAAACACGTATAAGGTCCCAAAGGCGATACCTATTGGCTATGCCAATGCTTGTTTTGTTATGGGGGGGCATAAATAACAGCTGGGTGAAGGTCAGTCAGTCAGTCAGTCAGTTAGTGAGAGTGAGAGAGTCGGTCAGTCAGTCAGTGAGAGAGTGAGAGTCAGTTAGTCAGTGAGAGAGTGAGAGTCAGTGAGAGAGTGAGAGAGTCAGTCAGTGAGAGTGAGAGTGAGAGAGTCAGTGAGAGTGAATGAGAGTGAGAGAGTGAGTCAGTTAGTCAGTGAGTGAAAGAGAGTGAGTCAGTAGGATAGTCAGTCAGTGAGAGTGAGTCAGTCTTTTAGCAAGAGTAAGTCAGTCTTTTAGCGAGAGTCAGTCAGTCAGTGAGAGAGAGTCAGTGAGAGAGAGTCAGTGAGATAGAGTCAGTGAGAGAGAGTCAGTCAGTGAGAGAGAGTCAGTCAGTGAGAGAGAGTCAATCAGTCAGTGAGAGCGAGTCAGTCGGTCAGTGAGAGAGAGAGGGAGAGTTAGTCAGTGAGAGAGTCTGTCAGTGAGAGTCTGCCAGTGAGAGTGAGTCAAACAGTCGGTCATTGAGAGTGAGTGAGTCAGTCAGTCAGTGAGAGAGAGTGGTTGAGTCTGTCAGTGAGAGTCTGTCAGTGAGTCTGTCAGTGAGAGTGAGTGAGTGAGAGTGGGTCAGTGAGAGTGAGTGAGTCAGTCAGAGAGAGTGAGTGAGTGAGTCAGTCACTGAGAGTGAGTCAGTCAGTGAGAGAGAGTGAGTCAGTCAGTGAGATAGAGTGAGAGAGTCAGTCAGTGAGAGAGAGTAGAAGAGTCAGTAAGTCAGTGAGAAAGAGTCAGTCAGTCAGTGAGAGTGAGAGTCTGTCAGTGTGAGTCTGTCAGTGAGAGTCTGTCAGTGAGAGTCTGTCAGTGAGAGTGAGTCAGTGAGTATATCAGTGAGAGTGAGTCAGTCAGTTAGAGAGAGTGGGGGAGTCAGTCAAAGAGAGAGAGTGGGAGAGTCAGTCAGTGAGAGTCTGTCAGTGAGAGTGAGTCAGTGAGAGTGAGTCAATGAGAGTGAGTCAGTGAGAGAGTCAGAGAGAGTCTGTCAGTGAGAGTGAGTGAGTCAGTGAGAGTGAGTCAGTCAGTGAGAGTGAGTCTGTCAGTCAGTGAGAGTGAGTCTGTCAGTCAGTGAGAGTGAGTCAGTCAGTCAGTGAAAGAGAGAGAGTGGGAGAGTCTGTCAGTGAAAGGCTGTCAGTCAGTGAGAGTCTGTCAGTGAGAGTGAGTGAGTCAGTCAGTGAGAGACAGTGGGTTAGTCAGTCAGTGAGAGAGAATGTAAGAGTCAGTGAGAGTTTGTCAGTGAGAGTGAGTGAGTCAGTGAGAGTGAGTCAGTCAGTGAGTGAGTGAGAGTGGGAGAGTCTGTCAGTGAGAATCTGTCAGTCAGTGAGAGTCTGTCAGTGGGAGTGAGTCAGTCAGTGAGAGTCTGTCAGTGAGAGTGTGTCAGTCAGTCAGTAAGAGTGAGTCAGTCAGTCAGTGAGAGAGTAGGAGAGTCAGTGAGAGAGTCTGTCAGTGAGAGTCTGTCAGTGAGAGTGAGTCGGTGAGAGTGAGTCAGTCAGTGAGACTGAGTGAGTCAGTCAGTGAGAGTGAGTGAGTGAGTGGGAGAGTCAGTCAGTCAGTGAGAGTGAGTGGGAGAGTCAGTCAGATAGTGAGAGCGAGTGGGAGAGTCTGCCAGTGAGAGTCTGTCAGTGAGAGTGAGTGAGTCTGTCAGTCAGTGAGAGAGAGAGAGTCTCAGTCAGTGAGAATAAGTCAGTCAGTCAGTGAGAGAGAGTGGGAGAGTCTGTCAGTGAGAGTCTGTCAGTCAGTGAATGAGTCAGTGAGAGTGAGTGAGTCAGTCAGTGAGAGAGATTCTGTCAGTCAGTGAGAGAGAGTCTGTCCGTCAGTGAGAGTAAGTGAGTCAGTCTGTGGAAATGTGGATTTTCCTGATCAGTTATGTCCCCTATCTTGGACCCCAACGGTTCTATGTGCATGCCACAAGTACATGTATGCTCCCTCCAGTTCCAGTTTTGATGACGCAAACACATGTGCATCCACTGTCAACATGTCCTCTGTCAGATCCGCCATCAATGGGCTGGATATTCGATTCCTAAGTATGAAAGGCCACCGACTTTATATGGCTAAGTTACTCCATTCTTACAGTTCAGGCAAGTAGGCCCGATTCTGTCTTCAAAGCCTTTCATTGCTCTCTGTATCTGACAGCTTCAGCTTGAGCTCGCATCTGTATCCATGAACTTTGTCCTACTCCCTGTGCAGCTAACGGTGCCTGCCTCGGCCAGTTTTCGCCTGCCTGCCAAGAAGCTGTATTTCACCTTCGAATTATCTATTTTGCTCCTCAGCCGATGCATTCCTGTCTAGTAGTTTAAGTAAACATTCTTCCAGCTACCAAGCAAAGGACTCAGCCTTTCCGTCCTCCTGCAAGTGATTCATAGCCCTGCTGCCATGGAGAATTTTCTGCCTCTCGCATCTCATATAGACACTTAGGCGTTTGTGCACGCACACAGTCGGTATAGACTAGATTCTGTCCGAGAGTCCTTCCTTGTGGATAACATAGTTCTTTAAACATAGGATGTTAGATATGATTTGGGATTAGGTTGACTTGACCCCCCAGACTTCTCGTCTCCACATGTAGAGCTAAATGTCAAGTCCCTTCACCCCCTAGTTGCACGTCACTCACACGTCATGCTGCTGCGCGCGCATCTATGCCAAGTATTATCTTATAGATCCACCTATGTCTGATAATCCTAACCAATCATGTTTCTTTTATTCCTTATTACGCCTAGTTTCGATTACGTACCCGTAATGTCACTTTTCTTATCAAATGTTACGCCTTCTACATTCGTTTCATTGTAATGTACTTATTATAAAAATACATGTCTGTCAATAAAGTATTGTACTTCACTTCCTGAACCCTCGTGGTGACGGAACCTGAAGGCCGCGACTCGAGTCGGCCATTTTGAGTGGAATAAAGCCCATTTAGAAAACCTCTTATACCACGGATTCTGCCTCTTGTTATTTTGAGCTATTTTACTTTATTTTAAGATTATGTATGAAATTCAGTCCGGTAAAGAAGATTTTATTTACCACATAATGGCGCCCGAACAGGGACACTTTCTCATCTCACGCGCCGGCGGTGCGTTGCAGGCCCGGTCTCCTGCCACAGCTGGACGGACCATAAACGCGTACCAACAGGATTTCCTGTAAGCTCCCTCCGGTCAAGCGGGGGCGACTGAGGCTGCGATCAACCCAGACGAGGCGGTGAGAAGTGCGAAGTATCCCAACCAGAGCCTAGCTGAGAGAGCAAGATCCGAGGTATACAGAGGCCCACCAGATATTTCGAAATCCCGATGTCCAGAGGGTCCGCTGTCCGCAGTCATCGAGTCCTGTCCATTCTCTGAGGCCTTCCGTTTCAAGGAGCTACTCGGTGAGTACCATCGCCGGGGAGGCGTGTTGACGCGCACATAGGTTGTGCCGGTCAAGACGGATTTGGGTACACAAATCCGGTCTGCACTGTTTAGCAGTGTATATGTACTGTTTAGCAGTATATCAAGTATTCCGAAGTATGCAGTTATTGTCAAGAATTCAGCGTGGTGATTAGTTAGGCAGACTGTCATCATTGTCGGTCATTGTTAAATGTTTAATGTTTAATGTTTTCAGAAATGTCTTGCATATTGTGGTATGAATGATTGTTCATTGTACACTGTTCATTATTGGGTTTTTTCCGTATTAAGTAAGTTCAAGAGTAAGTATCAGATCAGTTGTCAATATGCCGCTCTTCTCGAAGTTAAGGCAGATTACTACTAGAAAAGGGGTGCTTGAGGAAGCAGTTCCTATCCCTCCTAGGGACACTCCGGGGCATTTTATGTACCATAAGCATGGCTTAGATGCCATATTGTTTCTTGATCTATGGGTAGATTATACCAAGGAATTGCCGGAAAGTCAAAGGTGGCCCGTAGCGGGAACCTGGGATGCAGAATGCATCCTGAAAGTGGAGGAAGAGTTATGGAAAAGAAAGGTCAGACAATCACAGAAAGACGCTGTTGAGTTATGGCGTAAAGAATCTCATAGACGAACAGAAAAAGCACGTAGACAAGAAGAGAGGAGTAAAGAAAGTTCAAATAAAGTTCAAGAAAATCTATTAATTGAGGAAGGTATCCGAGTGAAATCAGAACAAGTAAATAGACAGAGAAATGCCCTTATGAATGGTATGTATCCCCTTCTAGCTGAAGGACTACCTAAGGCTGCTCCACAGATGCCAAAAGACTTGCCACCCCCATTATTTCCAATTAAGGTACATCCAAAGGGGCATCCCAGAACCGCAGAAGATGTTTTTCTTTCCTCATATCTAGACGACGCAGCTCCCGAGTATGCTAACGCCGCACCACATAGACCGTCTGGTGTAGGTGTTCAACGTCAGGATCAGGTATCTGTCCCCGTGCAACAGCAAGTCCCGACACAAGCTTCGGCAAGCACATCTGTTTCCGCATCTGTCTCCGCAGTCGACTCTACAGAGGTATCGACACCCATAGTTGCTGTGTCACGTTCAACGAACCCATTCACACCCGACGCCCCAGATGGGGCCACGGGAGGTGCTAGCATTACCTTTACACCACCTATAATAAATCTGAAGTCTCCTGAACATTCGTTTCAAGCCGCAGATAAAATACTACGAGAACGAAGGGGTTACCACCTCCTCGATTCCATGGATGAGCAAGAATTAGCCAGATCAGCCGTTCACTGGATTGACAGTCCTGAAAAATACGGTGATGAGACCGTAGCACACACGTTTTTTAATCTCAGTATAGATGAACAACGTTTAGCTGGAATCTATATGATTCAGCAACTCCTCATATTATATAAGAGCCAACATGCTGACCCTGGTCCTTTGCCTGATATATTAACGGAACTACTCACGAACAGATGGAGAGGTTCTAGTAACAAGCTAATTAAAGAGATATTAGTGTCACGTAAGCAGTACGTCCTTTTTGTAAGTCCGGATTCTCTCTCGCCGCCCCGCAGAGAAAGAGCGCCGTACTATATGGATAGACAAAATCCCCTACGAGAAGTGCACCCAATAAAAGGCGAAGACAATGAGTTTCACCGTGTATTTGTTTACACACCCATATCGAAAATGGAATTATTAGAAATGAAAAAAGTAGTACCTAGTCATGACAAAGACCCAGCGGGTTTCCACCGAGAAATTAAAGACATGTTACTGATGGGAGAGTATACCTTTCCTGATATTATGACGATATTAAAGGTGCTTTTGCCTGCTGGCATTTATGAAAAACTGAAAGAAAAAGAGTGGGAAGTGGGTGACCAAAAGATAGACTGGACAGCATTAGCAGAGGAAGAAAGGGGCCGAACTGCAGGTTCAGGGCTCGGGGATAAAGTTAAACTGTTACCAGGTTTACTAGTACAGGTACTGCCACGTTTATTAACTACAAAAAAGGAAGATTGGGGTGCAATCACAGCCTGCAAACAAAAACAAGATGAAGATACAAGCGACTATTATGCTCGATTTGAAAAATGTTTTGGTATAAATAGTGGTATAAAAGCAAGTAGTGACTCATATCCACATTTATTTGTGACAAAATTAGTGGAAAATGCATTGCCTCCAGTAAAGAATAGAATATTGAAATTCGAGAGTACCTGGCAAAGTAACACTCCGTCGCAAATGCTACAAATGTTACAGTATCATCACAATAGAATTAGGGATGAACAAGAACACGAGCATAGACGCATGAAGGATACAAAAATGAAAATGCTAGTTTCTCAGACAGTACCAGCAGATGGTCACAAAAAGGGTGTGACACATTCTGGTGATTCTGCAGTTCCTGTAAAGGGAACCTGCAATTACTGTAAACAACTGGGCCATTATGTACACGATTGTCCAGTCCTGAAACGTAATATAGCTACAGGTATTGCAAAGGAGAGACCACGATTAGTTAGACAAGATCAGAATGAACAAGGAGCTATGCAGCATGGACAGTCCATGCCAGTTCAACAACAGTCCATGCCAGCCTCACAGCAACCCATACAGTTTGTGCCAGCTGCACCACCGTTGCCTGCTACTGCCACACAAACCACAACACGACAAATGTATCAGACTGCACAGTACGAATACCCTGAGTATCAGCGTTACGCATGAACCAGCCTAGAGAGGGAAGTCGACTTACCGCTTATCGAGATTCCTGTAGATCAAGAAGGACCTTATGTACATAGTGAATTATTAGGTCAAGATAGAAAATTCTTACTCGATACAGGGGCAAGTCGAACAACCATAAAACGTAGTGAAGTTCCAGGGGCACCCCTCTCAGGCTCTCAAAATGTTTCCCTTGGTTTTTCAGGAAAACCTATTGTTAATGAAGTATCACAGCCTCTACCACTTACGATAGGACCTTTGACACGAACTACAGATTTATTGCTTACTAAATCATGCCCAGAAAATCTGTTAGGAATTAAAACTCTGAAAGCACTAGGAGCCATAATATGTTGTTCTCCGGAAGGAGTAAGGTTGTTTTTACGTGATTTTAAAGGTCACTATGTGTCTAGAGACATGGATCCCCGACTACAGACTTTACCAGTACATCTATGGGCACAAGGCCCTACGGATGTTGGCTGCATGAACATTACACCCTATCGAGTCACACTGAAAGCAGGAGTGGTACTACCACGAATGCGACAATACAAGTTACCGCATGATGCTGTAGTGGCTTTGCTGAAAATCATTGATGAGCTGATTGCCCAGGGAGTAGTTGTAGAAACAGACTCCAATGTATGTAATTCACCGATAATTCCGATTCTTAAACGAACTGATCCTACTGCCCCACCAGTGTACCGATTGGTTATTGATTTGCGTGAACTAAACAAGTGCATTGTACCACAATTCCCTGTGGTCCCTGATATATCATCATTGTTGACAGCAATTGATTCCGAAGCGACATTCTTTACTGTAATCGATCTCAAGAATGCCTTTTTCAGCGTCCCAATAGATCCGGAAAGCCAATACTTGTTCGGATTCAGTTTAAATGGGCGCAGCTTTAAATTCTCACGCGCTCCCCAAGGATTCACAGAAAGCCCCAGCATCTACAGCCAAGCACTGAAACGAGAACTTGACAGTATCCACATGCCAGTCAATACTGCACTGCTTCAATATGTCGATGATCTGCTGATCACAGCGAGAAGCGAGCCAGAATGTGAAAAAGCTTCTCTGACAGTTTTACATTTTCTAGCCGACAAGGGGCACAAGGTGTCTCCTTCTAAGCTGCAATTCTGTGTCCAGCGAGTTATTTATCTTGGTCACTCGCTGTCCAAGGAGGGAAGGCAGCTTACACCAGATCGCATCCAGTTAATTGCTAACATGTCAATACCCCAGACACAAAAGGAGGTGCGGGCTTTCATAGGCCTCACTTCATATTGTAGGCAGTGGATCCCTCAGTACGCATTTCTAGCAAAACCACTCATTCAGTTAACCACACAGGAGGCAGCCACATCGACTGTTCTCCCTTGGACTCAGGAACATACACAAGCTTTTGAAAGCCTAAAGGAAGCTTTATGCCAAGCACCTGTTTTAGCAACACCATGTTATAGCAAACATTTTACACTCTTTGTTACAGAACGCGAAGGTACTGCCTTGTCAGTACTCACGCAGGATCAAGCAGGATCACGCAAGCCATGTGCTTATTTTTCCAGTACATTAGATCCCGTAGCTCAGGCTTTGCCTGCATGCCTGAAATCAGTGGCAGCGACAGCTTTAGCAATCAGACAAAGCGATGCCATAGTATTAGGACACCCATTGACAGTACAAGTACCACATGCAGTAGAGGTTCTTGTGAACCGAACACAAACACAACACTTGACCATAGCAAGACTTACCGGTTATGAACTGACATTGTTTCAACCACACATAGAGATCCGACGGTGTAATACATTGAATCCTGCTACACTATTACCTGTAATTGGAACAGACCCACTAGCTCATGATTGTGTTGAAATCATTGAAATAAAGACGAAACCTAGACAAGACTTGACAGACGTTCCATTGTTAGATCCAGACCTGACGTTGTATGTAGACGGATCATGCATGAGAGCAAGTACAGGAGACTTAGTGGCCGCGTATGCAGTCACAACAGACACTGAAGTTATTGAGACAAATTGTATAGATACTTTGTCAGCCCAAGCAGCAGAACTTATTGCTCTAACACAAGCCTGTATTCAAGCCACAAATAAGAAAGTTAATGTATACACTGACTCACGTTATGCATTCGGAGTTGTACACGACTTCGGCGTGCTATGGCGAGAGAGAGGTTATTTAACCTCCCATGGTGCCCACATTCAGCACGGACTTCTCATTCATGCCTTGTTAGACGCAATACATCTACCCACTGCTATATCGATTATGAAATGTAAAGCACACACGAAGGTTACTGATACCATTTCTCAAGGCAATGATTTAGCTGACAGAACAGCTAAACAGACTGCTCAGAATCGCACATTAGACATGACAAAGCCAATAGTTCAGACACCAACACAGTGTATGACAATTAAGGATCCCGCACTTGACGTAATTGACATACAGACACATGCCACAGCAGAAGAAATAAAGAAGTGGACTGAACTAGGAGGGATCCAGACAGATCATGGATGGATGACGAAGGAGAAATCTGTATGGTTTCTCCCTGATTCCATGGTTCAAGCCATTATAGCTACAGTTCACAGTCCAGCACATTTAGGAGAGAAGGCTATGCTAGACAGCATTCAGCACATCTGGTTCAACAAACATTTACGAGCAGCAGCTAAACAAAAAGTTCGTACCTGTATGATATGTTGTCAGTTTAATCCAGGAAAGAGTGTTCCCGTAGAGCAGGGTGGATTTCAGCCTCCTGACCATCCTTTTGAAGTCCTCCAGATGGATTATATTCAGATGGAACGTTGTCGAGGATTCAAATATGTTCTCGTAGTTGTCTGCGCTCTCTCCCGTTGGACAGAGGCGTATCCCGTATCAGATTACACTGCCCCGACTACTGCCAAGCAGCTAGTTCGAGAATTCTTCCCACGGTACGGTTTACCACGTGTTGTATATTCAGATAACGGCCAGCCTTTCTCATCCGAATTAATGAAACATGTCTCGCTTTTGTTGGGATATCAGTGGAAATTCCACTGTGTCCGACACCCCGAGGCAGCAGGTCTCGTGGAACGACATAATCAACTTTTAAAAATCAGACTGTCTAAAATATGTCAGGAAAAGGGTGTGGACTGGATAGTAGCTTTACCAGTTGCGCTATTTTACATGAGGATGGTAGCACACTCTCGAACAGGGCTATCACCTTATGAGGTGATCTTTGGTAGACCACCGAATATGTGGGGGACGCCTATACCCCGTAAAATAACTGATGTTGACTGTAATATGCTGACAGATTACCTGGCTTCCTTGATGTCTGCACTACAATCTTGTCGTTCACAGGTAATCGCAGCTTTTCCCGACAACACCGAGGTGAAACCTCATGATGTAATTCCCGGCGATTATGTTCTCGTCAGGAATTTTGATCGGAAAACCCAACTGGAGCCAAGGTGGAGGCTTCCTGAGTTGGTCCTGCTGACAACCAGAACAGCTGTGAAGCTCGAAGGGAGAAAAGGCTGGGTGCATTCCAGCCATATAAAGAAATTTCATGGACTTCCTCCTGACACAAACAGTACTCCTCGTGTGTCTTTCCCCATTGACTCAAAGCTACCTTTGGCTGAAGCCAGTAGCACCGAACTCTATAAACAGAAACTCAGGTCCAGATCCAAACTGTCGGACGATTTGATTGTTTAAGTCCTCTCCAAGGTGAAGCGGTTGAATCTGTCCCGACATGTATCCCTTAGGTCTGAATGACGTAGAGTCCAGAATCATAATCAAACGACATGCTTATTGTAAATTACTGCGTAGCCACTGTATTGTGACTTTATTAATTTTGTTTTCCTTGAGTTTTTTAATAGTTACTGCAAGCATATTGTTGCATATGTATTATCCTGTTTCTAAACGTGCTTTCAATATAACTGATGAACATTCTTTTAGTGAATTACCCCCACATGAGTTGTCCTATAGACTTGCGCTGCGCAACAACACCTTCATTAGTATGTTACATCATTCCCATCAGACTAGTAATGCCACCAATTGTTGGGTGTGTGGCCGACTCCCTCCCTATCAGAATATCAAAGGAGTTCTGCCTTTCTTTCCACATCCGTTCACACACAATGGCTCCTGTGGAGCATGGTTTAGTTTATTAAATTCCATAGACCCAGACACAGCAGTTTATCAACAACATTGGATATGGGGAAATCTGAATCTAGTTTTATTCAAAGTCTGTCACCCTAATAAGGAGGGTCACCCCAGTAGAACAGGAACTGATTTAGAAAATGAAGTGTATAAATTAGGTAATTTTACGCCTAATCTTATGATTTTGAATGTCAAAACCGAAGTTGAACTAATTCTGCCCACTATGTCAGTATTTCCAGTTAAGGGTGAATTATGTGTAAGAAAAGTTGGTTCCATACACATGGGCCATAGCCAATGCGTTACTACAGTAGAATATAGTGATCAAGGTAAATCTTCATTTAGAGCTTCTCGCCATTCTTACTTTATATGTGGTCAGACTGCATATATGCGTCTGCCTCTAGATTGGGATGGTACCTGTTACATAGCATTCCTTTTGCCACCTGTTTTTCTAGCTCCCCCTGATTATTATCGAAATATTCATTTAGTACACAATAGAGAGCGAAGAGATCTCCCAGTTGTCGATTATACTGAGACGGCATGGGACAAGTATGTAGATTTCAATAAAGGTATCTTTCCCTATATAGGTACAATATCAAATAGTAAACTGATACGCAGACTAACCAAGACTCTTGAAGCTGTAGTAAACGAGACTATAGCCGCCCTAGGCAATCTGACAGAAGAACAATCAGTGATGAGAATTGTTGTTCTCCAGAATCGTCTTGTCCTTGACGTCATCCTGGCCGATAGGGGCGGAGCTTGCAGGGTCATCGGATCCAGCTGCTGCATATTTATACCAGAAAATTCGCCATCTGTATATAAAGCTATAACACGCCTTCATAAGATTGTGAGCCAGATACACGAGAATCCAGGCATTTGGACTTGGTCCAGTTGGTTTTGGAATACGGTATCAGCCTGGGGATGGAGGGTTCTATCCTTCCTAGGTATTGGCCTTCTTATGCTCTTCAGTTGTTGTTTATGTCTGCAATGTGGACCAGCGATTTGTGGTCTGTGTGCCACATCATGCATTCCATGTCACAGTTCTCGTTTAAAATGCCGGAAGAAGAAGGAAGAAGAAATGATGCTCCATGAACAAATCGATGGAATGATGAAAATTGATATCTCTTGAAGGGCAAGTAGGGGACAAGGAGGGAATGTGGAAATGTGGATTTTCCTGATCAGTTATGTCCCCTATCTTGGACCCCAACGGTTCTATGTGCATGCCACAAGTACATGTATGCTCCCTCCAGTTCCAGTTTTGATGACGCAAACACATGTGCATCCACTGTCAACATGTCCTCTGTCAGATCCGCCATCAATGGGCTGGATATTCGATTCCTAAGTATGAAAGGCCACCGACTTTATATGGCTAAGTTACTCCATTCTTACAGTTCAGGCAAGTAGGCCCGATTCTGTCTTCAAAGCCTTTCATTGCTCTCTGTATCTGACAGCTTCAGCTTGAGCTCGCATCTGTATCCATGAACTTTGTCCTACTCCCTGTGCAGCTAACGGTGCCTGCCTCGGCCAGTTTTCGCCTGCCTGCCAAGAAGCTGTATTTCACCTTCGAATTATCTATTTTGCTCCTCAGCCGATGCATTCCTGTCTAGTAGTTTAAGTAAACATTCTTCCAGCTACCAAGCAAAGGACTCAGCCTTTCCGTCCTCCTGCAAGTGATTCATAGCCCTGCTGCCATGGAGAATTTTCTGCCTCTCGCATCTCATATAGACACTTAGGCGTTTGTGCACGCACACAGTCGGTATAGACTAGATTCTGTCCGAGAGTCCTTCCTTGTGGATAACATAGTTCTTTAAACATAGGATGTTAGATATGATTTGGGATTAGGTTGACTTGACCCCCCAGACTTCTCGTCTCCACATGTAGAGCTAAATGTCAAGTCCCTTCACCCCCTAGTTGCACGTCACTCACACGTCATGCTGCTGCGCGCGCATCTATGCCAAGTATTATCTTATAGATCCACCTATGTCTGATAATCCTAACCAATCATGTTTCTTTTATTCCTTATTACGCCTAGTTTCGATTACGTACCCGTAATGTCACTTTTCTTATCAAATGTTACGCCTTCTACATTCGTTTCATTGTAATGTACTTATTATAAAAATACATGTCTGTCAATAAAGTATTGTACTTCACTTCCTGAACCCTCGTGGTGACGGAACCTGAAGGCCGCGACTCGAGTCGGCCATTTTGAGTGGAATAAAGCCCATTTAGAAAACCTCTTATACCACGGATTCTGCCTCTTGTTATTTTGAGCTATTTTACTTTATTTTAAGATTATGTATGAAATTCAGTCCGGTAAAGAAGATTTTATTTACCACAAGTCAGTGAGAGAGAGTGGGAGACTCTGTCAGTCAGTGAGAGTCTGTCAGTGAGAGTGAGAGTGAGTCAGTCAGTGAGAGTCTGTCAGTGATAGTGAGTCAGTCAGTCAGTCAGTGAGAGAGTGGAAGAGTCAGTCAGTGAGAGAGTCTGTCAGTGATAGAGTGTCAGTGAGAGTCTGTCAGTGAGTCTGTCAGTGAGAGTGAGTCAGTGAGAGTGAGTGAGTCAGTCAGTCAGTCAGTGAGACTGAGTGAGTCAGTCAATGAAAGTGAGTCAGTCAGTCAGTCAGTGAGAGTGAGTGGGAGAGTCAGTCAGTCAGTGAGAGTGAGTGGGAGAGTCAGTCAGTGAGTGAGAGTGAGTGGGAGAGTCTGTCAGTGATAGTCTGTCAGTGAGAGTCTGTCAGTGAGAGTGAGTCAGTCAGTGAGAGGTAGTGGGTCAATTAGTCAGTGAGAGTGAGAGAGTCAGTGAGAGTCTGTCAGTGAGACTGAGTCAGTCAGTGAGTGAGAGAGAGTGAGTCTGTCAGTCAGTGAGAGAGAGAGAGTCTGTCAGTCAGTGAATGAGTCAGTGAGAGTGAGTCAGTCAGTCAGTGAGAGAGATTCTATCAGCCAGTGAGAGAGAGTCTGTCAGTCAGTGATAGTGAGTGAGTCAGTCAGTGAGAGAGAGTGGGAGAGTCTGTCAGTGAGAGTGAGTCAGTCAGTGAGAGTCTGTCAGTGATAGTGAGTCAGTCAGTCAGTCAGTCAGTGAGAGAGTGGGAGAGTCAGTCAGTGAGAGAGTCTGTCAGTGAGAGTGAGTCAGTAAGAGTGAGTCAGTGAGAGTGAGTGAGTGAGTCAGTCAGTCAGAGAGACTGAGTGAGTCAGTCAATGAAAGTGAGTGAGTCAGTCAGTCCTTGAGAGTGAGTGGGAGAGTCAGTCAGTGAGTGTGAGTGAGTGGGTGAGTCTGTCAGTGAGAGTCTGTCAGTGAGAGTGGGTCAGTCAGTCAGTGAGAGAGAGTGGGTCAGTTAGTCAGTGAGAGTGAGTCAGTCAGTGAGAATGAGTCAGTCAGTCAGTGAGAGAGAGTGGGAGAGTCTGTCAGTGAGTCTGTCAGTCAGTGAATGAGTCAGTGAGAGTGAGTCAGTCAGTCAGTGAGAGAGATTCTGTCAGTCAGTGAGAGAGAGTCTGTCAGTCAGTGAGAGTGAGTGAGTCAGTCAGTGAGAGAGAGTGGGGAGAGAGTGGGAGACTCTGTCAGTCAGTGAGAGTCTGTCAGTGAGAGTGAGTCAGTCAGTGAGAGTCTGTTAGCGAGAATGAGTCAGTCAGTGAGAGTGAGTCAGTCAGTCAGTGAGAGAGTCTGTCAGTGAGAGAGTGAGAGAGTGTCAGTGAGAGTCTGTCAATGAGAGTCTGTCAGTGAGAGTGAGTCAGTGAGAGTGAGTCAGTGAGAGTGAGTGAGTCAGTCAGTCAGTCAGTGAGATTGAGTGAGTCAGTCAATGAAAGTAAGTGAGTCAGTCAGTGAGTGAGAGTGAGTGGGAAAGTCTGTCAGTGAGAGTCTATCAGTGAGAGTCTGTAAGTGAGAGTGAGTGAGTCAGTCAGTCAGTGAGAGAGAGTTTTGAGAGTCAGTTAGTGAGAGAGTGGGAGAGTCAGTCAGTGAGAGTCTGTCAGTGAGAGTGGGTCAGTGAGAGTCTTTCAGTGAGAGTGAGTGAGTCAGTCTGTCAGTGAGAGAGAGTGAGTCAGTCAGTGAGAGAGGGGAGAGTCAGTGAGAGTCTGTCAGTGAGAGTGAGTCAGTAAGAGTCAGTCAGTGAGTGAGAGTGAGTGAGTCAGTCAGTGAGAGAGAGTGGGAGACTTTGTCAGTTAGTGAGAGTCTGTCAGTGAGAGTGAGTCAGTCAGTGAGAGTCTGTCAGTGATAGTGAGTCAGTCAGTCAGTCAGTGAGAGAGTGGGAGAGTCAGTCAGTGAGAGAGTCTGTCAGTGAGAGAGTGTCAGTGAGAGTCTGTCAGTGAGAGTGAGTCAGTGAGAGTGAGTCAGTGAGAGTGAGTCAGTGAGTCTGTCAGTCAGAGAGACTGAGTGAGTCAGTCAATGAAAGTGAGTGAGTCAGTCAGTCAGTGAGAGTGAGTGGGAGAGTCAGTCAGTGAGTGTGAGTGAGTGGGTGAGTCTGTCAGTGAGAGTGTCAGTGAGAGTGAGTCAGTCAGTCAGTGAGAGAGAGTGGGTCAGTTAGTCAGTGAAAGAGAGAGAGAGAGTCAGTGAGAGTCTGTCAATGAGAGTGAGTGAGTCAGTGAGAGTGAGTGAGTCAGTGAGAGTGAGTCAGTCAGTGAGTGTGAGTCAGTCAGTGAGAGAGAGTCTGTCAGTCAGCGAGAATGAGTCAGTCAATCAGTGAGAGTGGGAGAGTCTGTCAGTGAGTCTGTCAGTCAGTGAATGAGTCAGTGAGAATGAGTCAGTCAGTCAGTGAGAGAGATTCTGTCAGTCAGTGAGAGAGAGTCTGTCAGTCAGTGAGAGAGAGTGGGAGACTCTGTCAGTCAGTGAGAGTCTGTCAGTGAGAGTGGGTCAGTCAGTGAGAGTCTGTTAGTGAGAATGAGTCAGACAGTCAGTGAGAGTGAGTCAGTCAGTCAGTGAGAGAGTCAGTCAGTGAGAGAGTGAGAGAGTGTCAGTGAGGGTCTGTCAGTGAGAGTCTGTCAGTGAGAGTGAGTCAGTGAGAGTGAGTCAGTGAGAGTGGGTGAGTCAGTCAGTGAGATTGAGTGAGTCAGTCAATGAAAGTAAGTGAGTCAGTCAGTGAGTGAGAGTGAGTGGGAGAGTCTGTCAGTGAGAGTCTATCAGTGAGAGTCTGTAAGTGAGAGTGAGTGAGTCAGTCAGTCAGTGAGAGAGAGTTTTGAGAGTCAGTTAGTGAGAGAGTGGGAGAGTCAGTCTGTGAGAGTCTGTCAGTGAGAGTGAGTCAGTGAGAGTCTTTCAGTGAGAGTGAGTGAGTCAGTCTGTCAGTGAGAGTCTGTCAGTGAGAGAGAGTGAGTCAGTGAGTGAGAGAGGGGAGAGTCAGTGAGAGTCTGTCAGTGAGAGTGAGTCAGTAAGAGTCAGTCAGTGAGTGAGAGTGAGTCAGTCAGTGAGTGAGTGAGAGAGTGGGAGAGTCAGTCAGTGAGTGAGAGAGAGAGAGTGGGAGAGTCTGCCAGTGAGTGAGAGAGAGTGGGAAAGTATGTCAGTGAGAGCTTATCAGTGAGAGTCTGTCAGTGAGAGTCAGTCAGTCAGTCAGTGGGAGAGACAGTTAGTGAGAGAGTGGGAGAGTCAGTCAGTGAGAGTCTGTCAGTGAGAGTGAGTCAGTGAGAGTCTGTCAGTGAGTCTGTCAGTGAGAGAGTGAGTGAGAGAGTGGGAGAGTCAGTCAGTGAGAGAGTGAGAGTGGGAGAGTCTGTCAGTAACAGTAAGAGTCAGTGTGAGTGAGAGAGTCAGTGAGAGTGAGAGAGTCGGTGTGAGTGAGAGAGTCAGTGTGAGTGATAGCATGAGTGTGTCAGTGTCAGTGAGAGTGTCAGTGAGAGTGTGAGAGAGTGAGAGTCTGTGAAAGTGTCAGTGAGTCTGTGAGAGTGTCAGTGAGAGTGTGAGAGAGTGAGAGTCTGTGAGAGTGTGATAGTCAATGAGAGTGAGTCAGCCATTAATGCAAGGCATTTGCAGTCAGGGTGAGTACTCTAAAGGTCACCTGTCATTGTGACAATGGTTCAAAAATAAAACCCGTACATGTTTGCAGAGTTTAACGATTTGCGGCTATTCCTAATGCTCTGAGGATACTACATTATTATATGCAAATAAATGCATGCAGAACAAATAAAAGAAACAATTATAGTGAAGTCTTGAATCCGCATGTTCTGAAAACTTGTAATTTCCCATCTTTCAAAAGAGCACAAGCAGCAGCTGTTTTAAAGCACTCATGCTTGTGCTCGTCATTGCTACTTTATATTAATCAATTTCATTTTAAAGTAATTCAACTAAGATAGAGGGACTGCACATCGGGTAAGGATTACAACGCACCTGAGAAAACACGTTAAACTCTAATTTTATCGAGCTCGGGAGTGGTGCCTGCATGCGCGCGCATGAGCGCAGTCTTCACTTTTTCAAGCACGGCACTCGTGCTTGTGGCACGCCGCTGCGCGCTACCGCAAGGTGGATGACGCCACAAGCACGAGTGCAGTGCTTCAAAAAGTGAAGAACGACGGCTAAAGGCCCTCCTAGCGCAACGCATGTGCGCTGCGTAGGCAAGTCCTAAAAACAGTATGCGTTTCAAAACAAAAAATGAAAAGTTTGCTTTTAATTTTTTAGGGATAGGCAGTGGGCCGTGGGACCAATGCCTGCTCTTAAAAAATACTTTTACAAAGATTTACAAAGGGGAAGAGGTCCCTTGTCGACTCCTTCAGATGTGTGGCACCCGCCTGCACCAGCCTGCACCCGCCTGCACCCGCCTGCACCCGCCTGCATATTCTCCTATCTCAAAACTCAATGATATGAAAAGCCTGCATCGGAGGTCGAGCATTCCCTGTACTGACAGCCAAAGCCTGGATGGACTCCCCCCTTTATCTCTTCTTTGAAAACAATCTTGCTAAATTTCGAAATGTTCTAAAGTTCTCATGTTCTATTCTCTGCTGAGTAGTTTTCCTCTCACCCCTGATGATAGATCTAGTCAGCCTCACTAGTTCTTTCTTCTGCTAGTGCCAAGACACACTTTTCCTGGGTATTCGTGCACTTTTCAAAACCTTCACCCTCATCATCATGACATCCTCCTCTGACTCCGATCCACAGTGAGCCCCATATGCTTCAGGACAGGAGCCACAAGCAGGGCTTAATTTGTATAACAATGAGTGCCGGTGCCCAAAGCTGTGCTGAGAAGGCTCTTTGGTCTTTAATCCACCTCATGCCTCCTTAATCCACCACCAAACACTCCCTGCCCCTTTATCTCTCTATTGCAGGTTCCTGCTTTCTCCTCTTGTGACGGATTTCCTGTCTTTCTCTTCCGCCATCTAACTGCTTTGTGTGTTTTTTCCTTTCTTGCACTCAGTAAATGATGTGATTGGTCTAAAAAAATGAGAGCTGTGGGCCCCACCGACACCGGCTCAAATTAAGCACTGGTCACATGTTAGCAGTGATCAGAGATACCTGAACCTCCAGCATCCGTACTGCTCCCTGGCAGAGACAGACATCACTGTGGTGTGTACTTGGGCATGTAGATAGCGCATCTGGTGCCGTAACACTATTTCGCAAACACCACCCTGAACTTCCCGATGCACTCAAGCAGACTAGCCACAGTGCCTAGATCACGTGCCTAAAGGCCTGAGCATTGTGTCGCTCCTCGCTTTACCAGCCTGGGTGAAGTGTCAAGCTACACTCACAGAGGAGTCCGACTGTACCCTATTTGGAACGTGCTAAAATTTTATTTATTGCGTAAATATATTACTTTTATTACCAAGGGTGCAACTTAGTGTGTGAGGTTCGGAGGATGTGAATCTCAAATTTCCCAACCAAAAAAGCAGTGGGCCGCAGGGTAAATGGGTGAGATGATCATGGTTTGGGGGGCTGTTCCCATTATGAGCAGGGCCAGTGCTCATCTGCCTCAGCTGGACTTCTAAGGCTGATTTAGAGTTTTGTGTACAGATACTCTGCGGCAACGGAGATAGAGTGCCCTGTCCACCTAACTCAAGGTCCACCCACCCTATGTTGTGTCGCAAGGTCGGCCTGCTCGATTTTAACTGCAAGTTTTATGCCGAAGGAATAAAATGTACCCATTGTTGTAAAACTATCTCCAACCGCCCAATGAACTAAGGGGCATATTAGCGAGGCTGAGTGAAAATTATCGCTAAGCGCGCTTAGTGCTGTATTTTTTATCGCCGTCTATCGCTGGTTTACATTGCGGAGATAACACATTATTATCAACGTTTATCCCCAAGGCGATAATAAACCAGCGACAGCGGCGATTTTCCAGCAATAACGCGGAAATTCCAGTGATGATTTCCCATCGCTAAGGAAAAGGTCGCTAATAGGCAGGTCAGGATTCAACCGTAGAATCCACCTCCCATAGAAAACAATGGGTAAGTCAGGATTTTAGCAGGTGTTAAAATGCAGCGATAATTGCGGTTAGCGCAAGTTTTTTTATCGCTTCGCGGGCATTGCTAATAGGGAGAAGTTGTGTTAGCGACTTCTTCCTATTACTTTTAGTGAGGAACGCCCACTTTGCATGTCATTCGCGATAAATATCGCTGACATGCAAAGCGGTAAAAAAAACGGCCGCTATCGCCATTAAGCTGTCGCTACCAGCTGTTAGCGACAGCTTGCTAATAGGGCGATAAAAATATCGCCGCTTTATCGGCAAAAAGTGCCGCTAAAGCGGCGATACTGCCCTTGCTAATATGCCCCTAAGTGCCATCACAGAAAAGCCCTTCTACCATCTGCCTATGTAGAGTGGATGGTCAGATGGATTCTTTTGTAACTGTTTGTCCTCGTCGGGTATAACCTGCTGGTGAGGGACAGAAAACAAAAGAAAATTGACCACCACTCCCTTGGTGTGGGGGGAAGTTAGTATTTTATTTTACTTTTTAAAAACGAACTCCTGCTTTAGGTGTTTGTTTTTGACAAGAGCCGTCCGTCAAACTTTTCTTACATGGACAGAAACTGCCATGATGGTTCCTCCCAGTGGACAGAGATGTCCACAGGCTGGGGTGACTGCTCTAAATTTGGCGGGCAGAGTAAAGCAGGGTGGTTGGCATAACGTTCTCCTCCACCTTGCCTGCCTTTACTCCGTCCACCAAACGCCAAATCAGGCCCCGTGTTTAGAGAGGCACAGTGTGCGAAAAACAATGGTCTGGACTGCCACGCAGAGCGAATGCAGCGATGAAACTAAATGCAAGTATTGTCTCTTCGCCTTTTGCGAGTTTAATTTCCAGAAGCATGCCTAGAAACCTGAGTCTAGAGCAGCTTCCCAAGCCCACTACTGCCAATGTATGTGAACTCCAAAAAGTTGTATATTTGCTTCCACTCAAGGAGTTGAACCTTCTATTCCACGTATTCCCTCACTACCACGCTCCACCAGTGCCCCACATCTCTCCATAGCCCCTCTCTCACATGCATTTCATTTGTTTTATAGCGCTACTCATACCAGTGTAGGGTGCAGAAGTTCTGGGTCCAAGAAATGAACTAGTTAAAACCTTTCAGTGAAATCAGGATGAAAAAACACAACACAGACATTGCGGACCCGACATGGGCCACCAAGACCCAACTACCAAGTCAAGAATGCATTTATTTGAGGGCTGTCCCCCACCCCCGCCCATGAAACTACAGTCCAATTTATCACACACTATCTTAGTTGAACAATGTTTTTTTACTTTGTCATAGCACTGCGTAGACAAGCCAATGGTTGTTCGTCATCCGTGTGCTGTTTGCATCATTGTTCCTAAATCTACACCAGACTGCAGGAGTAAGCCTCGATTGCTCACCTTACTCCCAGGGGCAAGGCTTCAGGGAGGGTGTTTGTGGTGTTCCACCATCAACCCCAATAAACTAATTCTGTAGTAAATAGTTGGGCACAGGTGTTTTAAGTTGGGTATGATGAGGTGTTTGTCACATTCCACTTGGGATTTTTGCATTCTCAACACACTCACACATACACACACAGAAGTGCTTACACACACATACACACATGCGTACACACATACGTTTACACACACACATGCTTACACACACACGTGTAAACAAACACACTTACACACACACACGCTTACATGCACACACGTGCTTACACACACACACACACACGTACACACACATACGTTTGTCTCGATTTTAAAAGTCTTAAAAAATTTGATTTTTTACAAACTATTGAGTTTTAAGTATCACTGACAATCTGCACTCCTCTTCCTTCCTACTGCTCCTCACAGCCCCCTCCTGCCCGGTTTCTCGTCGAACTTATTTTAACCAGCATGACTGTTGGGAAATATTCACCCCCCCCCCCCCCAGTCTTACTCACCAAGCCACGCCCCTGCTTACCCCCTTTAGAGAGTCCAAGACCAAAGAGGGGATTCTTCACATTAAGAAAGCTAATGGTAGTGCCTGAGTTCTGAGGCTCCACGGTCCAGAACACGACAGAGTGTTCAACCGGTGGAGGAAACATTAAGATAATCGGATACACATAGATTGCAATGATGCGGGCAGGGCTTGCTTTGTGCCGGTGTTTGCTGGGCTGGGGTTCTGCACCTACTGCAGGGCACCTGGACTTCTTAACATCAGACAGCCACGTGATGATGCACAAGCAGTCCCACCCAAAGCTTTAAGAGGGATGAAAAAACTAGGGGGCGGTCCCTCAAAGGGGCATAGCCAATGTAATTATGGGCGTGGCTTAAAAACACATAAACAAAAAATCTGTTCTTAGCATAGTGTGCTGCGCGCCTGGTATTTTACTGCTTCTGTCATTGCATCCAGATATAACACAACAAGTAACATTACACCTACAACAAGCCAGGACTATTGACTTTGTCAATGGTTGTTAGTTGCATAACTTAAATAAGAAACAACTACAGCTTCGTTGTATAGAATATTGAAAATACTTCTGTTCTGAAATGATGAGACTGAAAGAACTATAACGAGTCTCTTTGAAGTTACGTCAAAGGCAGTGAAGGGTGGTTCTGCTGAAGAGTTAAGGCTATTTTTTTCACCCTGAAGGTGAGGGCAAAAATGATAGGGACCCATCTTGGCACCTGCTTTTTCGAACTGTCGGTGCTGAGCACCGGCAGGACCCGGCCCACTTAAAGCCACCGGCAGGACCCGGCCCACTGAAAGCCCGGGTCCTACCTCAGGGTGGCGCTGTACATGCTGGTGTACTCTCCATTGTCTGTTTGCCCTGCCCGCTCACCCATGACTTCTCCTCAACACACTCCCTTCTAGGCGCTATTGCAGATGAAGCACCTGCTTCCCCACCATGTAAGAGGTCGGTAAGTTACTGTGCCACTCTGGAGCGCAGAGCAGAGTGGAACAGCTTTTAAAGAGAGAGGCTAGAATCCACTCACAGGCAGGTACACAGGCAGGTACACTGAAACTTTCCTTACTAGGGTTAGTTTGTTTTCAGGCTTGGACTACAAATAACTTTAGTTATCTGACCGGCCTTGTGCTTTCCAAAAGAATTCATAGTAGTAATACATAAATATATACAGACATGCATATATACAGCGGTTTCCGTCAGCCCTCTTCATCCATTCGTCTCTTCAAGTGTCACTCACATTTTGCATCCGCCCATCCCAGCCTATTATTACATGGGGCTATGAGTACGCCCACGTCGTCAATTGGCTGTGCTGCGCTGTCAGTGATGGCATTTTTAGCCTAATCGCATGTGCACTGATGCCTGAAAAAGAGTGCACTTCAGCGCCAAGACTGGTGTGCTTGCATAGCTGTCCACTCCCTCGATTATATCTAGATGCGTTTTGTATTATTCCTAATTTTATTTTGTTCATCACATGATTAAAAATACATAATTAAAAAACACCTTGAGGTCTTACCTATTGGCCCCTCCAGTGATTATTGTATGTTACCGGTGTGCCACGGTGCCCTTCTGCAGCACACATAGAAAGAGGCCCTTCCTGCACAAAAACAATCCTGCATGCAGCACAGGCACCCTTGCACCATGGGGCGAGTGTGCCTGCGTTGGCGCTAGGTTGCCAACACGGCACCAGCACAAGGGGAAAGTACAGGAATGCACCGTATTGGATAGATACAGTGCATTCCTTCCCTTTCCACGGCAGTGCAGCAAGGTGACTTGCTGCCCTGCGCCACCTTGCCCATAAATATTGCCCACTGCCATTAAGACTCTTCCTTTTATGAGCATGTCCCTTGGACGGACCAGTGGAAGCGCGACAGGCAGAGCCTCCACGGATTCCAAGACAAAAAGAGGATACAGCCAACTCTTAGTAGCAGCAACTGGTTGGAATGAAACACTGAGCTCTTTGCTGCCTCGTTACTATCATAATGCCAGGTGCCTTGACGGTCCGTACAACCCAAGTAAGATCTTGACACTACACTAGTAGGCAGGGCTATCGAAGCGAGACCATGGATACCGGAGGTCGCCCAAAAATAAGGAAATATCACACAACACCAAGTAGGACCACCAAAGACAGACCGGAGATATGCTAGTCCTCGTCAACACTACCAACCTTGAGGACATCCGACCACTGGTACCGAAGGGCACCCAAGAACAAGAAAATACCACAGCACCAAGCACGACCACCAAAGACAAACTAGAGATATGCTAACCCTCATCAACACTACCAACCTTGAGGACATACGACCACTGGTACCGAAGGGCACCCAAGAACAAGAAAATCCCACAGCACCAAGCACGACCACCCAAGACAAACTAGAGATATGCTAACCCTCATCAACACTACCAACCTTGAGGACATCCGACCACTGGAACAGGAGGGCAGCTAAGACCAAGAAAATACCGCAACACCAAGCACGACCACCAAAGACAAACTAGAGATATGCTGACCCTCATCAACACTACCAACCTTGAGGACATCCGACCACTGGAACAGGAGGGCAGCTAAGACCAAGAAAATACCGCAACACCAAGCAGAAGCACCAAAGACAGACCAGAGACATGCCAGTGCTCTCAACACTAATAACTGTGAGGGCATCTGACCATTGAAACTAGAGGTCACGCAAAAATAAGAAAAGGTCACAGCAGGCAGGACCACCAAGCACAGACCGGAGACATTCTAGTCCTCGTCAACACTAGCAACTGAAGGCATCTGACCATTGGAACTGGAGGGCAGCTAAGAATAAGAATATACCACCACACAAAGCAGGATCATGTGGTGTTCTTATCCCCATTGGTTTGCTGGATATTCCTTAGATTATAATCTAAAACCTATTATTACTGGCTCTCTTGATGCTCTGTATTAGAATGCTTTTTGGTAAGTATAAGCCAAGGACAGCTGGATTTGTCCTGGGCCTTTGGTACCAGCTTCTGCTTTGTGCTTTTGATTTGCAAAAATATTCTTTGGATTAATCCTGTTAATTTTTGGATATATTACAAGACACTGCAGACCGCCAAAGGGAAGACCTGTGAGTCCTCTTCAACACTACCAACTGTGAGGACATCTGACCAGTAGAACCGCAGGCCACCCAAGAAAAAGTAAATACCACAACACCAAGCAGGACCACCAAAGACAGGCCTGGGACATGTGAGTCCTGCTCAACACTACCAACTATGAGGACATCTGACTGTTAGAACTGGAGGCATCCAAGAACAAGTAAATACCCCACCAACCAACAGGACCACCAATGCAGAGACATGGTGGTATTCGTCAAAACTACCAACTGGGAGGACATCTCACCTTTGGAACTGCAGGGAACCCAAGAACAAGAAAATACAACAGCACCAGGCAGGACCACCAAGCCAGAGACATGCTAGTATTCGTCAACACTACCAACTGTGAAGACATCTGACTATTGAAAACAGAGGTCACCCAAAAATAAGGAAATACCACATAACACCAAGCAGGAGCACGACAAACAGACCGGAGATATAAGAGGACATCTGAGCACCAGAAACGGAGGACACACAAGAACAAGGAAAAACCACACAACACCAAGCAGGACCACCAAAGACAGACTGAGATATGCTAGCCCTCTTCAACACTACCAACCGTGAAGAAATCTGACAACTGAAACATTAGGGCACCCAAGAACAAGAAAATACCACAGCACCAAGCAGGGCCTTCAAAGACAGACTGGAGACATCCCAGCCCTTGTCAACACTACCAACTGTGAGGACATCAGACTATTGAAACCGGAGGGCACCCAAGAACAAGAAAATACAGAGCGCCAAGTAGGAACACCAAAGACAGGCCAGAGACATGCTAGTGCTCTCAACACTACCAGCTGTGAGGACATCCAACCACTGGAACTGCAGGTACTCCAGAACAACAACATACCACGACACCAAGCAGGCCCACCAAAGAGAGACCAGAGGCATGCAGAGCTCATACTGACCATTGGAACTGGAGGGCAGCGAAAAATAAGAAGATAACACAACACAAAGCAGGATCTTGTGATATTCTTATCCCCATTGGTTTGCTGGACATTCCTTCGGTTATACTCTAAGACTTATTATTACTGGCTCTTATGATGCTCTGTATTAGAATGTTTATTGTTAACTATAAACCAAGGACAGCTGGATGTGTCCTGGGCGTTTTGTACCAGCTTCTGCTTTGTGCTTTCGAACTGCAATAAAAAATCGTTGGATTAATCCTGTTTGTTTTTGGATGTATTACAAGACACTTCCGACTATCAAAGCGAAGACCTGCTAGTCCTCTTCAACACTATCAACGGTGAGGACATCTGATGATTGGAACCACAGGGCACCCAAGAACAAGTAAATACCACAACCCCAAGCAGGACCACCAAATCAGAGACATGCTAGTATTCGTCAACACTACCAACTTCAGGAGACTACTCAAGAGTTGGCTCTTCCCCTCCTAACCACCAAACTCAAACATAAATATACAGCCCATCCCTGTGTAATTAAGCATTTGTTTCGATTATATATGTGTACCTAGATATGTGTATTTATTTGTATAAATGTGTATAATAATTATGTAAATAAATATATAGATATTCGCTAGGTCTGCTTAACAAATGTACATATTACTGATGGTTATATTATTCTATCTTTAATGTGTATATAGGTCACTGCATAAATAAGTACATTTTTATCATAACTATTTATATACAATTGCTCCGCTATTGAATTAAAAATATATATAAGAATTATAAAAACAAATAAATTAGCTTAACCCATTCGCTGCCAGGGTGTCCCTCTCCCCTGACCCCTCCCCCGTGCCATGCCCTTTGTTGGTTGTTTGGAGTAGTTTGTGCTTAGGCCCCATAACATTGTGTCCACAATAGTTATGCACGCCAAATTTGCATCCTTTTCTTCCAACATCCTGAGGATTCTAAAGGTACCTGGATTTTGTGGATTCACCTGGAGGGGACTGAGAAATTGGGAAAAATACAGCTAAATTTTGGGTTTGTTGGCAACATTGGGAAAAAAGTGTTGCAGAAGAAAGCATCTGTTTATTTCCCTGTAGATGGTATTAATGAAGGGTTTGTAGCCACAAAATCACAATCTTCCCAGCTTTCAGGAACAAACAGATTTTTTGTCAAAAATCCAACATTTTCTACCCAGATTGGGCATTTTACTGAAATTTAGCCTATTTTTCCTATTTTATGTGCTTTCAACCTCCTTCTAGTTAGTGGTAAAACTAGGTGTGAAACCAATAATAGATCACAGAAAGCTATACATTTTCGAGGAGTAGGCACAATTCTCAATTCAGCAAGGGGTAATTTGGGTAGATCCTTCAAGGTTTTCCTATAGAAAGTAACAGTTGAAATAAAAATATGTTAAAATTGAGTTGAAAAAAACCAGCCATTTGTGCATACATGTTCACCTGTAATTTCTTCTAACTATGGTTGATTTTTTAAAGCAATATACCGTTATGTCTGTGGGACCCTTCTGGTTGCTAGGATATATAGGACTTGTAGGTTCACAAAGAATCCGAGGTACCCAGAGCCAATCACTTAGCTGCACCTTGCAATGGTTTTTCATTGTGTACCAGGTACACAGCAATTAATTTGGTAAAATATCAAGAGTTAAAAATAGGCATCAAGGAAAACTATGTATTTCTGAAATGGGAACAAGATATGGAGTTTAGAAGCAGTGGTTAGTTGTGCATCTCTGAATTTGTGGGTACCCATATTAACATGAGAATAAGAGGGCATTTTTCAAAATGACTGCTTTTTAGGTATCGCCTTGCTATTGCGTAAGCGCATCGTGCCGCCATGCAATCCGTTTGTCATCGCACTTCCAAGGGTCCGCTCCCCCGCCTGGAATGCGCTCCCCCGCCCCGCCAAGCGCGCGCACCACGCTCCGCCGGGCTTGTTCTTCGTGGCTAGCATGTTTACATTAATGCGCGAGGGGTTTTGGGGGTGATGGATGTGGCCCCAGTTTTCAATCCTATGATGGTGGCAGAACTAGTGTACTTGGAGACATTAGCGCAGCCTCACAACAGGCACACTCTCCAGTATGCAATGTGTGTGAATTATTACCTCGTTTTTGTGCATATATTGCTGGAATTCGTTCACAATGCCAGAAGGACATCGCTTTCCCTTCCTGCATCTTCATTTAACAGTGTAGTTGCAGTCAGACTAGGCATCGTGTTTTAAATGTGTCCTTTGCATCAACGCGAAGCCAATTTAAGCTACTTGACGTTAGAATGGTGTGACTGATTGTCATTTATTTATTATACCCAATGGTGTCAGAGCGCTTTGCAATAGAACCAAGTACGTAACATAAGGAGATTTACATACTTATACATTACCAAAAAACAAAATACACGAGTGGAATACATATTTACAACTCTGGGCTCAGGTGAATGCCTTGGGGACATGAAAAGTGATGTATTCTGGAATTAATTGTTCAGAATGCATGTTTTGTTGTGGAGTATTAAATTAACTTGAGTTGATTTTAGAGGCTAGAGGTAATCCCAGAACGGATAGCCACAGATGACCAAGAAATTGACGGCTAGCCTTCAATGGGCTCTTGATAGTCCGATGGTGCTCTGTACCTGGTACCCGCGTCGAAGATTTACTCGGACCATTTTCTTTTTAGCTTAGAATCTTTGTATTCTTTTCTAAAAACAGACACACCAAAGGTTTCAATCAAAATGTGAGAGTTTAACAATGGGTGTGTGTTTTTTTTCTCCCTCACCCACTCCCTCTTTCATTTAAAGGTTTTGTGCTGGCTAGAGCTATTGTCATCACACACACACTAGGTATGCACAAAGACGCGTACAGGAAAGGGCTATTAGAGAGCCCTTTTCAGCTGTCTGTGCAGCTGGTTTTATGCAGGGGCTAAACGGCTTGACTGTCGGCACTGATATAAGCCCAAACCGTATTGTGGATGTAACTATCTATACATGTATATCTTGTGTTCTGCCTGTTACCAACATCCTAAACTATGGTGACATTAACAAAGCCACTTTTACCCTTTGTTTGAGATTACAGGAGACTCGTCTAGTGGAGTCTTGTTTGAATCTTGCCACATAACTATTTCTACAACTTTCAACACTTTTATTCCTCAGAAGTTACAAGAAAAGAATAAAGCACTAGCAAAGCCAAATTACCTTTTCTTTCTTTATAAAGTGTTTGCCAACATATTGTCTTTTCCAATGTGTATTTAAAAATTTGGAACGGTAAAGTAAAACAACCAAAATGGCCACTGGTGCGTCATGATTCATGCTTGGTAACAGGTGCGTTATAATGCATGCTTGATGACACGGTATACAACCTTTACAACGCAACTTTTACAACGCACTACACTTACAACGCATTTTTTACAACGCAACATCCACTACAACGCATTCCATTACAACGCAGGACACTACAACGCATTTTTAAAAACTACCTTTACAACGCATTCCATTACAACGCATACTACCTTTACAACGCATACCATTACAACGCATAATATTACATTAAAACCCCTACACTATCCAACACTTACCCTACTGTTGCACCCCCTGGAGTTAGAATAGTAATTTTTACCCCTATACTATCCAACACTTGCCCTACTGTTGCACCCCCTGGAGATAGAATAGTAATTTTTACCCCTATACTATCCAACACTTGCCCTACTGTTGCACCCCCTGGAGTTAGAATAGTAATTTTTACCCCTATACTATCCAACACTTGCCCTACTGTTGCACCCCCTGGAGTTAGAATAGTAATTTTTACCCCTATACTATCCAACACTTGCCCTACTGTTGCACCCCCTGGAGTTAGAATAGTAATTTTTACCCCTATACTATCCAACACTTGCCCTACTGTTGCACCCCCTGGAGTTAGAATAGTAATTTTTACCCCTATACTATCCAACACTTACCCTACTGTTGCACCCCCTGGAGTTAGAATAGTAATTTTTACCCCTATACTATCCAACACTTACCCTACTGTTGCACCCCCTGTAGTTAGAATAGTATTTTTTACCCCTATACTATCCAACACTTACCCTACTGTTGCACCCCCTGGAGTTAGAATAGTAATTTTTACCCCTATACTATCCAACACTTGCCCTACTGTTGCACCCCCTGGAGTTAGAATTAGTAATTTTTACCCCTATACTATCCAACACTTGCCCTACTGTTGCACCCCCTGGAGTTAGAATAGTAATTTTTACCCCTATACTATCCAACACTTACCCTACTGTTGCACCCCCTGGAGTAAGAATAGTAATTTTTACCCCTATACTATCCAATACTTACCTTAAATCCAATGTAATATTATGCGTTGTAATGGTATGCGTTGTAAAGGTAGTATGCGTTGTAATGGAATGCGTTGTAAAGGTAGTTTTTAAAAATGCGTTGTAGTGTCCTGCGTTGTAATGGAATGCGTTGTAGTGGATGTTGCGTTGTAAAAAATGTGTTGTAAGTGCATGCGTTGTAAAAGTGTGCGTTGTAACGACATACATCCTGATGACACATACACACACACACTGGCTGTCTTGTATGGCTTTTATCCGTTCCAAGATTACAGCCGAGAATGTGTAGTTGCTGGGAAAATAACAGAGGGAGCAGTCTTTCTGGGATGCATGTAACTTTAAATAATGCTCTGTTAGTCTTGTATTATATTTCTAGTCTCCTCATCCACACTAGAGTACTCTTGGTGTAATTGTCAAATTAGGTCCCATGTAATGAATGACATTGGTGGGCGGGTAATATATATTTCCCTGAGACCCCACTCACCATGTGTCCTATTTTGCCAGCAACCACACGTTCATCGTGCTACACTGGTGATCATTTTAGTTTTATTTTCACCTTCCAATAATTAAAAAACAATAATCAATAAAAGCATTGGGTAAAGCTAAGATCATTTGGCTTTGCTTAAGCGGGTGCTTTTTCAAAAATAAAATTATTTTACAACTTCTGAGGAGTGTTTTCAGAAAGAAGAGATTAATGATTTGCCAGTTGGTGACATAGTAACATGTTATTTTATGACCAATCCTGCATGACAGCCTTCACTCTGTGAACTCTACTACTTTCACATGTCTGATTCACAAACCTATATATTCTGCCCCTAGAAAACAAGCTAATTTGGTCCATGTGCAAAATTTACAAAGCTGAAAACGGGATAGATCCGCTTTGCAATGTTGCATTGCGCAGGTTAAAAAGGATAAGTGCAAAAAGTAGGTCAATAGGCAGAATATTTGAAAATTATCTGCAGATACAGAATTAAAGGGCAGAAAGGACCAGTCAACACTAGCAACAGAAGCAAAACCCGCAGAAGGTATGTTTGTTGAGTTGATGGAAGTGTATCAAATGGTTCCTTTGATTCTCAAAGTGCTCTTTGTACAAGATAGAGGAAAACAGCCAAAGATTAATAAAATGGCAATATTACATTCCTACTTTTTGTGCAACGAGCATGGTATCTGGGATGTTGATGTTTTTGTACTGATAACATCTTTTTAACAATGTCTAATAAGTGAAGTGTGTCCTGGGCATGTCATGCTTGTACATCAAATACATTTCTCATTTCTTAGTCATTTTATGCCAGGTGCACATGGAAACATTTGTGAATTGGAATCGAAGTCACAATCCACCATCGCAATTCAATACTGCATGTCATTTAGGATAGTATTCATGTTGTATTGTATCTGGAATTTCTAAAGCGCGACTATCGCTCTGAAGGAGTATCTTGGCGCTGTGCAGACATAGATGAAAAGAGTAGTCCGATTTGCCTTGGGGAGACTGCAAGGTGTTGAATGAGAGAGAAGCGTGGAGAGTCAGGGGCTCCAAAAATCCAAGATTTTAGGGATTTGTTGTGGGTTCTTTACCCTATGAGAACATTAAGACTAAGACTACAATGCCAATGCTGATAGCTGGTGCCAATTGTGCACCTATGAATTACCTCTAGCATAGTAGAGTAGTGTAGCATAGATGTAGTAATTAACGGGTGTAAAATTTGACCCTGATTCCGTTTTTCATCGCTCGTTATCCATCACCTGTCCTTTTCTGTCCACCCACTTTCACCTTCCTCAGATCTGGAATTGAGCTCTTCTGCTTCTCTTCATGCATCCCACCTGGGCTTGTGTGAACTGAAATCACATTTTACGCACATGCAACTTTAGATTTTCGCTTGGCCCAACTTCTTCATTATGCAGTTTGCGTTTGACTTGTAATCCTTTTTAGGTCTCGCCTGACCCAGCGCATGCGCTGGTCTGGCGAGACTTATTGAGAGGGCTCCAAAAAGTGCTACCAGGCCAGCCTAGAGCTACAGTGCATGTGCACGGGCGCGCGCTTTACCACGATTATTTTCACTTTCTCGGCCGCTTGGCATAGCCAATAGGTCTCGCTTTTGGGACCTTATAAGTATTTAGTTATGCAACTGTTGCATGGCTAAACACTTATAAGGTCCCAAAGGCGAGACCTATTGGCTATGCCAATGCTTGTTTTACACACTGTCTTACATTTGGAAAACAGAATTGCATAGAAAGTCAATTAGTAACAACATTTGTTCTACTATTCTGTATTTCGCTAAGTCTCCCAATAAAAATGGTACCTCACGTTTATGGGTAGGCCTAGTGTTCATGACAGAAAATGGCCCAAAACGCAACGTGGACACATCAAATTTTTCCACTGAAAATGGACCCTTTTTTTCACAATGTGCCCAGCTGTGGATTTTGTACCCTAGCTCAGCCGGCACCTAGGGAAACCTAGCAAACCTGTACATTTTTTAATACTAGACATGCAGGGGAATCCAAGATGGGGTGACTTGTGTGGCTCTCTCCAGGTGGTTCTGTGACCCAGAATCCGTTGCAAACCTCAAACTTCCTTAAAAAAACACATTTACCTCACATTTGTATGGTGGAAAGTTCTGGAATCTGTGGGGGAGCCACAATCTTGCACCCACCCAGCATTCCCCAAAGTCTCTTGATAAAAATGGTACCTCACTTGTGTGGGTAGGCCTAGTACCCGCAACGGGAAACAACTGAAAACTCAATGTGGACACATCAAATTTTTTCGGTGAAAACTGACCTTTTTTGCAATATGCCTAGTTGTGGATTCTGGGCCCTAGCTCACCCAGAATTTAGACAAACCTAACAAACTATACATTTTTGAAGACTAGACACCCAGGGGAATCCAGGATGTGGTGACTTGTGTAGCTCTCACCAGGTTCTGTTACTCAGAATCCCTTGCAAACTTCAAACTAGGTCAAATAAAACATATATTCCTCATGTTTCTGTGATGGAAAGTTCTGAAATCTGCGAGGAGCCACAAACTTCCACCCACCAAGCATTCCCCAAAGACACCCGATAAAAATGGTACCTCACTTGCGTGGGTAGGCCTAGTGCCCGCAACAGGAAATGGGCCAAAACCTATTTTGGAGACAATCAAAATTATCTATCACAAAACTACTTGGTTTTGCAAGGGAGTCACCTGCGTTTTTGTTCCCTGGCTTGGGGACCATCTGGGGAAACCTACCAAATCCAGACATTTCTAAAAACTATACACCCGGGGGAGTCCAGGGAGATGTGGCTTGTGTGGATCCTCCAATCTTTTCTTACTCAGAATCTCCTGCAAACCTCAAATTTAGCTAAACAAATCGCATTTACCTCACATTTCTGTGTGGGAAAGTTGTGGGATCACAAGGCCGACACAAAATTTACCCTCATTTGCCTCCCGGTGGGGCATAAAGAATGTGGCTATTTATTTTCTGGAAGGGGTGGGAACATTGGCATCCCCATTCTTGGCAGACCCCACCCCTGAACTACTAAACAAAAAAAATAGTCCCTGGCTTCCTAGTGGGCTTTCTGCCCCCCCGGGGGGCAAATCAGGGGCTAGTGCCCCAATATGCCCCTGGGGGCAGGGAGACTGTCCTTTGTTTTTTAATGGGGTAGGGCATTGGCATGCCCATTCTGGGAAGCCCCCACCCCTACTCTGGCTTAAATAAATACTCCCTGATGCTTAGTGGGTTTTCTGCCCCCCAGGTGGGGCAGAAAAAATGTGGCTATTATTTTGGTGGGTGGGGGCTATCTATTTACATAAAAATGTAATCCCTGGATCCTAGTGGGCTTTCTGCCCCTCCAGGGGGGCAGTTCAGGGCTTTTGCCCTATCTGCCCCCCCGGGGGGCATAAAGACTATGCCTATTTCTTGGTGGGGTGGGGGCATTACAATGCCTATTCAGGGCAGCTCCACCTTTAAATTTACATAAAAATGTAATCCATGGTTTCTAGTGGGCTTTCTGCCCCATCTCCCACCGGGGGAGCAGAAAGCCTGGCTGCTTTTTGGTGGGGTGGGGGCATTACAATGCCCATTCACTGCAGCCCCACCCCAAACATTTACATTTAAAAACCCCTGCTTTCTGGTGAGCTTTCTGCCTCCCCTGGGGGAGCAGATCGAGAGCTATTGCCCCCTAATGCCCCTAGGCGGGACAGAAAGACTGTGGCTAGTTCTTTTGAAGGGTGGGGGCATTGGCATGCCCATTCTGGGCAGCCCCCACCCCTAAATGTATACAAAAATGAAATCCCTTGTTCCTAGTGGGATTTCTGCCCCCGAGGGCAGATGGAGGCTACTGCCCCCAGCTGCCCACCTGAGGGGGCAGAAAGACTGTGCCTATTTTTTGGTGGGTTGGGGGCATTACAATACCCATTCAGGGCAGCCCCGCCCCTAAATTTACTGTAAAAAAATCACTGGTTCCTAGTGAGCTCTCTGCCCCCAGGGGTGGGCAGAAAGACTGATAGGCCCAAAAACGTTAGGGGAGCAAAGGCCCTTGCCAAAGGGGCCACTCCCCCTCTCTGGTGTCTAGTGGGTGGATCCCTGCTTGGGGATCGCCCTCTTGCGATCCCCAAGCAGGGATCCAAAGGGTGCTCGGGCGGCTGAGATAGCCCCACGAGGCAGTGAAAGTGAAACAAGCCGATCGGCTCATTTCACTTTCACTTTCAGTGTATGGCGCACCGATCCATCTGGGAAAGCTCTTCCTCAGCTACTGAGGCTGAAAAAGAAAAAAGGAAATCCCTCTGCTGTTTACAGCAGAGAGACTTCTGTCTGGTGTGCAGAGGACGTAACGGTTACGTCCTTGGCACACCAGCATCACAGCTGAGGACATAACTGTTATGTCCTTGGCATACAAGGTGTTAAAGTACAGCGACATTTGAAAGTCTGAGTTTATTAAGTACAACTTAAATCTAGATATATTACCTTCCTTACACATATATACCTTCCATGTACTCATGTATCTTCATATTTATTACTTTACTCAGCATCTCCAATGCACTACCCTATATCTCATCATATACCGCTCTCAATATATCCTCTACCTCCACTCTCTGCCTCATCCCACCAAACCCCATTCTACTACTATAATCCCCAAAATAACCCTTTTTAGACTCTTGCCTCCTCTACCCCTCCTTGCATCATCTCATACCTCTTTTACTATTCAGATCTCCCAAACAAGCCTTTCGAAACCCTTCCCTCTGACTCTTGCCACCTCCCCTGTCCATCTACTCATCCCAAACCTCATCCTACTTCTTTGATCTCCAAATAAACACTTTCTAGACCCTTCCGTCTTCTACCCCCCCCCCGCAATCCTTTTCAATCCGACTAACAGACTCACATGTCCACCCCTTAAATTAATTTCATATTTCCCTATACTAATTCACCGCTAATTCTTTTTGGGTTCCGGACTAGCGTGCTGCTCGCCGAAAAGCGTTTTGATGCTTCATCAGGGGCACTGACGGCCAGCACTGATTAGGGGTAGCGCGGCGGGGAAATGTGTAAATAAAAAATTAAATTAAACATACCTCCTGCCCCCATCACCTTGTCCTCCTCGTTGCGTCTCTACACTCCTTACTCCGGCCGGAACAGGAAGGACCCAGGAAGCACTCAGGCTCCCTTGAGGCAGTCACAACGCTGCAATGCAGCACTGTGATTGGTGTGAGCGCCGTGGTTCGGCGCTCAGACGGGGACCGGGGACCTGGGCATCTTCTCCACCAAGGCTGTAATGCAGCCTGGGTGGAGAACATGCTATGTGCGCATGAATGTTTGGCTGGCCCGAGACAGCCGGCCAAACATTCATGCACATGTAGGGAGAGAAAACCACTCCTTCCTTCCCCTGCTCTCTCAGCAGAGAAGGTCCGCCCGCCTCGCAAGCTGCCGCGCCCGCAACAAGAAAAAATAAAATGATAATAATGTTGACTTATTATGATTTTATTTTTTCTTACACTGCTGAAAAGCAATGGGATGACTCTCCTCTGCCTTAGCGGAGGAGCCGTCCCTGATCAGGGGTAGTAAACCCTATATAAATGCAATTACAATTACAACTGTAAGGACATCTGACCATTAGAAGCACAGGGCACCCAAGAGAAAATAAATATCACAACACCATGCAGGACCGCCAAAGACAGGCCTGGGACATGCGAGTCCTCCTTAACACTACCAACCGTGAGGACATCCAACCGTTGGAACTGCAGGCACCCAAGAACAAGAAAAGGTCACAACACCAAGCAGGACTGCAAAAGACAGGCCTGGGACAAACGAGTCCTCCTTAACACTACCAACCTTGAGGACATCCAACCGTTGGAACTGCAGGCACACAAGAACAAGAAAAGGTCACAACACCATGCAGGACCGCCAAAGACAGGCCTGGGACATGCAAGTCCTCCTTAACACTACCAACTGTGAGGACATCCAACCGTTGGAACTGCAGGCACGCAAGAACAAGAAAAGGTCACAACACCATGCAGGACTGCCAAAGACAGGCCTGGGACATGCGAGTCCTCCTTAACACTACCAACTGTGAGGACATCCAACCATTGGAACTGCAGGCACCCAAGAACAAGAAAAGGTCACAACAACAAGCACGACTGCCAAAGACAGGCCTGGGACATGCGAGTCCTCCTTAACACTACCAACTGTGAGGACATCCAACCGTTGGAACTGCAGGCACCCAAGAACAAGAAAAGGTCACAACACCATGCAGGACCGCCAAAGACAGGCCTTGGACATACGAGTCCTCCTTAACACTGCCAACCGTGAGGACATCCAACCGTTGGAACTGCAGGCACCCAAGAGAAAGTAAATATCACAACACCAAGCAGGACCTCCACAGACAGGCCTGGGACATGCGAGTCCTCCTTAACACTACCAACCGTGAGGACATCCAACCGTTGGAACTGCAGGCACCCAAGAACAAGAAAAGGTCACAACAACAAGCAGGACTGCAAAAGCAGAGCCATACTATTTTGCGTCAACACTACCAACTGTGAGGACATCTGACTATTAGAACTGGAGGGCACCCAAGAACAAGGAAATACTACAGCATGAAGCAGGACCACCAAAGACAGGGCCAACACAATGTAGCCATCGCCCAGAGTCACCACCGGTGAGAACAGCTGATTGACAGAACCACAGGAGCAAAGAACTTAACCAACCAAATGTGCCCAGAGAAGCAACACTTTTAAGCACTATACACAAAGCTACTTATAAACATTCTAACTGTAGAGGGTGTAGCTCATATTTTCTTATTGTGCTGATTGTTGGACCTGGCCCTCTCTGCAGGGTCACCCCCAAACATTTTGCCTTCAGCCCTCCTGTTTTCTGAACCCATTTTTTTGCCTTTTAGGACTTTGTGCACTTAAGCACTGCTAACCAGTGCTAAAGTGTTTTTGGCATGAACTGCAATTGGCACATTTATTTTACTTCCCAAGTAAAGTGGTACTTTGTGTACCCAGGACCTGTAAATTAAATGCTACTAGTGGGCCTGCAGCATTCATTGTGCCACTCATTAAAGGAGCCTTTTCAAACATGTCTCAGATCTGCTCCTGCAGCCTGTGTGTGCAGTTTTAAACTTCTATTTACACCTGGCAAAATAAACCATTAGCAGGCCCAAACCTTCTTTTTTAATACATACATCACCCCTAGAGATAACTCTAAACAGCCTATAACGTAGGGTGTAGTATATTTAAAAAGTTGGACATGTACTTTTAAGATTTACATGTCCTGGTAGTGAAAAACTCCTAAATTCATTTTTCACTACTGTAAGCCCTATATCTCCCATTGGATACCATTAGATTGCCTTATTATATTTAATAAGTGATAACTTTTGATTGGGAGCAGGTAGGAATGCATGTTTACACTCAGATGGACTGTTATTTAAGCCTCTCTTTAATTTAAAAGCAGATTTTAAGTCACAATTCTGAAAATTCCACTAATAAAAAGTTGCCATTTTCTTGTTCTAACCATTTGATGCCTCAGGCCTGTGTCCTCTGTCTCATGAATTGGTGTAGTTGGCCTTTGTGTATTGCTCCCAGACAGTATCTAAAAGGGGGACTGGGTGTTGGCAGGATGGGCCTTTCTGACAAGATGGGTGGGGCGGAACTTTCACCTACTACACTTACACTTCAAAGAGGGCTGCCTCCAGCCCTCTCAAAGAACTTCGCACTAGCCGGGGGGGCGGAGCTAGCCGGCGGCTATGGCGGACGTGTGAGCGCGGAGCTCCCGCTCGAGACCCCTTTCTATCCGTACATATGATCCTGAGTAGCAGCATTCTACTACGCGCTGGTGCGGAGGGTCCCCCCTGGCACTGGGTGGTGTCACCCCGGGAGTCAGGCGGAGCCGATTGAGCCCTGGTGCACAGATCCCGGCGAGCTCGGGGTGAGGAGGCGGGCTGGGCCGCGATCCCCGGACTGGCCTGCGGCTCGACCCGACGTGCGTCAGCTGACGTGCGGCTGCCAGGCACGAGGCGGACCCGACCAACGGGGTCCAACCGGCTGCGTGGTGCGGTCGAGCGCCCTGGACCCGAGTGCGGGGGGTCGGCTGCGGTGGCGCCCCCCCCCCCCCCTGGATTGCTGACTGAGTGGGCAGCTAAGTGCGACCTGCGGCCCGCGCCGTGTCGGTCTTCAGGCGCCCTGGGGACGCGGGCACGGAGGCCCTCACCCGAGACAACTTGGCGCTGGGAGACGCCACACTTGGAGTAGTGGGGGACCACTTGCGCAGACACGGCGTGCCCCCTCTCGCTCCCGCTCTGAGGAGGTGACCGGACACTTGCAGTAGCACATAGCCGCCGGAGTGCGGGACCGCGTGGCGGGGAGGTCGACATCGAGTGGAGACGGCGGTGGTCAGCCGGACTGGGCCTCTGTGCAGTGGAGGCGATCTCGGGCCAGCGGCCGTCCCCAGGCGCAGCCATGGGCAAAAGTGATAAACTACAGTCCAAACTGTCTTTTGATCCCCGCAAGCCGAAGGGACCGGTCGAGGCCTCGCCGGCGCGACCCCCTGACGGGGCGACTGCGGAGAGCGCCATGTGCGCCGACATCAAAGCAACACTGGCAGCAATGGAAAAAGGGCTGCAGGGCAGTCTGACCGCGATAGACACTAAGCTTGATGCACTCACGTACCGCATGGACCGCATGTCGGAACGAGTGGATAAGAACGCAGAGCGGCTGGACGCGACCGAGCAGAGGATAACGCAGGTGGAGGAGACGCAGACGGCATGGGACGCGGACCGCCGGCAATTCAGTAAACTCCTGCAGGTCATCCAGGATAAGTCCGAGGATTTGGAGGCCCGTTCGAGGCGATCGAACGTCCGTATCACCGGCGTGGCGGAGTCGACGCACACGGGCCGAATGGAATTATTTGTGGAAAAACTGCTGCGGGCCCTGCTCGGAGAGGAGGTGTTCTCCCCAATGTTCGTGGTTGAGCGGGCCCACCGCTCGCTGGGCCCTCGACCCAAGCCTGGGGCGCCTGCCAGGCCTATCATTGCAAAACTGCTCAATTACAGAGACAGAGACACGGCCCTGCGGTTGGCGCGAGAAAAGGGGAAGCTGCTATATGAAGGGATGGATATCTCCATCTACCCTGACTTCACGGCGAAGGTGCAGGAGGAACGCAGGCAGTTTGCACCCTACAAAAAACAGCTCCGCGATTTGGGCCTGGACTATGCGATGCTATACCCGGCGCGGCTCCGTATCAACAGGCAGGGGCAGTCGCACTTCTTCACAGACCCGAGGGAGCTGCAGCGATCCCTGAAAGAGTGGTCGAGGGAGCAGCGGCGTGGAATGCAGGACGACGCGACTGCCCGCACGGAGGTCTCCGACCTGGGGGACCAGGACTAGAACACTGGCGGTGGCTGCTTGATCTGACTTGTCTCCGGGTGAGTGGACGCCGACCCGTGACGGGGGCTACCGCTCCACAGGTGGCTCGGCAACAGCGGGGACTATGTTGGCGCGCACGAGGCGACGAACGCCATGGAGGACGCTGAGGCTGCAGCTGGGTGAGGCCATTATGCTGTGTTGGGGGAGCCCTGGACTTCGCTGCCCTAGCACCGGTGGGGGGGCGAGAGACTGGACTCCTGCTACGGCTTTGATCGGGGGCGGGGGAGCCCGGTGTCCCTAGGCACTGCGAGACTTTAGTGGGGAGAGCAACTGGAGCGCACCGCATGGTTTGATCTGCGAGCAATGGACCTGGTTGACTGTCCGGGGGGGGCTGGGGGGTGCTGTGCAGATTCGGATAGACTGGGGCGCTTGCCGCCGGGGTGAGGTGTTATTCGCTAGCGCTGCGTTTAGCTTCGTTTGGGGGTCTGGAGGCGGGGGCACGGCCACACGGCGGACTCTTGGGAGTTTTGAGGAGCAGCCCGCTGGAGGCCCCTGCCCCAGCGCTAATGGCTCTCTTGGCCCCCACGGGGGCTGGTTTGGGGATGTTTTTGTATGGTTGTTGTTGTGGGGTAGGGTGGGGGGAGGGACGGGGGCTCTGTCTGGCCAGGTTGGGGACGGTCGGCTGTGGGAGGGGGGCTGGGAAGTCTGGGGGACGTTCGGTGTTGTGCATTTGTGCTTGGTACTGTCTCTTGCATGGCAAGTTATTTGATTTACTGATGTGTGGCTGTTTCGGACTGTCTGAACTAGAGGGGCGGGAGGGGACATCCTGCTGCCCCACGTGCAGTGCTGATATTAGAACGAGTAACTGGGATGACTGGAATGGATGAACGAATGGATGACACTGACGGGGAAGTTCTTAGAGCGCTGACGTGGAATGTCCGAGGGCTGAATGACCATCGCAAACTCAGAAAGGTCTTAAACTACCTCCACCGACATCACATCGACCTGGCACTGCTCCAGGAGACTCACCTCCCACTTACTAGTAGGTTGCTGGCGGCGAGGGGCCTGGCGGGATCCAGTGCGGCCGCGGGCTTCACATCGCATTCTAGGGGGGTGATTACCTGGGTGAACCCACGATCGAGACTCCGGTTGACGTCGCTGCTTGCCGACCCGGACGGGCGATACTTAATAGCGCGGTGCGTGGGTAAAGGCCATGACCTGATAGTGGTCAATGTGTACGGCCCTAACTATGATTCCCCAGACTTCTTCGACGCTCTGGCGGCACAGTGCAGGCAGCACGTGCCCTCTGGCATGGTGTGGGGAGGCGACTTTAACTTCACATTCAGCCCAGAGCTGGACCGCTCGTCGGGGCCGGCCCGCCGCCCAGCGGCCGCCGCCTTACACATGCAGGCGGAGCTGATCAGGCTTGACATGCTTGATGTCTGGCGACACCGTCACTCGGGTAAAGGGGGCTTTACGCATTACTCGGCTTTCCATGACGTGCACACCAGAATAGATTACTGGTTGGTGTCCCGGGCACTGCTCGCGAGCGTCGCGGACTGCAGGGTGCTGCCACGCACGTTGTCAGACCACTCTCCTCTGCTACTGGTCCTGACCACTCCGCGTCGGCGGCCACCGCCGTTCACGTGGCGACTACCGCCGTATGCACTGCTGGATGACGTGTTCCGTGGGGAACTGGCGGACGAAATAGACACGTTCTTTAAGGTAAACACGGGCACAGTCCAGAGTTTCCAAACAGTGTGGGACTCGTTTAAGGCCTATATCCGTGGTGTAGCGATGACTAAGCATTCGGGAGTGCTTAAGTCCATCCGGCGGCAGCTCGGGGCACTGGAGTCGCAGATAGCTCAAATGGAGAGGAGACAGGGGGACTCCGCGGACCCGGAGGTGGCCGCGCGGCTGCAGCACCTGGTTGCTGAATTCAATAGTGAAGCGGACCGAGAGGTGAAACATATGGGGAAGTATGCCACGGCCCGCACGTACGGGGAGGGCGAGCGCCCAGGATCCGTGCTGGCGGGAATACTGCGCAATTCTAGGCGACCTCTGGTCATTGACGAGCTCGTCACGGCTGCGGGCGATGTGATCACCGAGGAGGAGGGGGTCATAGAAGAATTCAGGGCCTATTACGCTGGCCTATACAAATCGCAGTCCTCGCGTATGGAGGCAGAGATAGACGACTACCTCAGTTACCTCAAAATGCCATTTTTGTCTAACTCGAGGCGAGAATTCTTGGCCCTGCCCATACAAAAAGACGAGATCTTGGAGGCATTGGGGAGTATGCGGGCGGGCTCCGCCCCGGGAGCGGACGGGCTGACGGTGGCCTTCTATAAGGCCTTTCAAGACCAGCTCCTCCCGCATCTTCTGACCCTTTTTGATGACATTTGCCTCGAAGGCAGTATGCCCGAGACGATGCGAGAGGCCCTGCTCGTTACAATCCCTAAACCCGGGAAGCCCCCTAACCAGTGCGGATCCTATAGGCCACTCTCACTGATTAATGTCGATGCCAAAATATATGCGAAAGTGCTGGCCACGCGCTTGGCGCTCCTGGTCCCGGAGCTCGTGGCGCCGGAGCAGGCGGGCTTTGTCCCAGTCAGGAACCTTACGTATAACATCCGCACGGTCCTTGGCGTCATGCAACATGTGCGCCCAGAGAGTAAGGCCATAGCGCTCTTCCTCGATATGGAGAAAGCGTTTGACTCTGTGGAGTGGCCGTTCATGGTGCGGGTCCTCAGGAAGCTCGGGTTGGGGGAGCCTTTCCTACAGATGATAGGGGCCTTGTATTTCAGACCTACTGCCAGGCTTCGCCTCGGAGATCGAGTCACGGAGCCGTTTGCTATCTCTAGAGGGACCAGGCAGGGCTGCCCTCTCTCCCCACTTCTCTATGCGCTAGTGGCCGAGCCCTTGGCGTGCGCGATAAGGGAATACCACAGATTCGAGGGCATTAACTTTCCCTCTTACAAGATAGGTATCTCTACCTATGCTGACGATACGCTACTTTACATCAGAGATCCGGAGGAGAATCTCGCCTCTATACTGCGGGAGGTGGTTAGATTTGGGGCGCTATCGGGCCTCAAAGTCAACTGGAGCAAATCGCTGGCATTCCCGCTGACCACAGCAACATTGCCGTTCCCAATGGAATACCCACTGCAGTGGACAACGGACTCTATTCGCTATCTGGGCATTAGACTGCACAGGGACCCGGAGGTCTTGATGAGGGAAAACTATGGGGTGGCCTATTCCAAACTCGTGGATGAGGTGGAAGTGTGGAACAGACTGCCCCTCTCGCTGATGGGCAGGATAGCCATTATGAAAATGATCATCCTACCGCGCTTTCTGTTCCTCTTTGCCAACATTCCTATAGTGTTGCCCAGGTCTTTCTTTGCGCAGCTGACTCAGACCCTCCTCCGGCTGGCTTGGGGAGGTAGACAACCGAGAGTCCAGTGGAAAGTGCTAACGTTGCCATATGAGATGGGGGGGCTTGGAGCCCCGGACCTGGAGAGTTATTACAGGGTGGCGCAGGCGTCCCATCTGCATTCGTGGATACACGCTGACCCAGATGTCCCACATGTGCTGCTGGAGCGCTTGTTCGCGGAGCCGGTACCACTCCCGGCGACGATTTGTCTGCCCGTGGATCGACGGACTGGACTGTTGGACTCGCTCGGATCCACTAACCACGCGTGGCACATGCTTATGAAACGGCAGGACTGTGCCATCTTATACTCGCCGCTGATGCGGGTGGAGTGGGCGGTTTGGCTCCCTCCTCTGCGAGAAGCGGGGGTGACGCGGGCTTTGGGCGCCCTGGGTATAGCGAGGATGGCAGACCTGTTCCACGACGGCGTGGTTAAGACGCTGGAGAGCGTCGTATTGGCACATCCGGGGTGCACGTTACTCCAACGCTTCCAATTCCACCGGGTTCGGGGTGCACTGCTGTCTCTTCTGGGACCGACTGCGGCGGAGCCGCCCGAGATCCCGGAGCTCACCTATGTCATTAAAGCGGCGGAGCCGTCCAAGCTGGTCTCGGCACTCAAAAAGATTGGGGATCAACACAGGGAGCCTCAGTGCTCTGCCGCGCGGCGAGCCTGGCAGACGGACCTCGAAATGGACATCTCGGATGAGATGTGGAGATACTGCTGCTCCAGCACCAAAAAGGTCTCTTTGAACGGTCGTCACCGTTTAATACACTTTAAGTTCTTGCAGCGGGTATACTACACCCCTGAAAGACTACACAGATATGGGCTGCGTCCCTCGGCGGAATGCGAGCGGTGCCATGCTCCTGTGGCTGACTTCCTGCACATGGCCTGGCTTTGCCCAGGTGTGGCCCGGTTCTGGACGGCTGTATTCCGAGAGTTGAGCAAGATATTGGAAAGGGAGATCCCCCCAGACCCGGCTCTAGCGTTACTGGGCTACTCCAAGCCGCTTCCGCGGGCGCTGCGGCGACTGACGGATGTGGCGCTGCTGATCGCGAGGCGAGTTGTGGCGGCCTGCTGGATGAGAGGGCCGCTTCCCACTAAGAAGAGGTGGGCCAGGGATATGTTGTACTGTAGCACGCAGGCGGAAACATATAGCGAACTGTTGCCCCCTAGAAGTCGCCCTAAGAACTTCTGGGCGCTGTACAGCACCTACATATCCGCGGAACATGCTGAGGAACCTGGTAAAGGGGACACGCAGCAGGAAGCCCCGGCGGTGTGCGGTGGGGTAGTGGAGAGTATGCCTTCGGACTAGAGTGCGATAATGGTGAGATAAGTCATGAGGCCTGTGTGATGTTCGAGAGAGAGACTGGTTGGAGGGAGGAGGGAGGGGGCATCCCTTGTACGAGGCGAGGGCTACCTAGAGACGGGCCCGCGCGGCGGGCACCGGAACCGCAGGATTGGCCAGGTCTGGAGACATGGGAGGTGATGTCGGCCCGGAGTTTGATACCCTGGTCAGAGACAGCGTGCGTGAGTATGAATGAAGCGAGTGAAGATGGATGCATGATGGCGAACGAGGGGGGAGGGGCGGGTGTTGAGACTCGAAGTGCGAAGTTACGGGTACTCGAGCAGACTGCCGGCAGTTGGGCCGAGACGGTCGATTACATTATGGCGCGGTCCGGTGGGGCACACGTACCATATGCACTGGAAGCGTTTCAGCCCGAACTGCATTATGTAAAACTGCAATGCCGCCGGTCCTCCGGGATGTCGGCTAAATGGCTGTGTGAGAGCTGCTGGTCTACAATGGCCGTTTCTTCTGAAGCAACGAACTGCAGAAGGAGCACACGGCAGTCTGTTATGTATATTTACAGTGTCTCAATAAAGGTTTTTGAAAAATCAAAAAAAAAAAAAAAAAAAAAGAACTTCGCACTAGCCTTTTGTCACCCAAGACACCCTGGGACCAGGTTCAGGGAAGAAAGAAATTCCAGAACCATCTGTGAGGGAAACATTCCAGATGTTTCTTCCACTTCAATGCTGGCCCCAGGTATAAAAATAGGACCTTCAGACCCACTCCTCAGTACACATCTGTACCTGTGGATAATACTGACGAAGGACTGCCCTTCTGCCAGAGGAGTACCCTGCTGTTTGAGGCCTGCCCTGCTCTCTGAGAATGAAGACTGAATCTGCTCCCTTCACCCCAGGCAGAGTGACTCCAAGGGTCAGATGGCTGACCTCCTGTTCTGAGCTACAGAGACACAAGCTTCAGAGGAGGCTATGCAATGGCCCAGCTGCACTGCTACACCTGGACCTGCAACTAGACCTGACTGAGCCCTGTCAGCCTCTGCTGGAGTGAGTTACTGATCCCCAAGAGGTGTCTAACAGGTCCTGGACCCTTGGCTGGCATCAGAGAGGGCTCCTCCTGGCCTAACTGAAGGTGCCATGAAATCCTGCACGAAGCGAATGAAGCCTGCAAAGCCTTGCCAGGTAGTTGCAAGCTTCATCGCAACCGATACCGAGCAACGCAAAGCACTTTGAAGCCTTGTCGCACAGCTTCGTCTGAACCGACGCTAAGCTATGCAAAACTTTGCAAAACCTCATAGCACACCTGCAAGCTTCATCGGATCCAACGCTGGCGACGCTAAGCCCCGTAAACCCTTGCCACACAGCTTCACCAGAACCGATGCCAGACGACGCGATGCCTCGCCAAACAGCACCGCACGGACCGCGCACCAAGGACATAAGGTACAATCCTCAGTTGGCCAAACTTGGTCCTATGCCCAACTGGCACTCCATCGCGGTCGGCCTGAACTTGTGACTTCATCCTGATCCAGCACGGCCAGACACTGTCAGTTGACGGTTTGCGCCTTTTGGCGCTACTTTGATCCAAACCTTTAAAATTCACTGTCTCCAGGTCTACTGATAGGATTTTTGGTGTATTGGTTTGAATTTGTACTATTCTAATTGCTTTTTTGTTTTTCTTGTTTTGTGTTTTCACTTGATTACTAATTAAAGTGCAGCGTAAATACTTTACACATTGCCTGACTGCTTTTGAGCCAAGCTACCAGAGGGTTAATTAAGCACAGGGTAATTTAGTGACTTTTGTAGCTCATCTAACAAGGATTGTGGTTGTTGCCTGGGCAGGGTTTCGCCCCCTCAGCCAATAACCCAATTTCTCACACTGATGATTGCGTAACCCATGAAAACACTGCAGCAATAAGACCTGCAATGGAAAACACCAAGTAGAAAACATCACACACAACAAGGTTGTATTGAAAAAAGACTAGTAGAAAATACGTACAATAAAGATCAACATACAGCAAGCCTACATGGAAAAGTGCCTGAAGTAGAAAAGCACACACACAAAACAGCAATAAACAATGCAGACAAGACCAAGACACAGCATAGCTACGTGGAAACAAGCACAGGAGAAACCAATAGGTCGGCCGTGCATGTTGATTCTCCACTAAAACATTGGCAAAAAAAACAAGTGAAGTGAAAAAAACACAAAGACGTACTTATGGAATGTAAAACGTCCCTCGTGCACTGCAATGCAGGACTCAATAAAAGGCTGACACAGCAGACAGCCAGCAGCTGGGGGGAGACGTGCTCTTCTTTGAGATGAGCCAAACGCCACTCAATGTGTATTTTACAGAGTTAGTAACAACTGGTCGGTCATAAAGCTGTGCTGACAAGTGAAACCTAAAAGACCTACAGTGGAAAGCGCTGCAGTCTATAGAAATAGTCAGTATATGATTCATGTATTTGGAAAAAGGAGCTTGAACAGACAGAACTTTGAAGAAAGCGCATTCCTCAGGGGCACCCATGTGATACCGCAGTCCAGGAACAGCACACTGTGTGAAACGAATAAAGCTCTGATTTATGGGGTGGTGTAATTGGGGTTTTCAATGGAATGTGGAGTTTAGGGATGAACATGAAACAGGAGTTTCGTGTGGTGGGACTGGGTACTAAGGAATGTTAAATCTATTGTCGCCTGGTTCTTAAAATGTCATACGTCTGCACCTGCGGGTGTGCTCCGTCACAAGGGTGTGACTTACAGACATTCAGGCACTCAGCTTTACAGGAGCGGACCTGGGAAGCTGTGAGTGCTGCAGGTTAACTTCATCACTAGGGTGTGACTTACAGACATTCAGGCACTCAGCTTTACAGAAGCGGACCTGGAAAGCTGTGAGTGCTGCAGGTTAACTTCATCACTAGGGTGTGACTTACAGACATTCAGGCACTCAGCTTTACAGAAGCGGACCTGGGAAGCCATGAGTGCTGCAGGTTAACGTCATCACTAGGGTGTGACTTACAGACATTCAGGCACTCAGCTTTACAGAAGCGGACCTGGGAAGCTGTGAGTGCTGCAGGTTAACGTCATCACTAGGGTGTGACTTACAGACATTCAGGCACTCAGCTTTACAGAAGCAGACCTGGGAAGCCATGAGTGCTGCAGGTTAACTTCATCACTAGGGTGTGACTTACAGACATTCAGGCACTCTGCTTTACAGAAGCAGACCTGGGAAGCTGTGAGTGCTGCAGGTTAACGTCATCACTAGGGTGTGACTTACAGACATTCAGGCACTCAGCTTTACAGAAGCAGACCTGGGAAGCCATGAGTGCTGCAGGTTAACGTCATCACTAGGGTGTGACTTACAGACATTCAGGCACTCAGCTTTACAGAAGCAGACCTGGGAAGCCATGAGTGCTGCAGGTTAACGTCATCACTAGGGTGTGACTTACAGACATTCAGGCACTCAGCTTTACAGAAGCAGACCTGGGAAGCTGTGAGTGCTGCAGGTTAACGTCATCACTAGGGTGTGACTTACAGACATTCAGGCACTCAGCTTTACAGGAGCAGACCTGGGAAGCTGTGAGTGCTGCAGGTTAACGTCATCACTAGGGTGTGACTTACAGACATTCAGGCACTCAGCTTTACAGGAGCAGACCTGGGAAGCTGTGAGTGCTGCAGGTTAACGTCATCACTAGGGTGTGACTTACAGACATTCAGGCACTCAGCTTTACAGAAGCGGACCTGGAAAGCTGTGAGTGCTGCAGGTTAACGTCATCACTAGGGTGTGACTTACAGACATTCAGGCACTCAGCTTTACAGAAGCGGACCTGGGAAGCTGTGAGTGCTGCAGGTTAACGTCATCACTAGGGTGTGACTTACAGACATTCAGGCACTCTGCTTTACAGAAGCAGACCTGGGAAGCTGTGAGTGCTGCAGGTTAACGTCATCACTAGGGTGTGACTTACAGACATTCAGGCACTCAGCTTTACAGAAGCAGACCTGGGAAGCCATGAGTGCTGCAGGTTAACGTCATCACTAGAGTGTGACTTACAGACATTCAGGCACTCAGCTTTACAGAAGCAGACCTGTGAAGCCATGAGTGCTGCAGGTTAACGTCATCACTAGGGTGTGACTTACAGACATTCAGGCACTCAGCTTTACAGAAGCGGACCTGGGAAGCTGTGAGTGCTGCAGGTTAACGTCATCACTAGGGTGTGACTTACAGACATTCAGGCGCTCAGCTTTACAGAAGCAGACCTGGGAAGCTGTGAGTGCTGCAGGTTAACGTCATCACTAGGGTGTGACTTACAGACATTCAGGCACTCAGCTTTACAGAAGCGGACCTGGAAAGCTGTGAGTGCTGCAGGTTAACTTCATCACTAGGGTGTGACTTACAGACATTCAGGCACTCAGCTTTACAGAAGCAGACCTGGGAAGCCATGAGTGCTGCAGGTTAACTTCATCACTAGGGTGTGACTTACAGACATTCAGGCACTCTGCTTTACAGAAGCAGACCTGGGAAGCTGTGAGTGCTGCAGGTTAACGTCATCACTAGGGTGTGACTTACAGACATTCAGGCGCTCAGCTTTACAGGAGCAGACCTGGGAAGACATGAGTCCTGCAGGTTAACTCCATCACTAGGGTGTGACTTACAGACATTTAGGCACTCAGCTCAGCTTTACAGGAGCAAACCTGGGAAGCCATGAGTGCTGCAGGTTAACGTCATCACTAGGGTGTGACTTACAGACATTCAGGCACTCAGGTTTACAGGAGCAGACCTGGGAAGCCATGAGTGCTACAGGTTAACCTCATCACAAGGGTGTGACTTACAGACATTCAGGCACTCAGCTTTACAGGAGCAGACCTGGGAAGATACGAGTGATGTAGGTTAACTCCATCACTAGGGTGTGACTTACAGACATTCAGGCACTCAGCTTTACAGAAACAGACCTGGGAAGCCATGAGTGCTGCAGGTTAACTCCATCACTAGGGTGTGACTTACAGACATTTAGGCACTCAGCTTTACAGGAGCAGACCTGTGAAGCTGTGAGTGCTGCAGGTTAACGTCATCACTAGGGTGTGACTTACAGACATTCAGGCACTCAGCTTTACAGAAGCAGACCTGGGAAGCCATGAGTGCTGCAGGTTAACGTCATCACTAGGGTGTGACTTACAGACATTCAGGAACTCAGCTTTACAGAAGCAGACCTGGGAAGCTATGAGTGCTGCAGGTTAACGTCATCACTAGGGTGTGACTTACAGACATTCAGGCACTCAGCTTTACAGAAGCAGACCTGGGAAGATACGAGTGCTGCAGGTTAACTTCATCACTAGGGTGTGACTTACAGACATTCAGGCACTCAGCTTTGCAGAAGCAGACCTGGGAAGCTGTGAGTGCTGCAGGTTAACGTCATCACTAGGGTGTGACTTACAGACATTCAGGCACTCAGCTTTACAGGAGCAGACCTGGGAAGCTGTGAGTGCTGCAGGTTAACGTCATCACTAGGGTGTGACTTACAGACATTCAGGCACTCAGCTTTACAGAAGCAGACCTGGGAAGCCATGAGTGCTGCAGGTTAACTTCATCACTAGGGTGTGACTTACAGACATTCAGGCACTCAGCTTTACAGAAGCAGACCTGGGAAGCCATGAGTGCTGCAGGTTAACGTCATCACTAGAGTGTGACTTACAGACATTCAGGCACTCAGCTTTACAGAAGCAGACCTGTGAAGCCATGAGTGCTGCAGGTTAACGTCATCACTAGGGTGTGACTTACAGAAATTCAGGCGCTCAGCTTTACAGGAGCAGACCTGGGAAGACATGAGTCCTGCAGGTTAACTCCATCACTAGGGTGTGACTTACAGACATTTAGGCACTCAGCTCAGCTTTACAGGAGCAAACCTGGGAAGCCATGAGTGCTGCAGGTTAACGTCATCACTAGGGTGTGACTTACAGACATTCAGGCACTCAGGTTTACAGGAGCAGACCTGGGAAGCCATGAGTGCTACAGGTTAACCTCATCACAAGGGTGTGACTTACAGACATTCAGGCACTCAGCTTTACAGGAGCAGACCTGGGAAGATACGAGTGATGTAGGTTAACTCCATCACTAGGGTGTGACTTACAGACATTCAGGCACTCAGCTTTACAGAAACAGACCTGGGAAGCCATGAGTGCTGCAGGTTAACTCCATCACTAGGGTGTGACTTACAGACATTTAGGCACTCAGCTTTACAGGAGCAGACCTGTGAAGCTGTGAGTGCTGCAGGTTAACGTCATCACTAGGGTGTGACTTACAGACATTCAGGCACTCAGCTTTACATGAGCAGACCTGGGAAGATACGAGTGCTGCAGGTTAACTCCATCACTAGGGTGTGACTTACAGACATTTAGGCACTCAGCTCAGCTTTACAGGAGCAGACCTGGGAAGCCATGAGTCCTGCAGGTTAACTCCATCACTAGGGTGTGACTTACAGACATTCAGGCACTCAGCTCAGCTTTACAGGAGCAGACCTGGGAAGCCATGAGTGCTGCAGGTTAACTCCATCACTAGGGTGTGACTTACAGACATTCAGGCACTCAGCTCAGCTTTACAGGAGCAGACCTGGGAAGCCATGAGTGCTGCAGGTTAACTCCATCACTAGGGTGTGACTTACAGACATTCAGGCACTCAGCTCAGCTTTACAGGAGCAGACCTGGGAAGCCATGAGTGCTGCAGGTTAACTGCATCACTAGGGTGTGACTTACAGACATTCAGGCACTCAGCTCAGCTTTACAGGAGCAGACCTGTGAAGCTGTGAGTGCTGCAGGTTAACTCCATCACTAGGGTGTGACTTACAGACATTCAGGCACTCAGCTCAGCTTTACAGGAGCAGACCTGGGAAGCCATGAGTGCTGCAGGTTAACTCCATCACTAGGGTGTGACTTACAGACATTCAGGCACTCAGCTCAGCTTTACAGGAGCAGACCTGTGAAGCTGTGAGTGCTGCAGGGTCTCTGCCTACTTTGGGAATCCTTTTGAGTTCCTCTTCTGCACTTGACTGAAGACATGTTGCATGACACGTAAGCATTCTCTCTCACTCACGTGTTTCTCCTGTTTTGGGTATAGGCCCATGAAGCTACCTCTGTTGGTCTTTTCACTGAGCTCAAACCCTTGGGTATTACATTTCCTGCAGCTTTTAGGTCTGGCTTCACAGCTCAGCTGGCAGGTTTACCCATTGTTATAAAATCTTTTAAATATACAGAGAAAATATAGTGCCTCGGATCCGCCCAGAGCACTATTTCTTTTTCACGTCACGCTTACGGCATTTCTGGTGTATCATTCGGCGCCTATGGCGTGCTTGCATTGCAATCTGTGGGAGACTTTTTTACATCTCAAAAGCACACTGAATCCTCACACATGAAAGTATTTAACTCAACGATGCATTATTTACAGAAGTGGGTCATACTTCAAGTCAGACCGATTGGCTTTGGCACTTAAGTGGACTCACGCCGTTCCACCATTTGAACCCCTTGTGTGACTGCAGGACCCTGACTAGTGATGAGCAGGCTAAAGGGTTGTGTACTCCCGCAGCCATGTACGTGATACCTATGTGTGTAAAACAGGGGCTCAATACCTACACCTCCGTTCATGGATGTGCAGGGTTCGAATCCAGACGTTTACTAAGAAAGGTGGTGTGGGACACGGAGAAGAGTCTGGGCTCAAGCTGTTCGCGTGCTAATGAGGATAAACTTGACTGATGGCACTTTAATGGGGTTTACTGGTCTGCAAGCACTTTAAAGAGGATAGACTGGGCTGCTAGCACTTTAATGACGTTTACGGGGCTGCAAGCACTTTACAGAGGTTAGACTGGGCTGCGAGCACTTTAATGACGTTTACAGGGCTGCAAGCACTTTACAGAGGTTAGACTGGGCTGCGAGCACTTTAATGGGTCTGACTGAGCTGCAAGCACTTTACAGATATTAAACTTGGCTGCAAGCACTTTAATCAGTTTACAAAGGACTGATAGCATTTTAATGGGGTACAACTCTACTGCTAAAAGTTTACTACGGCTTGCCGGAAATGCTAACATTTTAATTGAGTTTGGACGGGACAGAGAACACTTTAAGGATATTACCACATCAATGTGTTTCATGTATTTACATTATAAGTTGTTAACTTGTTTTCTTGAAGTTAGAGAGAACTGCTAACACTTGAAGAGGTTACACAGGGCTGCTAGAACTTCAAGGAGGTTTCATTAATGGCTAGCACTTTAATGTGCTTACCCTGAAGGGCTAGTGGTTCAATCTGATTAGGCATATTAGCACTTTTTAGGTCTCGCCTGACCCAGCGCATGCGCTGATCTGGCGAGACATTTTGTGAGGGCTCCAAAAAGTGCTACCAGGCCAGCCTAGAGCCACAGTGCATGTGCGTGGGCGCGCGTGTCGTGCTTTACCGCAATTACTTTCACTTTCGCGGCCGCTTTGATGTTTGATCGCAGTCACTTTCGCGGCCGCTTTGATGTTCTCCATGAGGCTTCAATAGATTGCAGCGGTTAAAACAAGCATTGGCATAGCCAATAGGTCTCGCTTTTGGGACCTTATAAGTGTTTAGTTATGCAACTGTTGCATGGCTAAACACTTATAAGGTCCCAAAAGCGAGACCTATTGGCTATGCCAATGCTTGTTTTAGTTGAAATTGGACTGCTAGTATTTCGACAAGGTTAAACTAGCTTGCAACCCTTGGTTGTGAAGTTAGAACAGTGCTTAATTTGAGCTGCTGGTTGCTGTGGGGGCCACTGGCACTCATTTGTGGGTACCAGCACTTATTTAGTGTTTAATTTATAAAAAAAATCGAATTGCCAGGGCCCTCGTCAGGAGGCTACTACAGCTTGCACCACACATTGTCACTACCAGCAACGACAATGACACTACCAACAGATCTACTAACCATCGCACTCCTACTAGTCTGATTATTCAGACTACTCCTGGCCCCCAAAGCTATAAGAATGGCTTGGGCAGCGGGTAGTAGTCATGTTTAAAGTAAATTGAATAAATAAACAACTGTTGTGCTTATTTCTAAATTAGGCAAACAGCGCCACCATGTGGCAGACTGTCATAAGTGCCGATATTGACAATTAAGTGCCAGTGTCGAACACCAGAAACCACAGGCTCAAATTAAGCACTGATTTTTCTGCATCAGAGATTTACCAGAGGAATAAACAAACAAAGCACAAAGATGGAGGAGGAAAAATACAGAAAAAATGCCATAAAGGGAGAGAGCAGGAACCACCAAGAGTGAGATAGAGGAGCAGGGAGTGTCTTGTGGTGGATTAAAGAGTCATGAGGTGGATTCAAGACTACACACTCTTGGTATTGGGTGCGCCAACATGCAATCGCACCGGCCCGGGCTTCTGAGCAGAACTTGCGGCACTGGCACTTAATCTTTTACAAACTAAGCACTGATTCGAAGATCTGGAGATGGAAGTCTATTTGGACGTGCACGCTAACCCAAAAGCAGAGTAAATGGGGCTAGTAAATTAAGGTGTGTGTTCACCTTTGACGGTGTCACACACCCCTCGTCCCCCGGCCACATATGGTGATGTGTGTGCTATGGCTCAAAACAAACGTGTAAGGTGGAGACAGGGCTCATGGTGTAAACAAGCCTTACCTGAAGGGATCAGCTAAACTGACCATGCGGTTAACGGTACAAAAGAGGGTCATTAGCAGGTGGGAAGTTACCGGGCTTGGATGATCAGTTCAGGGTGAACTGTTCCTATAGGAGCAGAAATAAGGCAGATTTGCACTTTAGCTGGGTCTAATCGGAGGTAGCATGCTGTGCGAGAATACAGTGGCCTGGGAATGGCCCAAGTATTTACAAGTGGCTAAGATTAACTCAAGCACTCCACCCATCCCTTTTTTGTTACTTCAGTGCAACACCCTGTTGGACTTGGCCCTTCTGGCAAGTTCACCCCTAGAACTTTTTGCATTATCCTAGCCTTTTTCCTGTGTTGTACTAGTGGTTTTAGGCCTCTAGGCGCTTTCACACTGTGTCCCAGTGGAAAGCGCGTGCGCTCTGTGTATGGTTGAGTGAGACTGACCTGCCCTCCCATAGGAATGCATGGGGGATCTGAGTGACCATGTTAGTTCCTGATGCGTGGGGAGTACAGGGCCGAGTTTGGTATGTGCGAACTCGGGAGATTAAATGCTGCACGATGATGTGTGCGGCGTTACAGTGTCTAGTATAGAAGTGCCACTTCTAGACGCTGGCATAAATGTGCAGTGACTGTCTGGCTTGCGATTGGCTGGTGTGTCTGGCTCCAGGAGTCAGGATGGGTCTGCCCCAGTGGTGGGTGGAGAGAGCTGCATGTAGATGGGTGGGAGGAGTACACCTGGGACCTGAATAGGGCTGGGCTTTCCCCACACAATGCTGACTCCACCCCCTGTGGTGCGACGGATGACCCTGGCTTGTCCTGTGAATAGGGAGAGGGGCTGAGCAAAACAAAGTGCTCAAGAACCAGTTGCATCTGGTTCGCCCCTCCCCTGCACCTTGAGACAAAGGTAACATGTGTATAAAAAGAGGCTGTGTCCCCTTACAAAATGTTTTTTTTTTGGATCCTGACAGAGGGGGGCTTGCTGCTGGTGGGGCCCAGGAGGGACCGCCATGGGGGCTACCTCCCTGCTGGAGGGTCCTGTGTGCTGGCCCCTGGGCCCTACCTTGCCCCTTGGACGCCTTCAGGACCTTTTGGACCTTTTTGCTGGTCCTTTTACTCTGCCAAGGCTTAATACAGCCTTCTAGCGCCTGGGAGCGCTGAAATTGGGCTCCTGAAGGAGCACTGGAGCTCTGCAGCATGCTGCTGCCTATTGCCTGAGGGAATCCCTACTGGAGGGATTCCCCCGTAATGGCTGCCGAGCGGGAGCCCACCCCGCTTCATCTTTCTTCTAAATTGCGGGTGCCACCCCGATTCTGTTTACCTTAATTTGCGGGTGCCTACCCCGCATTATATTTTAATTTGCGGGTGCCCACCCCGCTTTATATTCCTTCGCGGGTGCACACCCCGCTGTGTATGCCGCCTATTGATCTTTAATTACGCGGGTGCCCACCCCGCATTGCCGCCAGGAACGTCGGTTTGGGACAGGGGCGGGTTGTTTTTAAGTGTCATTTCTGTGGAGATGTGTTTCTGGATTCACCAGTAAGGGTGGGATCCAGTGGTGGCAGCAGATGTGTGTCCAGTGCATGTATTCCCATTCCCAGTTCCCGGGGTAGTGGTACCTGTGTCACGTGGTGGTCAGGTTGAGAAATCAGGGGCGGTAGAAACTGTCTTACTAGTCTGGGGGGTGTGTGTATGTGGATGAATGATGTGAGTTCTCTGAAATAAGGAGCTTGCTGAATACTTTGGTGTGAGTTCTCTGGGATAAGGAGCTTGCTGGTTGATGGGGTGTGAGTTCTCTGGGATAGGGAGCTTGCATTGGGGAGTGATTCCAAAAGGAGTGGCTGAGGTGTCTTCCAGCCCAGCGTGGTGGAAGAGGTTCAGAGTAGCCCAGCTAGGTCTCGGTGTAGGGGCTCACGGCCTGTCTCTGCGGAGAAGGAGTGGGTGGGACTGCGTGTCTCCAGGTGCCCGAAACCCAGTGTCAGGGCCTGGATGGTTTCTTTAGGGAACATCAGGTCGGGGGCCTAGGCTGTACCAATAGGTCATTTGAGGAGGATCTCCCAGTGTCTAGAGGACGTGGAGTGTCTGTAATCAGAGCTCCAGTAGTCCTGGTGTCTGGCGGTACCGCTCCAGTTGGGAGGGTGCGGAAGTCCAGAGGGAGGGGTGAGAGGGGGAGGGATTACCCAGTGGGAACCAGTAGGTCAGGGACCAGCCGGGATGGCTGAGTCGCCACTGAGTGACCGTGGTGTCGCCACTTCTGTCCTGGGGGGTCTGCACGCACTGTCAGATGGACAGGAGGTTGTGAGATCAGCGCCAGGCAGACTGTCACACGACCCATTAGTTATGTGTCACCCTCGTTAAGTCCTGGTTCGCCAGGCATCTGACCAAAGGGTACGTCCCTCGGTTGGGGAGCCAGTAGTCGGTGTTTCCGGATCTGGACATAAGGGCGGCTGTAGTCCTGAGGGCAGGTGGGGCTCATCTTAAGTGAAGAGACCCTGCTCTACAGTGGAAGGGGGTGCAGAGGGAGGGAGTCCTCGCCTTTGACCCCTTGGATTCCAGGTGGTAGACCAGTTGATAGAGAGTGGTCCTGAACTGGTGGGAGAGTTGTGTTCTGGTGGGTGCTTCCCTGGGAGGGTGCGGAACCCCAGAAGTAGAGGTAGGGTGGGGCATTCTTGCCCGTGACCTCTGGTCAGCCTGAGGGTGCGGACCCTAGGTTGAAGGATCAGTGGCAGTTGGGAACTACACTGAGAGGGAGAGTGGAGAATGGCTTGTATACCAGGGGTTACTACCCCCCACTCTGGGTTTGGCAAGGACCAGTGGTATCTGGGTGGCCTAGGGCCTGGTCCTGGCCGTGGACAACTAGGTAGTACCAGTGGGGTAGCCTAGTTGGGCCTGAGTTCTTTTCGATAGTTTTTTTTTCCAGATGGAACCACGTTGATTCAGAATGGCGTAGAAATGGAGGGTGTCCCTGCAGTGCGGGCCTGCGTCCGTGTTTTATCGCCCCAAGCAGAAGCCAGCATTGTGTGTATGCCGCCTATTGATCTTTAATTACGTGGGTGCCCACCCCGCATTTCCGCCAGAAGAAGATCACCGCTGCCGGCCCGATCGAAAACCGGAAGCCAGGCACGTCGGTTTGGGACAGGGACGGGGCCTCGCCGTCATTTCCCCCGACCGGGAGAAAGCGTCCCGGAAGACTGTGCCTGCCTCGCGGGGCTCCCGTGAGTTGAAGGAACCCCGCGTATGTCTCAAGTCCCGGGTCCCAGGAGGGGGCCCGGGTGAAAGGAGCAGTGCTGCTGCAAGAGAGGCGGGAGCCCACCCCGCTCTCGCGACCAGAGGAGAGAGCCCCGCCGCCGCCGGAGTGTCAGGAGCAGCGCCTGAAGAGCCCGGTGAGTGGGGCTGTGTTTGGTGTCCGGGGAGGGGTTTGACCGAGTCCCCCCAGGCTGCCGAAGCCCCGAGAGTGCCAGTGGAGGCACGGTACTTGAGCGGCCCCGCCTGCCAGAGGGCCGCTCCAACGGCGGGGCCAGCATGTGTTGTCTAAGAGCCTAGACGGCTCCAACGCGGGGCATATTTGTTTAAGAGCCCGAGTCAGGCTCCAACGCGGGGGAATATTTGTTTAAGAGCCCGAGTGAGGCTCCAACATACGGGGGCATTCCTTTGGTGATAAGAGCGGCCCCGGAAGGCAGCGGGCCGCTCCAACGTTGTCCCGGGGGCAGATTGGTGTTTTCGAGCCCACGAGGCTCCCATGCTGTGTTGGGCACATTTCCCCTGCCGATCTAGAGCCAGAGAAGGCTCCCACGCCGGGCATCATGTGTGGTTTAGAGCGCTAGTGCGCTCCAACGAGTGACATACTGTTTTAAAGGCACAGTGGTGCCCAGGCTCATTTCCACAGCTGCCCAGCACTTAGTGGGCAGCTGCAACGTTTAGGTTGTGGCCCTTTGCGCTTTGCCTTGACTGCGTGCGCAGTCCAGCCCTGACTTTGTGGACAAAGGGCGTTTGAGCCCCTGAAAGGCCAAGTTGGCCTGGGGACCGTTTTCTTGTGTTGTGCCCTCACCTAGGGTACATGTTATTTTTAACAGGTATACTTTTGCGCAATGTGCACTGCCTTTATGCATATATTGATGCTTATGGTGTTAGGAAATGTACGGTGTATAGTATGTTTTGCGCACCCTGTATTTTATACCTCTAGATAGGATTTCTGCCTAGGAGGTTGTTTTACCTGTTTAGGTTTCTGTTAGGGAGATAATACTTCCCTGTGCGATATACGCTCCTAGTGTAGTTATACTTAGGTGGGGAGGTCTAATGCGTTAGACTAATGAGAAATTGCATAATGTGTTTATGCCCCTGTGATGGATGCAGGATAGGTTTTATACCTGATGCTAGTGTGATGACGCTGAGGTCATTATTGCGTCAGTAGTTACTGGTTGTGCTCTACCGTGCTAATTTGTGTTTCCATGGGTATATGTTCTACATTTACTATTGGTGATTTGTGCTAATTCTGACAGTGGCCCATGTGGTCCTGTCTTGTGTAAATAGTCCCTTGTAAAAGTCTGCCCAGTGCCAGTTGGCACAGAGTAAATTGTGTGAATATTATCTAATGTGTTTTGGTATAATACAAAAGCTATTTTTATATATAACCTTGTGTGGAGTTTCTTTTGTGGTGGGCCTTGGGTGTTGTTGCTGGGTGCACACGCAAACGCTTTACACATTGCCTCCGGAATAAGCCTGACTGCTCGTGCCAAGCTACCAAGAGGGTGAGCAGGGGTTATCTTTGGCGTGTAACTCCCCAGCCCTGACTAGAGTGGTGGTTTCTGCCTGTCTTTGGCGCAAGCCCTAGCCAACCAGAAATCCCATTTCTAACACACCCTAAGTGCAACGGATATGCTTAGGCGCGAGTTCCATGCACAGTGCCCCTGGAACCAAACTGTGCCCGACTGAAGAGGCTCAAATTGGCCAAAACCGGTCTTGGGCGGCCTGTGTTTTGGTTCAGAGAGGACCTGGCCTGGCGGCTCAGGCTGGACTGCGCCTATTGGAGCAGGGTCATGGCTGATTTGCAAATGGCTGACTACATACCAGTGTGTGAGATTGATGCAAGCATTCCATCCATCCCTTTGTAGTCTGTGTGGCCCAGAGGGCATCGTGTCCTCCAATCCCTGAGTCTCTGCTTCTCCCCTTCCAAAGTCAATCTAGTTTAAAGGATGCACAGCGGAGTAACCTCTGCCCGGACCCCGAGGAGCGACCGTCTCCCCCTAGACACTTACCAGCCTGGAACCGTTCTAACCCGGGTCTCAGGGAAAGGGCGCCAACCGGACCTTGATAGACGTCCAACTTAAACTGGACCAGTGATGTATTTCAAGTACTCCTCAGGACCTAATAGTGGGCATTTATTGATTATCCTAGACAAGGTATATTTCGTATCCTGACATTGACATATCACTTGCTTTCTATTTTCCAATATTTAATATATGCAAATAAGAGAAAGCCGAAGGGTAAATAAACTTGGATAACAAGTAACAGCACTTTAATAAGAGGGTTCTAGGCAGCTAGCGCTTCGAAGAGGTTAAATGGCACTGCTGCTATTTTCGTGAGGTGAGACTGATTGGTTTCATTTGAATGATATTGCACGGGCCTGCCATCGGCTTGATGTGATCAGACTGAAGTGCTAGCACGTTAATGAGGTGAGTGTGCACTGACAGCACTTCAAGGAGGTTATATTGAACTGATGGTACTTTATTGAGCGTACACTTGACGAGTATTGTTTTCACAAGTTTAAACTAAACTATTAGCACTGTAATGAGATTAGACAGGCCTGCTAGCACTTTAAATAGCTTAGTCAGCACTTCAATAAAGTTAGATTGAATTAATATCAGTTTATTTATCTTAGATTGAACTGCTAGAAAATGAGTGAGGTTACAATGGGCTGGTAGCACTTTAACGCCATCAGACGGGACTGCTGGGACTTTAAATAGGTTTGACTGGTTGCTAGCTCTTTAATGAGGTTAGCCCAAATGGCTAACACTTTAATGTAATGTGACTAAACGACTAGCAGATTGAGCTTAGACTGAACTTCTATCACTGTCTACACTGACTATAACAATGAGTTTAGATTTGACTGCTAGCTAATATTGTCGAGTGGTTTCACTGGACTGATAGCACTTTACTGATGCTAGTCTAGACAGCTAGCATTTTATTGTGATTGGACTAACTCTTAGCACTTTTATACGTTAGACTTGATAGCTAGCACTTTAATGAGGTTGGATTGGGCTGCTAGCAATCTAATAGGTTAGACTGGACAGCTAGCACTTTAATTTGGTTGGACTGGACTGCTAGCACTTTAATTAGATAAGAGTGGGCTGCTAGCTCTTTAGTAAGTTAGACTGGACTTCTAGCACTTCCGCGAGGTTGGACTGGACTGTTAGCACTTTAATGAGGTTGGCATGGGCTGCTAGCACTGTAATAAGTTAGACTGGACTGCTAGCACTTTAATGAGGTTGGACTAGGCTGCTAGCACTGTAATACGTTAGACTGGACTACTAGCACGTCAATGAGTTTGGACTGGGCTGCTAGCACTTTAATAAGTTAGACTGGAATGCTAGCACTTTAATGAGGTTGGATTGGGCTGCTAGCACTGTGATAAGTTAGACTGGACTGGTAGCGCTTTAATGGGGTTGGAATGGGCTGCTAGCACTTCAATGAGGTTGAACTGGGCTGCGAGCACTCTAATAAGTTCGGGTAATGACTTGCTTTGCCGGCAGATAAATGCAGTTGTGAATCGATAACTTCACTAACGTTTTTTTTTTTGTATTTTTGAGGCTAGTAATAATCTTGTGTTTAAAAGTGTGTATTATTTATTGATATTTTGCACTGGTACAGGTTCGACCAATACACTTGGACTGTTTGCAAACTCACCATCACTAGTGGTCTGTTCACGCTCGGCTGCAGTGCATGCACTTCGCGGACACCAAGGCTTGACTAGTGCGCTCTTGTGTGTTGCTCTTTTATTGGGGGAGCCGCTTTCAGAAAGTCCCGATTTCAGCCTTAAGGATCCCTCCGTGAAACCGACAGAGGACGTTAATTCCTCTTGTTGGGGGAGTTCTACGTTCTTGGGGTGCACGTCTGGCTGCGACAGTCTGATGACTGTTCACAATCACGAGTTAAGGGCGGGGGCGAGATTGTGGTATTGCTGTGTGCGGTATCGTGTGAAAGGAGGTGGCCATCCCCAACCTCCTATGTGTATGTAAGGGTAAGGACTGACGTCATACTTTACCACACCACGAGAGCTCCCACGGACGGTCTCACCAAGGGCAGCAGTAAGTGCCTCCCCAACGGGATGTGGGGTGGAACACCCCCATATTTCATGGGGGTGGGAGGAAATAATTCGCCGAGTGGGGAAAGATACTTTCCGTGTAGAGATGCTACCTGTGTTAATGTATGTGTCAGGGCCATTTGCGAACATCAACTATAGTGCCTGGTTGCAGGCGCGCAACACCAATTGGGCTCACCGGGCTTCAGCCCCCCCCCCCCCCCCCCATGTGTCAGCCCGGCTGAGACAGCCTCGCGGGCTGGCGTCCGTCTAATTGCAGCCGGACCCGAATACTTCACAGATTTTTAAAAGACCATTTACTCGTTAATGAGGCTTTTGTTGTGTTTTCACCCCTTCTTACAGCCACTCTGCCTATGGCTGGAGACTTAGCCCCCCCCCCCCCGAATTCTTTTTCAGCCCCACTCCCCACCCGAAATGTGTCTCCAGTTGCCCGCCTGCCTGGTTGGGAGTTTATGGGGCATATTTACTACATTGAAGCGCAACGCAGCGCCACGAAGCAAAGGTGCAGCGCTGCTGGCGCTACGGATAGAAAGCAGCGCGGAGCCATATTCACTACAGACAGCTTGTGTGCTCGACGACCCGGCTCCGCATGCCGCGCACACACCTTTCAAAGGTGCGCCCACGACGGCTAGCAAAGGTTTCCACCCGGCACGATCCCTTCCAGAGCAACATCCGTAAGACACTTTAATCGACATTTCCCACATTGGACGTGTGCGGTTCGTAAAAGGAGCGAAAGTGCAGGGGAATAAATACAATTCTCCCACTTAATGCCTCCCACAAAAGATGCGCTGGTTTTGACGCAAAGCGAGGTTGTTGCTAGCATACGAGTGAACCCCGAGACTCAATAGGGACCTGGGGTACAGAAGTAAGGGAAGGAAAAGGTACCCCTGCTCCAATGTTATTCACAGACTGCATACATTTCATTGAAATGGCCGCTACATTTGCACAGACTGACAGTTTTACTGGTAGCGCCATATAACCCGCAAAAAACTAATGTGTGGAACTCGAGATTCTGTGAATATTTGTGACTTGTGCTCCCATCATCAAGTGTTTTGATTGGTTTTTAATCCTAATAAACTTTCTGTTTCCAGCACACTTCCGAATTACAAAAAAAGTGCTTCGTTTTCGCTTTCCTAACTGCTGGGCGCACACAGTTCATTTGCAGGTATTTTACATGTTGTTGTGCATTGAAGCAAACAGCACCCTACATTGTCACACAATTCACTTTAAAAACTCTTCCCACTATGCAGCCAGAAAGAAAAGTGAACACCAATCCCTTGTTAAACGAATAAAGCAGCCTGACCTTTGACCTTATGTTTGAAACTCTGGCAAACGTGACAAGTTAAACACAAAATTTAAAGGCATCTTTAACTACTGCGACTTTCCTGACCCACAAAAAATCAGCTGCGGACCCCCAATGGGTCACAACCTACAGTTTGGGAAACTGTGTGCCAGCAGAGGGGAGAGCTCGGGAATACATCATATTGTTGTAAATATGACCCATCCCTAGGCTTTGACAGTAACACAGCCCCGCGCAGCCAAATGGCGCGCGGCACGGCTCTGTGCTACTTTCTTGTAAATACGGCCACTGTGCTTAGACTAACTCTAAACCTTTACCCACCTTGCACGTGTGCTGCACACGTGTGCTGTACAGTGCAGCACACATGCAAGGTCAGAAAAGAAAGGAGAAGTAAAACTTTTCTCCGTGATAGCGCCTGGTTGAAGAGGGAGCTATTTTTTTTACACAGAACCCTACTTCTTTTAGTAAATAGGGTTTCGTGTCACAAACCTCGGCTGGTTGCATGGGAACGAACGCTCAGGCTCAACCCTTGGTACGGCCCCTTGGCGCTAAGTTATGCAAAGCAGCGCTATGGCTACTTTCACGTGATTTTCTAGAGCAAAAACAAGTTTTGGGCTGGAAAGTGAATGAGAAAAAAAAATTGTGTCAGTTTGTGTTACTTTTGTGACGCAAAACGGCACTAAATATTAGTGCATATACCCTCACCTTACCTGTACTAGATGTGCCTTGAAACGATTTAACTCGCTTTGTGAGCTATAGGAAAAGGGAAGCTGTTGTTGCTCGGTCTGTTTCAAGTGATAGATTTATGATGTGCTGGTGAACCCTGCACATCCCCTTCCTCTCCTGCACACCCACCCCGGGTGGACCCCGCGCTTCCAGTCCATCCGGGTGGGTGGTATACAAAGTGAAGAATGAAGCAATGGGTTAGGAGACAGGACAGGAGGGGGCACACAAACCTCGATGCCTTCGAGAGCCTGATCCGGTCGGGACAGAGCGAGACACCAGAGGCTCTCAAACCCGAGAGGCTGACAGAATGCCACCTGTCAGGCTTGTGCATTGAAGGCCGTTAGGTCTGGGGCAGAGTCAGTCTCATGTCAGGCAGCGGGGATCACTTAGAGCTGCGATGACAGAAAGATCTCTTGAACGCCAGTCGGGCCCCTACCGGCCTTTCAGAGAGTGCAGCCTCGCAAGGACCGTCTCCCCGCTGCTGGTGGAGAGGCCAGTCCGCCTCGGCGCGCCAGGACATCTCTCCAGAGGGCGCCTTGATGTGGCAGCGCTATTTATAATCCGCCAGCGGGCCCATTTTTAGAAGAAAACTACAGGGCACGAGCGAGTGTGGTTAAAAGCCATCCTTCCGTAACCACGCTGAGGTCTGTGGTGAGTGGGTCTGTGCCAAGGGCAGGCTCGACTGGCAGGTCTGTACCGCAGAGGGATGGCGCTGCGTGCCTGGTGATACGGAGAACAGGGGCCGGGGTGGGGGGGTTGATAAAAATACTGTGTGTATCACAAGATTTCAAGGCCCTGCCTGGTGGAGGAAGAACTGAAGACCACAGTGGTCTGGACACACAGTTATAAAGAGAAGAGAAAAGGAACTCCAGTTCATGCCACATAAATAGTAGAAACCACATAAATGTGCAATATTTGATGAGGCGCAGCTCAAGCCGCAAGAAAAAGTGGGAGGCTTCAAGAGGGCATTTTTGTTGTAGCCGAAAGTATCTCAACCATGCAGACAGCATGGATTAGCAGGGGTTGGGGTGAGGCCGAATCACAGAAACCAGGATGTGGTGAGCAGGAGGCGTAAACAAGCCCATGGATCAGAATTATATGGCTGATTCGGATTGAAATATTGATCATTCTCCCACCTCGCTGCTAAGACATGGAACACCGTCCCCATCCACCTGCGACAGACCCCGGACCTGCTGACCTTCAGGAGACTTCTCAAGGCCTGGAACACCCTCCCCATCCACCTACGACAGACCCCGGACCTGAGGAGACTTCTCAAGGCCTGGAACACCGTCCCCATCCACCTGCGACAGACCCTGGACCTGAGGAGACTTCTCAAGGCCTGGAACACCGTCCCCATCCACCTGCGACAGACCCCGGACCTGCTGACCTTCAGAAGACTTCTCAAGGCCCGGAACACCCTCCCCATCCACCTACGACAGACCCCGGACCTGAGGAGACTTCTCAAGGCCTGGAACACCCTCCCCATCCACCTGGGACAGACCCCGGACCTGAGGAGACTTCTCAAGGCCTGGAACACCGTCCCCATCCACCTGCGACAGACCCCGGACCTGCTGACCTTCAGGAGACTTCTCAAGACCTGGAACACCCTCCCCATCCACCTATGACAGACCCCGGACCTGAGGAGACTTCTCAAGGCCTGGAACACCGTTCCCATCCACCTGCGACAGACCTCGGACCTGAGGAGACTTGTCAAGGCCTGGAACACCGTCCCCATCCACCTGGGACAGACCCCGGACCTGAGGAGACTTCTCAAGGCCTGGAACACCCTCCCCATCCACCTGCGACAGACCCCGGACCTGAGGAGACTTCCCAAGGCCTGGAACACCATCCCCATCCACCTGGGACAGACCCCGGACCTGAGGAGACTTCTCAAGGCCTGGAACACCGGCCCCATCCACCTGCGACAGACCCCGGACCTGAGGAGACTTCTCAAGGCCTGGAACACCCTCCCCATCCACCTGCGACAGACCCAGGACCTGCTGACCATCAGGAGACTTCTCAAGGCCTGGAACACCCTCCCCACAGAGCTCCGACAGACCCCGGACCTGAGGAGACTTCTCAAGGCCTGGAACACTGTCCCCATCCACCTGCGACAGACCCCGGACCTGAGGAGACTTCTCAAGGCCTGGAACACCGTCCCCATCCACCTGCGACAGACCCCAGACCTGAGGAGACTTCTCAAGGCTTGGAACACCGTCCCCATCCACCTGGGACAGACCCCGGACCTGAGGAGACTTCTCAAGGCCTGGAACACAGTCCTCATCCACCTGCGACAGACCCCGGACCTGCTGACCTTCTGGAGACTTCTCAAGGCCTGAAACACCGTCCCCATCCACCTGCGACAGACCCCGGACCTGAGGAGACTTCTCAAGGCCTGGAACACAGGCCCCATCCACCTGCGACAGCCCCGGACCTGAGGAGACTTCTCAAGGCCTGGAACACCGTCCCCATCCACCTGCGAAAGACCCAGGACCTGCTGACCTTCAGGAGACTTCTCAAGGCCTGGAACACCCTCCCCACACAGCTCCGACAGACCCCAGACCTGAGGAGACCTGCGACAGACCCCGGACCTGAGGAGACTTCACAAGGCCTGGAACACCCTCCCCATCCACCTGCGACAGACCCAGGACCTGCTGACCATCAGGAGACTTCTCAAGGCCTGGAACACCCTCCCCACAGAGCTCCGACAGACCCCGGAACTGAGGAGACTTCTCAAGGCCTGGAACACTGTCCCCATCCACCTGCGACAGACCCCGGACCTGAGGAGACTTCTCAAGGCCTGGAACACCGTCCCCATCCACCTGCGACAGACCCCAGACCTGAGGAGACTTCTCAAGGCTTGGAACACCGTCCCCATCCACCTGGGACAGACCCCGGACCTGAGGAGACTTCTCAAGGCCTGGAACACAGTCCTCATCCACCTGCGACAGACCCCGGACCTGCTGACCTTCTGGAGACTTCTCAAGGCCTGAAACACCGTCCCCATCCACCTGCGACAGACCCCGGACCTGAGGAGACTTCTCAAGGCCTGGAACACAGACCCCATCCACCTGCGACAGCCCCGGACCTGAGGAGACTTCTCAAGCCTGGAACACCGTCCCCATCCACCTGCGAAAGACCCAGGACCTGCTGACCTTCAGGAGACTTCTCAAGGCCTGGAACACCCTCCCCACACAGCTCCGACAGACCCCAGACCTGAGGAGACTTCTCAAGGCCTGGCTGTTCGAGCAGTAGCAGCTACCATCCCCCCCCCCCCCTTAGCACCTTGAGACCCTCATGGGTTAGTAGTGCGCTCTCCAAATGCTCTGATTGATTGATCCAAAAATGCTGCACCCCTCGCCGCGTGCCGCTATATCATGAAGGCACGCAGATGTGCGGTTAAGGGTAGTAAGTCTGTATTTCCTCCGCTGGCAATGTCCCCGAGACGATATTTGTGTACGCTGATTATTTTGACCACAATATAATGATATGAACCCTTGGATCTGACTAGAAAGCAAAGTTAACAGTCGTCTTTTTTTGTACATATTTACAATTCGAGGCACTTGGCAATACAGTGATCTGCCCACAATCACACATTTTTGTAGTCAAGCGCCGAAACTTACATCCTGGCAATCAGCGCTAAACTCACCAAAGGGCTCATGCCCAGTACAGCGGCATTTGACAACTTTTGTGGGAAACACTGAACTGAGCTCCCAAAGTTTAACAAGAAAACCATTCCCAATAACAGGCGCAACCAGCGCGGAGGCACCACTTCCAGGGGGGAGGGGGGGGGGGGCATTCTCGGGGTGCAGCGCCCCTTTATTCATTTATTTATTTTATTTTGAAGGTTTTATATAGCACTGGCTAGACCCAGAGGAATCAGAGCGCTTTACAAGATAAGGATAGTATAGGGCACATAGGGTATAAAAGCATATGAAAGGTGGTGCAACAAAAATGTGAAATATACAAAGTACAAACATGAGCATTATACAAAACCAGATAAATAAACAGGGGCAGGAGCTATACATTTAAGTAATTAGGTAAATGGTGAAACAGGAGAACAGGGTATATATTACTGAACAAATATCGTGTGATAGATAAGAAATCATGAGTAGGACACAGGTTAGGAACCCCAATAATAATTGAGGAGGTGGGTTTTGAGGTCTTTTTTGAAACTAGAATAGGAGGGATTACAGCGCAGGTTTTTGGGGAGGGTGTTCCAGATAATAGGGACATTGCCAGAGAAGGAGCGAGATTGTGTATCTTTCTTTTTATGCAGAGGTGGGATTAGGATTAGGGTGTTGGTGCTTCTCAGAGGTGGAGTGGAGCCCGCAGTGTGGAGTTTCTTTGAGAGGTAATTCAGAGTGTTTTGGTGGAGGACTTTATGAGTAATGCAGGCGGTTTTGTAGGCAGATCTGCCGTCGATAGGGAGCCATTTAAGAGATTTGAGAGCCGGGGATATATGAGCACAGCTTTGATTGGAGCTAGGTGTACCTTGGGGATTCCATTGAGGATGGCATTACCATAATCAATACGTGACAGAACAAGCGACTGAACTACGAGTTTGAAATCATCGGTGGGTATGAATGGTTTAATTTTCTTGAGGTGACGGAGAGTGAAGAGGGCTCCTTGGGCAGAGTTTTTGATGTGAACATTAAGGGTTAGGGTGTTGTCGATAGTGATGCCAAGAGATTTGACGGAGTTGGACAGGGTGAGTGAGCAATTGAGTGCATTGAGGTCAGGGATCCATGATTGAATGGGTAGAGGGTTATTTTTGGGGGAGAAGAGAATGGTTTCGGTTTTGTTAGGGTTGAGTTTGAGATGATTGGAATGGAACCAGGTTTGGATCTTGGTAAGGGTGTTGTTCAGGTGTAAGATGTCAGCATGAGTTTCAATCTTGTAATAGATTTGGGTGTCATCGGCGTAGAGGTGGTAATTTATGCCTGCTTGGTTAAGAATGAGGGTGAGGGGTTCCATAAAGAGGTTAAAGAGGGAGGGAGAGAGAATAGATCCTTGGGGGACTCCAAGGGAGTCAGGAGTGGGGGTAGAGAGACAGTTTTGAATTTTGATTTGCTGAGTACGGTGTTGTAGATAAGAGATGAACCATTTGTAGGCGGTGCCATTAAGGCCGAAACGGTTCCTAAGCACATTAAGTAAAGCTGAATGGTTGACTGTATCAAAAAGTATAAGAAGGCAGGTCTCGCCATTGTCAAGTGATTGATGGATGTCATCTGTGACATTGAGCATTGCCGTTTCGGTGCTGCAGCCTTTTCTGAAGCCAGATTGAATGGGGTCGAGAAGGTTGAAATTTTCTATGTGTTTGTCTAGTTGTAGTAGGACACATTTTTCAAGTACCTTTGAGAGAAGGGGGAGGTTAGTGATGGGGCGGAGATTATTTAGGTCATTGGGGTCAGCATTGGGGTTTTTGATTATGGGCGAGATTTGACCAAGCTGAAGGGAGGAGGGGACACAGCCCGTGGGGAGAGAGGTGTTGAGGATTTTGGTCCAGAGTGGGGTGATGATGTGCTTCAGGGCAGGGACGAGGTTGGAGGGTACGGGGTCTTTTGTGTGGGAGGACGGTTTAAGATTGCCAATTATATTGAGGACTTCAGGCTCAGTGACGGGGAAAAGTTGAGCAAGGAGGCATTGTTCTTAAGTTGAGATTTAGGGGAGTTGGTTACTGGAGATGTCTGACATTCGGAAGCGCACCTGTGCAGCACTTAGGGCCCGGCACTTATTCTGTTACAAATAAAGCACTGGCTGGACATGTTTATAGTTGTGTTGAATGGATTTCTATAGCGCTGTGAAGTGCGACAGACAGACCCTTCGAGGTGCTTGACACACTATCAGAGCACACGTGCAGACTGTTAGTGGGATGATGCAGAAGTGACTGTAAATAAACAGACCCTCCTCACCTGGGTGGTCGCGGGGCCCAGCGTCGCTCCCCTGCACCTGCGCACAGAAGAGAAAAGGCGTTGAGATTGGGAAAACACAGCGCTTGGAAATCCATGCTGCCAGGGGATATAAAGCGCCTCGAGTTTCGTTACCTGGTACAGCAGGGGGCTGAAGAGGAGGCACTGCAGAAGCAACAGTTTGTCCATCCTAGGAGTCGCAGCTGACACTTTAGCCTGAACCCAGGGCCTCTCTAATGCCTCCCTTGGGATGGAGGTCCCTCCGCGGAGCTCTCCTCCTCCGCGTAAAATCCGCGTTAGACGGTGCGGTGTTTGCGCCAGTCCCTCACACCAGCGCTCCGGGCGGACTGGCCGAGCTCCTGGAACAGGAAGTTCTGCGGAGACCCAAAGGCAGCAATCAGTCCGCCAATAACTTACAAGAAAAGTAAATACAAGTTTAAAAACAAATAAACGCGTAATGATAAAACCAGCAGTTACATTCCAGGGCGCGCAGTATCCAGTGCCCGGAGTCCCCCAAAGTCAGCCTCCGATGGCCCCGTGTGGTTTCAGCGCTCGATGAATGATGATAACATGGCCTTGGTCTCACTCCCCAGTACTTTCACTGTCACTCCTTCACTCCTTTTCGTTTCTCGGTATTTCCCTTTCGAGAGCCTGTGATGAACTCAGTTTGCGCCCAGTTGTGGGTCCAACAGAGGGAAATAAACTCCAGGGTATTAAACTTGCAGTTTCTCCGGAACGTCCTTGGACTCGTCCTGTGGGGTTTCAGCTCGAGTCCAGTTTCGGGGTCCGAGGGTGGAACGGACTCCAGAGTTTGTTGAAAGTCTGCAGACTGCCGGTGTCCCCTGGATCCCCTCCGTGGCACCCCACGCGCTCCCCCTCTCTCCCTCACGTGCACCTCTAGCCCGGACCTCTGGTGGACGAAGCCAGCTCTCCCACCCTAAACTCTTCTCCTCCTCCCCACTTCACAGCCCGCCCCTCACTGGGTCCTAACACCGCCGCTCAGGGTGACGGCTTCGGTCCGGCATCCTTCGGAGGTGTGCGCTGGAGATAGAGCCCTGCGCTCTGCCGACACTTCCTCTTCTCTTGTGCAGTCTGCGCGCTGCAGCAGGGCGTGTGGCTTGAACTTCCCCCGTCCCCATATAACGTGGCTTGTTATGAGTTTTGCCGACAAGTGGCCATTCATCAGGGAAAAAGTCCAGCCCCCCTCCCAAGTTTTCCTCGGTCGGTTGATTTGGGGATGAAATAAGTTGGTGAAAGGGTGCCTCGAGGCGCTCCAATGAGCCCTAGGAAATGTTTTAAAACAGCGCTTGTTGCTTAGATCAAGCCAGTGCTCTGAGGTTTCCAGACGCTTCCAGGACTGGAAATGTGGCCAACGATTGGTTTGAAGGCTCATATTTGCAGTCATTTATGAAGCTGCAGGGCGGGAGGTGGGGGGCCGACAGCGCCCCTCTTCTATTTCTAACCAGGCAAACTCGGTCACAGAACACCAGACTGGCACACTCCCTGGCCATACTTAGGAGCAATGTCCATCGCTGGCCCTTTCATCACTCAAAGAGGCAGAGAGTCGCACTGGACTGACAGGACTGCTTTGCACTTTTTTTTTTGACCAGTTCGAAAGCCCAGCAGGAACCAGAACATTTACACCTATCTATTGTCTCTTAAAAATGCGCCCAGGACATCCCCCCTGTGGGAGTCCCTAACTGAGCTTCCCTGCCCCTGTCTCCTGTGCAGAAGGTCTCCCCATGCTTCAAAGGGTCGGTGAGCAGTGTCTGACCTGGGCTTTGGCCCACTGTGCCGGCCACTGCCCCCGGGTATGGTGCACTGTGCCGGCCAATGCCACCGGGTATGGCCCACTGTGCCGGCCACTGCCCCAGGGTATTATGGTGCACTGTGCCGGCCACTGCCACCGGGGTATGGCACGCTGTGCCGGTCACAGCCCCTGGGGTACGGCGCACTGTGCCGGCCACTGCCCCCGGGACATGACCCACTGTGCCGGTCACAGCCCCTGGGGTACGGCGCACTGTGCCGGCCATTGCCCCCGGGACATGGTCCACTGGACTGGCCACTGCCCCCGGTGCACGGCCCACTGTGCCGGCCACTGCCCCCGGGACATGACCCACTGTGCCGGTCACAGGCCCTGGGGTAGGGCGCACTGTGCCGTCGACTGCCCCCAGGACACTGCCCACTATGTTGGCCACTGCCCCCGGGACACGGCCCACTATGCCGGCCACTGCCCCCGGGACATGACCCACTGTGCCGGTCACAGCCCCTGGGGTACAGCACACTGTACCGGCCACTTCCACCGGAGCATTGCCTACTGTGCTAGTCACTGCCCCGGGGGTACGGCGCACTGTGCCGGCCACTGCCCCTGGGGTACGGCGCACTGTGCCGGCCACTTCCACCGGAGCATTGCCTACTGTGCTAGTCACTGCCCCGGGGGTACGGAGCACTGTGCCGGCCACTGCCCCTGGGGTACGGCGCACTGTGCCGGCCACTGCCCCTGGGGCATGGCACGCTGGCTGCTTGATACTCTCTCAGGGAAAAGAGGAAACCAAGCAGCCGCTGCCACGTGGCACAATCAGGGCATCACCAGGATCAATCTCAGAGCACCCCACTGCCTTGACCCTGCTCTGGCCCTGAAGGACGAGGTGGCTAGTTGGCCACAACATGCAGTGGAATAAAGGCAGAAGATGATGCCAAAAGGCTTCTCGAGTCAAAGCTTTGAATGCAGGGCCTGGGCGCTGACCAGTCCCTGTACCCAGAGTCCTCTGAACATGACTAACCTAGAACCTAATGTCTGTATCCCGTACTGCACTGTGGAAGGCCCGGCCATTGAGCAGATCCTGCACCCAGAACCCTCTTGTTGAGGCTCGGTGACCGCCACCTCCCCAGGGCTTTCTTAATAAAAAAGAAGGGGGCAGACAGCCCACCACCACTCTGGGTCAATCACACATTATTGGGGGGCCATGCAGCCCCCCCCGAGGCCCTGGGACTACCACCTCTCTGGGGCTAAATACCACAAATTGGGGAGCCCAGCAAACCTTCTGGGTGCCAGGGAACACCATCTCCCTGGGGCCAAATAGATTTTGCCAAGAATGGGAGAGGGGCCGCATAGCCTCCCTCCAGGGCTGCTCTCGGCTCTGGGGACCACCATCTCCCCAGGGTGTCCCGTGCACAAGAAAGGAGGGGGACCCTCCTCCTGGAGCCATACAAGGCTCTGCGACCGCCACCCCTCTAGGGTTGGCGCCTGCTATGTCCCAGGGTGCCCACCCCCGGGACACAGCTGTTTGCTCATGCTTGATGGGAGCTTTGACAGCTCTCACCAAGCTTCAGCAAACACTCAGTGGGCAGGAGCAGTCAAAGTGTTCCCACCTGATGGAAGTGAAGGTTTCATCTCTTTACCTCCCCACAGACATGCGGGCGGGCAAAGAGATGAAACAATTGCTCCTGCATGGAGAGAGCTTCCTTTCCAGCAGCTCCCTCCATGCAGCAGCAATGCCGGGAAAGAGCAGAAAGAGGCAAACTAAAGGTCAGAAAGAGACAAGATACAGGTGAGAAATGAGCAGCAAAAGGCAGAATATAGGTGAGAAACAAGCAGAAAGAGGCATAAAAGAGGTCAGAAATGAGCAGCAAAAGGCAGAATAAAGGTCAGAAATGAGCAAAAAGGGTCAAACTGAAGGTCAGAAATGAGCAGAAAGAAGCCCCTTGGCTGCGACAAGTAAGTCCCACACAGTGGGATTGCTGGGACGTCATCGGAGGCCTCGCTCCCTTTATCATCCACTCTGCAATAGGGCATCTTGGTGCACTACTGGTTGAGAGATGAATTCACTTTGGCTGCTGAGGGCTGCTGGAGGCCACAAACCTATTGTTGCAACAAGTAAGTCCCCCAGAGCGGGATTAATGAGTGGTCAGAGGCCCGACCCTTTTCTCAAGCACTCTGCACAGGGGCCTCCTGGCGAACTACTGGTTGGGAGATGAAGTCCCCTTGGCTGCTGAGGGTCGTTGGGGACCAAGAACCTCTATTGTAGCCACAAGTAAGTCCCCCACTGCCAGATTGATGATATATCACAAGAGGCCCCACCCCCTTTCTCAAGCACTCAGCACTGGGGCCTCCTGGCACACTTCTGCTTGGGGGATGAAGTCCCCTTGGCTGCTGAAGGTCATTGGGGGCCAAAAAGTCCCCTACTGTTGTGACAAGTTAGTCCTCCACAGTGGGATTGCTGAGGCATCATCGGAGGCCCGCCTCTTTCTCAACCCCTCTGCACAGGGGCCTCACGGCGTACTACTGGTTTGGGGTTGAAGTCCCCTTGGCTACTGAGGGTTGTTGGGGGCTACAAACCCCTATTGTTGTGACAAGTAAGTCCCCCACAGTGGGATTGCTGAAATGTTGTAGGAAGCCCGCCTCCTTTCTCAACCACTCTTCAAAGGGCCCAGGCCTCCTGATGCCCTACAGGTTGCAGCCTCAGTCGCTCAATCGCGCTCACCTATGGCACAAAATAATTCCACTCCATTGCGGAGCGCAGAGTTTATCGGTAGCTACATGTTCTCTGCGGAACGCAGAGTTGCTGAATTCCACAAACTCCACGAGCGAAGTGGAATTTTACACCAAGGCCTAGTTACCATTCACAGATCCACTCAGAAACTCATGCATCCACTCACAGACTCATGCACCCACTCCCAGACCCGCTCAAACACTTACCGACCCACTCACAGACCATCTCTGAGACCCACACAACTACTCACAGACCCACTCAGACATTCACGCACCCACACACTCACCCACTCAGACACTCAGACACCCACTAACCTACCTATACAGCCACTCACACACCCACTCTCAAAGGTTACAGGTAACAGTTAGGAAATAATATTTTTTTTAAACCTTGAAATTTACTGAAAAAACCAAAGGTTACAGGGACATTATAGTTAGGGAATAGAATTAAAACAAACATTAAAAGTCACTGAAAAAACCAAAGGTTACAAGGACATTATAGTGAGGCTTTCATTTAACTCATGCAAAACCAGAGAAATTCAGCACTTATAGTTACCTGAGCTAACTATAACTTACGCCCCTGCAATGCACTGCTTATGACCTCACATATTACATCACTCATGACGTGGTCAGTGACATCACTGATGGCATCTCAAATGACCTCACTGATGATATCATCCACACAACCACTCACACACCCATTCACACCTCTATACAACCTCTCACATACCCATTCACAGACCCACACAGCAACTCAGATACCCATTCACAGACCCACACAGCCACTCAGATACCCATTCACAGACCCATACAAGTACTCACACAACCAGAAAACATTCCAAAGTTTTAACATTGCAATACATTTACCACACATTTTTGACAACGTAATGCTTGTTGCCATGCAAGTCATTACAACGCATTTCAGCAGTACTACATTTACCAAACAAATAATGATCAGTAGGCGACAGTGTTGTACAGAGGGGTTAGGGCTGCAAATAGCAGTGTTGTACTGTATGTCCAGGAATTAGGCATCAAAAAATCAGATTGCGTGGGAAAATGTATTTTTAATGTGAGCGAAAGCAGTGTTGTAGTGTATGTCCTAGAATTAGGCTTCAGGAAAATAAGGAACGCACGATCTCTATGCATCCCTCGCCTTGCATTCATACTAGTGAGAAGCAGACATGTCTCCCTGACACCCACAGCAAGACCCTTCTTGAGAAATAAAAGAAAATTGTGTGTCTTACATTTAGGCTGGCATTGCGTGGAACATTCTCAGCCAGTGGGTGACGGTTGCTGCACAGCTGAAAGGGAGAGGGAGGCAGCCTGCGGCGTGTAGTGAGGAGAGACTGAGTCTGGCTGGCACCGATGTGGCTGAGGCTGTGCTTCCTAGCTGGAATGGCACCAGGGCATTGCGCTGTTCACAGTGCATTGAGGGGAGGCTGCTCTTTCTTTTTAGGAATGCACTATGGGTGCACTTTCTGGCTACCTTTAAGTGATCTTACATGCCTGCAATTTTCTCAGAAAAACAGATAAATATCTTTTTCAGGCTCATGGGTGCTAAGGGGGCAGATGCTTTCCTGACTTTGGTAACAGGAAGAGTCACATAGCGTATTTCTAATTTTATGGTCCAATCAACATTGCATGTTTAAACTACTCGTATAATTAATATTATTAAAAAAGATAAGTAACAGTATGCGTAGTAAAACTGTGTGTTGAAGTGGAATGCATGGTAAATTTATGTTTAATGTGAGTTAATATAAATACATGGTAATAAATGCATGGTAAAATCGGCGATGTAAAAACGTGCATGCTAAAAAAACATGTTATGATGTCATACAATCCACACAACCACTCACTCAACTACAGAGGCACTCACACACCCTCTCTCACCTATACAGGTACTCACACACCCCTCATGCACTCAAACAGCCACTCACACAACCACTCACTCATGCATACAGCTACTCATAGAACCAGTCACTTACATATACAGGCACTCACACAGCCATCACTCACCCATACAAGCAACTCGATACACTCACTCACACACACAACCACTTACATACCCATTTACACATCCATACAATCACTCCCACATTCATGCACTCATCCATACAGCCATTCACACAGAGAAACACTCTCCAATACAGCCACTCACTCATCAACTCACTTAACCAAACAGCCACTCACTCACCCATACAGCCACTTACACACCCAGTCACTCAATCATGCAGCCATTCAGACACCCAACTACTCACCTATACAGTCACTCACACACCCATTCACATACCCATGCAGCCACTCACACAGCCACTCACTCACCCATATAGCCACTGACACACCCACTCACTCACCAATACAGCCACTCAGTCACCCTCCCAGCGACTTACCCATGTAAACACATATACAGCCACTCACACACCTATACAGCCACTAAGATACCCACTCACACACAGATACACATAGTCACACACACACTCACATAATATATGTTAGAAATAGTATCACTCATTAGTTGCACACCTAGTACACTAATTTAACTTTTTTAGTAGCTTATTATAAATATTTAACAAACATAAACTCTTAGAAAAAACATACACTCACTGGATGATGTCATCAGTAATGTCATTTGAGATGTTATCAGTGATGTCACTGACCATGTCATGAGTAATGTAATATTTGAGGTCATAAGCAGTGTATTGCGGGGGCGTAAGTTATAGTTAGCTCAGGTAACTATAACTGCTGAATTTTACTGGTTTTGTATGAGTGAAATGTGAGCCTAACTACAATGTCCCTGTGAACTTTGTTTTTTTCAATGAGTAAATATATATATATAAATATATAATATATATATAGAGAGAGAGATAAAGAGAATAGAGTGATAAAGTAAGAGAAAGAGAGAGAGAGAGTTAGAGATAGAGATAGATAGAGAGAGAGAGAGAGAGAGAGAGAGAGAGAGAGAGAAAGAGAGACAGAAATAGAGAGAGCAAGAAAGAGAGAGAGAAAGGGAGAGACAGTGAGAGGTGAAGAGTGGAACTGGAGAGTGAGAGTTGAGATACAGGGGGAAAGCAGATAGAGAAAGGTAGAGAATAACATAGACAAAGAGTGAGAGAATGAAAGAGAGAGAAAAACAGAAAGAGAAGGACTAATAGAAGATGAGAGGAAAAGAAAGAGAATGGAGAGAAAGGGAGGTTGAGAAAGGTGTGAGATATGAGCAATATGGTATGGAGAGAATGAGGATGAAGCCAACTTTCTGGTTGAGGTGTAATAATGTAGGAAGGACACCTCTTAGCAGAAGAGATAGAGGACAGCTTTTGTTGAATAGAACACCCAAACTGTAGGCTTTTACCACTGCTTGTTGGCAACCACCTGGAGACTCTGCCCACGAGAAAGGAGGGCGGGACAGAGGGGCCATTACCAGCGACAGGATTAAGGCATAACCAGTTGTTCTGCATCCACAGGGGAGCTAGAGACCGGCAGTGTGGTGCTTTCCTTGACTTGCCAGAGTTGCCGTAAAGATTAGGTTGTAGCTGTGCGTCATCAGCATACAAATAACTTCCTGTATCATTGCGGTGCCTGTACAAGGGGTCATGTGGATGTTAAACAGTGTTGGTCAGAATGTCTGTGTTAGACCTGGCACCTTGGCGTGGGTCTCCCTTCCATTTTTTGCTGTTGCCTCATGTGTTTTTGCTGGTGTTAGATGCTTTGGGCACTGTGCCACGACTGTCTAGTGCCACAGTGCAAGTGCTCCCTATTGTAAATTGATGTGTGGATTAATGATTCCATGATTGGCTGGTTTGGTTTACCTGTCAGACCCTAGTACAGTGCACCAGGAGTGCCTAGGGCTGGTAATCCAAATGCTGCTCGTGGGCTTGCAGCACTGGTTGTGCCACCCACAGAAGCAGCCTCTAAAAATGTGTGTCTATGGCCTGCCATTGCAGAGCCTGTGTGCAGTCTGGTACTGCCATGCTGACTGGGCAAGTGCACCCTCTTGCCAGTCCCTAAACCTTCACTTTTCTTCATATCAGGCACCCCTATGGTGGGCCCAAGGGCAGGGTGCATTGTAAGTATACGGTAGGACAAGCCCTGGTGTGTGTGGCATGTCCTAATAGTGAAAAACGAAAATGGCTTCCCAGGTCTCAGAACCCAAGTTTAGTGTGGCCAAAGACCTTCACTCGCTTGAAAATGCCCAAAGTATGAGTTTAACTGAAACAAAATCCTAGTCGTAAAGTTAGGATTTTGTCCCAGTTAAACTTAAGTTTGTCTTAAGTTTAACTTAAGACCAAAACTTAAGCTGAACTGATACAAAATCCTAACTTTAGTACTCCTAAATGCCTTCTGTGAATACTGAAAGTCATAAAGTTAGTATTTTGTCTCATATTACTTTTGTGAATCGGGCCCTTTGACTGCTTCGAACCCGAACCTTCATTGAATGCCTGGTCTTTTGGATACATTCTGGACACCAACCTCAGATTCAAGGGACACACTGCCAAAAACACAAACCTAACCTGTTACCAGCTCTTTCATTCAGAAGGTGATGCATTTCTTACAGGAAGCGACTTCAGAGCTGCTGTTCAAACCCTCATACTCTTGCACCTGGATGGTGGCAATGGCTTCCTAGACTCCACATTGGCACCCCTTAAGTCCATACTATGCACCGCAGCATCTCTCATCCACAGCCGGAAGAAATATTATCACGTCACCTCCATCCTGATGGAACTTCATTAACTTCCCTTGTTAATCTTCAAAACTAGCTGTATCCTTTACAAAGCCATCGCGACCATCAGACCTCTTAGCGTGCAGACAAGCTCACCACCTCTGGATGCTCTTGGCACACCAGCAGCCAGACACCATCAGACTGGAGCCAAAGAAGGGTAAAAATAAAAAAAACAAGGCAGCAGGCCTTTTCCATCTGTGCACCAAGGATCTGGGAAAGGATCCCTGTTTCCATCGGGACCGCCCCAACGCTGCTCCAATTTACGAAAGAGCCGAAGACGAACCTCTTTAAAGACCACTACATCACAACGCAGTAACAGTCCAAGAACCAGCTACCTCTCCAATGACTCGTCGACTGTTCCTTTCCTTTGACCCTATACAGCACTCCCCTGCCTTTTGGGAGCGAGAGCATCAGAGCTTATAGCTGCAGATTAAACTCAGATCTCTTCAGCAGGCGTGCTTACCCACTGAGCTATATCGCCCAATAAGATAGTTACAGGGAGCACAACATTTATATGGATCACACCTCTAAGTCTTGACAAAAGTTATAGACAACTTGTGGACCTTCTCAACAAACAAACTGAGTGTTCCCCGATTTTTACATGAACAACAAGCCTTCTGTCCAAAAGCCTGTTTTCAAACTCAAGCTCATGCTTTGCAATGAGATGGAAAAGTAGACTATCTGCCTTTTTGGCTCTGACACGAGGGTTCCTGGCCAGCAAGGGAGAGAACTCAATATCTTTGACAGAACCCCTTTAACTAGCCAGACTGACTTGATGGCAAGTCCATCTCTGAGACCCTTGTGAAACAGAGTAACAATTAGTGTCACTGATTTCATTATTTAGACAAAAAATCATAGTGTAAATATCTGACTTCAGGAATTGTGCGCCGTGTCTCTAAGGTAACATGGGATGCCAGGATCCAAAACCCTGCCTCATAGCTGTAGTTTCCAACTTGCAATGCCATGGGACTGCCATTGAACACCACTGAGTCGGCCCTACTGAGACTCATAATACAGTGTTTGATACCAGAAGATGTAAGTGACGTGGTAAAGTCATGATTAGATGTTGTCTGCTAGTTCCATGGCTAGAATACAGCCCTTGCGTCACTGGCTGTAGCGGCCACGAGTAGTCAATCTTTACTCTAGGAGTGGTGGGAAGATCAGATTTCAGAGACAGGATGGCATGGTGATGACCCTCGATGCACTCGCTGTCCAGTCATAATCACATCTTTAAAAGAGACCAGGGGCCGGATTTAGTGGAGGTCTGTATGGGATGAAATTCCAAACCGTGCACACTAACTCATTGTTCCTAAATTGCACATGTGTGTAGTGTCTCTGTGCGGATCAAGTGTCTCCATAATCGTAAAGTGTCTCCACGCAAATAAAGTGTTTCCACGCACGCAAAGTGTCTCCACTTACGTAAAGTGAGTCCATGCATGCCAAGTGCTTCCATACACATGTTGCTCGGATGAGTTTACTCTAAATAAATAAAAAGACAAGAGACGCTTGGCAAAACAGGAACCAGTTGGTTTAATTTAACACTGCGGCCGGGATAGGCTCGACAGAGTGCGTCTGTTCAAAGTCTCTTGATGTACAAAGTTTTGGCCGCTGCTATAATACACAGCTCATGAGGTAGAATAAAGCAATTTTCTACATTCCAAAAAAGCTTTGCAGTCATAAATCAACAAATGCGGGCATCTGATAAGGACACAGATGGCTCACGACCTCTGGGAGAGCTAGTGTGGGCCAGTGTGTATGTGTCCAGATGTCCGGCATGAGGACCGCGTGATCACCACATGTCTTGTCCTGATTGGTTGAGTGTTTATATCTACATATGATATCTAGTTCTGTGGTATTTTGGGAAATGCGAGCCCGTGGCCAAATGTATTTATTGGGACCAATTTCCTCCGCCCCGTTTGTGGTGCAACTCTCTATCTGTGAGATCGATCAGGGTTTTCCCTGGGCGGACATTTGTCTTTCGATTAACCCCTTGTGTGCCCCGCCCTTTCCCCGCCCTGTGCCGGGCTTTCTATTAGCGGGCGGAGTTCATGACAAGATGGTCTCGTCATGGGCACAGCGCAACCGCGGCCCATGACGAGACCATCTCGTCATGGGCACTGAAGGGGTTAAGAAAGACCCCACCTGTGACCTGGTATTCAATAGGCATGGGTGTGGGCTGTAGGACTTGTCTAGCGACGTATCTCTAACTCGGGGTTGATGGGGATGTCACCTTGGGTGAATCTGACAGCAATCGTGCGAGTTCATTGGAACTCCTGAAATAATACGGCAGTCACTGGTATCATTCCTATCGACATCCTTAGCATCGTGCGTACAGTTGTGAGGGCATACATTGACATTGTTCTAACTGGTATTGTCACGGTTAAGTTCGCTTAAGTCATAACATACATCGACATTGTTTTTACTAGAAACAGTATCGTCATTTGTGCATGGATTATGATGACATACATTGATATTGTCATTACCGGTGTTGGCGCCATTCTGCGGGTACAGGTTATGACATACATTGATATTCCATTGACGGGTATTGGCATGGTCATGCGGGCACACGTTATGACATACATTCATATTGCCTTTATTGGTATTGCCGTTGTCAGGCCTGCGCATATCATTGTATTCATTGACATCGTATTCACTCATTCCAACACACGTAAAGTGTGTCCATGCATGTAAAGTGTCTCCAATCACGTGAACTGTCTCCTTGCACATAAAGTGTCTCAACACACCTAAAGTGTGTCCATTCATGTAAAGTGTCTCCATACATGCAAAGTGCCTCCATGCACAAAAAGTGTCTCAACACACCTAAAGTGTGTCCATTCATGTAAAGTGTCTCCATACATGCAAAGTGCCTCCATGCACAAAAAGTGTCTCAGGCAAGTAAAGTGTCAACATACGCGTAACGTGTCTAAACGCATGTAAAGTGTCTCCATACACGTAAACTGTCTCTATGCACATAAAGTGTCTCCCTGCACGTTAAGTGTCTCCATGCATGTAAGGGGTCTTCATGCAAGTAAAGTGTGTCTATGCATGTAAAGTGTCTCCATGCACATAAAGTGCCTCCATGCCTCCATGCACATAGTGTCTCCGTGCACGCAAAGTTCCAACATGCACGTAAAGTTCCAGCATGCATGTAAAGTGTCTCCTCACAAGTAAAGTGTGTCCATGCACAGAAAGTGTCTCCATACACGTAAACTGTCTTTATGCACATAAAGTGTCTCCCTGCACGTAAAGTGTCTCCATGCACGTAAGGGGTCTTCATGCACGTAAAGTGTGTCTATGCATGTAAAGTGTCTCCATGCACATAAAGTGCCTCCATGCCTCCATGCACATAGTGTCTCCGTGCACGTAAAGTTCCAACATGCACGTAAAGTTCCAGCATCCATGTAAAGTGTCTCATCACAAGTAAAGTGTGTCCATGCACAGAAAGTGTCTACATGCGCATAAAGTCTCCACGCATATAAAGTGTGTTCATACACATAAAATGTTTCCATGTACATAAAGTGCCTCCATGCATATTGTGTCTCCATGCATGTAAAGTGTCTCCATGCACGTAAAGTGTCTCCATGCACATAAAGTGTCTCCTCACAGTTAAAGTGTGTGCTAGCATGTAAAGTGTCTACATGCACGTAAAGTGTCTCCATGCATGTAAAGTGTGTTCATGCACGTAAAGTGTGTCCATGCATATAAAGTGTCCCCAGGTACGTAAAGTGTCAACATACACGTAAATTGTCTAAACGCAAGTAAAGTGCCTCAATGCATGTAAAATGTCTCCATGCGCATAAAGTGTCTCTATGCATGTAAAGTGTCTCCATGCACATAAAGTGTCTCCATGCACGTAAAGTGTCTCCACACACCTAAAGTGTGTCCATGCATGTAGCGTCTCCATGCAGGTAAAGTGACTCCACACACCTAAAGAGTGTCCATGCACAGAAAGTGCCTCCTTGCACATGCTGTCTTCATGCACATAAAGTGCTTCCGTGTATGTAAAGTATCTCCACACACGCAAAGTGTCTCCACACATGCAAAGTGTGTTCATGCACGTAAAGTGTGTCCATGCACATAGTGGCTCCATGCACATAGAGTGTCTCCATACACATAGAGTGTCTCCATACACGTAAAATGTCTCCATGCACGTAATGTGTCTCCACACATGTAAAGTGTCTCCATACACTTAAAGTGTCTCCATGCACGTAAAGTGTCTCCATGCACGTAAAGTGTGTACATGCACGTAAAGTGTCTTCATGCACGTAAAGTGTCTCCACGTATGCAAAGTGTCTCCATGCATGTAAAGTGTGTTCATGTACGTAAAGTGTGCCCATCCATGTAAAGTGTCCCAGGCAAATTGCAAATTGTCTAAACGCACAAAAAGTGCCTCAATGCATGTAAAATGTCTCCATGGACATAAAGTGTCTCCATGCAGGTAAAGTGTCTCCATGCATGTAAAGTTTCTCCATACATGTAAAGTGTCTCCATACATGTAAAGTGTCTCCATGCATGTAACGTGTCTCCACACACATAAAGTATCTCCATGCACGTAAAGTGTCTCCATGCAGGTAAAGTGTCTCCCCAGACGTAAAGTGTGTACATGCATGTAAAGTGTGTTCATGCACATAAAGTGTGTCCATGCATATAAAGTTTCTCCATACACGTAAAGTGCCTCAATGCATGTAAAATGTCTCCATGCACATAAATTGTCTCCACGCACGTAAAGTATCTCCATGCATGTAAAGTGTCTCCATGCACATAAAGTTTCTCCATGCATGTAAAGTGTCACCACACACCTAAAGTGTGTCCATGCATGTAGCGTCTCCATGCACGTAAAGTGTCTCCACACACCTAAAGTGTGTCCATGCATGTAGCGTCTCCATGCACGTAAAGTACCTCCATGCACATAGTGTCTTCATGCACATAAAGTGCCTCTGTGTACGTAAAGTGTCTCCACACACGTAAAGTGTCTCCACACACGTAAAGTGTCTCCATTCATGCAAAGTGTATTCATGCACGTAAAGTGCTACGTGTACATAAAGTGTCTACATGCGCGTAAAGTGTCTCCACGCATGTAAAGTGTGTCAATGCATGGAAAGTGTGTCCATGCACGTAAAGTGCCTCCATGCACATAGTGTCTCCATGCACGTAAAGTGTCTCCATGCACGTAAAGTGTCTCCATACACGTAAAGTGTCTCCATGCACGTTAAGTTTCTCCATACACGTAAAGTGTCTCCATACACATAAAGTGTCTCCATGCACGTAATGTGTCTCCACACACATAAAGTGTCTCCACACATGTAAAGTGTCTCCATGCATGTAAAGTGTCTGCTTACACGTAAAGTGTTTACATGCACGTAAAGCGTCTACATGCACGTAAAGTGTCTCCACGCATCTAAAGTTTCTCCATGCATGTGAGGTGTGTTTATGCACGTAAAGTGTGTACATGGATATAAAGTGTCTGCAGGCACGTAAAGAGTCAACATACACGTAAATTGTCTAAAAGCACGTAAAGTGCCTCAATGTATGTAAAATGTCTCCATGCACATAAAGTGTCTCCATGCACGTAAAGTGTCTCCACACACCTAAAGTGTGTCCATGCATGTAGCGTCTCCATGCATGTAAAGTGTCTCCACACACCTAAACTGTGTCCATGCATGTAGCATCTCCATGCACGTAAACTGCCTCCATGCATATAGTGTCTTCATGCATGTAAAGTGCCTCTGTGCACGTAAAGTGTCTCCACACACCTAAAGTGACACCACACACGTAAAGTGTCTCCACACACATAAAGTGTGTTCATGCACGTAAAGTGTGTCCATGCACGTAAAGTGTCTACATGCACATAGAGTCTCCATGCACGTAAAGTATCTCTATGCACGTAAAGTGTCTCCATGCACGCAAAGTGTCTACATACGCGTAAAGTGTTTCCACGCATGTAAAGTGTGTCCATGCATGGAAAGTGTCTATATGCGCATAAAGTGTCTCCATGCATGTAAAGTGTCTCCTTGCTACAAAGTGTCTCCATGCTACAAAGTGTCTCCATGCACGTAAAGTGTCTCCACACACCTAAAGTGTGTCCATGCATGTAGCGTCTCCATGCATGTAAAGTGTCTCCACACACCGAAAGTGTGTCCATGCATGTGAAGTGTGTCCATGCACGTAAAGTGCCTCTGTGCACGTAAAGTGTCTCTACACACCTAAAGTGACATTACACACGTAAAGTGTCTCCACACACATAAAGTGTGTTCATTCAGGTAAAGTGTGTCTAAAGTGTGTCTATGCACGTAAAGTGTCTACATGCACGTAAAGAGTCTCCATGCACGCAAAGTGTCTCCATGCACGTAAATTGTCTCCACGTATGTAAAGTGAGTTCACACATGTAAAGTGTGTCAATGCACATAAAGTGTGTCCATGCACGTAATGTGTCTTGCAGAGTGGCAATGGAAAGTGGCCACCCTACTTAAGATTGTTCGAAGCAGCCATAGACCCGATGGAATAGTTTAATAAAGGATCTTGAGTCACCCTTTTAGGTTTAAATCTATTTACTCATGGCTAGAAGAGTTTACTTCAGACGCACTTCGAAGGAGAGTGTAAGAGGAGAAAGTAATGTTACCCTCTGCACTGCACCTCCCTGGAACCACCAAAGTCACTGGCTGATTATTAGAAGTACTGATAGGGGGCATGTGGAAGCAGAGAGACAAAGGATGTACTACCAGAGGACTACAGAGGTGCGCCGCCCCCCACACCCCCAGCATACACACCTTCTTCCTCTGTGAGTCAATGTACCTCCTGGTACCACACTTACCGCAGTGATAATCTGTGCCATAGGCACAGCGCCCCCTCCGTTTTATCCAAGGTCATGTCAGCTGGTAAAACCGGCTGAAATGTACTGGGGTAAAATGCCGCCTAAATGACGTGACATGCAGATTTTGGTGTTTACTGCACAAAATCTGCATGTTATGCCTCATTTTTGAGCACCAATCGTAATCGGGCGCTGTTTACTACCCCTGACCAATGTTGGAATATATAGGGTGCCGTAACGCTCGCCCTCTTTCCTGGGCCGACTTGAACATGAGCCGAAGAGTGGCAAAATAATGAAGTGTTACCATCACAAAACGCGCCGCATTGTGCCGCATAATGTGACTTTTCTTGCCGCATAATTTTCTCAACCCGGCTGCATAATTTGACCCTCTCCACATGAATATTCCCAGTGCCCCTGGTCATAGCCCAGATCACCTTCGCTAGCATAAGAGGGGATTATACAATGCAAGGATGTGCAAACGGCCCAAGACTGGGACATTTTCAGCAGTTATTTCTATTTTAATTTTACCAGCCGATAGGGCTCCTGCATTACTTTAAGACAGGGCCGTGGCTGACACAGACCCCACTGATTGTGCGCCGCCTCCAATTATTGACTTTCCCAATCGGGCCATTATTGCGCGTTGCTTCCTTATAGGACATAGATTGAACACTTGTTTCCGACCCTCTCTCCCCAGCCTCCCTCGCGGACAGGCATTCCTGCCCGTCCCCACACAGACGCTGAAGTTACCTCATGCCGGTGACAGTTCATTAGCTCCCGTCTGTGAAGCGCCTGAGTCCAGCCCCCGATGACGTCAGTCGGGGCTGCTCTGCTGACGCTGCTTTGTGTGTTCCTTGTTTATCTGGAACAGACTCGGGGACTCTTCCATCCAGAGCCACAATAAGGGGTGCACCTGCTGCCCTGCCTTATTCTATGGCGCCCCTATCACTGCCCTTCCTCCTCAGGGCCATAGCTAGCGATGGTGCAGCAGGTGCAGTGGTGCGCAGGAGTCCACTGAACCCCGAGTATAGCTGTTTTTTCAGTGGCGGGCCTTCCACCATGGCGGATGAGCGTCGCCCCACTGCTTTCAAGCAGCAGGAAGTAGAAACATAAAATGAAAACTATCATTTTATGTTTCATGCTGCTTTGCAGGCGGGCGGGTGGGCGGGGCTGATCTGGTCTCGGAGCAGGGGAGGAGTGCGTTGCCCACTCCGAAGTGTGTAATGACTGTTTGGTCAGCCCTCTCGGGCCATCCAAAACAGTCATGCGCACTTTCCCTGTTCTCCCACGGGCTACATTACAGCCTGCATGGAGAACAAGCCCAGGCTCCCATTCCTAGGTTGAGCGTCGAACTAGTAGGCTCAAAACCAATCACAGCGCTGCATTGCAGCATTGTGATTGGTCAGGGGAGTCTGGGTGCTTACCATTCACAATGCTATTGGTCAGTGGGGCCTAGCTGTGCTTCCTGCTCCTCGAGAAGAGCAGGAGCAGAGACGTTGGACCCGGCGGCAAACGTAGTGTTTTTTGTGTTTTTATATTGCACCCCCTCCTCTCCGCGCCCGCCCTGCCTCACCACCCGCGAGTTATGCCGGCCGCCACTGTGTGTTTTTTCTATTATTTCAGGAGGTGGGCCCTATTTTGCTTGCATACATTGGGGCTGGGACACCTATACTACAGCACTTTTCTACCCTTGTTCCCAGGGTCCATGAAAGCAGTGGCAGGAACAGGAAGTGAGAGCAAGAACAGGAAGTGAGGGGTGGAACAGTAAGAGAGGAGGACTCTAGACACTTGTTAAGTGTTCACTCCTTGCTCTTCCTTTGACCTCTGAGCAGCAACTAGGAGGCTGTTGGGAGTCAACCCAGTGATGGCATTAACATAACATATGTATTTGTAAAGCGCACGTTCACCTAGGATGGCATCTGGGCACTGAGTAACAGGTGTTTATTGTTACTGAACTCAATGGTACTCATTTTATTGACCTCAGAAGGATGAAAGGCTGGGTGGACCCGCTGGGATTTGAACCTGTGGTCATGATGTAGAACACAAGACTCTACAGTGGACGCAGTTGTCCAGTGATCCACCAGACCAGGCTGATGGCGTAGGGGAGGGTGACATCACTTCCCCGACCGCTGAGATGTTGAATTGACGTCCAAGTCTTCCATCTCTGAAGACCCAGGTAGGTAAGAAACATTTTATTGTTTACTTAACTAAAACCATAGCAACATTTCGAATTAAAAAGAGAAAAATCAAATAAAATGACAAAACAAAGTTACCATAATTTAAAAAGCTAAAATTACACTATTTGTACATATCTCTTTTTGACCGGGTATCGCTGGGATTCGCTTACATTGGAGGGTTTGTTTTCCTTGTTGAGCCTGTCACATCTCGAGCAAGCGCTAGAGCTCCCTCCCTTTCATACGCACCTCCTTTCAGGTACACCCACAATTTCCTCAAAGCACAGTCTGTTCAATGGTGACGTGAATCATGCTCTGAGCTCAATCCCGCGTGCTCTACCAGTCGTTTTTGACCCCTGCATGTCCTGCAAGGTCAATGTCTGAAGTGCCAATGAAAAGCCACGTCCCCTCCAACCTGCAGGCCTTGGAGGTGGGAAGGAAGAGGTTCTGAGGTCGTCCAGGGTCTCAAGTCTTCGATTAATGAGGACCGAAGGAGGGCAGTGGAAGCACCACCCCGCGATGAAGGAAAAGCGCGTAGACCTGCGATCAGTGGTGTGGTCCTGGGAAGGGTGGCAAAGCATTCACCTGTTGCCCGGGGTCCAATTTCTTAATAAAAACAGAAGACAAGAGGCGTTTGGCAAAATAGGGACAGTTTTGTTTAATTAAACAATGCAGCCGGGAGAACAGTTACAGGCAACAACGTCGGAGGACTGCCCCAAATTGGGTTTGCATTAGTCTTTTATACATTTTTTACATCAAGCCATAAACACATCCAGAATCTCATATATGGTGAGGAACGTAAGCTGCTGCCTTAGAGTCATACATTAGTGGTCAAATGATTACTACAGGTGGGTCTCGACCTTGCATGGACAGTGTGGCCAGTGGTGAATGTGTCCAGATGTCCAACGTGGGGAGCATGTGATCACTACGTGTGCTAGGTCCTCATTGGCCATGTGTTCCTAACTCATGTGGCATCTGACTTTATGGTGTTTTCAGAAGTGTGCGTAGCCCCTCTGGTCATGGGTGCTTTACTGGGACAACATCCTCTGACCATTCTGATGTTGCTGAGCCTCTCTGTGGGATTGATCAAGAGCTTCCTGCCCGCGTCTTTGCCTCCCAGCTATGCACCCTCCCACATGTGCCCCAACAATCAGTAATCCCGGGCCTAGGTCGCAGGGCCTGCCTAACTACATATGTGCACATCAAGGTAGTTGTGGAGTTCGGGATGGGGGATTCTATTAATAAAGATGGTAGTTCATTTTTGTCGATAAACACATTAATATCCATATTAACAAACCTCTCAGTTGATCAGTCAATCAATAACTTCATTAATAAGGCATATGATCGTGAGTGGAATACGGGCATCAACTGACCACCAGAGCATGAACAGAGAGAAGACAGATTACAAGTCTCTGATCTGGAAGTCAGCGAGGCCGCCATGTTCTGCTCTCTGCAGCAAGCCTCCCAGAGGAAGACTGCTCTAAGGAGCATATTAACAAGGGCCTTATCTCTGCTTTCTTGGCTTTAAAAGCCAAAAAAGCGGAGATAAGATTATCGCCCTATCTACAAGGGGATGCCAACATGCATTAGCAAATGTTAGCACCCGTTTTCCCAAAGCCTAGCTTCGCATTTCTAATGAGAGGCAAAGTGGGCATCACTGGGCGTACCCCTGACGGACTACCTTGTAAATTATCGCTAAATACACATTGCGATATTTACAATGTGTTTTTGCCAAAAACTAACATCTGCTAAAATCCTGATTTAGCTATACTTACCATTGGGGGTGGATTATGCTGATACGACCACAGGGTCATATCAGCAAGGTTATCGCCGTTTTAAATGGAACATCGCTGAAAAAACAGCGATGTTCCATGGAAAACATGGCTATCACTGGGATAATTATCGCCATTGCACGATGCGTTGTTAATACAGCGCTAGCATGGCGATAATTATCAGCAATAGCCAGCGATAAACATTTTCATGCTGAGTGCGGCCAGCGATAATTATCGCTGCTGCTTGGTAATATACCCCTAAGTTCTTAAGACTCATCTCTGGAACTGTTTGCACAAATGACTCTGAAATCTCCCAAATCTGGCCTTTCTCAGGAAAAAACTCCAGACAAGTCGCTTTATCGAGACTTTCACATCCTACCACAAAATCACTGATGCTGACACCCTTCCCACGCGTACACTGAGCCCAGTTCCATCTTCATCGAAGTGAGACGCTGAACTTATATCATGAGATCTCTGAGCTTCCTTCCCACAGATCTCAACTCCCAAGGAAGGCGCTCTCAAGATCTGCCTCTCCACAGCTACCAGTGCCACAAAGAGACGATTCTCTGTCGCAAACCAGGAGCCGCAAAGGAATTAAAATAATTAATAAATGGAAACAACAGCATAGGCTGAACATGTTGGTAAGCTCTAAGCATGCATTAAATTTGAACCCACTTGAGCCACTGTACTAACAGACTAGATACAACGGTACAGTTGGCAAAGTGCCACACTTTTGCCTATCGCCTTAGTACATGATGCTGCTCTGTTGATGCTGAGGGTGGCATATAATGTTGGATGCTCAAAGTGGTTGGTGCTTTTTGAGCACTTTGGGCCCAAGTTCTAATGGCAGAGAAGAGGACTTAAGGAAAAAAGAGGTCCCAAGGTCAATGAGTACCTGCACTTAAGCATCTAAGGGCCTGATTTAGATCTCATAGGACGGGTTACTCCGTCACAACCTTGACGGAATACCCATCCGCCAAAATAATCATCCCATTATATCCTATTGGATTTCTTTTTTGGTGGACGGGATATCCGTTACTGTTGTGATGGAGTAACCCGTCCGCCAAGATCTAAATCAGGTCCTAAGTGGAGATGCCAAGAACTTCTATTGGGTCCCCTCAAGGCTTGCCATGCCCTTACGTTCTCTATTTGATTGGCCGAATCTGGCATTTGGAGCAGTTATATGCCTTATACCCATGTCAGCAGTGTACAGAACAAGGTTTTACTTAGGACTGGGGGGAGTTCGCGGAGTTCTGCTATGCAGAATTTTATGATGTGGCGAAAAAACTCTGCCTCACTCCGCGGAGTTCTGCAAGCATCAAAGTGCAGTAAGCTGCACTGCTCGCGCTGATTTTTAGCACCATGAGCTTGTCCCATGCTGTAAAATCAACATGAACGGCACAATGGGCAGTGCAATAGGGTGCAGCTTCTTTCAGACACCATTCGCCACCACCTTCACCGACTTCATCGCACCCCACACCACAGCATCAATGAACTACATACTCATTGGAGACGTTAACTTCCACCTCGATAACCCCAGCGACCCCAACTCCACCATCCTCCTTGACAACCTTGCCAACATCAGAATCAAGCAACTCGTCACCTCATGGACACACATAGCGGGACACGCCCTCGACCCCATCTTCGCTGCCAGCAACAGCGATCACTTCAGCCACACAACGCAACTGCCATGGACCGACCACCACTGCGTCCATTTCACCGTCATCAAACCCAATGCACCAAAACTACCCCCCGCCCATCACGAAGGAACTGGAGCAGGGTTACCGACGAGCAATTGAACTCCACCCTCACCCGAGACAACCCCACCTGGGCATCCGACGCAAACGCCGCAGCCAGAGGACTTCACACTTGGATCTCCAATTGTGAATACAAGCTAGTCCCGCCACGCAACCCCGGCAAACAGCACCCCATGAAAGCCGCCTGGTTCACCACCGATCTCCAAGAACCCAGGCGCACCTGCAGACACCTGGAGAAGAACTGGAGGAACCCCAAGAGACCCAAAAACTACTCCTCCTACAAGGACGCCATGACAGACTATCACAACCAAATCAGAACAACCAAAAGGAACTCCATCCACAAAAAAATCCTCGCCTACTGCACCAACTCCAAGGAACTCTTCAGTGTCATACAGGAATTCACCAGCCCACGCAGCGAAGCCACAGACATCACCCCGTCCCAAGACCACTGCAACAAGTTTGGGACCTACTTCAACCTCAAGATCAGAACACTCTATGACAACTTCGCCGACCACCCACAAGAGGCCACAGACCCCACCTGCCCCCCAGAGATGCCAGTCAGCCCACCATCCCCAACTGGGCACCAATCACAACCACTCGGGGGCCCCCACCGACCCCTGCCCCCCACACATCTACCACAGGGCCACCGACACCATCCCACCGGAACGGCAACGGACCATCAACACCACCTTCACAACAGGCACTTACCCGGATGCCTTGAAGCACGCAGAAGTCAGGCCCATGCTCAAGAAACCCACGGCCGACCCCACCGACCTCAAAAACTATCGTCCCATCTCGCTCGTCCCCTTCGCAGCCAAAGTGGCAGAGAAAGCAGTCAACAGGGAACTGAGACGATTCATCAAAGAGAACGCCATCCTTGACCCGTCCCAATCCGGATTCCGAAGCAACCACAGCACCGAGGCCACCCTACTCGCCGCCACAGACGACATCCGCACACTCCTGGACCAAGGCCACTCCGCAGCCCTCATCATCCTCGACCTGTCTGCAACCTACAACACCGTCTCTCACTGCACACTAATCATCAGACTACATGACGCCGACATACAAGGAACTGCCCTGGACTGGATCCGATCATTCCTCATCGGAAGAAGCCAAAGGATCAGACTACCGCCCTTCCTTTCCGCCCCCACGGCAATCACCTGCAGAGTCCCACAGGGGTCATCTCTGAGCCCGACCGTCTTCAACATCTACATGGGCCCCCTCGCTGCCATCATCTGACAACACAACCTCAACATCGTATCCTACGCTGACAACACCCAGCTCATCCTCTCCCTCACCAGAGACCCCCACCACCGCTAAACTCACCTTCCATAGAGGAATGAAAGACGTCGCAGTCTGGATGACCAACAGCTGCCTAAAACTCAATGCCGAGAAGACAGAAGTCCTCGTCCTCAGAACCACCCCTTCAGCCTGTGACAATACCTGGTGGCCCATCGCCCTTCGAAGCCCATCGACCCTCAGACCACGACAAAAACCTTGGCATCAAACTCGATTCATCACTCGCCATGAACCGACAGGTCAACGCCGTCACCTCCAGCTGCTTCAACACCCTCCGCATCCTTCAAAATACCTTCAAATGGATCCCCCGGAGTCAAGGAAGACAGTCACCCATGCACTCATCACCAGCAGACTAGACTATGGAAACGCTCTTTACTCTGGCATCAAAAAGTCCCTACTCCGCAAACTCCAGACAATACAGAACACCGCAGCCCGACTCGTCCTTGGCATCCTCCGGCATGAACGCATCAGCCAGCACCTGCGGAGACTCCACTGGCTCCCAGTGGAGAATAGAGTCACCTTTAAGATCCTCACTCACGCCTACAGATGCCTTCACAACAACGGACCAAAATACCTCAACGACAGGATCAACTTCAACGTACCCAAAAGAAACCTCCGATCTGCCAACCTCGGACTAGCTGAAACCCTGCGCATCCACAGAGCCAGAGCAGGTGGAAGATCGTTCTCTCGTATTGCAGCCAAAACCAGGAATGAGCAACCAGCAGACATCAGATGCACACCCTCCCTGAATACCTTCAGGAAGACTCTCAAGACCTGGCTCTTCGGCTCAACGGACCTGCTCACCCCCCCTCAGCGCCTTGAGACCCTCACCGGTGAGTAGCGTGCTTACAATTCCCTGATTGATTGATTGATTGATTGATTCTGCCGCTTGAGTAGATGTTCTACTCAAGCAGCAGCGTCCTGAATGCAAGCGGCAGGTTTCTCAACGCGTACAGTAGCAACCTGCCATGACCACCCAAGTTGAAAAATGTTGCCGGGAGGTGTTCTAACGTGTGATTTTTTTCACTCATGCTCGCCAACCTGATGTTGGTGGGTCACACGAGAGGAAAGCCTCCGCGCCGCATCATGGAGTTTTTCAGAACTGGCTGTTCAGAGATAGGCGTGACTGCCTGCCGCCTAGAGTTGGATGCCCTAGAGAAACTAGGGACCCTAAACTTGCTATATGGGTGTCAACCTCCATATTCACTAAGGCAGATCACAAGGCACCCACTCTTGTGTTGGCAAGTGGCACTGTTGAGGCAAATTCACTGCCCAACGACCCCCGCTGGCTCAGTACCTAGCTCAAGAAGTGGTGGAACAGTCAAGCTTCCATCCAAGGGATTAAATTGGTATTTCTCGACTGGGCCACATGTGAGAACACAATCACATCAGGTCTTTCGAAGACCTAGCTCACAAGTTCGAACAACATAGTTCCTAGTTCCGTAGATACCTCCAACTCCGCCATGCACTAGATACACACCGAAAATATCTTCTGGTGGTGCCAGAGTTCAATCCACTGGAATCCAAATTGATGATGGAGCCACTAGGCTGCAAATGAATATCCAGGATTGTACAGGTGCCTTTTGCTTAATGCTCCTGTTCTCCTGCCAGTGTGAGGACTGCTTGGCTCTTGGATGTGGGTAAAACAGAGGACGACAAATGGCAGGAGGCTAAGATGGCAACCAGATTTACTACATCTCAGACAGACTCTGGAAGATGGGAAGTCCAATTCCCCAGCATATACAAAATGTGGCGACCCAGGGGGACATTTCACCACATCATTTGGGACTGCCCATTATAGAAAGCTATTGACAAAAGATACATAATGCTATAGCCACTGCCCTGCATACTCCCACTGCTTTGGACCCAACATTTGCTTGCTTTGCTGGGAATAATAGTGGGATAGGGGGGCTCTAGGAGACCGAGGTCATTTGCAGATATTGGGGGGCTTATTTACCAGCCCCTTGCATCGGTGGAACGTTACGTTTTTTTGTCGTTCTGGTGATGCACTGCACCAACCCATATCTACGAGGCCACGAAAAGCCACACTGTGGGGCTTTTCATGACCTCAAAGGTATAATGTAAGCCAACACAGCGCAAGTTGCTGCGTTGCCTCACATTGCCACTGTGAGGTGTGACACATTCCGAGATTTACAACATAGCGTAATTCTGAGAATGCGTCAAAATCCTTTCTCCCTCCCCCCAGGAGTGGAGTAATAGTTGGTTTTTTGTGAAGGAAGGTGTCTCTTTCTGCACAAAAGCAACCAGATTTCAATGCAGGCCCTCTTGCGCCATGGTGCATTGGTGTCTGCGTTAGCACTAGGCACCCATTTGTGAGACAGCGCAGTGTAAGAGGACAGGAATGCACTGTATCGCATAGACACGGCACATTCCTGCTCTTTTCTTTCGATGCAGCGCAGCAAAGTGAGGTGCGGCGCCGCCATGGTTCAAATTGTTGCAAACGAGGCGTTGCATTCCTACTAACCAAGAGGGACAAAACACAGTTTTGGAAATGAGCAGAGCCTTCTTCTTTGTGGTTCTGGTTAGGGGGCAGCAGAGAAGGTGGCCTACAAATAGAGGGGGGGTGCAAATAAACATCAAAGAATCTGGGGACCGTGGCTGTCCAGGTGAATAGATGCTGAAAACGCAGGTTAATGCGACTACTTTTCAGGTATGCGCTGCTTATCGCAATGAAAACTGCTGTCTGCATGGGAGGGCTCCTGATTTCTTGTGCCACTATTGTGCTGTTGTGTACCATTGCACCATGTTATGTGTAAGACTAGTAAACAATGTAAAAAGTAGCACAACATACTGGCAGGAGTCTTTCTGAGGAGAACATGTCTCTTAGCCCCAGGTTTACTCTTTCTGTGAAGCATTTTCTGGTCATACTACTATCCAGAAGGCGAAAACAATGTGAAATTCATTCTTGCGAAATAGAGAAAAAAGTTGTGAAAGTCTCTTAACACAAAAGGAGTGACTTACAAGATTTCGCCTGTGCAATGAAATGTTTGTCTGCGACATCGCAGACATATGAGGTCAGTTGTATGACCCTTTTTTGCGGTCACTGACTCGCAAAATAGCATTTGCGACTCTCGCTATTAGGAAGGGGCGTCCCTTCCTAATAGCGAGTCAACATGCTACACTCACAGTTTACCACCTACTTCAAGTAGGTGGTAAACCACTCGCAAAGGGGAAGGGGTCCCCAGAGGACCCCTTCCCCTTTGCGAGTATGTGGGAAAAATATTTTTAAGAGCAGGCAGTGGTCCCAGAGACCACTGCATTCCCTTAAAAAATTAAACTGAAAGGTTTCATTTTTCTTTTTTAAATGCATCCCGTTTTCCTTTTAAGGAAAACGGGCTGCATTGTTTTTTTAAACTGCTTTATTAAAAAAGCCGTCACAGACATGGTGGTCTGCTGACCCCAGCAGGCCACCATCCCTGTGAAGTCTAGCCATTCCTAAAGGGGTCGCAAATTTCACCCTCCTCATTAATATTAATGAGCCATGCAATTTGCGACCCCATTAGGAATCGCAAACAGTGTCTGAGACACAGTTGTGCATTCCAATTAGCTAGTCACAAATTGTGAGTCGCAAATACGACGCAATTTGCGACTCGCTAATTGGCGGGTCGTACATCTGGCCCATGGTCCTTTGCTTTCTGAAGAGATTGAGTCATACATTGGCACTTGGTAAAAATACCTACTATGGTGGAAACTACTCCTCGTCATTAATGATGGAATGTCACCCTTCCCTCTCCACATGGACAGTGTATCTGGTTTTTACATGAAATGATTTGGGGTCTCCCAGACACATCTAGGGGGTTACTGGGCAGGCGGGGCCTACTGGGCCAGGGCTGTGGTGGTTGGGATAGTTTGCCTCTGGGGTCCTGGACCCGTCCTACTATGGCTCTGTAGACTGGACAAAGTACACATCCGTTGGACGTGACAAGTCAGGGCGGGAAGTCAAAGACATCTCGGAGGGGGCGAGTGAGGGAGGGTTATATGGGAGGTTAGAGTTTCAGAACCGCACAGCCAACCAAAAGACACAATAACTCATCGTCCAGTCCAAGGCTTGTCTTCGTAATAAGAGAAGTACTTTAATAACACAGAAAAACAAAATACTGCACAAGAAATGGGCGGACAGCTAGAGGGTTGTACAGTGTGCTGCGACAGTGTCCTGGCCCACCTTTACAGTGCTCACACCACTAATGGAAATCCAGCAGCTATGAAATAAATCATAGTCATGAATCAGGCACAGGTGTGAACTGACAGCAAGACTTGGACGAGCAGTGATTCTGCTCCGTGACTAATAGCGTGGGGGCATATCATCAAGGGGCGACGGTAATATTATCGCCGCTTTAGAGCCCGTTTTCAGGCGAAAGCGTCGATAATATTATCTCATTATCATCAAGGGCACGCTAGCGCGTGATTCCTTGACGTATCACCCCTTTTTCACACGCCTCGCATCGCTTCGCTAATGAGATGCAAAGGAGGCGTGGCTGTGAAAACAACATGGGATAATATCGCAAAGGCAGCTTTGCGATATCATCAAGGAGGGTTAGCGATATATAAAATCGCGTTAAGTATGCCTTAACGCAGGAATTTAACGTCTGTTAAATTCCAGACTAAGGCATACTTAACATGGGGGTGGATTGTGTGGCTAAAACCACAGGCCCTATCATCAAGGAAATCGCCGTTTTCCACCATGGAAAACAGCGATATCCCCACTATCTCTGGAATTTTTATCGCTTCGGCGATGCACATTGTTGATAACGCGCTAACCGGGCGATACATTCCAGAGATAGCCGGCGATAAATATGCAAGGGCTAAGCGCGCTTTGAGATATTAATCGCCGGGCCTTGATAATATGCCCCATAGTTTGTTATGTATCGTGAGCGAAAAGAGTTGAGGCTGGCAAGCTTTAATCTTCCTACCTGCAAGATGTGGTTTCTGAGTCCAAGACCCAGTCTTTGACGTGGAGTGAGTGGTGCACACTTCACAGTTACTCAGTCAGCACCTCAGCCATCAAACTGCAGCTTGAATCTTGCCACTGAGGAAGAAGAGCATGGCAGTACTCACCAGTGGACCCAGGTCTTTGGAAACTGCGGCCTACAGGCTGATGGCGGTCCACCCAGGAAAAAGAACAATTGATGGACAGAATGCTGATCAATGTCAAACGTTCACCCCAGTAAACAGATCTGGTCCTATATACATCAATATTTTGTTCCACATGCCATTCCAGTTTGGACCCAGCCATATGCAAATCAGTCTTGACCCTGTGCCCAATAAGAACAGTCCAGCCCAAACTGCCAGGCCAGGTTACCCCTGGATTAGAAACAAGCAAACTGGGTGGCATAGTGCGCAAAAGAACGATGGATTAAACCCAGATCTGTGACTGGGAGTGAATGATTGAAAAGTTTCTGCGCTCCGTCCATCATCTTGTTGTGTTTCGGAGGTCCTCCCTACGGCAGTGCTGCAGGACCCAGCAGGACTCGCAGCATCTCTGGACCAGCATTTGAACTCTGGTCACATTGCTGTGAAGCCGAACGACACGCTGTCACTTGGGGATTGTCGCGACTTCAAGCGGTTCTCCACAGGAACCACCTAGAAGGCCATGTGACCTCTCATAGCTCGAGTCGGCACCAGTTACATCCCTAGTAACACGTCCACTATTCTGGGTGCTCCGTACTCTGGAAGCACAGCTGACTGCCACTCTTGGACAGACTCGCCTCTTATAGCACTGCATCTCTGAGCAGACAAGCAGGAGTCGAGGTGCTATGCAGCCCTCCAGCAGACTGTGCAGACTTCAGGTGAAGTCCCCTCACCTCTAGGAGACTGGCTGTCAGAGAGATCCCAGCCCTGGATGACAGTCTCTCCTCTTATAGCACTGCATCTCTGAGCAGACAAGCAGGAGTCGAGGTGCTATGCAGCCCCCCAGCCCTCCAGCAGACTGTGCAGACTTCAGGTGAAGTCCCCTCACCTCTAGGAGACTGGCTGTCAGAGAGATCCCAGCCCTGGATGACAATATCCCATCAAGTACTCTGCAAGCACTCTCTTCCTTGGTCAAGAAGTCACCAAAGTGGGGGGCGTGGCCACGGCGCCGAGGGAAATGGCCGCCACATTTGGGAGCTCCGCCGAGATGTAGCGCGACGGAAAGGCTCCAGGCATCATTTCGCGCCGCATGAACTTCGGAGCTGCAGTTTCCTTCGTTGGAATGCTTGCTGCCTACTATGTATTGTTTTGAAAGCTTGGGGTGAGCGTTTTTCCTCATTTTTTCTGCTCCTTTCTTCAAACGCGGTCCGTGAGTGAAATGCGGCTGCCATTTTGAATACTAACGTCCTCTGTGCCTCACGCTGACTGAGCCCTGGCTGCTGACAGAGTTTCTCTCACTGTATCCCCCAATTTTACAAGTATGTTTTTTCCGGAATACCAAGTTTTAACCTAAATACAGCTAATTTAACAGCAGTATTTTTCTCTTTTCACTATACAGACGTTTGGACTGCTGCTTTTAGTATATGTCTAACATGTCTTACTAGACAAGGAATTTCTTTTCATTCCCACTATGCAATCGCATGTTGGACTACTTCCTTTATGTTTTGGAAGAGATAAATAATTACATTTTCTGAGGAGGTGAAAATAAGATACTTTGAGGAGGTGAACAATAATATAATTTTTGAAGAGGTGAATAATAATACTTTCCCTAACTGCCCCTTTTTTGAGCTGTGAGTTTTGTTTCTACATACTTTATTTCGCCTTTTATTCTCCTCAAAATGGCAATGTCTCGCAATCCTCGTAATGGTATTCCCCAAACTAACACTAACGCTGGGTCACTGGAAGACATTAATCCATTCAGTGTCTTGCAAGATAATGGAGAAGAATAAACAATGAATACTACCAAAATGAAAGGTTCTTTCTCTCAAAATTCGCGCTCAAATAAAGCAAACTCCAAAATTCCTTCCACGCCTGCCTCAGTTCCGGGTAAAAGAGTGAAAGCGAACCCACCTTCGCCCACTAATTCCTCTTCATCTATTTCTATGGAATTATTGCTTGATGAAATTCGTTCTCTTAAACCATATATGGTGGAGACGAATTCTCGTCTTCAGAGCTTGGAGGATAATTGGCTTCACACCGAACAAAAAGTGGATGACTTAGAAAGAAGAGTTACTTCAGTTCAGGTAGCCACTGACCAAGTTCCCAGCCTTCATAAAGAAATACAGAATCTGAAACTACAAGTTGAGAATTTGGAAAATCGCAACAGGCGTAATAATCTACGCATTTACGGATTGGCGGAGGGCCTCGAAGGATCTAATCCTATAACCCTTTTTCAATCTTTTGTGCCCACGCTCCTTGGTCTTTCAACTTCTCCAACATTGAACATTCAGCGAGCCCACCGTCTCGGTCAAATTTCCCGCCAGGCTACCACGTCTTCCTCTTCAATGAAACCCAGAGGGGTAATCTTGTACTTTTTAGAATATACAGATCTGCTCAAAGTTCTCCAAGCGGCTAAGCAGAAAGGAAAGATCGTATGGAATGGCTCAAATCTCTTTTTCACGCAGGACTATGCCAAGACTACTGCAGATCGTCGTAAGAAGTTCCTGGAGATGAGACCTGCGCTTCGATCCCTGAACGCCCGTTATGGTTTATTCCATCCATGCCTCTTCAAGGTGACTTATAATAATAAAACAACAACCTACGAGGATCCTACACTTCTTCAACAATTTCTATCCTCCTGCAGAGTTGATTCTATGGACATTCCTCGATCTTAATTAACTATTTTGTGGCATAAATTTTGTTGGTTATTGTTTCATGTTTTCTCCACATCCCAGCTGTTGTCTTGTTTTTCGTTACGTTTTGCGACATGTTAACCTTTTTCCTTCTCGGTTTGCTTCTTTCAGATGCAGCTTTGTGGTTCTTTGATTATATCCTCTTCGTTTGTGCCTGCGGATTGCCTCCCCCGACTGCGTCTTTGTGGAGTCTCCGGTCCGTTGTGCTAACTCCCTCATGTGGTTCCACCCATCCCACTCTCACTGTTTTTGTGTGGTATGTCTTTTTGACTTTGTACTTCAATGTCAATGTTTTGTTTTATATTATTTATCTGTACTGTACCTTGTTTTCTCCTCCTTTTATCTTTTCCTATCCTTTTCTACCCACTATTTTTCCTTTCTTTCCTCTATTTTTGATAGCATCTTCCTCAGATTTGTTTCTTTTGCTTTCTTAATCTCACTTCTCTTTTTCATTTCCTCTTTAAGTCTTTTTTCTCTTTTGAACAACAAATCTAATATTTCAATAGTTATTACAATAATTGTGCATCTTCATTTTAATGAGATGCTTTTAGAGTTGTAACTTGGAATATCAAAGGAGTTAACAATCCCATAAAAAGACAGTGTGTGTTAACCCACTTAGCTAGATTGAATGATTCAAGAAACTCATCGGATGTTGAAGCAGCTAAATTGAAAAGATGTTGGGTAGGAAATGTTTTTTCTTCCCCAGCCTTAGGGAAGAAGAATGGAGTTTCTATTTTATGTCATAAAAAATATCAGTTATCAGTAGTTCATCAGGAAAGTGATTTAGAGGGGCGCTGGGTAATTGTTAAACTGCTTATTGGTCAAGTACCCTTGGTTCTCTGATAAACTTCTCCTGTTTGATGAAGATTATGTTATTTTAGGAGGTGACTGTAACCAAGTACTTGACCCTATATTGGATAGGTAACATCGCACTTATGGTAACAGAATCAAGTGATGTCTCTCCGATATATATATGAGACCAACAGGGTTATTCATAAGTAGCCCAGACACCGTTAAAAGTAGAGTCTCCTTGTGTTCTGATGTGTTTGTGCTGGGGTGTACCATGGGTGACAATACAGCGAGTCTGAATATAGAATATGTATCTTGCCTCTAACGTGAACTTGTAGCATGAACGAGTATGTGGCTAGGTCTCCTCAAAAAGAGCCAACAAATAAGGGGGTCTTGGTATTTACTTGGCTTTCACATTTAATACAAGAATGTGTGTTTTTACATCCAATACAAGATTGGGTGAAGAAGAGGAATTTGAGTATATCAAAAATACTCTCTTTGTAGATTCGCATTACAGCTGAGTGCAAAATCACTGCGAGGACTCACTTAAGGAGCCCCCGTAAGACCTATTGGAGTGAGCTGGTACGCGAGGCCATGGCTCACTAAGGGTAATGGATATATTCAAATGAAAAACATACACTCGTATATTTAACAGGGGTAGTGGAATGAGCTGAGTGTTGTGTGTTTTTTTCCCCCCTTTTTACCTTTGGCAGTCCCCGAGAGAAAAAACTCTAACAATGTCCTGTGTCTGTGCCAAGCGACTGGAGCTGCCCTGACGAAATCGCCAAAAAAAGATTGGGCGATGAAACATGTTGGCACTATATAACGGTATGCATATTAACCCCTTCCCTGCTCATGACGGAACCGTTCCGTCATGAGCCACGGTTGGCGTGCGCTCATGACGGAACGGTTCCGTCATGACAATCCTGTTGGCGGCCGCTCCGCCTGCGCGGCGCTGTTTCCCCGCCTGTGCGAGGGGACAACGCAAATGGGCGGAGTCATGACGGAACCGTTCCGTCATGAGCACAGCTCAACTGTGGCTCATGACGGAGCGGCTCCGTCATGAGCACAGGCCCGCCGCGCTGCCCCCCTGCCCCCCCCCCAGCGCTGCAGCGGAATGTCCGCAGCAGCGAAGGGGTTAAGCAACCTTTTTAATTGTTGATTTGGGTGCACATCAAAGGAATAATAAAGTTTGAACCTATTGAGGGTGTATCCTCCTCAACCTTTTACCTTCACTATTCAGTCGTTTTTGGTATGTGATTTCTTCACCACGTACCTTAACAGCTTTGGTTTATTTTTGGACACTTTCTTCATTCTTTTTTGGAGCGTGATGGCAACCAATGATGATAAAAGTGGGCAGAGCTGATGAGTACCAATCAGCAGGCTCAATTGGTGGTGCGCACGTGAGGTGCCATCTCATCTCTTTCACATTTTTTTATATTTCTTTTACTATTTGTATTTGAAAAAACACCCGGTGTAGTTTATGTGTATTCATGCACCTTGAGGTTTGTCAAGGGGATTGCCACAGGTAAAATTCTCATTTTAAAATTGAAGGTGGCTAGCGTAGTGGATGACTACCCTTTTCCCAAAAAACGGGGAGTATCATATACCTAAAGTAATAGGATTTGATCCACAGCTAAGAAGAAAGCACTCTACCTTCCAAGCCCTAGGCCTTTGTTGATAGATATCACCACAGGTAGTGACAACGCTGCTCCCAGTAGGAATATCAGAAACCTAAGCACAGCGGGTTGTGAAGACTTTACACCTGGCTGTCATCGGCATTCACAAGGCAGCAGAAACATGTCCTCCTTTGAAAAAAAGAAACTATTAAATCACAGGAACATGTATTCTCAATCACGACATGTGTCTTTGGATCCGTGTGTTTATTTCCTTTATTCTTTTTTTAAAATTAAAATCAATGTGACATCAAGAATCAGATTATTCTCACACAAGCGACACGTTTCGAGGCACTGCCTCTTTTTCAAGGCTGAAATAAACGTAGAAATTCATGAATGGGTTAAAAAGTAATACATATAAAAGTACATGATCATATCACCCAACAGTTCTGGCTCAATAAATCAACGTGCACAGTAACCACATCATGGCTTTCTATACAAGGTTTAGTATTCTTAACCCAACATTAAAAAATAAAATTCAAGCCACCCATAAACGTGCATCACAATCAGTAAACAACACTTTTTCAGGATCTGCAGAAAACATTTGCTTCGATGTAAAAGCCCCAACGAATCCATTCATGAAATAATGCTTTGTGTTTGCCTAATTAGTGAATCTTTGCTTTGTTACATATCATTTATGTTCTCAGGTGGGGGCCGATTTAATAGGCCCCCTGTAACAAAAGCAGGTGCAGTGTTTTCCACGCGCTCCTCCCACCGTGGCCGGTCCCACCCAATTGCGTTCCCAGTCCGGCCCTGAACAACTCTACCAGACAAGCATTGGCATAGCCAATAGGTCTCGCCTATGGGACCTTATATTGTTTAGCCATGCAACAGTTGCATAACTAAATACTTATAAGGTCCCAAAAGCGAGACCTATTGGCTATGCAAAGCGGCCATGCGGCCGCTAAAGTTATCCCTATCACGATCAAACATCAAAGCAGCAGTGCGGCCGCGAAAGTGAAAGTAATCGCGGTAAAGCACGGAGCGCGCGCCCGCGCACATGCACTGTAGGTCTAGGCTGGCCTGGTAGCAGTTTTTGGAGCCCTCTCAATAAGTCTCGCCAGACCAGCGCATGCGCTGGGTCAGGCGAGACCTAAAAACTGACAAAAACCATTAGGAGAGTGAAATAAACAAGAGTGAGTGGAACTGAAGCCAAGCCTTAACTGAGCGCTCGCATCCCAAGCACACGCGGCTGATAAAAGCCGCATTTCTGTGACGGCGCTGCAGGATGCGCACCCAGGCCCCGCTGCATAATTAATTGCACATTACCGAAGACAGAGAGTTTGTAATATGCTTTTCCCAGTGTTTGTGTTGGAATTGTTCCCTCCTATAAAAAGCCGGAAACCCTGGAGAGCTCTAAAGCCCCCACAGTTCATCACTGAAATATTTACCATTAGAGGAAGGGCCCTGCCAGCATCCTTCACGGCACAGCTGCTGGGGTTCATTACAGAGCTGCTGATACCCCGTAAATATTCTCCGGCCACTTACAACTAGAGAGGTGTTTGCGGGTGGGTTTTAAATGTTTAATGTGTGGGAATAAACCTACTCTGGCGCTGTCAGCGGGACTGTGAGACGTGGTCTGTGAGCAGCGTTACTGTTCAGTTCATCTGCAGATACAGTAAAGGGGCTGCGCTTCAGCAGGGACCAGGGGGGGAGACAGGTGCAGCCTCACCTAGCGCTGACCTTGGGGAAATGTGAGGGGGGCGCTGGCTTTAAAAATAACTTCTGGATGTAAAAGCATAAGCTGCAAAGTTCCTTGAATGTCCAGCAGTTTTCAGCCAATAATAAAAATATCAAATTAACTCTGGTGATTAATGTTCCTGCTGGAGAGAGATCTGAGTTTTGTCTAGTGACGGTTTTGACTCATCCCAAAGAAGCACAGAGGGTTAATGTGCCTACTGCAAAGAACTGAGGGGCATATTCTCAAGGACTCATCGCTGATTTATCGGCACTTTAGAGCCGCAAAAGTGGCGATAGATTTATCACCCTATTCTCAAGCCAGTGCAAAAAACCTCGCCATGGATGAGATCAACAAATAACGCTAATGATATGCAGAGTAGGCGTTCCCGTGCAAAAACACACAAAAACACCACTTCGCAATATTCTCAACGACCAGCCAGATCTGAGATGCGATCCAAAACTGGCTATAACGCGCTTTAGCAGCAGGGATTTAACACTTGCCTTTTACTGGTGTTAAGCAGGACGACAACCCGCAGCATGAAAGGGAGCCCAGCCCAGAGCCACATCTGAAGACCAACACATGTCATGGAGCTACTGATCATGCAGCTCGGAGACCCAAGAGGGCCACTGTGAGAAGTTGGCCTGGTATATGCTGGCCACTAGTTATAGTGGGCACCATGCACCAGTCCAAACGACCCTTATTGATGATTAGGTTAAAGACAACCTTTATTGAAAGCTATCCTAGTGGTAGCTATGGAGATCAGCCTTCAGGCTAAGTCTTGAAGGAATGTAAAGCAGCTTGGTTTACCAGATTATAACCTCCTGAATGACCAAATGAAAGCAGAACCACACAAGGAATACATAAAATATATGTATTTATTACTAAACACTCTCTACTAACCTCTCTATGAGATTAGAGAACAAGGCACACAATAATAAAGCACTAGAATGACAGTAAATAGCACAATACACAGTGGGCTCCAGGGGGAGACAAAACCATATACTAAGAAAGTGGTATAACAACCACAACTTAACTAGACACAGTGCCTAGAGCACGTAGAATCACTGGGACCCCAAGGAACCACCCAAGGTAGTGACACACGGGACCCACGGGGTACGCGTGCAGTGTGAGAACACAGGCGCGAGCTCCGTACAACTCTATGGGAAAGTCACGGTTGGAATTTTTGAAGATTAAGTTAGGAGAGGACTTCAAGCAAACCCTTTCAAACATAGAAGGTTCTAAGGCCAGCACCCTTGAGAGTACCGAGGTACCTGTGTTACCTATACCAGGAGAGCCGAGTGCATAGGAGTCAAGTGGTGTCTGAAACGCTTGTTGATTTCAATGGCATGATGCGAAGAAGTGCTGCTGCCGGGAAGATGAGAAGGGTCCGGTGTGATCCAAGCTTGGATTGGAGTTGAGAAGAACCTGAAAGCAGAGGGGAAAGAGTCTAGGTTACTTCACAGTGACCAGGGGCACGATAGACGAATGCCCACCAATGTCGGGTGTTTCAGGTGAAGAAGGTGAAGCTTGACTCCACTACCACGGGGACCAGGAGACGTCGACGATGACCAAAGTCTGGAGGCGAGCTGTCCCACGAAGGATGTCGAGTGCTGGGGGGTCAGTGTCCGGATTGAACACCAACAAGCCTTGGCAACTGCAACCTACGGGGTCAGAGGAAAGATGCTTCAGTGAGTACCAGCAAGGTCCTGGGGACGCTCCAAGCAATGGAGAGTCAGGGCACGTCTGGAGCAACCAGGAAAGCCCACTGAAAGTTGAAGTTGCCTTCACAGGGACCCACAGGTTGACAGACCAGGGATCCCAAAGGGACCTCGAGCTGAATCACAAAATACCAGCCCACGGAACACTCGTGGAGTGTAGGCCGGAAATCGTCTGTGAAATTACTGCTCGGGGTCAGGACTACAAGTAGCCCAAAGCACAGCCTGAGGGATCGCCAAAAAGTGTATGCTGCTGCAAATGGACATGGTGCACAGGGGTATGGGTTGTACGGTCCCAACGAGGGCTGAGGGTCTCAGGATTGCTGAGAGCACTAGTCGACCTTGGGGACATTTGGGAACCTTCCTCCTGTGTTGCAGAAATCTTCGGAGTCCTCTGGAGCTCAGGAGATGCAAACCGGTCAGATGTGTTTAAGGTGCCTGCCTTGCAGGGGAGTAACTCCTTTAATCCAAGGGAGATTCTTCAGTCATCCAGCGTAGTGTAGATAGTCGAAGTACTTGGTTTCTGTAGCAGAGTTTAGTCCAGGTATATCCAACGTCCTGTAGTCAGGGGTCCCTACTTTATACCCAAGGAAGGGGAGGGACATACTCTGGGGACCCACCTATGGGAGGGTCAGGACAGAGGGGTGGCTACACCCATGTCCTTTGTCCAGTTTCGCGCCAGAGCAGGAGCAAATGGCTCCTGCAACCGGTTTGAGCTGGACTATGCACAGGAACGTCAAATGTGCCCCAAGTGCAGACATCAAAGCACTCTCAGAGTTCACCCACCCAGCCCCAATACACTAAAGCCTGTCTGGGAGGTGGTCACACCTCCCTGTGACAGGAAACCTATTGTCCAGCCTTCCCCTGCCGGAGTTTCATCCAGCAGCAGGAGGGCAGACTCGTGTCTGTGGCTGGCAGCCTCCATTTTGTGATGCCAGGGTCAAGAAAGCTGGTACCAGGTGTACCAGTGTGTTCATATTTCAACCTCCCATATCTCCCACACCAGTTACTGGTGTGGAGGTAGGATTCCAAGGTGTTTGACACCAACCACGACATGTTTCCATGCAGCCGTTTTAAAGTTAGCATTTACCGCGAGGTTATAATGCACTTAAGTATATATGGTTGGCTGCATCACAAACAACTCCGGAATATAGGTTCCGAAGGCTGCAAAGGGGCTCTGCTCATGCAGGTGCACCCTCTCACATAAAACCCGGCACCCTGCCTTCAGGATTGCCATAGGGGTGACTGAGAGGTTTATATGTGCAGTGATATGGAGTAGATATAGTGAACCTATATCTAAGTAAGGGGTGCATGCACCACCTTACACAGGCTGCTGTAGCAGACGCATTGTGTCATTTTGAGTGGACTCCCAGGGGTGGCATAATACATGCTGCAGCCCCTGAGAGGCCTCTGGGGTACCTATGCTCTGGGTACATAGTATACCATATACCAGGGACATATAAGGGTACCCCAGTATCCAATCTGGAGTGTACCTAAAGTGCATGCAATCAATTTAGAGAAGAAAGTAGCTAGGCTGGGGTCCTGGATAGCAGGATCCCAGCCAGGCTAAGTCAAAAACAGTGAAACATCAGCAAAAAGTGGGGGTAACTATAAGAAGCAGATCCTACTCTTCTACACAAGCCCCCACCCCCCAAACGTAAGGACATTAAACTAACCTTGACCAGTTGAGTCTTCATGTTCTAAGTGGAAATATCTGGAGAGTCCATATGCATTTGCATGGTTACTCCCAACTCTATGTTCCACTGTATAGTCCATACCCTGTAGGGAAATGGGCCATCTCAAAAGTTTGGGGTTTTCACCCTTCATCTGTTTTAGCCATAAGAGGGGCTTATGGTCCGTCTGAACAATGAAGTGAGTGCCAAACAAGTATGGCCTCAGCTTCTTCAGAGCCCAAACCACAGCAAAGGCCTCCCTCTCAATAGCTGACCAACGTTTCTCTCTGGGGGTCTGCCCTCTGCTAATAAAAGCTACTGGCTGATCCTGACCCTCATCATTCTATTGTGATGACACAGACCCTACCCCCAACTCAGATGCATCTGTTTGGACAATGAAGTGTTTGGAATAGTCAGGACACTGCAGAATGGGAGCAGTGCACATGGCCTGCTTCAGGTCATCAAATGCCTTTTGACAGCTAACTGTCCACTGAACTTTCTTTGGCATTCTCTTGGAAGTTAAGTCATTCAAAGGGGTCACTATGGATCCATAACCTTTGACTAACCTCCTATAGTACCCAGTCAGGCCCAAGAAAGCTCTGACCTGAGTCTGGGTGATTGGAGCAACCCAGTCCATGATGGACTGGATTTTGCTCTGCAATGGTTGAACCTGGCCTTCACCCACAAGGTGGCCCAGGTATACAACCTGACTCTGCCCTATCTGGCACTTAGTAGCCTTGATAGTTAGGCCTGCTTTCTGCAGGGCCTCCAAAACCTTTGTCAGGTGGACCAGGTGATCCTTCCAGGTGGAGCTAAAGACAGCAATATCATCAAGATTAGCTGCACTATAGGCGTCCAGGCCTGTAAGGACTTTATTCACCAACCTTTGAAAAGTGGCAGGTGCATTCTTCAAACCAAAGGACATCACCACAAATTGGTAGTGCCCACTAGGGGTAGAAAAAGCTGTTTTTGGCTTTGCATCCTCAGCTAGTCTGATCTGCCAGTAGCCAGCTGTTAGGTCAAATGTGCTCAGAAACTTGGCTGATGCCAAAGTATCTATAAGCTCATCTGTTCTAGGAATTGGATGGGCATCAGTCCTAGTGACTGCATTGAGACCCCTGTAGTCAACACAAAACCTCATCTCTCTCTTACCATTCTGTGTGTGAGGTTTAGGTACTAAGGCTACTGGACTAGCCCGAGGGCTATCTGAGGGTTCAATAACTCCCAAATCCAACATCTTCTGGTCTTCAGTCCTGATGCAGTCCCTGACGTGGTCAGGTTGCCTGTAAATCCTATTTTTAACAGGCAGACTGTCCCGTGTCCACTTCATGGGTGCACCAGGTAGTCTGACTTGGAGTCAGTGAAAACATATGTCTAAACCGAAGGCTACACCATCTACTGATCCATCATCAGGGTTCTGAGAGAGAGCAGGTCAGGGAGTGGGTCACTCTCTTCCTCCTGTCCCTCATCAGTAGCCGTGAGCAAGCCTATGTCTGCCCTGTCAACATATGGTTTGAGCCTGTTGACATGGAGCACCTTAAGGGGGCTCCTGGGAGTTCCAAGGTCCACCAGGTAGGTAACCTCTCCCTTCTGCTCAATTATTGTATGAGGGCCACTCCACTTGTCTTGGAGGACTGCTGGGGCCACAGGCTCCAACACCCATACTGTCTGCCCTGGCTGGTAAACAGTCATAACAGCCTTTTGGTCATGCCAGGCCTTTTGCAATCCCTGGCTAGCCTCAAGGTTTTTAGTTGCCTTCTTCATGTACTCAGCCATCCTGGAGCAGAGACCAAGTACATAGTCCACAATATCCTGTTTAGGGGGTTTTAGAGGTAACTTCCATCCCTCCTTCACTAGACACAATGGACTCCTAACTGGATGTCCAAACAAAAGTTCAAATGGGCTGTAACCAACCCCCTTCTGAGGGTCCTCTCTGTAGGCAAAGAGAAGGCAGGGCAAAAGTATGTCCCATTTGCGCCTAAGCTTTTCTGGGAGACCTTTAATCATGCCCTTGAGGGTTTTGTAGAACCTTTCAACTAACCCATTGCATTGTGGGTGAGAAGGGGTGGTAAAATAGTAATTTACTCCACACTCCTTCCACATAGCAGTCAAGTAACTAGACATGAAGTTTGCACCTCTGCCTGATAGTACCTCCTTAGTAAAACCCACCCTGGAAAAGATTCCCAGGAGGGCCCTTGCCACCACAAGTGCTGTGGTAGTTCTAAGGGGAATTGCCTCTGGATAACTAGTGGCATGGTCCACCACCACCACCAGTATAAATATGTGCCCAGATGCAGTTTGAGGATCCATGGGACCACCTATGTCAATCTCAACCCTCTCAAAGGGAACCCCCACCACAGGTAGTGGTGTAAGGGGGCCTTTGTTCTACCACCTGCTCTACCACTGGCTTGACAGGTGACACCACAGGAGCGACAAAACTCCTTGGTGTCTTCAGACATGTAAGGCCAATGAAAGTGAGGCAGAATTCTGTCCCAAGTCTTGTTTTGGCCTAGGAGACCTGCTAATGGGATGTCATGTGCTAGTGTCAATAGGAGGCCCCTAAACTTCAGAGGTATAACCAACCTCCTGGTGGCACCAGGCTTGGGGTCTCTACTCTCTGAGTACAGGAGTCCATCATCCCAATATATCTTATGGGTTCCACTAGCATTCCCAGCAGCCTCATTAGCAACTTGCTTTCTGAGGGGTTCAAGAGAAGGGCAGCTCAGCTGCTCCTGGCTCAGATCTGCCCTGGAAGGGCCCCCTGTCCCCAAGAACTCAACCTGGTCAGGTTCAAGCTCCTCTGGGACAGTTCCTTCTTCAGGCTTGAGATCATCTCCCTCAAGAGACTGATCTGCTTCCGAGCCAGGGGGGAAGGCACTGCCTTACCCCTGCTGCTCCTTTTCTTGGAAGGCGCCTGTCCATTTTTCCAAGATCCAGGGCCTATTCAGTGGATGACATTTTTGCCTGTGACCTAGTCATTGCAAACAAATCTGCAGGGATTCCCAACATTTCTGCATGAGTCCTGAGCTCCACCTCAGCCCAAGCTGAAGTTTCTAAATCATTGCCCAACAAGCATTCAACAGGGAGATCTGCACTTACCACAACCTTCTTAGGGCCAGTTACCCCTCCCTAGGTGAAATTAACAACTGCCAAGGAATGGTCTGTCCTGACATTGCTAGCATTGGTCACTTGGTACATCTCACCAAGTATGATTTGCTCAGGAGCCACAAGATCTTTTGTCAACATTTTGACACTTGCTCCTGTGTCCCTGAATGCCAAGGCCTCTTTTCCATTTATCAAAGGCTGCTGTCTGTATTTGCCCAGATTACTGGGACTGACAAATAAGGAGGCAATATCCATGCCCCCATCACATATCAGTACAGCCTGAGTAGGAACTCCGACTAGACCAGAGCCCACCTCAGATATCAGAGTTAACCCTACTACACCCTTATACTGAGTACCACCACTTGGAGTTGAAATAGGGGGAACAGTTGCCTTAGGGGCAATGGTGGCTGGGGTTGAGTCCTTGGACTTGTTACAATCACTTGTCCAATGGGTCTTCTGTTTACAGATTTGACACCATGGTTTATTCTTGCCTTTTCCCTAGTTGGATTGTGACTACCCACCAGATGCAGATTTGTTGGGCCCTTGAGAAGACTTCTGGACTTTACCCTTCTCCCCACCCTTATCAGAGTTTTTAGAACCTTGCTTATTGGAGCCACCACCTTGGTTCTGAACATTCTGCCTTACCCTGGTTCTGACCCATTTGTCTGCCTTCTGGCCTAATTCTTGGGGAGAGGTGAGATCAGAGTCCACCAGGTACTGATGCAACAGCTGATTTTGACAATTATTAAGGATCTGCTTCCTCATAATTAAATTGTACAATCCTTTAAAATCACACACTTTACTGCCAAGTAACCAGCCTTCCAGAGCCTTGGTAGCACAATCTACAAAGTCAACCCAGTCTTGAGTCTGTGCCTTTTGGGTATCTCTAAACTTAATCCTGCATTGTTCAGTGGTTAAGCCAAACCCATCAATTAGAGCACTCTTCAAGACTTTGTTATTATCAGCATCCTCTTCTCTAACAGTGAGGAGCTTGTCTCTACCTTTGTCTGCAAAGTAGAGCCACAAGATTGTTGCCTACTGCTCCTGAGGAACCCTCTGTACTTTACAGGCCTTTCCAGTGCAGTTATCCATGTGTGGATGTCATCCCCACTCTGGTAGGGAGGGACAATCTTGTTCAGGTTCCTATGGTCATGAGTATGTTCTCTACCTCTAGGGACACTGTTGCTGCCACCATGGGGCTCTAGCCCCAACGTTTTGGAAGCTCTCTGAAGCTCCAGGGACTCCCTATCTAAGGCCAATTGCTCTCTCTTGATCCTGAGCTTAGTCTCTCAAACTCAAGCAGTTGGCACTTCTTCTCATAAGAAGACTCCCTCTTCTGAGAAGCAGAGGTCCTATGAGAAACAGAGGTCCACACGGATGTACCAGAATGATTAGAGTCGTGAGAAGGAGATCTTGATCTTCTTGGTAAACTGCTAACCCTTCCAGGTGGGGTAAAGAGAGGGCCACTGAGGCCTTCTCCCTCACCTTCAGGAAGAATTGGATTGTCCACGTTAGAATCATTTTGATCCTCCGGGTCAGCATCAGAGTCCAGGTCATAGATGTTTTCACCTCCTGGCCTTTCCTCTCCTGCTGTCCCACCCAACTTGCCTGCCTCATCAGACCCTGGGGTCTATCTGAGGTCATCTAAAATCAAATCCTCTATGAAGCGTTGAATGCGTCTGTTTTTCCCTGTCTTCAGTTTCCTAGCTGTACACATGGTCCTCAATTCTTGGAATGGGATATGGTCATACTTAGTAACTACTTTACTCGAAGGGAGATTCTTCAGTCATCCAGCGTAGTGTAGATAGTCGAAGTACTTGGTTTCTGTAGCAGAGTTTCGTCCAGGTAAGTCCAAAGTCCTGTAGTCAGGGGTTACTACTTTATACCTAAGGAAGGGGTAGGACAAACTCTGGGGACCCACCTATGGGAGGGTCAGGACAGAGAGGTGACTACACCCATGTCCTTTGTCCAGTTTCACGCCAGAGCAGGAGCAAATGGCTCCTGCAACCAGTTTGAGCTGGACTATGCACAGGGACACTAAATGTGCCCTGAGTGCAGACATCACAGCACTGTCAGAGTGCGCCCACCCAGCCCCAATACACTAAAGTCTGTCTGGGAGGTGGTCACACCTCCCTGTGACAGGAAACCTATTATCCAGCCTTCCCCTGCCGGAATTTCGTCCAGCAGCAGGAGGGCAGACTCGTGTCTGTGGCTGGCAGCATCCATTTTGTAATGCCAGGGTCAAGAAAGCTGGTACCGGGTGTACCGTTGTTGTCATATTTCTCCCTCTAGGAGGGTGGAATCATACCTCCCACACCAGTTATTGGTGTGGAGGTATGATTCCAAGGTGTTTGACACCAAACATGACGTGTTTCCATGCAGCCGTTTTAAAGTTAGCATTTACCGCGGGGTTATAATGCACTTAAGTATATATGGTTGGCTGCATCACAAACAACCCCGGAATATAGGTTCAGATGGCTGCAGAGGGGCTCTGCTCATGCAGGTGCACCCTCTCACATAAAACCCAGCACCCTGCCTTCAGGATTGATAAGGCCTGCCATAGGGGTGACTGAGACATTTATATGTGCAGTGATATGGAGTAGATATAGTGAACCTATATCTAAGTAAGGGGTGCATGCACCACCTTACACAGGCTGCTGTAGTAGACCTGTTGTGTAATTTTGAGTGGTCTCCCAGGGGTGGCATAATACATGCTGCAGCCCTTGAGAGGTCTCTGGGGTACCTATGCCCTGGGAACATAGTATACCATATACTAGGGACTGATAAGAGTACCCCAGTATCCAATCTGGAGTGTACCTAAAGTACATGCAATCAATTTAGAGGAGAAAGGAGCTCGGCTGTGGTCCTAGATAGCAGGATCCCAGTCTAAGTCAAAAACAGTGAACCATCAGCAAAAAGTGGGGGTAACTATAAGAAGCAGATCCTACTCTCCTACAGCCACAACACCCACCGCTACCACCCCCAGGCCCCTCTCTGGATGCCCCCCCCTCCCGGACTACCACCGAGGAAGCGCAGAGCAAGACAGCTGACCTTCTGAAAACGGCATGGCCCCTCAGCCACACAATTGCCGAATGCGGGGAGATATGGGAACCAAGTATGTGTGAAAGAGGCAAGTCACCCATGAATAAGAATGTACACAATGCCAAGTGTAGCGGTGATGTGCTGGACAGACTTCAGTATGCAGAGCACAGACATGTCCATGTGGACATATACTGCTGGTGTTTGCAGTGTTGTGTACAGTGGACGCAACCATGTTACCTCAGGCAGTGGGGAAGACCTCGGTCATGTAGCTTTGTCGTCCCCCCCTGTAAGCGTAAGCAGAGTGGGCTGGTCCGGCATACGCCAGTCCAGCGTAGGAGTGTGAATAAATAGGCCCAGACTCTGGGCATGTGTGAGAAGTTGGCCTGATATATGCTGTCCACTAGTTATCGTGGACACCCTGTATCAGTCCAAACAACCCCTTGTGGTGAATAGGTTAAAGACAACCTTAATTGAAAGCTATCCTAGTGGCAGCTTTGGAGAGCAGCCTTCAGGCTAAGTCTTGAAGAAATGTAAAGCAGCTTGTTTTACCAGTCTATAATTTCTTGAATGATCAAATGAAAGGACAACCACACCAGGTATATATTTAAAATATATATATTTAAGATAAAACACACCCCTCTAGTCTCTATATGAGGCTGGAGTTTTAAGTACTTAATTTACAAGTTAGCAATCAACAGTAATAGCACAAATACACGTTTGGGCCCTAGGGGCGTACCAAACCATATACCAATAAAGTGGTATAAGAACCACAAATGAACTAGACACAAGGCCTAGAGCCTGTAGAATCGCTGGGATCCCAAGGAACCACCCAAGGCAGTGACGCAGGGGACCCACGGGGGCCGTGTGCAGTGTGTAAACACAAACGCGGGTTCCCGTTAGCTTCTATGGGCAATGTCGCGGTTGGAAATGTAAAGATTAGGGACACTTAGTATCGAGCAGGAGCACCGGAGTACTCGTGTTACCTCACCCAGGGAAGCCGGGTGCATAGGTGTCTTTTCGTGTAGGGTCGCGTCGTCGATTTCAATGGAAGCTGACGAAGAAGTGCTGCTGCCGTGAAGAAGAGAAGTGTCCAAAGCGGTCCAAGCCTGGATCTAGGATGGAAGGAACCTGAATGCAGAGTGGACAGAGTCTGGGTCACTTACCAGTGACCAAGGGCAGGATGGACCAATGCCCACAGATGTCGGGTGCTTCAGGGGAGTTGAAGGGTGTCTTGACTATTCAGCCATGAGGTCCAGGAGGCGCCGATGACAACCAGGAGCTGGATTCGAGCTGTCCCACAAAGTCTATCAAGTGCTAAGGTGTTGGCGACCAGATTGGACCCAACAAGCCTTGGCAACGGCATGTCACTGGAAATCAGAGAAAGGACTGCGGTGCAGACCAGCAAGGTCTGGGGGACTCACCCAGCAAGGGTAACTCGGGGCATGTCTGGAGCAACCAGGAAAGCCCAATCAGAAGAGGATTTGCCTTTGTGGGGACCTACTAGCCAACGGGCTAGTGATCGCGAAGGAGCCTCAAGCGGTCGCACTGGAAACTGGCCCACGGGTCACTCGTGGTGTGGAGGCAGCAATCTTCGGTGCAGAAGATGATCAAGGCTGGGGTTACTCAGAGCCCAAAGCATAACTTTAAGGAAGACCAGGAAAATGATGTTGCTGCAAAAGTTCACGGTGTCCACGGGTCACGGTTCCACATCACCCACAATAGCCACGGGCCTCAGCTTTGCTGTGGACTCAGCGTAGCCTCGGAGAAGTCTGGAAATCCACTTCTGGTGATGTAAAGACTTCGACGTCCGGCGGGAGCTTCAGCGATGTAGACCGGTAAGTTGCTTCTTTGGTGCCTGCCAAGCAGGGGAGTCACTCCTTGACCACAAGGGAGATTTCTTCAGTCTTCTAAGCAAAGTAGAACGTCGAAGGTCCAGGATATATATTGCACTTATACTTATACGAAGTTTGGGGGTTGGACATACTCTAGGGACCCAACTATGGGAGGGTTTGGAAAGAGGGGTGGTTACACCCATTTCCTTTGTCCAGTTTCACGCCAGAGCAGGGGCAGGTAGCCCCTGCAACCGGTTTGAACTGGACTATGCACAGGGACACCAAGTGTGCCCCCAGTTTCAGGACTTCAAAGCACCAGAGAGTGCTCCCGCCCAGCCCCAATACACATCTGCCTGTCTGGGGAGGTGGTTACACCTCCCTGCGACAGGTCCTGATTAGCATGGCCACAGCCAGACTAAGGTCGAAAAACAGTGAAACACCAGCAAAAAGTGGGGGTACCCATGTGAAGCAGATCCTACTCTCCTGCAGCATGGTTCACTTCCGGGATGGCCAAAGTGTCTGCCAGGGCGGCACCCCTCACCCTCAAATGAGTCTGCTGCGGGACCGCCAGGCTCCTCAGCCGATCGCTGGCCCAGGCCCCTAGCGCATCCAGCGGCACAGTACCGCAGAGTTATGTGTGTGCTGACTACTGCCTTCGGCCTACACTGCAGTCAGCAGGGCTCAAAATTCAAATCGGGTCTTGATTTATTTATGGCAAACTCCAGTAGGCAACAGACATTGCTTCCAGTGCGGCCCGCCCGGACGACACATTGCCGCAGGCTTTGCACCCGCTGAGCGCTTCAGGTGCCACTAACTCTGTGCAGCTCAAGTCAACGCAACGTGGCTGTGGGCCCTTGCTGACCGCTGCCTCCGGCCTACACTGCGGTCAGCAGGGCTCACACATATCAAATCCAAACATGACCTGCAAGGACACACCATCATTGCTGGATGCGCACACGCCACCACCGCCAGGACCACATCCAACCAACAACTGCCAGAGTCGGAGGAGTCTTACAGCCAGCCTATCAAAGTTGCTCACTCCTGTCTTGGATGCCATCATCAGCTTTATACTCTGCTCAGCTCTTCAGGTGCCACTACTCAATGCACCACAAAAACATGGACCCTTTATGATTGAGTTTTGTGCTGTGGACAGCGAACGCAACAATGTCACCTCAGGCAGAGGGACGATGATGATGATGATTAGCACAAATCATGCGTTATTCAAAATGTGCAATTAGTCATAAGCAACACACAAAAACTGTGGGGTATTCTGAGATTTTTATATATAGATTGCGTCATTCATATATATACCCAAAAACATTTTGAAAGGCCGTCAAAGTACAAAGTGAAATACAATTTGTGACAAGGTGACAAGTGGTGCTCAGTGATATAGTGCGTGATATATACAGAGTGCTTTAAAAAGTATTTATAGTAGATCTGCGAACTGAATCAATTAGTTTTTTCGCAGGCTCTGGCAACTGGTCCAGGGGATAGTGTTGACTTTTCAACCCAGATACTGCACTACTATACAGTCAGTGCGGGTCTTCATCAGGACGGGGACAGGGGGTGACGGCCTAAAGGATAATTGAGAAAGACAACTCAAGGTTGAGCGTTGTTAACTTGCACCTTAACCTTCCTTTTGGCGGTATAAGGTTTATTCAGAACATCTGATACACTTCTTAGGTTGATAGCCTTAGGCGAAGCATTCCAGTCATTAAGTCAATTGCTTCTTGTATTGGGTCTTCGTTAGTTGTCAGTAGCTTTAGGCTGAATCGCGGGCGGCAGGCGTGAGCTCTGGCTCGTCTATGTGGATTGACAATGACAAAATGTTTTTGGGTATATATATGAATGACGCAATCTATATATAAAAATCTCAGAATACCCCACAGTTTTTGTGTGTTGCTTATGACTAATTGCACATTTTGAATAACGCATGACTTGTGCTAATTGTGTAAAGAGGCCTTTTTCACCCAACAGAACCATTGTTTCTTTGATATACTAATGCCCAGGCTCTGAGGGATACTGGGTTACCCCATTGTTACTAAGCGATGATGAAGATGATGCATGTGCACCACACCCCATTGTAGCAGGAATATCCCGAAGGGACACAATCATTGACAATTTCTTCACATGAGCACGCTCATCTCTGGTGCCCCTACCTCAGTGCAGCTCAAGTCATGGCCACGTGGCGGTAGGCCCGTGCCTGCCGCAGTGCATCCGGTGCCACTAACTCAGTGCACCACAAGTCATGGACCCTTCATGATTGAATCTGTGTTCGATGTGATGATCACTGTTCTAGTTGTTGCCAGCACCAACCACTCCCTGAGGTCTGGCTTACACTCACCCCACACCCATCCAGCACATGCGTAACTGGACATGTGACCCTGGTAATATAAAAGGGCCGGGCGCACATGCCCGTAGCCAGTTCCAGTATCTATCTAAGTGTGTCTGTGTGGTCATTATGTATGCATCAGGGCCCCGGGCCCTACCACATTACATTTTGCTGTGGACAGCGGATGCAACCATGTCATCCCAGGCAGTGGGTAAGGCCTTGGACATGTAGCTTTGTCACCCCCCCTTTGTAAGTGTAAGTGGAGTGGGCTGGGCTGGGGTACGCCAGTCCAGCGTAGGGGTGTGAAGAATTTGCCCGGGGCTCAGGGCGTGGTTCAGTTCTGGCCTGGACAAGGAAGTAACTAATGCGTGTGTCTCTGTTGTGGTGTCAGCGCCACTCGGCCCGCAATCGACAATGTTGCAATATAGCATGCACCCGGAGGGCGGGCTCGCAAGAACGGTGAATTGAAGGAGTGCAAGACCGCTCAGGGTCTTGGCTCATACATGCCAAGTGTTGTGTGTATCTGTATTGCCGCATCTTGAGTCAAATGCCTAGCCTTAATCGCACAGAGAGTTCAGCCAGGCATGAACTCAACATCTGTGTCCGCTCTCTCCTTACCATAGGCCTACACTCATGTGGCCGCCCACCTTCAACGGCCAACATCACAGTGTCGTTGTCAGGCTTGTGGACATGCGCGGACAGGCACGGCAATGGTGTGCTGAAGGAGTGCAAGTGATGCAACCGCGCAGCGCACACCAGTAAATAGGCTCGGGGGAGGGAGGAGCAGCTGTGAGGCAATGTAACACACAGTGATGCCGCTCATTTGCCGCATGCAAAACATGTCAAACATGAATCCCAAAGTCGCACACATCCCACCCCACTCCGAACAAGCCACATCACATTTCCTGAATCCAAGCAGATGACCAACTAACATTAGAGATGAAAGCTCCTTTGTCTGAACTATCAGGCGGAAGCACATCTGCACCTCCGACCTCGGAATTGCATGTGCCCGACACCCCCTGCCAGATACCATAGCAGCTGATGACGACTCCCACACTACGCACAGCCCGACGAAAGACCAACTAATACACACCTCACACACAGAAGTCCTTGCTCGAAGTTATCCTGCATGGAATTGTCTTAACACTTACTCCCACACCATCCCAGGCGTGCAACCGTTGTACACTTAAACAACTCATTAATCCGAGCTGTGGCATTTCATCCACAGAACTGGCCCAGGTCAGAACAGTGCCGCTTCAACCAGAGCCACTAACGCAATGGCAAAACATCCCGGACACATGCACAACCCCTGTCACGTGGAACTGTACCGTTGTTCTGCTTGGGTTTTCGGATCAGATAGAACCCGCTCATCAGAGCCTCACTAACCCAGCCAGAACGTTACCCCCTCCCTAGAACCTATTTACAATCCTACAACCACATATATCTATCACCTAAGGACAGGGGATTCCTACTATGCATACCAAGATCTCATAAGTGGCGGCCTCGCGGTCCCATACGAACCCAGACCTCTCTGCCCATACGACAGTATCACAAGTGGCGGCCTCGCGGTCCCATACGAACCCAGACCTCTCTGCCCATACGACAGTATCAGCACAATCGGCGGCCTCGCGATCCCCTACGAATCCAGACCTCTCTGCCCATACGACAGTATCACAAGTGGCGGCCTCGCGGTCCCATACGAACCCAGACCTCTCTGCCCATACGACAGTATCACAAGTGGCGGCCTCGCGGTCCCATACGAACCCAGACCTCTCTGCCCATACGACAGTATCAGCACAATCGGCGGCCTCGCGATCCCCTACGAATCCAGACCTCTCTGCCCATACGACAGTATCACAAGTGGCGGCCTCGCGGTCCCATACGAACCCAGACCTCTCTGCCCATACGAAAGTATCAGCACAATCGGCGGCCTCGCGATCCCCTACGAATCCAGACCTCTCTGCCCATACGACAGTATCACAAGTGGCGGCCTCGCGGTCCCATACGAACCCAGACCTCTCCACCCAGACGGCAGTCTCAGCACAATTGGCGGCCTCGCGATCCCCTACGAATCCAGACCTCTCTACCTAGACGGCAGTCTCATACGACAGTTCATCCTATGATCACCATAACATACAAAAAGGGAATCAGTCTCACTATTCATCAGATCACACAAGGATTACCAGTTCGGGCATAGCCTGTTCTCAGGTTTGAGGGGCTCCTCTTTCCCTTATTCAGTTACCACTTACCTGATCAGGGTTAACATCTGTTCATGTAGCCGCAGCTGACTAGAAGAATAGGCTACCCTCTTATACAAGAACACACAGCACATGTTGGTTCACTACAAACTGGATACTTTATTACTCATTGCACATACAATCACATAACATTACGATATAACACATAACCTGCAAAGAAAAGTGAAAGATTAATTTGTACACTCTAATAAGAAAGGGTCGACATCACCTTAGTAGTATGTAGCCTGCACTCAGTGGTCATCTAGGCTCCCTTCTCGTCTATGCCTCGGCTCGCCTGGAATCACCCTTCTCCGAGTCACTGGGACCTCTTCCTTATCGGCTACTCTCTCCTCTCTGGTTATTCTGTTAGGAAAGCATCTGTCTCTCAGTTCTTCTCCGCCTTCAAGATGGCGTCTGTCTTCCCTGGAATAAGTAGTAGCTTTACTGCTAACGGCTAGATGCCGCCTACGGACTGAACTTGTAACTGCCTCAGACTTTCACTAATATAGAGGTGCATTTCCTCATGGAAAATTCCGGCCCGTAACCTGCCGCCCACCAAATTCTTGTACCTCCCCGTACCAAGGACACGTTCCCAGCCGGCCGGCCTGATGTAGTGTCTTCGGCATTAAGAAAAATACAATCCTTCGATAAGGGCCGGCCTGAACCGGTTCTCTCCAAGCGAATAACACCTCATAACTAAAACATCACATTTGACCTAGAAGCATCCCAAGCTGCCGGAGCAGAAAGAAAGATGGAGTCTCTCCCGTTTGAGGCCTACCAGGCCTGCATTCAGCACGGCTCCATGAAATACCCTCACTACAGGACAGGTTATCCCTAATACTAACGAATCTATCCCCTAGGCTATATGTGCAAGCCCTGATCTATGGGGAAGAGCACAGAATCACGTCGAAGTGCCTAGTAAATAGGCTCCATCCACTACTCTAACCCTTAGGCTTGAATGGTAAGAGACTGAAGTCACATTCAATCACCTGTTAATACAAGAAGACCGGGAAAATCGAGCAGAACATTTCACCCTTGACTTCAGTCTATTATACATTCATTAAACAGAACTAACATCTGTGGAAGAATAATATGAAACAAGACTAACTGATCTATGTCTAGTACCAGGTGTGCAGAATTGAAGTAATGAAGGAATACACTGAATAAAGCAACAGATAGAAATCAAAATGCCGATAGCAATCAGAATACCTCCTAATATTTGACGTAACATATGCAAATCAGGTAACCAATTAAAGAGCCAGTCAAACCAGCCCTGGTCTATGTGTTTTCTAACTTCTTCTGTCAAGTCATGTAATTTGTCAATGTGAACCTGAATGGATTTTGTATGATCCGACAAGTTAAAACAACAAAGACCCTCAAAATCAGAACAATCGTGTCCATGTTTAAGCAAAAGATAATCAATAGCCGCTCGATTTTGCAAGATAGCCCTTCGTTCACCCTGGGCGTCTAATAGCATGTCAGACAGGATTGTAGAAGTATTATTGATGGATTTTACCATCCAGCAGGCCATTTTCCCAATAGATTTGGCATTATAAACTGCCAAAGCAGGAACACCAACAATTGAAACAGCCAGGCTAAGGTATTCAGACTTGGAATATAAATGCAAAGATGAGTCACAATCCTCCTGTAACCTCACTGTATCTCGGATCACACGAGAGTTGGCATTCGGATGTGAGGAAAACATGAGTAGGCTCAGTCTAGTAATGGCACAAGGGCCTCCAGAAATATTTGCGGGGATATATGGCCAGGAAGTATTACCACATGAGAAAAGCCATCCGGCAGGTAGTAACATCGTGCGATAGTGACTGGGGGTAACTACCATACTCTTACAAGTCATGTTGTTCTGAACAGAAGTACATGTTTTCGGTGTCCTTTGAAAGCACAAAGTTCGTTCATGAGCGGTGAATGAGGTGGCACCTTTCAATTTTAAACGCATACATTCAGAAATCGCACTAGGATCACAAGTAAGGAAAAAACATAAATCGCCTTGTGTGATATTATAGGTAACTATTTGGGACTGGACAGGCGGTATCGGGTCTGACAGTACAGTACACAAGGGGCAATACTCATGGGCAGCGAAATCGCCCAGAAGAACATTGGGACGAGCATTTGTTATATTAAAAATATGAGTCAGGGTCTCCAATGAAGCAGGGACAGCAACCAAACAAGTTGCCAATATATCAGTTACCGATCTCATCGGTGTGAAGCAGAAATGAGGGGTCTTCGTCACTTGCTTGGCCAATGTAACCCAAAAGTTTGGCGACGAATCCCACGCAGCGAAGGAACGCGACACTCGGGTTTTCAACTCATCCCAGGTTGATGGGATCCCTCCTCTCTCGTCGCACCAGCCCGAAAACAGTCCTACGCCGACACATCCTGCAGCAACAGTCCAAAGAATGATCTGAAAGAGAATCAAATACAGGCATTATTCATTCTCGTAAGTAACATTTGTCAGCCGGGACTGCTTCCCAGCTATCTTTCCCTGGTCTCATAACTAAAATGGTGTTATCTTGACCGGTTGCAATGACCTCTGCTTGTTCAGGGGGATTCTTAGGCGACTGCACCCAAACTCTGGCCCCAGGATTATCTGTAGAGCCAAAACCTTTCTGGCCTCGTACAGTTAGCAACGTTGGGGCAGTGCCTTTTACCATCTCACCACTGAAGACAGGCATTATTAGCAATTGAGCCACTCGGTCAGTTTTATGTATCAGTAAGTCAACCTCACTGCTATTCAGCAGGAGCACCTTAATCTCTCCCTGATAATCACTATCAATGATTCCTCCAAGCACCTGAATGCCTTTTACAGCCAGCCCCGATCTAGGGGCAATTAATCCGAAATTTCCAGGTGGTATCTGAACACCAACACCTGTCTCAATGATGACTCGATCTTTACTTTTTATAATGGTGTCATCCATGGCATGCAAGTCTAAACCTGCCGATCCTGGGGTCGCTCTGCATGGAGCCAAAGCTCCGGGAGTAATCTCCCAGTACATCACAGTGTCTCTGATCTCGTTAGGTTTAGCATCAACATTCGGAGGAAACAAACGCATAAGTGGGGATTCAGCATTTAGAAAAGGACGGTTATTCAAAATCAATAGCGCTTGAGGGAAAAAATCTCGCCAATTCTTATACTTGTCATCTGTTAATTTGCGAAGTTGGTCTTTTAGCAGGCCATTCAACCTCTCCACAAGACCCGAGGCCTGTGGATAATATGGTATATGAAATACCCATTCAATATTGTTTTCCACACAGAATTCCTGTACCAATCTTCCACGAAAATGGGATGCATTCTCAGATTGAATTTGGAATGGCACACCATAATACATCATAATCAATTCCAATGTTTTAATAGTATTCAATTGGGTAGCTTGCTTACAGGGAAGGGCCACCAACAGGCCACTGTATGTATCAACAATGGTGCAAACATATTGACAATTCCTACTCATAGGAAGTGGACCAATGTAATCAATCTGCCAAATTTGAGCGGGCAATTTCCCGCGATGTAAATGACCTTTAACAATTTGGGGCACTTTGCGCTGCCTGATATGCTGACAAATGGGACAATGTAGAATAACATTTTTAATTAAATCTAGGGCAATATAAATTCCTCGATCAGCAGCCCACCTGCTAGTGGCTTTCTCTCCAAAGTGTCCTGCTTTCTGGTGGGCCCATTTCGCCAATCCCGCAATATCAGAATCTTGCGTGTCCACCACTGCCTCAGCAATTTTAGATTTCTCATCTGCAATATTATGAAAGAATTTGTCAAGAGAGTCTATCGGGGTATGAGCATCCACATGGAAGATTGTAACAGTACTCTGTGGGAGCATTTCCCAAATCTCCTGCCATAATTCTTTTCCCCACAATTCCTTGGAATGGATTTTCCAACTATGGGAATGCCAAGTCGGTAACCAAACTGCCAGTCCATTGGCAGTAGACCAAGAATCGGTAAAAATATGACATGTGCCAGGTAACTCTTGTTTCAGAACTTGATAAACAGCATAGAGTTCAGCAAATTGACTGCTCTTACCCTCACCAGTTGTACTCAGCAATTTTTGTGTGATCGGATTATAAGACACTGCCTTCCAATGCCGTTTCGTCCCTATGAACCTTGCTGAACCATCCGTAAACCAGACATGGTTTCTGTCCTCTGCAGACAAATCATCAAAAGGTTTACCCCACTTAACAGGAGACTCCTGTACTAAGGGTACGGAACATTCACTCTCAGTTTCAGTTGATGGCGCCCGTGCCACCTGCTCATGCAAAGATGCAACTCCTTTTTGTCCCACACGTGCCCTGTCTTGTATATACCATTTCCATTTAATCACACTCGCCTCTTGAGCGTGTCCAATTCGGTGAGTTTTCGGCGAACTCATAACCCACTGCATGATAGGAATTTCAGGTCGCAAAACTATATCATGTCCCAAAGTCAATTGCTCGGTATCCACCAGAGCCCAATAACATGCAAGTAGCTGTTTCTCAAAAGGTGTATAACGCTCACCAGCATCAGGTAACTTTTTGGTCCAGAAACCTAACGGTACTCTACTCTTGCCTTGTTTCTGCCACAAACTCCAATTCGCATAAAGGCCTTGTACAGACACATTCAAATCCACATCACCATCACATACAGGCCATAAATCCAGAGCATGCTGAATTGCTTCTTTTGCCAGACTGAACGCATCTTGCTGTGGTTTACCCCATTCAAATGCATTCTTTTTACGAGTGACCTGGTACAAAGGGGCCAATATTTGACTCAAATGAGGAATATGCTGGCGCCAAAATCCAAATAAACCAATGAAGCTTTGGGCTTCTTTCCTATTTCTCGGAACTGCAAAATCAAGAATTTTCTGTTTAACCTGAGGGATCACTTCTCGGTGCCCTTCATGCCAATTAATACCCAAAAATTTCACAGCCTGGGATGGACCTTGTAATTTATCCGGGTTGATTTCCCAACCTTTCTCACGCAAGCACTCAATGACTCTATCCAATTGGGTCTGAACTTCTTCTTGTGATTCACCTTGGATCAAAATATCATCAATATAGTGACATATCTGAATTTGTGGATGAACTGGTACCTCAGCCAGATGCTCTGCCACCAGCCGGTGACATATCGTAGGACTATGCACATAGCCCTGAGGAAGACTTCTAAACGTCATCTGACGCCCGTTCCACGTAAAACTGAATTGTTCCTGACACTCAGGGGCAATCGGAATCGAAAAGAAAGCATTAGCAATATCAATGGATGCATACCATGTACCTGGATGTTTCTGGATTCTTTCAATTAGGGTAATAACATCCGGTACTGCAACAGTCAAAGAGGGTGTGTGTCTATTCAATTCTCGATAATCAACAGTCATGCGCCAAGAATTATCACTCTTACGTACAGGCCAAACAGGATTATTCCAAGCAGAAGTACCTGGGGTTATAACTCCTGCATCCACCAACTCCTGAATAGTGGTACTAATCTCTTCATGACCACCTGGAATACGATACTGCTTCTGACGAACCACTTTTGTCGCCTGAGGAACTTTTATGGGGGGCATTCTTAAACGACCAACCCGTACAGGCCTGGACGATATATAATGTTTAGTTCCAAATTGGTAACATCCATCATCTAAGTGCAAAGTCATTCCTTTCAAAATATCAATTCCAATTATGAATTCTAAGAGTGGCACCACTAATACAGAGTATTCTTTTCTAGGAATTCTACCTATTCTCATTTCAAGTAAGGTTTGAACTGCGGGAGTTTCCTTTCCACCTAATCCGGTAATTGTAAAAGGCTGACCTTTAAACTTCTTTGATTTTCCATGAATAAGAGTGGCCTCCGCTCCTGTATCTACCAATGCTCGGGCCCTTTGGATATTACGATGTCTCCAATAAATATCAATATCTACATAGGGTCTATTATCTCTGTGAGCCCATCTGTGTACTGGAGCTTGACCTATTTCCTAGTCCTTTTTATTGTGTTCTGTGTACCAGGATAAATCAGGATAAAGACTCTCACGGTTCCTAGGTATCGATACCTCCTGTTCATATCCATCTCCATTACGAAATGGATTACTGTTCCCTGCATTGTACTGCGGGTTTCGATCGGCCAATATGTGTCGATCCTCTCTCCTTCTCAACTCAGGGGATTGATCCCTATCATCTCTACGTCTGCTGTTAACATAATCATCTCTCCCCCTCTCTCTTTCCCCCTCTCTCTCCCTGTCTCTCTCACGACGGGGGGACAAATCACGCGCATAACGGCGATCATCACGACGATCAGAGCGCCCACGGCGGTCGTCATCACCGCTACCGTCAGAAAAACCACGATCACACTCAGTTGTCCGAACACGCCGGGCACCCTCCTTTCGATCCAAGCCACGTTTGCGAAACATTTCCCACAAACGAGAAGTAGTCTCACCATCAATGTCCTCCTTACGCACACCATCAGCCAGAAGAGCAAGAAACATATCACGTCTAGTAAATTTATTTTCACCAGGAGTACGAGTGTCAGGCCGGGACTGCCGTTCAGGTTTAAACCACTCACCCAACTCACCGAGTTGGCGTACCGATTCCAGCACCACAGATAACATGTTACCAGTCTGATTAATCAATAAAGTCATCATGACCTGCTTATAAGCAACAGGGGAAGAACGAATAATACGATTCCGCACAGAAGATGTCAAGAAAGCATCAAGCAACCGGTCAGCAGTATTCAGAAAAATTGCCGTTTTCATCACCTCCTCTTTGAGACGTTGCGCAGCATCGCGCAAAGTATACCACGGTTTGTCATTCACAGGCCAGTCAGACTCAGTAGGATATTTTTGATTACAACCCTCAGTCGCCAATTGAAGCAAAGAAATTTGACCACCACCATTAAAGTTACGAAAATGATCCTGTACAGTAGAATCCGAACTCAAGGAACAAAACTTCAAACAATCGCCAGCATCCAACATAATGCCAGCAGCGCCCAGTTCATAAAGGCGCACCATCCATGTGAGCAAGGGCTCACCAACTCGCTGCCGAAATCGCTGCAAAATATCACTAATTTCTTGTTGAGTAAAATCCTCCAAAGAGTCTAAAGCAATACCATTCGGAGCACCGGGAGCCTGCTGCACCTTCCGTCGAAAAACTGGATGCGCCGAGACCGCGGGATGAGCATCACAAGGAGCTCGACCAGTACACGTAGAGGAACAATCAGTGGAAGAAGCATCGACCCCGCTCAAAGGACGAGCGCAATCACGGGGTGCACCATCAGAGGCGCAAGAAGCAGATTTACAAGCACGGCCGGAGCGAGAGGACTCGCGCTTGGCAGACTCCTCACCCGAGGAAGGAGAATCACTCGAGTTCCAGATATTACCATCCCATTCATCAGGATTCCAATCCAGTCCGGCTTTCGCCACAACCAGACGCACCTTCCGCGTCGAAACCCGACCACGCCGATTCTTGTATTTATAACGAGCAATTCGCACAGCCGCTCTCTCGGCAATAGTTTGGTACGTCTCAAGTTTGTCAGCAAGCAACTTATTTTGACACCGCAACAAAGTATGAGCATTCTGAATTTCAACAAAGTTCGCTTCCAAATCCTTATGCAAGTTCTGCAACTTCAACAACCTCTCATGGAGAATCCTGTACGCAGACAGAACAATCCAACCTCTGCGCCCTAAAACGGGAAGCTCATCACCCTTAGATACCAGCGCCTTCTGTAAGCAAGTAGTCACATTAGCCGGCTCCGCCAGCTCCAAAAAAGAATTCCAATTCTCACTCAAACCAGTAGAATCAGCCCACTCACGGGCTAAGGCTTCATAAGGCGTTGAATCCCAGCCGGGAATATCAACGGGCAACTTAAAAGTAGATTTCGACTTTCTAGAAAACATCTTTGAAAAGAAAGAAAAAGAGAAGAGAAAAAAAAAAAAAAAAGAAAGAGAAAAGAAAACTACACGCAGGTATATACAAATAATATAGAAACAAAACCACGCACACGCCGAAGACAAACACAATACAACCACAACGCACACAGGTTTCGTAAACGGTTCGTGACGCCAAATGTTCTGCTTGGGTTTTCGGATCAGATAGAACCCGCTCATCAGAGCCTCACTAACCCAGCCAGAACGTTACCCCCTCCCTAGAACCTATTTACAATCCTACAACCACATATATCTATCACCTAAGGACAGGGGATTCCTACTATGCATACCAAGATCTCATAAGTGGCGGCCTCGCGGTCCCATACGAACCCAGACCTCTCTGCCCATACGACAGTATCACAAGTGGCGGCCTCGCGGTCCCATACGAACCCAGACCTCTCTGCCCATACGACAGTATCAGCACAATCGGCGGCCTCGCGATCCCCTACGAATCCAGACCTCTCTGCCCATACGACAGTATCACAAGTGGCGGCCTCGCGGTCCCATACGAACCCAGACCTCTCTGCCCATACGACAGTATCACAAGTGGCAGCCTCGCGGTCCCACACGAACCCAGACCTCTCTGCCCATACGACAGTATCAGCACAATCGGCGGCCTCGCGATCCCCTACGAATCCAGACCTCTCTGCCCATACGACAGTATCACAAGTGGCGGCCTCGCGGTCCCATACGAACCCAGACCTCTCTGCCCATACGAAAGTATCAGCACAATCGGTGGCCTCGCGATCCCCTACGAATCCAGACCTCTCTGCCCATACGACAGTATCACAAGTGGCGGCCTCGCGGTCCCATACGAACCCAGACCTCTCTACCCAGACGGCAGTCTCAGCACAATTGGCGGCCTCGCGATCCCCTACGAATCCAGACCTCTCTACCTAGACGGCAGTCTCATACGACGGTTCATCCTATGATCACCATAACATACAAAAAGGGAATCAGTCTCACTATTCATCAGATCACACAAGGATTACCAGTTCGGGCATAGCCTGTTCTCAGGTTTGAGGGGCTCCTCTTTCCCTTATTCAGTTACCACTTACCTGATCAGGGTTAACATCTGTTCATGTAGCCGCAGCTGACTAGAAGAATAGGCTACCCTCTTATACAAGAACACACAGCACATGTTGGTTCACTACAAACTGGATACTTTATTACTCATTGCACATACAATCACATAACATTACGATATAACACATAACCTGCAAAGAAAAGTGAAAGATTAATTTGTACACTCTAATAAGAAAGGGTCGACATCACCTTAGTAGTATGTAGCCTGCACTCAGTGGTCATCTAGGCTCCCTTCTCGTCTATGCCTCGGCTCGCCTGGAATCACCCTTCTCCGAGTCACTGGGACCTCTTCCTTATCGGCTACTCTCTCCTCTCTGGTTATTCTGTTAGGAAAGCATCTGTCTCTCAGTTCTTCTCCGCCTTCAAGATGGCGTCTGTCTTCCCTGGAATAAGTAGTAGCTTTACTGCTAACGGCTAGATGCCGCCTACGGACTGAACTTGTAACTGCCTCAGACTTTCACTAATATAGAGGTGCATTTCCTCATGGAAAATTCCGGCCCGTAACCTGCCGCCCACCAAATTCTTGTACCTCCCCGTACCAAGGACACGTTCCCAGCCGGCCGGCCTGATGTAGTGTCTTCGGCATGAAGAAAAATACAATCCTTCGATAAGGGCCGGCCTGAACCGGTTCTCTCCAAGCGAATAACACCTCATAACTAAAACATCACATTTGACCTAAAAGCATCCCAAGCTGCCGGAGCAGAAAGAAAGATGGAGTCTCTCCCGTTTGAGGCCTACCAGGCCTGCATTCAGCACGGCTCCATGAAATACCCTCACTACAGGACAGGTTATCCCTAATACTAACGAATCTATCCCCTAGGCTATATGTGCAAGCCCTGATCTATGGGGAAGAGCACAGAATCACGTCGAAGTGCCTAGTAAATAGGCTCCATCCACTACTCTAACCCTTAGGCTTGAATGGTAAGAGACTGAAGTCACATTCAATCACCTGTTAATACAAGAAGACCGGGAAAATCGAGCAGAACAACCGTGCACGTATGCTGCCTTTATTGGGGGCCATTGGCAGTGTTGCGGATCAGTTACCGGCTAAGCTTCCGCCTTGCCAACGTCACCTGCGTCCAGCCTGTGTTGCATTGTCGATCGTGCATATTCAAGTGGTCCATGGATGTCTGCCTATCCAACAGGACGGTAGCTGAACTGGATTTTAACATGTGTGTGCGCCCCCTGTTGGCCCACGACCAGGAGTGTCACTGTGATACCCGTTTATGGGATGCCTTGATACTTGGCATACATGCTGGCAGCTGGACCTGGGATATTGCACAACTCCTCTTCTGCAGTGGCCACATTGAACCGCTCCCCTATTGGGCTGTAGTGCTAATTGGTGAAAGGGGGTGGACGCAGCACGTCTTTTCGGACCTGCTAATGGATCGCCTCACCGTCCTGTTTGATGAAGTGGACAACGGCCTCATGTTGGAAATGCTAGCCAACGAAGCTGCAATCGCTTTCATGGACGAGTAACTACGTACCTGCAGCCACAACAGATTGGAACCCATTGCACATCTAAAAACAACAGTTGATGGACAGAATGCAGAACAATGTCATACATTCACCCCAGTACAGAGATCTGGGCCTAAATCCATCGTTTTTTTGCTCACAATGCCATTCCAGTATGAACCCAGCCATATGCAAATCAGTCTTGACCCTGTGCCTCATGGGAACAGTCCAGCCCGAACTGCCAAGCCAGGTCCTCCCTGGACTGGAAACAAGCATCCTAGGACCGGTTTCGGGGTTTCACCCCTCTTCAGCCAGGATAGCTTGATTCCAGTGGCATGGAGAGGACGGGACTCACGTCTGAGCATACCCGTCCCACTCGGGTGACAAATGCAAAAATAACAGTTGATGGACAGAATGCAGAACAATGTCATACATTCACCCCAGTACAGAGATCTGGGCCTAAATCCATCGTTTTTTTGCTCACCATGCCATTCCAGTTTGAACCCAGCCATATGCAAATCAGTCTTGACCCTGTGCCTCATGGGAACAGTCCAGCCCGAACTGCCAAGCCAGGTCCTCCCTGGACTGGAAACAAGCATCCTAGGACCGGTTTCGGGGTATCACCCCTCTTCAGCCAGGATAGCTTGATTCCAGTGGCATGGAGAGCAGTTGATGGACAGAATGCTGAACAATGTCATACATTCACCCCAGTACAGAGATCTGGGCCTAAATCCATCGTTTTTTTGCTCACCATGCCATTCCAGTTTGAACCCAGCCATATGCAAATCAGTCTTGACCCTGTGCGTCATGGGAACAGTTCAGCCCGAACTGCCAAGCCAGGTCCTCCCTGGACTGGAAACAAGCATCCTAGGACCGGTTTCGGAGTCAAGCTATCCTGGCTGAAGAGGGGTGAAACCCCAAAACCGGTCCTACGATGCTTGATTCCGGTCCAGGTAAGACATGGCTTGGCAGTTCGGGCTGGACTGTTCCCATGAGGCACGGGGTCAAGACTGATTTGCATATGGCCATGTCTGCACTGGGGTGGCGTGGTGAGCAAAATAACGATGGATTAAACCCAGATCTGTGACTGGGGGTGAATGTTTTGCCAATGTGCAACATTCCGTCCATCATCTTGTGTGTTTTGCCGTTCGCCTTATGTGGGAAGGGTATGCCCAGACGTGGGTCCCGTGCTCACTACGCCACTGGAATCAAGCTATCCTGGCTGAAGAGGGGTGCAACCCCGAAACCGGTCCTACGATGCTTGATTCCGGTCCAGGGAAGACATGGCTTGGCAGTTCGGGCTGGACTGTTCCCATGAGGCACAGGGTCAAGACTGATTTGCATATGGCCATGTCTGCACTGGGGTGGCGTGGTGAGCAAAATAACGATGGATTAAACCCAGATCTGTGACTGGGGGTGAATGTTTTGCCAATGGGCAACATTCCGTCCATCATCTTGTGTGTTTTGCTGTTCGCCTTATGTGGGAAGGGTATTCCCAGACGTGGGTCCCGTGCTTACTACGCCACTGGAGTCAAGCTATCCTGGCTGAAGAGGGGTGAAACCCCGAAACCGGTCCTAGGATGCTTGAGTACGGTCCAGGGAAGACATGGCTTGGCAGTTCGGGCTGGACTGTTCCCATGAGGCACAGGGTCAAGACTGATTTGCATATGGCCATGTCTGAACTGGGGTGGCATGGTGAGCAAAATAACGATGGATTAAACCCAGATCTGTGACTGGGGGTGAATGTTTTGCCAATGTGCAACATTCCGTCCATCATCTTGTGTGTTTTGCTGTTCGCCTTATGTGGGAAGGGTATGCCCAGACGTGGGTCCCGTGCTTACTACGCCACTGGAGTCAAGCTATCCTGGCTGAAGAGGGGTGAAACCCGGAAACCGGTCCTAGGATGCTTGATTCCGGTCCAGGGAAGACATGGCTTGGCAGTTCGGGCTGGACTGTTCCCGTGAGGCACAGGGTCAAGACTGATTTGCATATGGCCATGTCTGAACTGGGGTGGCATGGTGAGCAAAATAACGATGGATTAAACCCAGATCTGTGACTGGGGGTGAATGTTTTGCCAATGTGCAACATTCCGTCCATCATCTTGTGTGTTTTGCTGTTCGCCTTATGTGGGACGGGTATGCCCAGACGTGGGTCCCGTGCTTACTACGCCACTGGAGTCAAGCTATCCTGGCTAAAGAGGGGTGAAACCCCGAAACCGGTCCTAGGATGCTTGATTCCGGTCCAGGGAAGACATGGCTTGGCAGTTCGGGCTGGACTGTTCCCATGAGGCGCAGGGTCAAGACTGATTTGCATATGGCCATGTCTGAACTGGGGTGGCATGGTGAGCAAAATAACGATGGATTAAACCCAGATCTGTGACTGGGGGTGAATGTTTTGCCAATGTGCAACATTCCGTCCATCATCTTGTGTGTTTTGCTGTTCAGCCATTGCACATGTCCCAACACCTTGTTGCATCTTGGAGATCTGGTCATATATCCCACAACAACAGTGGACATGGCTGCATTCGCCTGGACTCCGAATACATGAGCAGACAACAACGCGGGTTAACACACACCTGTGAAAGTTGGGGCACTCCCCCGGAGTGCACAGCGGCGCTTGGCAACGTTCCTCATTCTAAAATACTGCCGCATTGGTCTGCATGTTGTGGCACTTATCTTGCCCGTACTGATACGCATATGCTAATAAAGTCTACGCACCTTCACTTGTATTCAACCGTGATGAGTGTTGATTTGAATGACAATGTGTGTCTCAATGCCTATCTGGGTCACGGCCATACATGCGCATTGATAGCATTACCCAGGGAGTACCTTTTTGTGGAATCACTGTCGCTACATTCATCCATACTTTCCTACTTGATTGATCATAGCCATGACACATCTGTGTGAATTAGAATGTTTTATTCACATTCAGTGGTGTGTTGAAGCTGGACACGTACAGGGCCATGCAAACCCCAGTTTACATTGTTGCCCTGTGGAGGGCCAGCCAGAGTCCCTTCGGGATTGACAGGTTCGCAGGGAGTGGAAGACTACAGTCCACAGTGTGATTGCTGTGACATTGGTAACCAAACAAAATATGACAGTCCATGTCGAGGTCCAAGGTGAGCGTCGCTGAGTGTATCGGGGGACAGTGGAAGGTGTCATTCCAGGGCATGATGCAGAGGACAGAAACAAGCTGAAACATGCCATATGGCGGAGATGAATTCTACCGCTTCATTCTTACCACAAAGCCAGATTCATCATCATCTTCGTCCTCTGATGTGTCAGGTGCCTCACATGTGGGTGGTGGTGTTTGGTCTGCATCACTGTGTGACAGTGACACTTCAGGGGGCAGAGATGTGGATGGAGTAGTAGCAGCAGCATTCATCCGTGCCAGGCCTTGTGGTGGCAATGCCATGATGAGGATCTGCAGGGCATGGAAGATCACAGCTACATCTCACTGGTGTGCAGCTGTGGCAAACATTCTTTCCGCCTGCATCCGCTCCAAGCTCTCCATCATTCTCCTTATGTGTCCCAACTCCCGGCTGACATCGCTGGAGCCACTCTGACTAGACAGTTGTTCTTGGCTCAGAGTCAGGACTCCAGCGATGTCAGCCATGGATTGTTGGAGAGCATGGAGCGGACAGTGGGTGTTCGTTAGGGACTGTAAGTCGTCCCTGATGGGATTTAGACACCCACGTATGGCATCTAGTTTGGCTGCCATGAGGTCGAACCCCGCACGCAGCTGACCAGCCATCTTCTCCTGGCACCCTAACACACGGCGTTGGAATGTCATGTGCTGGTCGTGGGGGTCCTGGGAGACAGCCTGGTGGGTGCTTCCTGCTGTGTGATCTGTGCAGGGGGTGGGGTCTCCTCAATGCAGCTGGGCTGCTCTGCTCCTGGAGGTGGGGTGCCGAAGCTGTCCATGGGCTGTTGGAGGGAGTCGGTGTCGATGTTGCGAAGGTCCTCTTCATCATCATTGCTGAGTTCTTGGGTCTGATCTGCAGCAAGTGTTTATTGTCCCTCTGCAATGTAAAGGGGAGATGCAGATTGACATTGTGTTCACATGTATGTTCACACATTGTACAAGTTTACTAACAGATTGCATGACAATGTACATTGTGACTGTTTGAGATGAGATGCCTATTTAATGCGGACAGCTGATATTTCTACACCATCAGGTATGTGAGGTTGTACTTGTACATTGTCATCTCACAGTTTGCTGCTGTGCCAAATGCGAATGGCCATTTTCTACACACAAGCGGCAGCAGTTGTGTCCTCTGTTCTGTTGTGAAAGTGTTGCAGTTTGTACCACATTGTTGTCAATGTTGATGTGCTCTGATTCTTATGTGTGTGTGCTGCATTGTGGGTGAGCTGACCCTTCGGCTCTAATTTGGCTGGCCCTTATCCCTTTCAGGCGGTGTGCCTTTCACTTCTGTGCTCATACAGTGCTGAGATGTTGCAGACTTGGGTATATTGGTCTCTTGATGGGAGTTGGGGGTCTGGGGCATGGTTTGTGCGCAGATGTGCTATACTTAATTGTGCACGTGTGCCATTGTGCCCATCTCCTCCCGTTCCCCCAGTCCCTGGTCGTTACTCACCCTGTTGCTGTTGGCTCAGGTCATGTTGTGCAGTGTCCGGTCCCCCAACTCCTGCCACCGTCTCCCCAATGATGGTCCCAGGCTGGTCCTCCGTGGGATCTTGTGGGGTTCTGGTTGTCCTCTGTACTTGCTCCGGCTACCTCCATGGTACTTCGCAGTTGTTTGTGTTTTTTGTTGCCGCTTTTATAGTGATTTTTCCCGCCTGACTTGTGGGACTTGCTGGCCTGGCGCTGCTTATCGCAGAATTTTTTATCGCAGTTGGGCCCATCGCAACTTTTTTCATGTTCGGGTTTAGAATCTTATTGCGGACATTTGACGCGTTATCCGGAAACTATCGCATGTTACCGCCGTGTTGGGAATAAGGTGTTATCACGGAGTTATTTTCCCGCGATAGACGGCGATATGAGAAATTGCGTTAACCTGTTTTGGGCATGATTATCGCACGTTCTTTAGAATATCCCCCTGAGTTTGAGAGAAATATAAGTAGCATTATAAAATAAAAAAATGCATGTGAGAGGGGGGCTATGCAGAGATGAGGGGGCACTGTTGGAGGGTTTTAGCGAGGAAATCTGAGGAGTAGGAGTACATTGGGGGCACCAAAAAGTTTGTTGCACCAGGTGCAACAAGCGCTAAGCCCGGCTCTAGCAGGGACACTTCACACATTATTGGCCAGTCCTGGTGTGCAGGCATTTCATCATTAATACACGCAATATATCATCATCATCATCAATGAAACTTTATTTCGGCCAATTCGACTATAAAAGCATATATACAATAACATACATTTCATTTGATCCATGGTTAAAACAATAAAAAGAAATACATTCGTCATTTGGCATTGTATAAATAACACACGAGTGTAACCTGCAATCTATAAAACAATCAGTCCAAGCTCACTAGCTACATTAAAGTGTGTTTGCAATATGTATGTACAATTTACAATGTCGGTCTTGATAAGCTCATGCTCTATCTCACCGGTCAGCCATTCTGACAAAAAAAGAGTAAAGTGCATGTATCTGTCAATTTAAAAAGCTGTAAGTATTATCATACACCCATGGACCACAATTCTACTACACTATACATCAAATTAAAAATACGTCAGCAAAGTGAATAAAAAAGCTCATAAACTTCATGAATGATACCTCCAGATAAAAGGACATCCAAAGTCCATTTAAAAAAAAGGGGAAAAAAAGAGTGTACCAGGATTAACCAGTGTCAGTAGGGGTCAACTTCAAGAATACTCTACGTGTGCACCACATGGAGAATAAAAAGCCTGCTACTGAGAATGCTATAGGGAGGTGTTGGACTTGGCCCTTTTTGCAGGGTCATCCCTAAACTTTTTGCCTTCCTCCTGTATTTTTCCTGACCTGTTGTTGGCTGTTTTATGACTCTGGGCACCTTACCACTGCTGATCAGTGCTAAGGTGCATATGCTCTCCCTATGGTAAAAGGTATTATGTGAATTGACTTCCATGTTTGGCTTATTTGGCTTACTTTCAGTCCCTAGTAGAGTGCGCCAGGGGTGCCAAGGGCTTGTATATCCAAATGCTGCTAGTGGGCTTGCAGCACTGGTTGTGCCACCCACAGAAGCAGCCTGGTAAAATGTGTCTAAGGTCTGCCATTGCAGAACCTGCGTGCAGTCTGGTACTGTCATGCTGACTGGGCAAGTGTCCCCACTTGCCAGTCCCTAAACCTTCCCTTACCTTCATATTAGTCACCCCTATGGTAGGCCCTAGGGCAGGGTGCATTGTAAGGATAAGGTAGGACATGCCCTGAGGTGTGTGGCATGTCCTAATAGTGAATTACAGCCATTTTCGTTTTTCACTATTGTAAGGCTACCTGCTCTCCATAGGCCAGAATGGGCTGCTAGATTATAACACTCTATAATCCTAGCAGGCTCAGGAAGCATGGTAGAAATTCATGTTTAGTATGCCTGAACTCAGAAAAATAAAATACATCTTTTAGTAAAGGTTATTTTAATATCCTGGGTTTGCAAATGCTACTTTTAGAAAGTTAGCCTTTGCGTGCCTAACCATTTCTGTCCGCCTCTCGAGGGGAGGGCTATCTTCTTTGTGTGTAGCTTGAGTGACAGGGCTGGGAAGTTCCAGGAGACAGGCTGGGTCTGCCAGGTGGTGAATAGAAAGATTACACCAGGATGGGTGGGAGGAGTGCACCTCGACTCTGAATAGGACAGTGCTCTGCCTCCACAATGCTGGCTCCACCCCCTGGGGAGCGTCTGATGTCTCTGCCCTGCCTGCTGAAAGAAGAAGCCAGAGTCTCAACAACAAAGTGCTCCTCACTGAAAAGAACTGGACTGGGATTATGCAAAGGCCCCTCTGGCCTGTAAAGACAAAAGAAACTGAGTATAAATGTAGGAGCCCTGCTCCTAAGAAATCAGATCCTGATTGAACCACGAAGGAACTCTGCCTGACCAGAAGGACCTGGAAGAAGCTGAAGGAGGAGTAACTTTCCCTGACCTGGGGGATTGGCCTGCAGTGGGTGCCTTGCTGAGAAAGGAGAGGAAAAGACTGAAAGAGACTTTGTACTTTGTTTTTCAACTATCTCCAAGGGCTTGGAAGAAGAGCTTGCCCCCTGAACTGAGTCCCAGGACCATTGGACTCATCTGCCTTCTAAAATTGAGTTGCCTGGACGATCTGTGCTTGTTTCCCGCTGGATTTAGCCCCAGTATGCCTCGTACACCATCCGCCGCGAAGCCGTGTCTTTGCCGCCCGGCACCGTGCGTCTACGATGATCCAAAAGCGTTAGTACGCGCCGTATCCCTCCCGGCCGCATTACACCTAACCTTCCCCACCGATTCGAGACGTACAACACTGGCTGCCGAACCCTGTACGCCGGACCCGAGCTCCATCGTCCCGCAGGTACGGTCCGTACGCTGCTAACGTACTGCACCATGCCGTACTCAGAGCCGAGAAGCCGCACTACGCTGATCCTCCCCGTACGCTGTACGGCGCCGAGAAGTGTCGCCGCCTATCCACACCGAAGGTACGGCTCGAACGCCGAACGCCACGGACTCTGCAAGCTGATCCGGGCCATCCGCACGTATCCCTGAAGGTCCCGTACCAACGCTGCGTACCGACGCTACGACCCGACCAGACCGAATACGCTGCCGAACTACGACCCGGACCCATCAACTTGTCCCGCACTGTCCGTCGCGGACCCTACGAACTTAAGGTACTTTGTTCTGTTCGCACCGCAGCGTGCGCGTCACGGACCCCGGAGTCCGCACCGATTGTTTGACTCGTACTTTCCTTGTTTTTAATGCGGACGAGTCGCACACACAGGTACGAACCGTACAAAGCCTGAAAAGAAGAATTGAGTAAAAGAAGCCTATTTTTGCATTTTAAGCCTTTTTACAAGAACATTGAACTTTAAAATAATACTGTGGTCATTTTATTCGTTATTCTGGTCTTGTGCTAAGCCTTAGATAAAAAGAACTATTTTTGATATAACCTTGACTGGTGCTCATTTGTGGTGTGTCATTGCATTACTGTATGTGTTCACAAATGCTTAACCTATGACGCCCTGAGAATAGTCTTGACTGCTTGCGCCACACTACCTAAAGGGTGAGCAGGGGTTATTTGAAAGGGTTATCCCCTTACTCTGACTTAGAATTGAGAGTCCCTGCTTGTCGCAAGTGCATACCTGTGCCAACTAGAGACCCCCATTTCTAACAGGAGGCTTGCATCATATTTCAATATCCTAAAAGCTTCTGAGCAATGCCTGGTTCCCAAGTTTCTGCATATCTGGAGCAGCCATCGTTTTCTCGCTTTCTTATACCCAAGGCAGAAAAAAACCACATGGTATTCTGTCTCTGCTGCATTGTTGCAGGCCGGGCAACCCAGAGTTTGTATGCCCGCCCATTTATTCGTAAAAGCACGCAGTGGCAGTACCCCATGCCTGAACTGCAAATATAGCTTCCTTGCGGCAACCGGCTTGATGTCGTCCAGTACCGACTCTAACCTGTACTGCTCTTTGATTTCTAGAAATACTACAGTAAGCTTGCCTATTGAATGGCCCCACTGTAGTTGAGCCAATTTGCTCTCCCAGTAACAATCCTTTAGCTCCTTCCTTGACACTGTGGGGTATGTTAGTTCTGGAGTATCCCACAAATTACCCCGTCCCATAGTCAGAAAAGTGTTCCGGATAAGGGCCAGCTATGGTAGTCTCCCCGCCCCGGATATGCTCAACACCTCTTCTAGGGGTCCATTAGGATTATGGACGGATCGCCACCGCCGGCTCGGCGGTGGCGATCCGCCTGCCAGATGCTCCCGCATCACCCCCGGCATATTAGTATGGCGAGGGGGACCGCGGCGGATGGAAAGACCGTCCGCAGCTTTTCCGCCGGTCGGATTGCCGACCGGGCGGAAAAGGGAGACAATATGGTGTTGGTGCCTTGCAGGCACTGCCATCCATATTGTGATGTGTGCGGCGGGATGCCTTTCCATGGTGGAGACTCCGCCATGAAAAGACATGCTGTGTTTACTTTGCAGGCCCGTTGCAGGCCCCCGGCGGCATGGGGGGTGGGTGGCTGCACCTGGGGGTACCTATGGTACCCGGCAACATTGGCATACACAAGGTGGCAGGCACCGTGCGGTGCCTGTCACGTTGTGCATGCCAATGCACAACATGCATATTGGACATTGTGGCAGGTGCTGCTTGAAGCACCGCCTGCCACAATGTTCAATATGCGGGATGCGACTGCCAGGGTGGCGGTCGCATCCTAATGGGCACAGCGGGACCACCGCACCACTGGCTGTCGGTCCCGTATGCCGCTACGTGCCCGCCATCGTAATGGTGCCCCTAGTTCTTCCCGATACTCAGCCAGTTCTGGAGTGAACCACAAAAATCGCCGAAATAAGAGAGGTCTGAGAGCAGCTTCTTCCGCAATTGCCCTGACCCCCAAATCTAATCGAAGCGGTATGAGAGGGAAGCTGTGAGGGAGACCAAATAATTGCCTGAGAAAGGTGTTTTCAGCTTTTGTAAGACTGTCAGAGTGACAGTGTCCCCATATTTCTGCCCCATATAAAGCAGCACCTCTAGCTTGAGCCTTGTATATTTCTAGTGTCGGGCCCAAAGGTTTATGGCTTGAATTTCAAAATACCTTAGTCTGGGCTAGCTTCAAACTGTTTTTTTAAATTTGTGCCCCCAGTCCTTTTTTCTGCAATCATAACGCCAAGATACTCAAAGAGAGACACCCTTTCCAGGGGTCTGCCGTCCAAGCATGGGTTTGGTCGGGTGCTGTTGCCTGAGTTAAACACCATAAATTTTGTTTTTGTAGGTTATCCTCAAGCCTCCTTTCCTTACAGAAGGCATCAAATTTATTGAGAACCCTCTGTATACCCATTGGAGTTTATGAAAGTAACAGGGTATCGACGGAAAACATCATGGCCAGGATTTTACGTGTCGCCAATTTAGGTGCATCTGTGTCTGTCTCTGTGTTTAAAAATTCAACTAACCCGTTTATAAATAAAAAAAAAAGGGTCGGGGCAAGAACACATCCCTGACAGACACCTCTATCAACAGGGATGGGTGTGGTAAGTTCCCCGTGTAAATTTCCTTCATGTAACCGCCTCAGAATTTGGCACAAATACACCGGGACCCCCATCTCTAGTAGGGTTACCCACAACTTATCTCTTGGCACCAAATCGAATGCAGAATTTGGGTCCACAAATATTTAATAGAGGCTACCACCCTCAGTACACACGGTCTTCCAGTGTAATAATTGTAGCCCAAAAATCTGATCCAATGTGGACATTTTTTCTCTAAACCCAGCTTGAAACGGGCTGAGAACATTGTGCTCCTCCCTCCAACTCTGTAGGCGACCCAACAGTACACGTGCACATTTATTTTGACTAATGTCAATGAGGCTTATGGGCCTGTAATTTGTGGGAAGCAAAGGAGAACCCTTTTTGTAAACTGGTATGATTTCTGCACCAGCCCACGTAGCGTGGATTGCCATACCTTGCAGGAAGGCGTTAAGCAGAGTCCAAAAATATGGTGCCCAGATAGTAGGTTCACTATCTTTTTTCTCTTTAAGGCTAATCGTGTGGGCTTCGGGACAGTTGGCCTGTGGGGGGCAGCGTTCATATTCTACTGTGCCATCCTCTATCTCTACCCTCGAATAGAGGGACTCAAAGTGGTCCTTCCACACATCTTCCCCTAACTTTGGTTCTATCACCGATTTTCCTTCAGAACTGCCTGTATTTACCGCATTCCAAAAAGTCCTCATATCATGAGTGCCCTAGGAACTTCTCAGAGTATCCCACTTATCGCGTTCCCGCTCTTTTTTCACCTCATTGATATTATTTCGATAGGCCACTCTATTGATTTTAATCAATAGTCTATCCTTGTGCTTGATAGCAGATATCAAAGCCGTTTTGGTCTTTGACATCTTTCATTGTACCAGGGGTGGCTGGGTTTTCTGCTGATTCTAGATTTTTGGGTCGGAAAGAAGAAATCAGCCATGGTGGTTGTCAGTCTAGTATGATTTAGGGTGACCCTCAAAAGTTCAATTGAAGTGCCGTCAGCTAAGACAGATTGCATTGAATTTGCGAGAATCGGGATGACGGTTTGGTATAGGGAGGATAGCTTTTCTTGAGAATGCCATATCTCCGCCCAACAGATTCTCTTCTTGCAACTGATAAGGGTCAATCTACCATCAGCTGGCACAGCCAGACCTGATGCATTCCCAGGGCTTGGAGTGGTCAACTCTGGGATTAGGGCATTGTGGTCACTATCGTGACGAGGCACGATCTTAAAGTCTACTACCCTGTGCCAGGATTTTATATCAATCAGGATATAATCTAGTATGGAAGCGTGTCCAATTCTATTAAAGGTGTGTTTGCCTGGTGTATCCGACTTTGTTCTACCGTTACATGCCCTCAGTGAATGTTTTAATGCAAGAGAATTCATCTGGATCGCCAAAGGGGTCCAGACTCTTACTAACGGACTAGTAGTCTCTGGGACAACCCAGTGTTGATCTTCTTCACAAGGATTGTCTTCGTTCATACCATCTAAGGGCTCATATTGGCAGTTAAAGTCCCCTCCAAGGATCACCAGGCAGTTATCAGGGATAGTAGAGAGAAAAGTCGTTAGCTCATCAAGTGTCCTTGACTCTTGACTACAACTAACTGGTCTCGAATAGACATTTATTAGGGCAATTGTAATCCTTGATGGGAAGTTAAGAAGTACACCTAGGATGTTTTCAACTGTTTTACAGTACAGCCCAGGTGTACACCCACCTAGATACAAAGCCCCCCCCTGAGGGCCTCCCCTTACCCCCCCGGTATTGCAGCTACACTATACGATGCGTAGCCTGATTTAGGGATGTTACCCCTGGCCCAGGTTTCTTGGAACATGCAGATCTGGTGTTGTTCAATGAATGTCCCCCATTCAGGATTATCCATCTAGGGGGCTGGTCCAGCGATGTTCCAAGATAGAACCTGCAGCCTTGATAGGTCCGGCCGGCTATCTATGACAGCCGATATAGGGGAGGGCGTTGTGGGGTCTCACCAGTACCCAAATCTGACTTCTGGGGAATCTCATTGGATGAATTAAAAGATTGTCTATTAGTTGTGGCCAGAGTGCGTCTATCAATTTCTTCCCTTGTTGTCCCACACAGCCTCCTACAAGTCTCACGCCCCCTTGAAAGCATGCTCTGGTCTATGACCTCCCCTGTTTGAACAGTTTTCACCAGTTGCTCTCTCTGATTGTAGGATTCCTCTAGCCAGTGTCTTTCGGGTTCAAGCCAATCTACTCCCTCTAAGACACCAAATCTATTTGTTGTTGGTATATTAAAAAGTGTCTGCCTGGGCCAATCATAATCTAGATTGATAGACTGATAGGTCTGGTTTGATGTTCTCCCCCCCAACCATTCAGCCTTCTAGTTTGGCGTGGTCCCCCTGGAGGGTAAAAATTACCCAGTGGAAGGGCCCTTATAGCCCCCTCCTGTCTCCAGTCATCTCTGCTTAGAATTGCTTGGCCAACCAGTGGATTTCTGAAATGAATCTCTATACAATCCCCCTGCCCATCCTTGGGTCTCCAGCCCACCCAGCCGACTCTGCGTGTTGTTAGGATCTCTCCTGCATCCTCATAAGGAAATTGCTTCTTGTTAGCTAGCCAAAACATGCATTTATTTTTTAGTTCCTGGTGTGAATCACTATGCCCCCTCTAGAGCTCTGGGATACCTGTCAAAACAACAACATATGGGGTTGAGGCGGGTGGTAGATTAATGCATGGCAGGGGTAGATTGTCTTTATTAGCTTATGTACATTTAGCAGATCCTACCCCCTCCCGTTGTCTATTCTCTTGCCACTGTCTATTGTTATGTGATTGTGGGGGAATTAATTTGGCCCTACTGGTACTTGTAGTACACTGGCTAGCTTAATTCGGAGCGATGGTAGTAGTAGAGCCACTCTGTACAAGTGGAGAGTCAACCTTGTTGGTACTGGGTGCAACCTGAGCTTCTTGACCACTGACAGTCACGTTCTCCCCATTTGTTGCCCCTCTGTTGCCTACCAGGGCCTCAAGCAGCACTGCCAGCTTATCAAACCTTTCTACCAGCATTTTAAGCTTGTCTTTTACAATGGACCTTCCTTGGATTTGTAAATTCACCACTAGATTTGTGACCCATATTGGTTGTCCATTGTCCATTACTCTATGGCTGATTGATCCTCCTTCCCCAGTGTCTATGTAAGCTATGATTTCTTCTGCACCCGTCTTCAGTTTTACCCCCGGTCTCGCTGGTGCTTTGGGTTTCCCATTTTCGCATGATGTCATGGAGCGACCCCCATATGCAAATCAGTGTTAGATAGTTCATATGCAGTTATCTGGGCCCTGGGGGTATCATTAACCAGGGTTCCTGAAGCATGTGTGGCATCCAGATCTATCAAAGGGAAGTCCAAGTTTGGGGTTAGTGATAGCCATCTTTTGGTCAGTTCAATTTCAGTAGCCACCACTCCTATTGCTCTCTGTAACATCCTATCAATAGAAGTGGGTTGGGCTTTGGGCATTGGTTTCGGGAGTGTCATTTGCTTCTTGTAAGCGCAGATTCGCTTTCCCATTGTTCTACTTGCGTTGTTAGCCTAGGCGTTGTACTGTCACCACTTGTATTCCAAAACAACAGTAGAACACCATCACTTGTCTAGACCATATACCAATCACACCGGACCCGAGATAAAAAAGGAGTGGAAGGGCTCACTGGCACAGATATATGTAGTGCAAAGGGTTAAAACACTGACCTTAAGTCGAGCGATATCCAAAGACCAGGTCCACTGATTCCCGGGGCATAAACTAAGGAGGGTGGCCTAGGCCAGCCTCGATCGGCCGCAGACGGGCGTAGACTGGCCCGCCCTTGGCCCGGGCACGCCCGCGCTCGTTCCACGCTGTGGGAGCCCGCTGCAGCTCTGAACGTGCCTCCTGGCACTGGATATGGGCATGGTGGTGGCTCAGCCACAGCTGTGCCTGGGGCCTGTAGTCCTGCAAGTTGGCCGTTCCGCTCACGGCGGCGAAGTTACGGGCTTCCCCATATATATATATATAATTTTATACATATTCTGAGAAATATAAAGATAAAGGTTCATTGTGAAATGCAACACACATAACATACACCATTACACTCGCCACCACCATGCTCAATAAACCACATTGCCAATTACATAGTGAAAAAGGCTGCCAAGTGTAAAACAGGGCAAGGTGGGAATTAGGGCATGCCTTGTATACCACAACTGACTAATTTCAGGTCTTTTACAGGTTTGTATTCACTGAACCATAACTACCTTTGTATTTTTTTCTGTGAATTTGCATGTATGTTTTTTTCATGAAACCTTTCATTCACCTGCCAAGTACCCTTTCAGGCAGACCCTACATCCAAATGCTCAAGGCAACCAACCCTCTCTAAGCACAACCTTCTGAGTTGTGCCCAATGCTCCACTTCCATGCGCTGCATGGTTTGCCGCAGGCCTAGCTTCCAAATCCACTCTGAACTCAAATCGTGATGGGTGGCTAGGGCCTGCTGTGCATGGCCATTGCCCAAGTGCACCATTGTCAGGAATCCCCTCCTGCACATGGATTCCCTCCCACGATGCCACTGCCGTGAACCTGGTGCGCTTGGAGGAGAGCGGACTACAACTCCCAGAATGCCCTCCGGCAACAGTGCCTTATGCAACTCAAGAGTTCTGGTTACATAACACCAAGGGTAACGCCTAGTTTTCGTATTATGCAACTCAAGAGTCATGGTTATACAACGCCGAGAGTACTACTTAAGGAGAAGAGCACTGGGACTCGGCGTCGGATATTCTGATCTTTACCGGAGTACCTGGTTGAGGTACACGGACCCGTTGGAGAGTTGAGCGGCGGAAGGAACATTCTAAGGAGTGGAGGAGAGGTGCTGTGTGTGCTTCCTGCCCGTGTCCTGTCCCGTTCTGAGAGCCGTATTCAACGTCATTGGGCACAGGTACCGGTGGTAGAGCCGAAGCTCCCAACGGCCTGACAATTGGAGAAAACGAGGTGGGTGCGAGCCGAAGCTCCCCACCCTCGTTACTTGGGTAAACCCACGCCTAGAGCTAAGATGCTATCCAGGAGGTGTTTCTGCGTCTTAGCCATCGACACTCGTAGGAGAACTGGGATAGGTAGAGCGGCTGCTCCCATCCATTCTCTGCACCACCTTGGGTATCATCACTTAAACACGGATACAAGAGCCGCACACTAGGAAGTGTTCCCAGCGTCTTTGTGTTGTGGCAGTACTCTGGGGGATACTGGTAGAGCGGCTGTTCCCAGGTGGTAGAGAGCCCGGCCGGGTGACTCCCACGTGCCCCCCCGTAGATTCCACAACCTTGGAACTACCCTTCACAGCGGTCGAGTGGCATTGTCGGCCACTGCTTAGCACTGTGCCCTCCGTTGGAGCATATCGGGTCCGGTGTGCATGCGGAGGACGGTTAGAAGAGCTGTGAATGGGTATCGTACTTTAACTGGTGATTCCAGTACCGGTATTCTTTGTTGTCTGTAGTTGTTTATCTGTTTATTAAATCATCCTTAACCTCCATTTCTCTGGTCCTTCGTCTGTTGGTCCCAACCCCGAGAAAGCCAGGACGTTACAACCATGGACTGGCTGCAGAGAGAGGGCTGTGGCCATGCCCTGTGCCCGGTCTGCTGCGGGCAGACAAACCTGACTGAACATGGACTTCAGCCATGCACAGCATGAGTTAGCAGCATTATCTGGTCTTCAGTCATGGCCCACAGCTGTCAGCCAACCCCAGATGCACACGGCCTTCGGCCATGCACAGCATGAGAGAGCAGCGTTATCTGTTCTTCAGTCATGGCCCACAGCTGGCAGCCAACCCCAGATACACACAGCCTTCGGCCAGGCACAGCATGAGAGAGCAGCGTTATCTGTTCTTCAGTCATGGCCCACAGCTGGCAGCCAAACCCAGATGCACACAGCCTTTGGCCAGGCACAGCATGAGAGAGCAGCGTTATCTGTTCTTCAGTCATGGCCCACAGCTGGCAGCCAAACCCAGATGCACACAGCCTTTGGCCAGGCACAGCATGAGAGAGCAGCGTTATCTGTTCTTCAGTCATGGCCCACAGCTGTCAGCCAACCCCAGATGCACACGGCCTTCGGCCATGCACAGCATGAGAGAGCAGCGTTATCTGTTCTTCAGTCATGGCCCACAGCTGGCAGCCAACCCCAGATACACACAGCCTTCGGCCAGGCACAGCATGAGAGAGCAGCGTTATCTGTTCTTCAGTCATGGCCCACAGCTGGCAGCCAAACCCAGATGCACACAGCCTTTGGCCAGGCACAGCATGAGATAGCAGCGTTATCTGTTCTTCAGTCATGGCCCACAGCTGGCAGCCAAACCCAGATGCACACAGCCTTTGGCCTTTGGTTATAATATATATATATATAGATATATATAGATATATATAGATATAGATATCTAGATATAGATATAGATATAGATAAAAAAATTGTTGCTTGTTAGATTTTATGTGTTTTTACTTTTTTAATGAAAACAAAACAAAAATCGTACTTCAACAAAAGGAAAAGAGCCAGCTTATATATATATATATATATATATATCCCCTTGGCTGTCTGCCTCTTCTTTTATTTCAGGCAATGCCACATATGACCTTTCCGGCGACTTATACTTCTGGTTAGGTTTTCTCGTTCTTTTATTTTCTTCTACTGTCGTTTGTTCCACATCTTTCAATTTCTCTTGGCTAGACACTTCATTTACCTGTTCAGCCCTAGATGAATTCACTCGTGTCAATCTGTATCTTAACCTTTTTATCTTATTGGGCCAAATTTCATCTCTTGCTGGCCTTTTCAACTTACTTCCTTTTTCATTTTTCTCAGTTCTCCATGCTCTCTTTCTCAGGACTCGACCTTCTGGTACTTCTTCATCACTGTTCTCTGATTCAGTTCCAACTTGACTTTTACTATCAACTGTTCTTCTTTCCACCACTTCTGTTTTAATCCCTAATTCTGTCCCTCCTCGTGGTTCTTCCACACAATCTTCCTGCTGACTAACCGTCACTTCCTCTAACTGGATGTGTGAATTTCCTACTCCTCGGGGGTCTTCCGCAAAAATCTTTCCCTCACTCTCTGTATCTGGTACCTTACCATCTAATTTTATTACTTCAGGTTGAATTTCTCTTGAACTTTCATTCGGCACTGTCTTATCAAAAATTTCTTTTACAGTCTCTTCACTGTTTTTACTCTCTCTCTTTTGTGCTTGAACAGGTTCGGTGTCTGATTCTGAGCTGGTGTCAGAAATCTGTAACTTTCTTCTTAAAGGAAGATTTTCTGGTGCAACAGCTGGGCTTTGTTCTGGTTCCCCCCTTTCAGGAGTTTTTCTCGTTCTTATTTCTTCAGTATCTGATTCAGAGCTTGTATCTGATTCTTCAAAGTATTCTCCCTCCTTATTATCCACGGGGCTAGGAATTCGTAAGGTGTGACTAGCATGAATTCAGTTCTTCACTCCTGCACATTTTACTGCTGTTGTCGTGGTCAATATCACCTGACATGGTTTTCCCCAAGGTGGGACCAAACAGTTTCGTCTTCTATGCACTTTTATTCTCACCCAGTCCCCTGGGCTCAGATCATGAGCTGGCTTCTTCTCAAGGGTGGTGGCATCCGATCCAACCTGATGGAACACAGAATGAACGGAATCAGCCAACCCCTTGCAATAATCCAACACCATGTCATCAGATATAGGCAATAGCTTGTTGACTGGTATGAAAACATGCCGCATTGCTCTTCCCATGAGAATTTCATGGGGACTCAGACCTGTATTCCTGTCTGGGATTGATCTAACAGTCATGAGTACCAGATGCAAGACATCAGGCCATTTCAAACCTGTGGCTAAACACATCTTTCCCAGCCTGTTTTTAAAGGTGCCATTTACTTGTTCCACCACACCAGAAGCCTCTGGGCGATAGGCACAATGTAGTTTCTGTTGTATATTCAATGCTTCACAAATCAACTTCATGATTTCATTATGAAAATGTTTTCCTCTATCTGACTCAATTGTGACTGGAAAACCAAACCTAGGAATGAACTCTCTTAATAATAGCTTGGCTACTGTAATTCCATCACTTCTTCTCGTTGGGTATGCATCCACCCACCGTGAGAACAGACAAACCATCACTAAGACATACCTCAACCTGTTACAGGGGGGCATTTCAATGAAGTAAATCTGCATTCTGGTGAAAGGCCCTCCTTCTCGACCTATCGTATCCAGACTTACCACTGTTCTTCCAGGATTGAACTGTTGACATATAAGACATCTTTGACAAAGGCTTTCAGCTACAAGTCTAAATTTAGCATTGTACCATGTCTGTTTAAAAAAGTCTGATAATTGCATCTCTTCCTACATGTGCTTGTCCATGATACATCCGTGCCATGGCAGACACCATGCTATCAGGCATGACTGGTCTTCCATCTCGATAAACCCACACATGATCTGTTTCCCGTGGTGCTCATCCTGCTTTTACCCACTGTCTCATTTCCTCATCTCCTGCTTCTTCCTGCAACTGCCTTACTTCCTCCCATGTATTCACAGTGTTAGTAAACACCAAGGGGCATGAATTAATTTCTCTTTCTCTTCCCCTATTTATAGAATTCTGATTTTGTGCGCAATATTGAGCCATATCGTTGGCGAATTGATTACCAGCCGATACATAGTCATTGGACTTTGTGTGGGCTGCACACTTCAAAACAGCTAATTGCTTAGGCAGCTGTATCGCCTCAAGCAATTTTCCAACAACTTCAGCATTCCTTATAAGAGTTCAACTCGATGTCAAAAATCCTCTTTGTGACCAAATTTGGCCAAAATCATGCACTACACCGAAGCCATATTGACTATCGGTTATCACAGTCACTCTCACATTCTTTCCCAACTTACATGCTCTTGTTAAGGCAAATAGTTCAGCAACTTAGGCAGATTTTACTCCTTTCAGACATGATGCTTCCAAAACAGCTGCTGCTGTGCATACTGCATATGCTGCACTCAGAATTCCCTCATCTGTTCTCAAGCATGATCCGTCCACAAAGATCACATAGTCACTTTCTGTCAAAGGTACATCTTTTATATCAGGTCGGGTTTTGGTACAGAAGTCAAGCACTTCAATCAATCAATCAATCAATCAAGGCATTTATATAGCGCACTACTCACCCGGAGGGTCTCAAGGCGCTTGGGGAGGGGGGGTCCGCTACTGCTCGAACAGCCAGGTCTTGAGCTGCTTCCTGAAGGCGAGGTGGTCTTGGTCAGGCGGCGGTGGTGGGTCGGGAGGGAGTTCCAAGTCTTGGCGGCCAGATAGGAGAAGGACCTTCCTCCTGTGGTGACTCTTCGGATGCGGGGGACGGCGGCGAGGGCGTGGCCGGTCGATCGAAGCTGGCGTGTGGGAGTGTAGAAGTTGAGGCGGCTGTTGAGGTATCTTGGGCCTTGGTTGTGTAAGGCTTTGTGTGCGTGGGTGAGGAGACGGAAGGTGATTCTCTTGTTGGCCGGGAGCCAGTGCAGGTCTCTCAGGTGTCCGGAGATGTGGCTGTGTCGGGGGATGTCGAGGATGAGTCTTGCTTAGGCGTTCTGGATCCGCTGGAGTCTCTTCTGGAGTTTGGCAGTGGTTCCGGCGTAGAGGGAGTTGCCGTAGTCCAGTCGGCTGGTGACGAGGGCCTGGGTGACCGTCTTCCTGGTCTCGGTGGGGATCCAACGGAAGATCTTACGTAGCATGCGCAGGATGTTGAAGCACGACGAGGAGACGGCATTGATTTGTCTGGTCATGGAGAGGGAGGAGTTCAGGATGAAGCCCAGGTTGCATGCGTGGTCTGTTGGTTTGGGTGCGCTGCCCAGGGCGGGGGGCCACCAGGAGTCGTCCCAGGCGGAGGGCGAGGAGCCCAGGATGAGAACTTCCGTCTTGTCTGAGTTCAGTTTCAGGCGGCTGTTCATCATCCACTTGGCTACGTCTGTCATCCCTTCGTGTAGGTTGGCTCTGGCGGTGGCGGGGTCGTTGGTGAGGGAGAGGATCAGCTGGGTGTCGTCGGCGTAGGAGATGATGTTGAGGTTGTGTTGGCATGCGATGGCCACGAGGGGGCTCCTGTAGACATTGAAGAGGGTGGGGCTGAGCGAGGAGCCTTGAGGGACGCCGCAGATGACTTCGGTGGCTTCTGATCTGAACGGGGGGAGGCGGACTCTCTGTGTCCTTCCGGCGAGGAAGGGGATGATCCATTCTAGTGCCTTCTCCTGGATTCCGACGTTGCTGAGGCGCTGCACTAGGGTGCGGTGGCAGACAGTGTTGAATGCCGCGGAGAGGTCCAGGAGGATGAGGGCCGCTGTTTCTCCGTTGTCGAGCAGGGCTCGGATGTCATCGGTGGCTGCGATGAGGGCGGTCTCGGTGCTGTGGTTGGCCCGGAAGCCAGACTGCGAGAGGTCGAGGGATCCGTTCGTCTCGAGAAAGGTGGCCAGCTGCTTGTTGACGGTCTTCTCGATGACTTTGGCCGGAAACGGGAGGAGCGAGATGGGGCGGTAGTTTTTGAGTTCGGTGGGGTCCGCTGATGGTTTCTTCAGTAGAGCGCTGAGTTCGGCGTGCTTCCAGCTCTCCGGGAAGGTAGCGGTGTCGAAGGAGGTGTTGATGATTTCCCGCAGATGGGGTGTGATGACAGCGTCGGCCTTGTTGAAGACATGGTGAGGGCAGGGGTCGGTTGGAGATCCGGAGTGGATGGAGTTCATCGTGCGGCTGGTGTCTTCGGTGCTGATCGGGGTCCAGGCGCGGAGGGTGGTGGTGGGGGGCGTTGGTGCGGTCGTGGGGTGCGTCGGTTGTGGGCTGAAGCTGTTGTGTATGTCTGCGATCTTGTTGTGGAAGTAGGAGGCGAGGGAGTTGCAGAGGTCTTGTGATGGGGTGATGTCGTTGTTTCCGGCGTTGGGGTTGGAGAGCTCTTTAACGATGTTGAAGAGTTCCTTGCTGTTGTGTGCGTTGTTGTCCAGTTGTTCCTTGAATGCAGTTTTCTTGGTGGCGTGGATCAGTTGGTGGTGTTTTCGGGTGGCGAGCTTGAGGGTGGTCATGTTGTCTGGTGTTGGGTCTCTGCGCCAGGCTTTCTCGAGGGCTCGGCAGTTCTTCTTGGAGCTCTTGAGTTCGTCGGTGAACCATGGGGCTTTCTTGCTGCCGGGTCTGCTAGGCGGGGTCCTCAGAGGGGCAAGGTCGTCTGCTGCGCAGTTGCTGATCCACTTCGTGAGGTTGTTGGCGGCCTGGCTGGGGTTCGCTGAACTGGTGGGAGGGTTCTGGCTCAGGGATGCGGCGAGCTGGTCGGCTGTGATCTTGTTCCAGCTTCTGCGTGCAACCTGTTGCTGGTGGTGGTGGATCGTGGTCCTTCTGAAGCTGAAGTGGACGCAGCTGTGGTCCGTCCAGTGGAGTCCGGTGGCGTGGCTGAAGGCGATGTCCTTGCTGGATGAGAAGACGGGGTCGAGTGTGTGTCTGGTGTAGTGGGTGGGGGTGGTCACTAGCTGCTTGAGACCGAGGTTGGCGAGGTTGTCCAGCAGGGTGGTGGTGTTGCGGTCGTTGTTGTTCTCCAGGTGGAAGTTGAGGTCCCCGAGGAGGATGTAGTCAGCGGAGGGGAGGGCGTGCAGGCTGATGAAGTCGGCGATGTCTTCGCTGAATTGTGTATGTGGTCCCGGGGGTCTGTAGATGAGGGAGCCTCTGAGGGTGGTCTTGGGGTCGGTGTGGATCTGGAAGTGCAGGTGTTCGGCGGTTGTGAGGGTGTCGTCGGTGTTGGTTGTGATGCGGATGGTGTTCCTGTGGATGATGGCGATGCCTCCTCCCGTCTGGTTGCCGCGGTCCCTCCGGGTGATCTTGTATCCGTCCGGGATGGCGATGTCGGGCGCTGAGGAGGCGTTCATCCAGGTTTCCGTGAGGAAGGCGACGTCTGGAGATGTGGTGTCGAGGAGGTTCCAGAGTTCGATGGCGTGTCTGTGGACGGAGCGGGTGTTGACCAGGATGCACTTCAGGTGGTTGCTGCTGGTGCTCGGCTTGGTGGGTGATGGTGTAGTGCAGGTTCCAAACAGTCATGATCCACATCATCTCTGACTTCCACATTTTCAGCATCAGGCAGTAACGTTGAAGGATTCACATTCAAACATCTCACAAGGCTCACATTTGTTGCACCTAGGATGACTTTCTCATATTTAGTCAGACGACTGTGCGTCATGAACTGAGTGCAGCTCCTTGTTAAAAGGATTGCCACATTATGAGGTACAAACACTCTCACAGGATATCCCATCACAATTCCTTCACTTTGTTCCAAGCTCTTGTAAGTGGCTGCTACAGCTTTAAGACAACCTGGTAATGCTACAGGATCTAATATAGCTGAGATATATGCAATTGGTCTCCTTAGTTTTCCATGTTTCTGTATTAATACAGAAAGTGCACATCCATTTCTTTCGCTGCAATAGAGTTCAAATTCTTTTTCATAATCAGGCATACCAAGTGCTGGTGCTTCACAATTGTCTCTCAATTGTTTAAAAGCCGTCAATTCTTCTTAATTTAATTCAATTGGATCTTTTACATCACTTTTACATCACTTCTGCTTCAGCGTACCAAAGGTTGTGCAATCAGGGAAAAGTTACTTATGCACTGACGACAGTATCCAACCATTCCAAGAAACGTTCTCACTTCTCTTTGTGTCATTGGGGCTCTCATTCCTTTTATTATCTTGATTCTATCTGCAGTTACTTTTCTCAGTCCTTTTTCGATTTTATGGCCTAAATATTGTACTTCTTTCCGACAGAAGTGTAATTTCGATGGGGATACTTTAAGTCCTCCATCTGCCAAATGATTCAGCAATGCAATGGTATCCACTACACAAGCTTCTCGAGTTCTTGATGCTACAAGCAAATCATCTATATATTGTACTAGAACTGAACTTTCAAGCATTTTTAAATCTTCTAGAGACTTTTTGAATAGCTGATTGAATATTGAGGGACTCTCTGTGTACCCTTGTGGAATTCGGCACCATGCCAAGATACGTTCGCCAAACCGAAATGCAAAGATTTGTTGACTATCAAGATGCAACGGGATGGAAAATAACGCATGACACAGATCAATTACTGTGTACCATTCTGCATCATGAGGAATCGGATACAAAATCACAGATGGATTTGGTACAGTGGGACAACATGACACAACAATTTTGTTTATTCTTCTCAGGTCTTTTACTATTTTAAATGTTCCATTAGGCTTCTTCAGACTCATAATTGGTGAATTACATGGACTGCTCATTATTTCTCTCAGAATACCTTGCTTGATCATTCTGTCTATTATAGGAGTAACTCCTGCAATTATCTCGGGTGTCAATTTGTACTGTGGAATATTTGGGTAACTTACTCCTTCTTTTAGAGCAACTTTTACAGGATCTACATTTTTCATTAGTCCCACATCTTCTCCTGTGAAATCCCATACCTCCGTCTTCACTGTCTTTTTCAACTCTTGAGGCAGGTCTTCGGGGTTAAATACAGCAAATGCCTTGGTAATATCAGGTTCCATATTAGCCATAGTCATTTTATACAGTACATCTTCATCTGGAGTCTCAAATGCTATACCATCTGGAGTACAAAATATGGTGCAATTCATCTTGCACAGTAAATCTCTCCCTAACAAATTTACAGGGCTTGAATCGCACACGACAAAGCGGTGCATTTCAGAAAGTTTCCCTACGCTAACTTTTACTGGATCAGTGAGATACGTTTTTATCTGTGTGTTGGATACTCCAACTACTTGGATTGTTTCGTCCAAGAGAGGAAGATTTTTAACATCAGCTGACCTAACAGTTGAGCGAGTAGCACCAGTATCAATTAGGAAAGTAATGTTTTCGTCAAACCATCTACTCTTCCATTTGTCTACATCACCCCATTTTCGCAGTAATATGATTACATCTTTAATCTGAATCATTCGTCCTGTTGTGTTTAGGTTTTCAATGTCTTTTTCAGAAAAATCTACTCTATATGGCTTTTGTAATGACTTTACCTTTTCAAAATTAATACCCATTTCATTTGCCACTTCTTCTAGTCTTTCATGTAAATTCTGGCTCTCCATGTTATGCTTTTGCATAGAAACATTAATTCTTCATCCTGATAGCTCTTTAATTTTTCTGTAGGAATAGTTCCTACTATTAATTCCTCTAATACTATTTTTAATTTGGACACATCCAAAGGTTTAGGCTCAGCATCTTTTTGTTGTAAACTTCTCAGCCATTCACTTAATTCATCAGAAGTAGGACCTACAGGAATCATCTCATTTTGTGTTTGTTCTATTCCTTTTGGTGATCCTGGTACTGACTCTGTCGTCATTATTGCTCTATTTACTAAACTCTGATTTACTGTCAAATTTTTGGGAGTACTTTGTTCAGAAATTCCTACCGTTTGTCCCCACAAATTTTCTCTTGTATCTCGTCTTTGTATTTCATTTTCTCTGTTTCCATTATAAGGAATCGTCAGACAATGCTCACTATCCTTCTGTTTATCACAAATCAGTATTACAGGACCTATTGTTACCGGAACAGTTACTGCTTCCATATTTTTAGTTAATTCTCTAATCTTCACAGTCAATTCTAAAGTAGTTCTAGCCAATTCAGCTGAATTTTCATTAGCCATTTTACTAACTTGAGTATTTTCTGTTTCTCTTAAAGGATTATTTCTTCCTGCCTCATGTGGTACTGTTTCAAATTTGATATTCTGTTGCGATTCTTTTTCTGGGGCACTCGGTGTCAATGTGGAATTTGGTTGATATGGGGGGTGGATTTTTATAAAACATGTCCTCAAGCACATCATCCTCCGACTCATGCACACCATACTTATAACCTTCTGATCCTGTATTATTTCTCTTTTCCGTACATTTTCTACTTGTAGGTTCTTCCACATTTCTTATAGGAAACAACCCATCAGTCATATTTGCACTTCGCCAACTCTTCTATCGTCATGATTTTCTTGTCCATACGATCTACCAAACATATATCTATACCTTCCGCCACATTGTTGCCGTTCTCTGTCATACATCTCATCTTCCCATTCTATCAATGCTTCAAACTGTGTAGGTCTAGGTCTCGGTTTTAATTTCATAATTCTTTCTCTCAGATTTCTCAAAACCGCTAAATTAAATGAACCATGTTCCGGAAATGCCAAAACTCCATCATCTTTTGTATACTTTGCCCAATTGTCTAACCAAATACATGTATGAAAACCATATTTCGTAATCATAAAAGATGCAGGTGATTTCGCTGGAGGGAGTAACTGTCCCTCTCTAGTCACAATCGGTTTGTCCTTTTTAGGTCTCGCCTGGCGTAAGACTGCGTAGACATGCGCAGTCTCGCTGGCGAGATTTAATGTTCTCTAGTGGGCTTTAAGCCCTGCCCCTCCTTTCCATTGGCTGGCATCACCATTTATGCTAAACGGTGGCCAAACATTGGAAAAGAGCGTCTAGTGATGTACACTTTTCTCTTACAGAGCCGTCCCAGTTGGACTGGCTGCCCCGACTTACTGCTGGCGTAAAAGTTTTTTTTATCTTTATGGGGCCAAACACATGGTCCCATAAAGATAAGAAACCAGTCATGCAAGACAGTCCAACTGGGACGGCTCGCGAGCCAGTCCAACTGGGATGGCTCTAAAAGACTGAAGGCGTCCTCCCCCGACTCACGTGCCGACAATCCGGCTGCCATATTTAATTAAAATAGTCAAACCTCAGGGTCGCGATTCGACACCCTAAATTACAACAACTGTCTTTCTCCACTCCAGGCCGCGTCTTCAGGGCCCTTAACACTAGGCTGTACTCTGTCTTTCTTGGTCGGCGGCCATGTTAGGTGAACTCACCCTATCCGCATCTCAGGCTGCATGATGGCGGTAGCTCGGCGGGCCCCGCCCCACGGCGCGTGACATCACGCGCAGCCGCCGCAGGTTTCAGGTGCCATGGAGGACGACTCTTCAGGCCCCGTCCGGGGTTCGGGCTGGTGAACCGGAGGCTGAGGCCGCACGCACCGTCACCAGTGCTGACACAGGGATTCCGTGAGGCGGCCACAGGAGGCCTTGGTGACCGAAGCCCGGTGAGACTGCGGGACTAGATGTGCCCCGGAGCCTGGGCACCGGTGGCAAGGACTCGCCCCGGAGTGGGGAGAGCAGAGAGTCGGGGCCAGAAGCAGCAGTGCGAGGAGGATCAGGACTGGGGCGGAGAGGCTGAGGGGGTGTGCGGGCAAGGAGATAAAGGGCTGGGGCGAGGAGGGCCGAGGAGATGAGGAGTGGAGCAGGGCAGAGAAACTAAGTGTTGGGGGTAGGAGGATAAGGAGGGCTGATGAGATCAGGCGGTGGGGTCTTGGGGAGGGCTTCCAACCATGCTAGGCTCTGCAGGTCACTAATTCGACGTTGCAATAGGCTCGCCTTTTATTAAGTTAAAGCCATTTGCTTTGCTATATAATACCATTAGCAAAGCAAATGGCTTTAACTTAATAAAAGGCGAGGCCTATTGCATTTTCAATGCTTGTTTTAAATATGTTCTTGATTTTACCGAACCAGGACTTTTTCTCCTTTTCTGGTGGATCGTAATACATCATATTTCTCTTTTCTATATTGCTAGTTTTCTTCTACGACTATTTTGTTTGTTCTATCCAATCGTAGCGTGACTCACACGAATGCACCAATCCTGAGCGTCTATGTCACTTTTTCAATCCTCCAATCCCAGCGCGACTCTCACTAACGCACCAATCCGGGTCGTCTACGTCAACCTGTAATTCTCCACTCCTAGCGCGGCGTACTCTAACACACCAATCCTGAGCGTCTACGTCTCTTACTGACTGTCCAATCCCAGTGCGGTCTTTCTGACGTCAGCTTTTCTCGCTACTCCTGCTCCTGCTGACCCCTCCTTTACAAAATGTATCGGTATACTTTTTTACATTCACTTTTACTAAAATTCTGTTAGTAACTACATAGAAACGCCACCATTATCTGTTTCGCTAACAAAGAGTAGTCTTGACTTTTTTCACAAGAATTCCGGCTTTCCCAAGAGAATCGTTACATCCGTTGATAAAGTAGCACTTCCCTCTACTTCACCCTTCTAGCAAGCATTAGCTAACCGTTTCTCTAGAAATAAAACACCTGTTGGAGACACAATGCTCCTGAGACTTAAAACCAGAGTTTCACAATTAACCTGAATGCTATTTCATTTACACACATTCATAAGGAAAATGTAGTTCATTCACAGAGAATCCTATCTTTCCCGAGAGTAGCGCTTACCTCTGCCCTACTACAGAATTATTTCATTCGTTAATAAAGTAGCACTTCCCTCTACTTTATCCTTCTAACAAGCTTAGGGAACACCTATTACCTTTCCAGTGATAAGCATAATCAGAGCTCCTTTTTGGACTCCTGGTACTTAAGATCAAAATTTCACAGATGACCTTCGCTACCATACATTTCTCTCAAACAGAAAATGTCCCTAGCGGCAACACACGACGATGTTACCAAATCGAACCCGGACAATGCGTCGTGCAACTTAAATCGTCACACGTTTTCCCTGTGTACTTACAGGGCAACAACAACAATTCCGTCTTTCCTGAGAACAGCGCTTACCTCTGCTCTACTACGGAATCGTTACAAACTTCCGACTTCCTATATACCAGAAGTCGTCAAACAACATGGAACGCAACGCGACTCAACATAGAGTGTTAATACATAAACCTATACTTATCCACAGTCAATAATCAATAAGCAATTTACAAGCAATAATCACCAAACCAATGCAATAAAACCATCATCCTGCTACCAGAAAAAACTGATCCAGCGCAACAACAACTCGGGGAAAAAATGAGAGCACAGCTATCCTCCCTGCGTCACAGACCCACCATCACACTAACTCATTCACACATGCATTCATTGGTGGGGCCCATAACACCAACACTCGCACGTTTCTCTTTCACAGGTCTACACACAGGAGGGGGAATGACGCGCTGGACATGTGTGTGGGAGTACCTTATAACCTATAGGGAAAGAAAAGTTATCTTACATCATATACATTAACATTCGCCACCTATAGATTCCTAATCCTAAACATCAAGGCACTCCGCCCACTTGGTCGATCGGACCAAATAGTTGGATTGGTTGATTTTGATTTAGAACCAGCTAAAACACATTTAAGACTCAGAATCCTCTATTCTCTTTAAGGAAGAACCACAAACTCATAATTTCTGTTAATCAATACTTGTTTATCTAAAATTTCATTAAATTAGCATTTGTCTCTTCAAGTTTTAGAATTTCTAGATCAATTTAATTAAATCGCAGAACACCATATTTACCTATTCTGGCTATCTGGGTTTTCTCTATTTCATTGGCTCAGCATAACCGAATTTTGTCGTTAAATTGTCCAAAGAACAGGCCAGATCTCAGAGTCCGAAAGTCCTTTGCTCAGCACGTTACAGTCCCAAAGATCATCAAAGGACCAGAAGTCGTGCCAGCATCCGTCATCGCCTGTGGGGTTAAAGAGGGTGTGCAGGCATAATAACTGCCAAATGTCATCGAGTAGCTCCCTAGTCAGCTTTTTTTTCCCCTCCCTATTCTACCACTCTTTTATAATAAATTTTGGAATAACATGAAACATTTTTGGGCGGAGAAAGGTTGCGATTGGTCGGGGGAAAACGTCTGATTTTGTATAGTCCAGGTTCACCTGGATTTTGCTGATATGTTTCCGGTGATGAACAAATTCCTATTGTTGCAATATTTCGACTTCTAGTTTAAAAGTCCATTGTTCATTTATACCAGTTTCTAGTTTCTGGGGTCTTTGGCAGCCCACCAATAACCTATCCTTGACAGGAACGGCATGTACAGAGGTCGTTAGGAAGTTCTCGGAGCCATCCGATTCTGCGCAGTAGACTTCGCGCTTCATGAGACGGTGGCCACTTCTGAACTCGGTCTCTGCCGCCATGTTTCGCTAGGCCAAAATGTCAACTTAAGCGAAACAAACACAAAAGAGTAATTATTACAAAGAAATGATGCTTCTAATGTTATACCCTTACTAATCCCTTTATGTATTAGTATTTTCCTAGCATAGAGCAACATTTAGAGCAATATATTCACCTTTACAGTCCTCCACGAAGGTGCAACATCACAAAAGCAACATAAAGCATGCGATATCTAATTATCACATTTACTACTGTTAATATGCGTACGTATTTTAGTTATTAGAGTTATTTTGCCATGCAAATAGCAAGTTCCCACGTGTAATTTGTGTATGCAGGTTGGTTAATTTTAATATATCACAGCACACAATTAGTAAATTATAATAAGTGGGTTATTCAATTAATACTTTCATGCAAAATAGAGGAGGTATACAACATTTTGCACAACCTGCTCCATCACCTCCATGCACTTAGAAGAATGACAAAGACACTGGATTGTAGTTAGTGGAACTGGCCCATGGCACGTGCGTCTGGCTTCTTTTATTATCAGGGTCACATGTCCATTGATGCCTGTGTTGGAAGGGTGTGGGGTGGAGTGTAAGCTAGCCTTCTGGGAGTGGCTGGTGCAGGAAAGACTAGAACAGTGACCAGCAGGTCACTACATCCCTCCCAAACTTTATTAAAACTAGGGCAACAAAGTCCAACCTGGAGGGAGAATAAACCAACAAATAGAAAACTTCCTCTGAGCCTGTTCAGCTGCTTCCAGAACAGGACGATGGTGCAACTGCAGCGAGGACCACCAGATCTATTTGGCACAGTTCAGTGGTGCACAGCGGGTCCAGTCCTCCCTGGACTCAAGGCAGGGAAGTTGACAATGAAAGTCTCTATATACAAAGTTCACTGTGACGGTGCAGGTAGAGTGATAGTGAATCTGGCAGATGTTACGTTTTCACAAAATACGTCCTGGCTCCACGAATATCAAGCCTCTGACGACGGATGACATCTTGGTTGTTGTGTAATCATCGGCGAGACAACAGTGCTTCCAGCTGCTGAGTCGTGAAATAGTTACAGACATCCTTCCCTCACCAGAATGCTTCTCTCCTGGGTGTTCCCTCTCACAGGATGTCCCGGCGACCTTTTCACCAGGCTTCCACTGGACTGTGTGTACTTTGTCGTGTCACTCCAACGCCACCGTCTAGGTTTGTGAAGGAAGCGCTACGAGTCCCACCTTCAAGTCCCTCGCTCCACCTGGATGCTTGTTGTTTCCTCATAGGATTACTCCTGCTATCCAGACTCTGGTGAACCGGAATTGATAGGATAGCCTTTAGAAGAACCAGCTTACTATACAAGATCTTAGTCTTCCTGGGACCTGCGGGTAAGCTACAGTAGACTCATCTCTCGTGTCGGGACCCCGCTCTCACCGGTAATCCCTGAGGCCCTTGCCCCTGGATCACCACTGTCTGGTGTGGCGTGGTCGGATCCTCATCTAGACCTCACCTCCGAGGTCACTCAGGACGTGCGGGCGGAACCACAATCCAGTCTCCCATGTGATCCCAAATGTGGATGTTACCAATGGTCCAGCTTGCTCACATCTGCAGGCACCAGGTCAGTTTGGTGTAACTGAAGACTTCTGGACAGCCAGCCTCTCATGGTGCCACCGATGTTACCGAGGTACTGTGCTACACTATGGATGTTCTTGCACTCAGTCGTCTTCTTTATCTGGTGGTGTGCCAGATGTCTAACCACACCCTCCTTCATTTCTTTTGTTTCTCTTCTTCTTTCTCTTCAATTCTTTTTTGGGTTCATTCTGCAGTGGCTTATGCCACCTGATTTCCTTTTCCTTGTTCTTTCACTTCGTGACGCGGTCTGGTCCCATCTTGTCTTGCTCTTCTTCACTGACCAGGCCTCTCCATGTGACGTGCACTTCACACGGGTCTTCCTGCCCCATGTCTTACCCCTAGGATAATGCATTCTCCTCGTCCAGTGACCAGACCTCTCATTGTGACCTTCTTCCTTTTCACAACCTCTCCTAGGTTTTCATACTTTGACTTCAGGTCAATCTTCTCAGACTCCTCGCAGGTCATCTTCTCTGACCTCCCGCAGATCATCTTCTCTGACCACTCGCAGGTCATCTTCTCTGACCACTTGCTGGTCATCTTCTCTGACCACTCGCTGGTCATCTTCTCTGATCCCCCGCTGGTAATATTCACTGACCTCTCACTGGTCATCTTCACTGACCCCTCGCTGGTCATCCTCACTGACCTCTCACTGGTCATCTTTTCTGACCACTCTCTGATCATCTTCTCTGACCTCTCGCTGGTCATCTTCTCTGACCACTTGCTCGTCATCTTCTCTGACCACTTGCTGGTCATCTTCATTGACCTCTCACTGCTCATCTTCTCTGACCACTTGCTGATCATCCTCACAGACCTCTTGATGCTCATCCTCACTGACCTCTTGCTGGTCATCCTCACTTACCTCTTGCTGGTCATCCTCACTGACCTCTCACTGGTCATCCTCACTGACCTCTCACTGGTCATCCTCACTTACCTCTTGCTGGTCATCTTCACTGACCTCTCGCTGGTCATCTTCACTGACCTCTCGCTGATCATCTTCACTGACCTCTCACTGATCATCCTCACTGACCTCTCGCTGGTCATCTTCACTTACCTCTTGCTGGTCATCCTCACTGACCTCTCGCTGGTCATCCTCACTGACCTCTCACTGGGCATCTTCACTGACCTCTCACTGGTCATCTTCACTGACCTCTCGCTGGTCATCCTCACTGACCTCTTGCTGGCCATCCTCACTGACCTCTCGCTGGTCATCCTAACTGACCTCTTGCTGATCATCCTCACTGACCTCTCACTGGTCATCTTTACTGATCTCTTGCTGGTCATTCTCACTGACCTCTCACTGGTCATCCTCACTGACCTCTTGCTGGTCATCCTCACTGACCTCTCACTGGTCATCTTCACTGACCCCTCATGGGTCATCTTCTCTTGAGTACACCCTCCTTGCGCCTCAAGGCTATGTCGTTGTGGCACTCTTCAGCCTCTACTCGGGTAGGCTGTGCATGTTCTGTCACTCCCTGCGACCACCTGGACCCTCTTCCTTTTTACATGGAAGGTTCCTTGGCTCGGTACTGCTGTCGTACCAGGGGTCACTGCACTTTAGTGACGCAGCGGCGGCGCAAAGCCAGCGCCATGCTGCAGGGTATTTCCGACGTGACGCATCTAGGGAGATGTGTCACGTTGTAAAGCCCTGCGCCACATGAAAGCTGCGTCAGGTTTCGTGTGGGCGTTCCAGCGCATGGGGGGCGCTCCGGCGCAGGAACGCCCCGGAAAAGTGGCTGAGTGAAATCTACAAGATTTCACTCAGTCACTTTTACAACTCCGCGGCATCAAAACCTTGCGCCTGCTTGTAGCAGGCGTAAGGAGTGATGCAGCACAGCTAGTATAGGGCGCCCCCGAGCAGTGCTGGAGTTGCGTCACGCTTGCGACACAACTCCAGCACTGCGTCAACTTTACGACATCAGATGCATCACGCATCTGTCTATTTTTGCGCCATGGTGCGCTGCATTGTAAATGCAGCGCATCCATGGTGGCGCAAGAGGTGTCTGCCGTGACGCAAAATAACTGGTGCATCCCTGCTGATATGCAAGGATGCGCCAGTTATTGTAAATCTGCCCCTATATACGGGCCGCACTGACCACCTCTGCAGCACTGGTATGTCTCCGGTCAGGCTTGCCACTAGAACTGCGTGCCGCTTCAGCTTTCTCGTGCTGTTTTTCCAGGGGCTCATCCATGCCCCTCGGGCCACCAGTCGCTGCTTTTCCAGGGGCTCACCTCATGCCCCTCGGGCCACCGGTTGCTGCTTTTCCAGGGGCTCACCTCATGCCCCTCGGGCCACCAGTTGCTGCTTTTCCAGGGGCTCACCTCATGCCCCTCGGGCCATTAGTCACTGCTTGCCACCACTGACAGGGTGTGCCCTTAACATGGGCTACGCTGTCTTCCCCCTTTTCCACCATCACGGCAGCTGCACATGTGGGTCCATCCGCTCGTCGCCAATGTAATGTTGTGGGGCCCTAGGCCCCCATGCACTTAGAAGGATGACACAGACACTGGATTGTAGTTAGTGAAACTGGCCCAGGGCACGTGCGCCCCGCTCCTTTTATTAGGGTCACATGTCCAGTGACGCCTGTGTTGGATGGGTGTGGGGTGGAGAGTTAGCCAGCCCTCATGGAGTGGCTGGTACAAGGAAAGACTAGACCAGTGACTAGCAGGTCACCACAGCAAGAACAGTATTATCAACGACACGGTTTGTGGCACGGTCCACGCGAGGCTTGAAGGAGACATTTCACATCATTTCCCGCCTTTTCATTCCTTTGCATCTGTTATTGCTCGAGAATAAATATGCGGCAAGCATTGAAATTCATTCGGCCAGAGTGCTTTTTAGTTGTTAATAACACAAAGGCCCCTGGGAGCCAGACGACGGCGCTCAACAAGGCGCTCTCTGCTAACAGGCTGCTAATCACAGGCAGCGCTTCTGTAATGTTGCCAAATTACCAGAAATGGCCCTTTAAATGGCCTGAAAGCAGAGGGCCGACCACCTCACTGCATTCAATCAATTCTGCTCTGCGGCCGCGCTGCTGCTGTCTACATTTCCACAGCTCGCCCGCCCTCACAGGCGCATTTCTCACCTTGCCAAAAACTCCCTTTTATAATAACTCAAGGCCTCACTAACGAGGCACCTCTGTTCCATTAACGGAATAAAAACTGTATTTACAATAACAGAAGATGAAAAAGCGGCAGGCTTTTAAGTGTTTAACCGGCGATGGGGCGCAGCAGGACAGCGCCCCGGTGGAGTAGAGCCTGGCAGGGGTTTGAAAATCCAATATCAGAGCCCTTTCAAGGGCTTGGATTCATGCCAAAATATAAACTAGAACAGGACCGGGGGCAGAGTTCTGCCATCTGCATCTGGTGGGAAGCGATGCTTTTGGGATGGAAGAACAAGGCAGGGGCGTTATCCTGTAGTAACGATGACGTCATCCTGCCCCTTGCAGCCTGCCAGAAGGTAACCCCATATTCTTGAGTTTGTTTCATGTGCACATTTCATCAAGTAATACCGGCAAAGTTTATACAGGAAAAGAGTAATCATGAGGGAAACAAGTGCGGTAACGCGAGTTCCAAACGGCGTCCCTTAGTCAGTCTCGGCGGTAAACACTGCTCCAGAGCAAGAGCATAAAATGCCGCATCAGCGCTTCCATGGGCAGTGCTCCCCCGGTAATTCCTCACAATTTGTAATACTCGGATGATTTACCGGTAATCTTCATTACTCTGAGTCATACTCTTCCTCGTCAGAGTCCTTACTGAGGAGGAACCTGCCTCAGGCATGGGCCAGTCTAACTCCCTGAAGACTAAAAACATTGGCAAAGCCAGTAGGTCTCGCCTATGCAAGAGCTGTTGGCTTTGCCAATGTGTTCTAGCCAAGTTGTCCATCAGCGTGGCTGCTGGTCAGCATGGCTAAAAGTTAGTGGCGTAGAGAAGAGTGGCCCGGAGTGTCACAGAGTGGACTAGTGGAGAGTGGGGCAGAATGTTGTAGAGTGGAGAGGCATAGAGTGTTGTGTATTGGAGCGGCATGGAGTGGAGTGTATTGGAGTGGCATGGAGTGGAGTGTATTGGAGTGGCATAGAGTGTCGTGTATTGGAGTGGCATGGAGTGGAGTGTATTAGAGTGGAGTTGAGTAGAGTAGAGTGAAATGGCATAGCGTTGTAGAGTATAGTGGTGTAGAGTAGCGTGGAGTACAGTGGTATACAGTGCAGTGGTGCAGAATTCAGAGGCGGACAATGCAGTGTCTTAGATTAGAGTATTGAATAGTAGAGTGCAGTGGCATACAGCACAGTGGTGCAGAGCAGAGTAGAGTAGAGTGCCGTAGAGTGGCGTAGAAGACAGTGGTGCAGAGTAAAGTCCAGTCTCCCAACCTTTTATCTCCACAATTGCAGTAAAAAAAATCCCTGAGAGACTCTAAGATTAATGTAAGGGGCAGAAAGACACACTTAACCACTTCAGTCTACACTGTTGGACTTTTCCCCCTCTGCAGGGTTAGCCCATAACCTTTTGCCTTCACTCCTCCTGTTTTGCTGAAATAGGTTCTGCTGGCTTTAGGACTCTGTGCACTTCACTGCTAACCAGTGCTAAAGGGCTTGTGCTCTCGCCTTTAAACATGGTGAAAGTGACTTACAACCAATTGGCACATTTAATGTACTTGTAAGTCCCTAGTAAAGTGGTACTATGTGTACCCAGGACCTGTAAATTAAGTGCTACTATTAGGCCTGCTAGCAAGACCAACTTGGGTTTTGACTTATATAGCAGCAAGGCCAAGTCAAAGTAATCAAAAATATAACAAAAGGAGGTGCCAATGCTGCACTACACTTTCAAAAATAATTCAACAAAAGAACTGACTTAAACAATTCCATTTTGTCCATTAGATGGTTGATTTTAATCAAAAATATTTTAGGCAAATTTTTATTATTTTGCACGGTTTTTTGAATGACTCAATAATATACAGACAAAATCAAAGGAACCACATACAAAAATCCTTTACAATTATTTAAATTTACATAAACACATAAACATGTCCATACAACTTTCATACCTCAAACGATCCGACAATAGACAACATTCAATTTGAAATTTACATTTATATACAAACAGATAGAACATTAATGAATAGCACTTATACTTCTTGAATAATCTATTTAAAGAGTGTTTTGTTAAGTTGAGGGCGAAGACGAGTCAGAAAAAGGTCTACGCGTTTCGAATCCCTTCACCGGGGATTCTCATCAGGACCAAAATTTATCTGAGAAACAGAAACATATACAGAGCTGGGTTAGACCAAAAACCCTTTGAATGGCCAGTATATTTAAATCAAACGTTGCTAATTTTCACAATTTCCACAAGTGGAGTCTTACCTCCACTTTGCAGTGGCACAACCGCGAGTGAAACCAGCAATGGTTGGCCTGCGATAGAACAGATCTATAGGCTGAAAAGGTGGAAAAAAGAAATGTTTTAGAGTGGAGAAAGAACAAAGTACCAGCTTGTGTCTAATCTAAACGCTAATGTGCCGACAAATTCAAGAGACAAACTTACAGGTGGTTTTTAAAGATGACTCATATCGACGTCCGTGGCTCCTCACTCAGCCCGGGCGGAAAAAATGCTTCTGTCTCGGAAAATCAAGGGCAGCGACTCGGTGATATATCGGCCGGTCACTGCATCAAAAAAACAAAGCCAGTTTCAGTATGTAATCCGAGATGTTGTACCGAAGAGACGAATGCGTGTTTACTCCAACGACGTAATTACCTTGTCAGTCTTATTTCAGAGCGCCCTTGGAACCCAGCAGCACCGTGCACGAGGGCCAGTGTTTGAATGATACTACCATCGCCATTTTGTACTTCTTGGACGGAAGCCCATCGAAAGCCAATACCCCAGAGGGTTATGGGAGTTGTAGTTTAATCACGATTCTGTGGGAACACCGGCAGAGCTTTATTATTCAGGACATCTTGCCACATTTATACAAGGACATCATAAATGTGGGACATGTGTCTGTTGCGATTCCACAATTGAAGGGAATTTCTTTACCCACAAGGGGGTAAATTGGAAACACGACTCCTTCTCAAACTGCAAGACTAAGTTTGTAGTGTACGGGATATTGTGCCCTTGCGACAAATTATACATTGGGAAAACTAATCAAGAGATAAAGACAAGGATACAACAGCACAAATCTAGGATACGCAAGAACGTGCCGAATGCCCCGTTGGTGAACCATTGGCTCAATAAAAAGCACACTGAAAGAGACGTGAGATGGACTGTAATTTCTAAAGTTACACAGGACACCCGAGGTGGCGACCTTGACGCTAAACTAGTGAGGAGAGAAGCAATGCTCATTATTAAGTTTAATACATCAGTGGCGGGTCTGAATGAGCTATCAGAGATTTTCAATCTGTAAGTATTTCACTCTCGCCTCAGCCCGCTAGGGCTGCCCTGTTCCAATGTGATCCGCACTTTTGCTAACAGAATGTAGCCCTGTCTAGTGGACCAGAAAACCATCAACTGTACGATATCTACGAAGGGATCATCCACTGGCCCCCCCTATAAATGTGGCAAGATGTCCTGAATAATAAAGCTCTGCCGGTGTTCCCACAGAATCGTGATTAAACTACAACTCCCATAACCCTCTGGGGTATTGGCTTTCGATGGGCTTCCGTCCAAGAAGTACAAAATGGCGATGGTAGTATCATTCAAACACTGGCCCTCGTGCACGGTGCTGCTGGGTTCCAAGGGCGCTCTGAAATAAGACTGACAAGGTAATTACGTCGTTGGAGTAAACACGCATTCGTCTCTTCGGTACAACATCTCGGATTACATACTGAAACTGTCTTTGTTTTTTTGATGCAGTGACCGGCCGATATATCACCGAGTCGCTGCCCTTGATTTTCCGAGACAGAAGCATTTTTTCCGCCCGGGCTGAGTGAGGAGCCACGGACGTCGATATGAGTCATCTTTAAAAACCACCTGTAAGTTTGTCTCTTGAATTTGTCGGCACATTAGCGTTTAGATTAGACACAAGCTGGTACTTTGTTCTTTCTCCACTCTAAAACATTTCTTTTTTCCACCTTTTCAGCCTATAGATCTGTTCTATCGCAGGCCAACCATTGCTGGTTTCACTCGCGGTTGTGCCACTGCAAAGTGGAGGTAAGACTCCACTTGTGGAAATTGTGAAAATTAGCAACGTTTGATTTAAATATACTGGCCATTCAAAGGGTTTTTGGTCTAACCCAGCTCTGTATATGTTTCTGTTTCTCAGATAAATTTTGGTCCTGATGAGAATCCCCGGTGAAGGGATTCGAAACGCGTAGACCTTTTTCTGACTCGTCTTCGCCCTCAACTTAACAAAACACTCTTTAAATAGATTATTCAAGAAGTATAAGTGCTATTCATTAATGTTCTATCTGTTTGTATATAAATGTAAATTTCAAATTGAATGTTGTCTATTGTCGGATCGTTTGAGGTATGAAAGTTGTATGGACATGTTTATGTGTTTATGTAAATGTAAATAATTGTAAAGGATTTTTGTATGTGGTTCCTTTGATTTTGTCTGTATATTATTGAGTCATTCAAAAAACCGTGCAAAATAATAAAAATTTGCCTAAAATATATTTGATTAAAATCAACCATCTAATGGACAAAATGGAATTGTTTAAGTCAGTTCTTTTGTTGAATTATTTTTGAAACTATTAGGCCTGCAGCACTTATTGGGCCACTCACTTAGGTAAATCTTTAAACATGTACAGCCCTGCTATTGCAGCCTGTGTGTGCAGTTTTAAACTACCATTGCGACCTGGCAAAATAAACCTTTTGCTATGCCTAAACCTTCCTTTTTAATACATATAGGCTACCCCTAAGGTAGGCCTTAAACAGTCCATAGGGCAGGGTGCATTGTAATTAAAATGTTGGGCATATACTTTTAAGTTTTACATGTTATGGTAGTGAAAAACTCACAAATTGTTTATCACTACGGTGAGGTCTACCTCTCCCATAGCATAACATTGGGTTACCTTATCACATTTAATTAGTGCTATTCTTTGGTTAGGAGAAGGAAGGAAAGTCAAGTTTGGTGTCTGAGAAATTGTAATTTAGAATCATCTTTAATGGTAAAATTGCTTTTCAATTCACAACCCCGAAAATTCCACTTTTAGAAAGCTGGCATTTTTTTCTCCTAACTATTTGCTCCCTGCAACCTGTTCCTGGGTCACATGACTGGGTGTGAGAGGCAGTTGGCCTTTGCATATTCCTCCCAGACAGCCACACAATAGAGAGACAAGATGTGCCTCGATGGGCTATCTCATGCAGGGTGGGGGGCATAACTATGCACAGCTCCACTTACACACCAATAGGTTGTGCTCTGCTTACACACAAAGAACTTCAAACTAGCCTTTTGGGCCTGTAGCCACGATGGAGTCAGGGAAGAGAGGCAGGAAATTCCAGACACTCTTGTGGGAGGAAGCCTTCAGAAGTTTCTCCCATTTCAAAGGAGGCACAATGTTTAAAAATGGGACTCTCAGACACACTCTTTAGATACCTTCTGGACCTGTGGACTATACAGAAGAAGTATAAAGAAGGGGAATTGACAGAGTGCACACCTGTTTTTTCTTTTTTTAGTCATTTACTCCTCCTTTATAAGGATACAGTAAAATACATAAGTCGTCTCTCTTGTGACAAGAGAATAATGGATGAAACAGAGAAACTTGGATGAAATGGAATAAACATGATGAAATTGGATTAATGTTTGGCATTATAATCATGCTTAAAGTAATGCTGTGCGTCCGGCATTGGGGTGAAATATCGCCTCATCTTGACTAGTTACTATACAGAAGAAGGTCTGCCCAGGTGCATGACGTTTGCCCTGCTGACCAAGGACTCTCCTACTGCTGTGGACTACGCTGCTGAAGCCTGCCTCAGCGCTGACGCAACACAATGCATCTCAAAGCAGAACTGCTCATTGAAGCTTCTGTTCAGTGGCTTCACAAGCTCTGACCCAACGCAACACATCTAGATACCGACACATCTTGGCGCATCTCGACACTGGACCGTGCATCTCAGCTACTGTTTAGCTTCTTCATAAGCTCCACCCCAGTGCAACTCACCCCAACGTGACAACCAGCCCTGCTTGATGCACCTCGACGCCAGCCCTCACAGCCCAGGGGCTTCATCAATCGACACAGTGCAACTCATTTCAACACCTGCATCGCAGCTCCTGTTCTGAGGCTTCACCGGCACTGACTCAGCATCTCAACGCCAGACCTCACAGCCCGGCTGCTTTTGAAGGCTTCTCAATGCCAACGTAGCTCAGACCAATGCAGGACTTCGGATCTCGACGCCCCAGGACACAAGGTACTTTTGACAGCGGTCTGAACTCAGTGCTGTATCCGGCCTGCACTCTATCGTGGTCAGCCTGAACTTGTGACTTTGACTCAGTCCACCCCGACCACATAACCACAATTGGTGCTTCTTGCTTCTAAGTGCTACTTTCCTTCATAACCTTTAAACTTGCATATCTCCTATCCTAATAATTGCATCTTTGTAGCTTTCGCCTCAAATAATTTATTAAAATTGACTCTATTTTTCTAATTTGTTGTGTGGGATTTTTTCTTGTGTTTTCACTTTATTGCTGTTTGTGTGCTGCATAAATACTTTACACTTTATTGCTGTGTGTGTGCTGCATAAATACTTCACACAGTGCCTCTAAGTTGAGCCTCACTGCTTTTGTCCCAAGCTACCAGAGGGTTAAACACAGGTTAATTTAGCGACTGTTTGTGGTTCATCCTGACAGGGATTGTGGCTTGTGCTTGAGTAGGGTTTCACCCCCTGAGCCAACAACCCAAATTCTCACACACACCACTGCTCAAAACTCTGCCAATTTCTAGAATAATTTTCTAGTGTGGAAGGTTTTATATATTCTGTTGTATTGAGGAGGCTACCTCCCAAATCAATCAATCTCCTCCTGTTTGCTTCCAGACCCCCTGGTTGAGCTTAAACAGAGAAGACTCTGGAAGACGAGGGACTCAAAAAGGAGATGGACTGGTTGGAAAATCCAGCAAGTTGGCCAAGGCTTAGGTGAATCATCAGGGTGGAACAAGAGAGATGGGGATCTGGGTGAGTCAGGCCTCCTCTCTCTGGAAGGAATTCATCTTCTGGGTGGGCGTGGAGAGACTGGACCTGTGCTCCAAATCAGCAGGATGTTTCCATCTTCAGCATCAATGAGTAACACCACAGTGATACTCCACCAGATGGTCCAGAGGTTTGGTTTTTCCTGGATAAATATGTTTTCAACAGAGCAAAATGTCTTACTTCCCAGATTCTGCTCTCTGGTTCCATCTCAGAAGACCTGGGCTCGGGATGCTCTTTCAATTTTGTGGCCAAAGCTCTGATTTATGCTTCTCCTCCAATCCCCTCCCTCTCCAGAGGGCTGAGGAAAGTTATGCAGGAGACTTGGGTTCTATTGGTAGCCCCTCACTGGCATGCGACACCCTGGTTTCTGTTCATTCTTATGTTAGCGGTAACAGATGCTTCAGGGTCATGTAGACTTTGGAACTTAGTTATGCTTTGGAAAAGGGGGCGGAAAGTGTAAACTGACATAAACCGCCAAACCCGCAGCTTCCCTGCTCTATTGAGGCACTTTTGCTAGGCTGAGGGGCGTCACGCCCACTGGCCTGAAAAATCCGCAGCCTGGCACAGTTCAGCTCAGACAGCCAGGAGCAAGGGTGTGTCTAGCGCCTGAACAAGAAGCGTGTCTCACGCTGGCCGTTGTTCAGCCTGACAGATACTCTTCTTGCGGGTAAAGGATGGGGGCGTGGCCCTTTAGTCCATATGGACGGGCCGCGGCTGGTGGAGCCACTTCTGCTGTCCCAGTGGTAACCCCTGAACTAGCAGCCTGCCTGCATAAGGACTGCTGAGTCACGGTGACAGCACTGCCATCTTTCATTTCCCTGCCTGTGCCAGGCAGTAAGGCCTGGAAGAAACGGCCAGTGGAAATATTAAATGGCTCCCACATGCAGGGACACCACGCTCCCTGGGAATCAGAGACATTCTTTACTTTTTGTTCAGAGAAAACAAACTCCCACCTTGAAAGCTTGCTTTCTCTGAACAAAAATGTTGCCAGGCAGGTGCTTTAAAGATGGTGCCCGCTCGGATGATGTAACTGTCGTGAATGACGTCATCTCTGCAGAGACTCCATTCACAGAAGAGACCTCTCTCCCCCCCCCCCCCCCCCCCAAGGCATGGTCTCGAGATAAGGTGGGCAGTTCTCCCCCAGCGCAGCCTCAGACGTCCCTGGGTTGACCCTGGTGGAGGGCAAGGCACCCTCCAAGGGCCTCTGACGCCCATGCCTTTCTAGGCCTCTGGACCGTGAAAGAGGTTGTTGGCCGAGTCCTATATTGATAACACCTGGTGTCCACACCAGCAGTGATGCAACTGATCTGTGTTCAAATCGTGACGTGACGAGTGTTTTACTTACTTACAGCGGCTGCGGCGACCTTCTTCTGGGATGTGATTAGGAAATCAGTCCAGTACATTGATAATAATACCAAATGAAGCCTCGCGGGATCTTATGCATGTTCGGGATTTCAGTGCTTATTTTTTATAAACCAGACTTGTATGTTTTTAGCAACTATCCAAGACATTATCACTTACCTATTTCAAGCAGAGTGCGTCACAGCAGGAGTTTGTGTCTGATAAAGGACTTGTGTTCCTATAGGTATCACCAGCGCATGCCCACACGGAGGCCTCTGTGTCCTCTGAAGACCGGCACTCAGTCACCGACACTCAGTCATCGACACCCAGTCACACACAGGGCTCCACTTCAGCTCAAAGCCGCACAGTTGCACCATAGTGACACCTTATTAATGATATTTAATTGTCTTCAGCTCTACCGCAGCAGAGAGGGGCAACACAAGCAAGGCTGTGACAGAGAACAACGCAGCATCATTCACCGCTCCCCGAGGAGCTGGGGCGGAGTCCCTCCACGCTGCCTCCTTGTGCTGGAGTTAACAAACTGCTTATCAGCGTCCGCCGGGGCTGCAGACAGCAGGGGGCGCTGTGGACTATGGGAATCGATTGCACGGGTCTCTTTTCCCGGATGAATAAGATATCCACTATTGAAGCGCTGCGCGTCCCGCCTGCAGCCTGAAGCGCTGGATTCGGTAAACGCTGCGGCCGCTGATTTTATCTGACAGCACACCTGGAACGACTCATTCTCCACACATTTCCGTTTAATAAACCAAGAGGGACGCCTCGGTTGTTCTTGCAATCTCCCTTTCTTTTGTTAAATATTGTGTTTCAATTGGCAAGACCTGGCAGAGGGCGACTTCTTTTGCAGGGTTCGCATGCATCTAACAGCACGGAGCAATGGCGCCATCATGCGGTTAATTGTGGTTAGACAGCACAGACGATCTTACGGTTCAGAGAGGTGCAGTTCGCAATTTCTAGACAGGCGCAGAGTGAACTGAGGTCGGACTGACCTATTGGGCAGTTAGTTTGGCTGCGTCAAAAGGGCTGATGTCAGTGTGTAGGCCATTTTTCGTCTGTTTGTGGGCCTGATTTGCGGCCTAGTGGGCCGGTGTTTACTGTTGGTTTCCCTGACATAACTGTAATGTTCACAGGCGGGGTAGGGTACAGCTTACCCACGACCTGGACGTACGCTTTGGCTCTGCCGTATGACGCCATGCGCCGGTATATAATAAAGAGGCATGGCCCCACATAGTCAGTTCGGACCACGCTACCGAACCAGACACCCGCGTAGCGTGGTTATTTAAGCAGCTGCAGCGCGCTGCCCATTACACTGGCAACGACGGCGGTGACGAGCCCACGCCACACCACCGCTCAGCCCCAGCGCTCTGCAACAGTAAGCAGTCTGCTGCCCATAGGGAGGGCCCTGCAGCCCCAGGTAGAGCCATCCTGCTGCCTCTGGTGAAGGCCCTGCAGCCCCTATAGGAGCCAGCCCTCGGGCAAGTGGTCAACCCTCAGCACCTCAGCCTGAGATCACACATGTGGTTGGCGCCTAGCGCCCCTGGTGGATGTCGACGGCAGGCTAGGAATCCATGGTACACGGCGTCTAGGCCCAACTGCGTCACGGTCAACCTCGGCCAGGCGGCTGCCACTCCGGCCAGGTAGGAAGGCAGTGCACGTGCCGCGAGGTGCTCCCACGACTGCATCCTGATGGCGACAATCCCGGCCATCGAGCCATTCATGGCGGACGGCGCTACCTCCTGTCTCACCCCAAAATGGAGGGACTGCACAGAATGTCTAAAATTCTATTTTGAAGGGACGGGAATAGCCCATGACAGGAGCAGATCACTGCTCCTCCACCTGGGAGGCAAAGACATTCATTGCATCTACAAAACGCTGGTAGAGGCCACCCCCAAGATGTATGCAACACTACTGAATGCTCTGAATGCACACTTCAAACCGATGGCAAACAAAGACTACGAGAGGCCAAACAGAAAGCGTAGGAGTCATTAGAGGTGTTCCATGGGCGTTTTAAAGAGCTGGCCAGCACGTGCGGTTTCTAGGACGAACAAGAGGAAATCAGGGCCCAGACAATACAAGGCTGTTACTCCTCCAAACTCAGAGAGAACATCCTCCAAGAATCCGGAAAACACTTGGCAGACATCCTCACCATGGGACGATCTAAAAAACTAGCCAAAGTCAGAGCATCTCATATGGAGGCCGCTCTCCACCTTCCCGTCAAGATGGAGTAGGTGAACGTCGTAAAGGCCAAGCCGTGCCAAAGGCCGGGCAAGTGTCCACAGGACAGGAAGGAAGAATGCGGCTATTGTGGAGGCATGCCCCACCGCATGCAGGACTGCCCGGCGAGAGGGAGAAGGTGCTCGGCCTGTAGCAGGATGAACCATTTTGCGTCTGTGTGTAGGTCATCGAAGCCCCCGAGAGAAACGTCCCAGACCGTAGACGAAACGCAAGACAGCGAAGACATGGATGACGACACGGGAGGTTACCCTGTCCATTATGTATTCGCAGTGAACCAACCGCCGCAGAAAAGATGCAGGCTCCCGAAGTGCCGAGTCCAGATTCACCACCAAGACGTGCAGGCCACCATAGACACGGGGGCCTCAATCGAATTGATGGCCACCAACATGTACAACCATTTGAGTCTATGCCCACCATTGCGAAAAGCAAAGATTTGTGTATTCGCCTATGGGCAGAAGACACCCATCCCACTCCTGGGATGTTTCAAAACTGAAGATCGGCATCAGGATCTAAAGGTCCCCACCACGGTGTACGTCACAGATGAAGGGAGTGGAATGCTGGTAAGCGGCCAGACAGCAGAAGAACTGAGGCTAATCTCCTTTGCTCTCGCTGTCCAGGAAGAGGAACTAGCGGCCATCATGGAGGAGCTTGATGACATTTTCAAAGGAATAGGGTGCCTCAAAGGGAAAGAAGTCTCACTCCACATCGACCAGTCCGTTCAACTGGTGGCGCTGAGGCACAGACTCATAGAGGTCCACCTACGACAGAAGGTCGAAGATGAACTGGAGGCGCTGGAACGGCAAGGGATCATAGAAAAGGTCAGCGGGTCCACTCTGTGGGTGTCCCCGATCATAGTGGTGAGAAAACCAAAACAGCCAGGGCAGGTCCGCATCTGCGTTGACATGCACCTCCCGAACGTAGCTATAAAAAGGGAACGTCACATAACCCCCACCATTGATGACATTCTGGGGGTTCTGAACAGTGCAGTGTGGTTCTCAAAGATGGACCTGCGCTCCAGATATCACCAACTGCCCCTACATCCGGATTCCGGACCCGTTACCACATTCTCGACACACATAGGCCTCAGACGATACAAGCGTCTCAACTTTAGAATTTCAAGTGCCGCCGAGGTGTTTCAGCACACCATTAGGGAAGTCCTCAGTGGGCTCCCGGGAGTCCTGAATGTGAGTGACGACCTGCTGGTATACACCATGTCCCTGGATGATCACCGCAGAAGGCTCCGCAGTGTCCTCCAGCGTATCCGAGAGTCCGGCCTCACATTGCACAAAGAAAAGTGTCAATTCTTGAAGAAGAAAATCAGCTTCATTGGCTACACATTCTCGGACAAAGGAGTGGCCCCTGACCCTGACAAGGTGCGAGACATTCAGGAAGCCCCGGCACCCTCCAACATCTCGAAAGTGTGAAGTTTCCTAGGGATGGTAAACTTCTGTAGACGTTTCATCCCAGATCTGACCAACATCTCGAAGCACCTAAAGGAACTGACTAAATCCGCCACCACATGGCAGTGGGGCCCCGACCAAGAACAAGCTTTCAAGGACACCAAAGCAGCACTCTCGGCGGACACCACGCTATTGTACTTTGAACTGGCCCAGCCCACCAACATTGCCATTGACGCCAGCCCCTACGGGCTAAGAGCAGTGCTCACGCAACAACAACGCAATGAAGACTGGGCTTCGATTGCCTACGCAAGCCGCTGTCTGACGGGAACCGAGCAGCGCTACTCTCAGATTGAGAGGGAGGCGATCGCCATCCACTGGGCATGTCGGCATTTCCACATTTTCGTGTATGGCCACCCATTTACCGTTATCACCGACCACAAGCCCCTCATACCCCTCTTTCAAGGATCAGTGTCAAAGCCCCCCTCTGAGGATAGAAAAATGGATCCTCCAGCTGCAAGGATATGATTACCGGGTCGAGTACAAACCCGGTTCGTCCAACCCGGCAGACTATCTCTCGAGGAACCCGAGGGCTGCGACCAAAGCATAGGAAGAAGATGCCGAGGACACCGAAGAATAAATCTGTTTCATAGCAGAATGGTCCCGACCGCTTCCGATTAGTCTCGAAGCGATAGTGGAAGCCACCCAGAATGACGAGTGTCTGCAGCTAGCCATCACCACAGTCTGAAGAAATGACTGGCACCCCGTCCAAACCACGATGACCCGGCGAACACCACAAGCAAAGACCACGCTGGAGCCGATCATGAGAATCAAAGAAGAACTCTCCGTTGACAGTAGGGGGTGCCTGCTGAGAGGCCCGCGGCTAGTAATCCCTTCAAGCCTTGCCCAGCAGGCGGTGGATCTCGCACATCGAGGGCACCAAGGAGTGGTGAAGACAAAAGGTCGGCTGAGAGCGAAAGTGTGGTTCCCAGGGATGGACCCAATGGTAGAGCAGGCAGTATGGACATGCCAATGGTGCCAGGTGTCAGCCCAACCTGACAGACCTCACCCCGTCATCACTGAAGACAACCCCCGACGACCATGGGAGTACATCAGTATAGACTTTGGGCATCTACCAGACGGGCGCTATGCCCTCGTGGTCATAGATGACTACATGCAATACCCCAAAATAGAAATCGTCGGAGGCCAAACGGCCACGGAGGTGATCACCAAAGTGAAAAAAATCATTGCTACCCATGGGATCTTTGAGGTGGTGAAGACTGACAATGGCCCACCCTTTCAGGGACAAGAGTTCGCCGACTACCTCAAATCTTGGGGCATACACCATCGGAAAGTGACACCGCACTAGCCCCAAGCAAACAGAAAAGTAGAGAGGTTCATGCGCACCCTCAACAAGGTCATTCGCATTGCTCATGCTATAGAAGCACCTCTGGAAAGAGCCATCTACAGCTTCCTGAGGGAGTACAGGTTGACGCCCCATCTCACAAAAGAGAGGGAACCGGGACCCGCAAGTATGGGTCGAGTGGTGCAAGACACTATTCCCCAGCACCCGAACTGGGCCCCTTCCCCGATTGACAGTACGAGGGTCCTAGCCAAAAGGACCAACACCAATGATAAATCCAGTTCCAACCGAAGAGCAAGAGCGTTGACCATCCGGGAGAGGACATGGTCTACGTCAAAGACAGACATCCAGGGACAAGTTCTGCCTCCTGTTTGAGCAGTGTCCATGGACAGTAACCCGCCAAACCGGCACGATGGTAACAGCCCGGAGAGGGACGGAAGAACTCACAAAGAATGTATCATTCTTCAAAAAGGTCCACGCCGGGACTCCCAACCTTCCCATCTCAGACAGTATGGACGCTGGCCCAAGCCAGAGAATGGCTGAAGAGGAGGAAGCAAGCCAGAGAACCAACTCCGCGGATGACTCGGATGTGGCTGGCAGAGGACCGCCATCGCCGCTTGGAGCTCCTGCAGAAGAGCCATCCAGCTCCTCACTGAGGTCCCCTGCGGACAGGTCCTCACAGGAAGTTGCCCCGTCCATATCATCATCACAGGGAGTGCGTTCCAGATACTGCCTTCGGAGCAATCCGGCTCCCTCCTCCCGTCTTGCGGGATTCATGGTGTGAAGAACCAAGGCCCCGCAGCGGACTGGGACATGTACCTGGGTTGGTGAACTGGGAGCAGACGCCACGGCCAGAACTGGTAACAGATTGAATGTTAATGTTGTGTTTCTGTTTTATTAAAGGGTAGAAGGAATGTAATGTTCACAGGCGGGGTAGCAGTACAGCTTACCCACGACCTGGAAGCACGCCTTGGCGCTGGCGTATGACGCCATGCGCCGGTATATAATAAAGAGGCGTGGCCCCGCAGAGTCAGTCGGGACCACGCTACCGAACCAGACACCCGCGTAGCGTGCTTATTTAAGCCGCTGCAGCTCACACGTGACATCCAACGCTACAGCCCATTACAGTAACCACAAATTAATTCACTGCCACCTAAAAAGCTGTATGCAGAAAGGCAATGATTATATCATTGCATTTCATTTGGCTTTTTAGTGCAACGAGATATTCAAGAAAAACAGAATTTGAGAGGGTTGGGGGAAGGGGCAAGACGTTCACCAAGATGCCCACGCACTTTGATGGTACAGACCAGAAATTGAGTTTTTTCTCCAACAAGTGCTGCTCAGAGACTACAAAAATAAGCCGCACATGGCACAAAGAAGTGTCACCTGCTCAATTCAAGCCCTTGAATTCATCTTCTGGGGGAGTAGAGGAGGCTGCGATGAGCATGAGCGGGACCACCTTGCCCTAGGAATGCACTTAAGAAAGGAACCTTGACTAGCAGAAAGGGAGGACGTAACTGGTGAAGAGGAGCAGGTAGTCATGGCAACGCACAGTCAGTCTTTCGGGAGAAGCGGAGGATCAGAGTAGGTGCGCCAAGCGGCAGGCACTCGGAATCTGGTAGCACACCAGTGCGAGGCACCTCTGCCTCATCCCACGGGACCCATTTAACTTACAGTCTTAGGTTGGACACCCAATGCCAAGACAAGTAGGTATCACTCTTAGGGTACACTTTTTTTCGACACAAGTGTGGGGTTGGAAACTCACCCATATTTCTTGTCCTGAAGAAGCACCACATATCCTTTTTGGGACCACTAGGGGTGCAAAACATGTTGACCAGATTTTGACCCTGTTAAGGGTGCAAAAACCAGACTACTAGGGTACATTACTACCCCTTAGTAGCACTAACCTATGAAGTTTTTTAATGTGATTGGGGAATTCAGGTATTAAAGGCTTAGGTGATATCCCTAATCAGTTTACATTTATACCATAGCACACTCCACACTACCTCACTTAGGGGCAGATCTACAAGGCGGCGATATAAAATTATCGCCGCTTTTGCAGCCGTTTTCGGATGAAAAGCGGCGATAATTTTTCGCTATATCAGCAAGGTCATGCTATTGCGTGAAACCTTGCCTTAGCGCCTGAATTCCTAATGCCCATCTTTACATCTCTAATGAGATGCAAAGTGGGTGTTCCTCCCCAGGATAACGGGAGAAATGTCGCTAAGCGACATTTCTCCTATTATCAAGCCTCACGCAAAGCAGCATAGCGACAAGAAAAGTAGCGATAACCCCTGTTATCGCTACTTTCCTTACGCCTGCTTCAGTCCTGACTTAGCCATGATATCCTATGGAAGGTGGATATCATGGCTAAGTATGTAAGGCCCTATCAGCAAGCTATCTTTCCAGCGATAATCTCACGTTTGGCAGTTAGCGCTAGGATTTTTATCGCTTTTGAGATAAGCGTTGCTAATAGCACGCTATCTCAGCGATAAAAATCCACGCTAGTTGGCGATAATTATCCTAGCGCTGGGTGCGCTTAGCGATAATTATCGCCGGTTGTTGCTGATATGCCCCTTAGATAGTACTTGCATCAAACGGAATAAAGACAGAAGATCTCCGCAAAAGTAACCCTTCAGGGGACGTGTCGGGCATTGCAGCGCCAGCCCGGCGAGGAGCAACTGCTCTGTGATGAAACATGACATCGCTTGGGATGTGTAAGGGTAACACAAAACAGTCTCGCTGACTGTCCCTCGTGGTCATTCCAACTTCTAGATAGTTTCATTTTCTACTTTGTCTTTTTGAAAAAGCGACGCCTATTTTTGCATTCAACCTACAGTCAGAGACATTCTCAAAGAGCACATGGATAGCAGGAGAGATGCAGGTGAGAGACCTCAGAATCACCTCATGCAATGGAGAACAAGTGATGCATCCCGAAGGCAGACAAAAATAAATGATATCTCCATATGAAAGTCTCAAAGTCTTCCTCTTCCCTGATTTAACCCCTTCGGTGCCACGCCCTTTCCCCCTCCTGTGCCGGGCGTTTCACACGCGGGTGGGGTTCATGGCGAGATAGTCTCGTCATGGGCACAGCGCGACCGTGCTCCATGACGAGACTATCTCGTCATGGGCACAGAAGAGGTTAACCCCAAAGAGTAATATGCAGCTCGGGAAAGAACATATGTTTTTGGGACTCTGAAAAAGTGAAAGACGTCTGCATCACCGTGAAGAGGGTGAATAGACTTACGGGGAGGCTGGCTGGAGGAAATGACCTGCGCAAATCGTCATGTACCTGTTATTTCTTCTAGATTTGTAAGAAACCTCCAGAGGTTTCAGGCTATCATCTGATGTTATATCAATACTCTGTTAGATTGGCGGGGAGGCACCCAAGAGAAAAAGAAAATGAGATTTGCTGTAAATGGAATTTTGAGTGACTGCCCACGATTTGACAAAGAGGAGCTTAAAGACAAGTATGAAGTCTAAGTAGCCAATCACTCCTGATGGATCACACAGCGACAACTCCAGTAAATCACATTTCTTTTTCCTCCTCCACTCTGGGGTCAATTCAAGTTTTGAAAGGTGTGGAACGCTTGCAATTTTGCTCATAATTTTGCATTATGCTATTTTATATCAATGAAAAAGGTTTGAGTCCCGGCGTCGGCTCAACGTCCTGTGATTCTGGTCAAATCACGTAGGGGCAGATTTATGTTTGACTTGCGCCTCATTTACGCCGCCGTTGCGTCACTTTTGTGATGCAGCAGCGGCGCAAATCCTGCGCCATGGTGCGGGGTATTTACAACGTTACGCATCTGGGAGATGCGTCACGTTGTAAAGCCCTGCGCCACATGTAGGCGTTCCAGGGCAGGTGGAGGCGTTCCGGCGCAGGAACGCCTCCTAAAAGTGGCTGAGTGAAATCTACAAGATTTCACTCAGTCACTTTTAGGCCCATGCTGCATCAAAACCCTGCGCCTGCTTGAAGCAGGCGTAAGGATTGACGCAGCATTGTGCAGATAGGGCACAACAGAGCCTCGCTGGAGCTGCGTCGCGCTTGCGACACAACTCCAGCAATGCGCCACTTTTACGGCACAGATGCGTCACGCATCTGTGCCGTTTTTGCCCCATGGTGCGCCGCATTTTAAGTGCGGCGCATCCATGGTGGCGGAGCTGGGGCGCAAAATAACTGGCGCATCCCTGCTGATATGCAGGGATGCGTCAGTTATTATAAATATGCCCTGTAATCTACATGTGCCTACCACAAATTAATGTGTCCTTCTATAATGTAACTAATTCTCACGTGAAGTGCTGCAATACTTTTGGGTCGAGTTCATGCTATATAAAAACTGCAAAAAATACATAAAGAATGAAAAATTAAACAAATGTTAGCCCTGCTTACGAATCAGGCGCAACAAATTAACCACCTGGTTTTATGTATTCATTTTGCGGTGTCTGACTACATATTTTCTACACATGTTTTTTCCATGTGATTTTCCATGGAATAAAAAAAAGTATGGGAAAAAAAATGAATGGGAAAGACCTGTACGCAATTTCACAGTGCTGCAAAATCGAAAGTGGCCCAAAGTGTTTTCAAATTAAGCTGTGGACACAGGAGTTTGACGCTCTCCAGAATGGAGGGTCCTTTGGGAGGCAAAGGCGCGGCCTAGTCTTCCCAGGGAATTGTTTTTTAGGGGAATGACACGGCAGGACAGGATAGGTGGATTGGTGGGCAGGGGTGGGGTCTGGGGAAGGTTATTTATAAGAGCAATGAGAGGGGGTCGTCCTCCCTCAGGCTCAAAACCTTGTGCTACCAGGACAAAACGTTTTGTCAGTTAGAGTGTCTTTTTTCACTTTTAGGCCAGCGAGTCTATGGCTTCACGGTGGCCGGTGCAGCTATGTCGAGAGCTGAACAGTCGGCAGCTGTGCGGGCCCCTCTGCGTACCCTCTGAGAAGCTGGGAGGGCCAATCTCCTCAGGCCTCGGGATCTTTCTAAGAAGGCCAAGGCTGATTCGCTTGGGGGGTCAGGACAACACTGGCAGGGAGAGGGATCAGCGAACGTGCATAGGACCATAGGGGCCAAGGTGGCAGCAGGTGAAGGCGGTTCTGGGCAGGAGCACAGGCCCATTGGTGATGCACCCAATTCAGGGTGGTCAGTCCAAGGCCATGAGCAGGATGCTCAGGGGCCTCCAGTGGGGCAGGGAGGGTGGGGGAGAAGTCAAGCCAGTAAATGGCAAGGAGTAGACCTGGAGGCAAGGATAAAGGAACAGCGCAGGCTGGTTCAAGCTACCGGTGAATGATGGGAGAGGGAATTTAGAAAGAGGAAAGGACCAGTTGAGAAAGTGTAGCAGGTCTAGAAGGTCAAGGGCATGGCTGCCATAATGGAGGGCATGGTGGTCACAGGATGTTCTAGTGGAGGTGGGTCCTGGGTATTGGTGCCAGATGAAGATCAGGTGGGAGAGAGGTTAGCGGAGGCTTATGCGACTCGTGGGCCTGGTAGCATGAGTGACCCGCAGGGTTGGAGCAGCCATGCTGTCGGCGGAGCTGCAATGCCAGTGAGGGAAGCTGGCAGACATTTGAAGACACCAACGGAACGCATGAAAGCCTCTGGATGTTGGTCTGAAGCACTAGAGGGAGTCTTCGGTGACCTACTCAACATCAAAGGATCGGACACGCTATACTGTGCAGTCAGCAACACATTTTGACGGGGAGGTGCCTGGCGTGCGGCGAGCGAATGAAGCGGAGCACCTGTTGAATGAGGCTTGTGATCAAGAGGATGAGCTGGGTGTAGACTATGAGAAAGATAGTGACGAGTGGGAGGACGGTGAAGTGCGTGATGACATGGAGGCGAGTTTGCTGGTGGTGCAGAGTACGAAGAGTGTTGGTGCAACGGCTTCTTCAGTTAGTGTCTTGCAGGTGTCAAGTGTGGACCCTGATGGCAACATGAAGCAGAAGAAGGTGACACACAGTGTAAGTCACAATGTGAACAGGGAACCTGAACAGTTACCCCCAAGTAAGAGAGATTGGTGGTCTGTATCGGATACCCCACAGGCTGGCGCGCAAAGAAAATCATGTAAATCAGTCAGAGTGGGTGATGGTGTAATTGAGAGAACGGGGGCACAAACGAAGGACACGGAAACATTGAAAGAGCTTTCAAAGGATACCGAAAACAGTAAAATGATGATAGGGACAGAGACCTCAACCGATATCACAAAGGCGGCTGAGGAACCAGGCGCTGATGATAAGGAGGACATAATGTGGGTCTGGCAATGCACCTGGGGTCACACGTGTCAAATAAAACAAAGAATTGCAAATGGAGGCTCGAGTATGTGGACGTGTTCAAGCTCTCACATCCAAGCCAAGGAAGGGTATAAGGCAGAGGAGTGGGAATTGGCGCGGCAGCCAAGGGTACCCATTACTATGGAGAACTGGACGTCGGCTTTCCCGAAATACGCAAGCATCTACTTTGAGGAGTATGGGGATAGGGCTATTTCCTCATTCAAATAGATGGATATCATATGGAAAGCACAGGTGCACTTTGGGGGCTACGCCTGGCTCAGTTATGATGAGGAATTTAGGGCAAGGGCAAGTCTTAACGCAGACAAACCTTGGGAGGATATGGACTCAGAACTGTGGATGTAGTGTATGTCCTCAATACAGTCTATAGCCTCGACTCACACAGCGAGTGGCCTGCCCATTACTTATAAGCCCTTTCAGCCCTGTCTTGCTCAGCAGGGTGTTGGGTGTAACACAGCAAATGCCCCAAGCACTAATGCAGGGGCCTGCTGAAATTTTAACAGAGGCTTTTGTTCATGACACCTGTGCAAGTTCAAGCACGAATGTTCTAAATGCGGAGGTAGGCACCCCGTTACCCAGTGTTTCATGTTGGCAATCCCCTTGAGCAATGGAGGGGGACCAGAGGAACGGGACCTGTGGGCCCCAGTGGCCCAAAAGGCTCCTACGCCAATTGAACTGGGAAGCCTTTTGCCATGGTTGGCGCTCTATCCTGACAGAGAGGTGGCTTTGAGATTGGAGTGGGAATTTTGGAAGGGTTTCAGGTTCGGCTATCAAAGGCCCTGGGGTAAGAGGTGGGCTGACAATTTGCGGTCAGCCAAGGCAGTGCAGGGGGTGGTGGCTGCCAAGCTGCAGAAGAGATTGAGGAGTCAGCCGTTTCTACAGGGATTTGGAAGTGGGGGGCATGAGAGTCTATAGGCTGGTCGAGAAGCCTTTAGCAGAATCCACCAAACTGAACTATGACCTGGCATGAAGTGAATTTGAGTCTTTTGAGGGCACATAGGGAGGTCTGCGAGTCTGGATCAAGGTGAACAGGAAAAAGCAGTCATAAGTCATGTTATGTTTCTCATTCATAAAGGTTTGTCGCCTGCAACGATAGCAGGTAAGCAGGCAGGTCTTTTCTTTTACAGAGGACTCTACTGGGGTTTTGATCCTGCTCAGGATGACATTTTAAGTAAACATTTGAAAGGGTGGGGTAGAGAAGGCGGGTAGGGGTAAGGGAGCTGAGAGAGGCTATTACTTTTGAATTGTTATTGGACATCCTGTGAGTTTTCCAGTGTGTTGTGCGGATCAGTTGGATGTTGTTGCTTTTTGTTTATGCATGATTTGGATGTCCTTTGGAGCATTTCGCGTGTCTGAGCTGTTGGGTTCATGATGTGAGGCAGGAGTGCTGCATGGGGGGGTTCATCTGTATAGAGGCTGGGTATTTCGCTGCATAAACCCAAGACGGATAAGCGGGGGAGGGCAAAATGGGTCTGGTTACAGCAGGGAGGAAGTGAAGGGGCCTGCCCGGTGAGTGAATGGTGCAGCTTCAAACACTGGCCTAGGGCTACAACAGGAGGCGATTTCCGATCTGATGTGGTGCATTTTTCATAGATGGGCATATTGCATGCTGTATCTGCATTATCTGGTTCTGGAACTTTAGAGGGAGACAGTCTGGTGCTGATGAAGTGGTGATGAGTTGCCATCTTGCAGTGGGTTCAAGGATTCGTGGGTGGGGCAGAAAAACAACCTCTGGGGGTTTCCTGGTTGGTAGTAGCTGGGGAGGGGGCTGAGAGCCAGATGCAGGTGTATGAACTCCTCGGGGTGGAGGGAGGTTGGAAGAAATAATAGGCAAAGGATGACCGTGTGCAGGATGCCCGGGACAGGGCAAGAAGGCTTACTTGGAGAATGCTTTGGAAAAGAAGTGAGAATGAGTCTGGTTATGGAAAGAGCTCGTGGAGTAAAAGGTGAAAAGAAGAGTGAAGCATGATGATTGGCTGGGGTGAAAGCAGGAGCAAAGAGAGAATGAGGGGGGGTGTAAAGAACTATGTTTAAGATGTTGCCAAGTTGTTTAAATGTTGAGATGATAAGTTAATTGTAACCCTGTCCTAATATAAGGCCTTTTACACTTTACTGGAGTGCTGTACATGGTTACCTCACAAATAGCTGTTCTTTCCACACCAGCTGGGTTCCACTCTATGTCTTTCGCGGATTGGCTCATATTTCCCTTCCTCTTCCCCCTCAGCCATGGGCACATCCACAATACTTTGGAGAATGCGAGTGAACAACAGCGGTTGGGTAATGGACACTCTGGCTGATGTACTTCATTGAGGTGGAGTTTTTGTGGTGGCCACTATCGCTGAGGCAGGCCGGCTTGGATTAATTGTGTTTGTGGTTATTGTAGGCACAATGTTTGCAGGTACAGATTGAGGTTTTGTGGGAAATTAAATTGCCAAAGTTTGTGCAGCGTGCTACTTTTCAGGATCTTGCTTTAGGCCGCTTTGCAAGAGATGGTGGGTGGTACCTTTATTTCTCCTCATTTTTTTCTCTCTATGGGTGTTGCATCCTGCAGCACACACAGAAGGGGGATAATGCCATCAATGATTATTTTTGTGCAGGAATGTGTGCCTCCCTGCACAAAAACAATCCTCCCTGCAACGCAGACACCTTTGCACCATGGTGTAACGGTGCCTGTGTTGGCACCCTGCAGTCTATTCTGCACTAGGGCAGAGGAAAGCACAGGGATGTGTTGTATTGCTGTAACTACGGCACATCCCTGCACTTTCCTAATGATGCAGCTCGGCTCAGCAAGATGGCGTGCAGTGCCACACTGCATCATTTTCTAGTAAATATGCCCCCACTGCCCTATTAGTTGTGCCACCTCTTTCACCACCTCCACCTCAAGCATTTCTAGTTCTGCCTCTTTGAATTTGTTATTTTTGATTCTCCCGGCAGTCTATTATGAAATCAGAAAAATGGGTGACTTTTTTAAACTACGGATTAAATGGATTAAAAACCCGTAAAATGAGTGCCAGAAGGTTAAAGATTTGAAGGTGGCTATCAGGACCAAAGAGATCTCTGTAATCCTCGAACATAACATCCTCTTCTTTACTTGCAATGAAATGGGAAGCAGGAAATGACATACTTCATGTTTATGTAATTTCCTGTCAAGTTGGTGTTTCTGAGCATGTGCAGTTATCGCATAGTTTCATCTTCCGGAAAAATCACATACAGTCAAATCGCACCCAGTAAGACAAGGTGCAGTAGAATTGCACACAAGGTGCAGTGCTTTGCACACAGTAAGATAAGGACCAGTAAAATTGCACACAGTAAGATAAGGAGCAGTAAAATCAGAACCAGCAAGACATGGTGCAGTAACGTTGCACCCAGTCAGATAAGATGCAGTCAAATCGCACCCAGTGATGCAGGAAAGTCGCACCAAATAATATAAGGTGCAGTAAAGTCACACCCAGTAAGATAACTGGAAGTAAAATCGCACCCAGCAAGACAAGGAACAGTAAATTCACACCCAGGAAGATAAAGTGCAGTAAATTCGCAACCATTAAAATAAGAAGCAGTCAAATCTCACCCAGTAGGATAAGGAGCAGTTACGATAAGGAGCAGTAAAATCACACCTAGCTAGATAAGAAGCAGTAAAATTGCACCCAGTAAGAAGAGGTGCAGTAAAATCGTACCCGGTAAGATAAGGAGCAGAAGTAAAATCACACCCAGTAAGATAAGGAGCAGTAAACTCACACCCAGTAAGATAAGGAGCAGTAAACTCACACCCAGTAAGATAAGGAGCAGTAAACTCACACCCAGTAAGATAAGGAGCAGTAAACTCACACCCAGTAAGATAAGGAGCAGTAAACTCACACCCAGTAAGATAAGGAGCAGTAAACTCACACCCAGTAAGATAAGGAGCAGTAAACTCACACCCAGTAGGATAAGGAGCAGTAAAATTGCACCCAGTAACATAAGGAGCAGTAAACTCACACCCAGTAAGATAAGGAGCAGAAGTAAAATCACACCCAGTAAGATAAGGAGCAGTAAACTCACACCCAGTAAGATAAGGAGCAGTAAACTCACACCCAGTAAGATAAGGAGCAGTAAACTCACACCCAGTAAGATAAGGAGCAGTAAACTCACACCCAGTAAGATAAGGAGCAGTAAAATCGTACCCGGTAAGATAAAGAGCAACAAAAGTTCCATGAATCCATTTAGCCACACTCCCCTTCATTCACTCTTGCTTCTTTCCTTCATCCCTTGTTTCCTTCCTTCTGTTTTGAGCTCTGTGCTGTGAAGCGTATATTTGGCCCCCTGGCTAAAAATCGCTGAGCCCTGGGTATGAAAGTGGAGTCACCTCAGGACAATATCAGGTGATTCTCTCCTTCCACAGATCAATGGAGGAATATTAGTGACATTAAAAGGGCACCTCAGAGACTGGATGAACTCGAGCTGCTCAAAGCTCAAGTTAGAAACATCTGAAGTATGGTTCTTTGGCAATATCACGGCTCATTAAGGTAACAGTTGTGGCCAGTGGACCTGGAAGAGCCCCCCAGGCCCATCCACCTCTGTCAGAAATGTAGGAATCAAAGTCGACGCGGACCTTTCTTTGCGCTCGCACGTTCAAATGATCCCAGCCACGTGCTTGGCCTTATTGAGACAGTTGACGAAATACTTAAAGCCGGTTCCTGAGCAAACCTGGAGAACGGTTGTGCTCTCACTAATCACTTCCAGATTGGACTATACCAACACCCTATATCTGTGTCTGCTGCTGTCCTGGTTTGAAAGTTGTAGCAGGTTCAAAATGCAGCAGTAAGTATAATTGTGAATATGCCTCGACAGCAATAGATCTCCCCTTACCTCAAAAAACTGTATGGCCTGCCAGTGGAAAAACATATTGGGCCCAATTCACAATCGTGAACTGAGACCAAAGTCTAACTGTATAACTTTCAGTATTCACAAAGCGTATTTACCAGTAGTAAATGCCCTTTGTGAATACCGAAAGTCGTGAAGTTCGTCTCAGTTTACCTTTGTCAATCGGGACCATTCATTTGAAGTCCTTGGTGATAACTCACAGGCCTTCTATGAAAAGGGCGCCATGTGTCTCAGAAGCGGACCTATTCCCTATCAGCCAACTAGATCCCTGTACTTAGTTTATTGCAGACCCCTAAGTTCATAGAGCAAGAAGGGGTGGCTGCTTCTTTTCATTTCTAGCTGCCAAACTTTGGAATGGGTTACACACTGAGTTAAGGAAAATGCTTTCCAGATTGAAATAAAAAAAAAATTGAAAACCTTTTTATTCCAATAGGTGAATAGCTGTGCAAGGGCTGCGTTTCTTACAGCAGTGTCGGGGCGCCTAACGTTATGTTATGTTAACATTTTGATTAAGCGCAACAGCTGCCCCAGCAAAGAGGCATCCCGGCGCTGAAGAACCACAAGAGCTATACTGCAGAAGGAGAAGAAAAAAAAGGACAGAGAATCCTAAGGAAAAGGGAACAGATGGGTCTTAATAGCTTTGCGGTAGGCAGACAGGTTTTCCAAAGAGCGGATGTTCGGTGGCAGGGAATTCCAGAGCTTGGGGCACAATGGTGCTCTATAAATGTCATTCATTCTTTCATTCATTCATTTCTTTCGCCATTTGTCCTTCCTTTCTTTGACCCTTCCCTCTTTCTACTCTTCCTTTCACCCTTCCCTCATTTCACACTTCCATCCTTTCAGTCTTCTTTCCTTCCATCCGCTCTTCCTTTCAGCCTTCAGTATTTCCTTTTTCCCCTCTTCTTCCTTTTGTTCTTCTTTGGTTTTTCCCTTGGGCCCATTTCTTTCTCTCTCCCTCCTGCTCTATTTGTCTCTCTCTCACTGTTTCTCCCTTTGCATCCTTTCTTTGTCTCTGTCTTCATTTCTGTACTTGCCAACCCTCAGCCCCCACCCCTCAGCAATTACATTTTCTCATTACAGTGCCTGCAGATTTTCAGACAGAAGGTGGTCAGGAAGAACTAGTCAACATTTGAGTGCATCCTACTTTGGGAGCCCTCTGGGTCCGGTGGCCCCCTCCCACCCCTGCCCCACGTTAGTTGCTAGAGTGAGTGGTTCAAAAGGACACAGATGGCGAGTGTGGGATCCTGTCGCCCACCAGGGGGCACCTTTAGAGGGGTGGGAGTGCCACCTTAGCACTAATGTGATGTGCTGTCAGGGATTTGTGCTTTATCACCACATCAGACTGAGACAGTGGCCATTCAAGTACACATATCATGAAGAGCAGAGATCTCCTTGATCCAGTGTCTCTCATGATGGGGTCAAGCTGACATAATCTGCATGTATGTGCCATTGTTTTCCATATTCTCTGTGAGACCGGCCTCACGGTGTATGCCCTCCCGATCATTCAGCCAACCTGCAACCACCCCCAAGACACGGCATCCCCGACTCCAGCCGCCCCAGCCACACAGACCTAAGGGCCGGCCAGAGCCCCCGACAGACTCGACACCATATCACGCATGTCCGACCGAGGGAGCGGGAACCCCCGAGCCAGACCCAGAGGCGCCAGCCCAGTCACACCTCGGGTCGCCTTCCCCCGGGAGGACTCGATCGGCCACCAGGCCCCTGGGGAGCAGGCGCCTCGCCTGCCGAGCGTCTGGGGTCCCTCCCAGACCCACCTGAAAAGACCAAAGAAACGAGCGGCAGGAAATCCCACCGAACCCCCTCAGTCTCCCAAGGCCCCTCTCTGCGAGGACTCCGGACTTCAAAGGGCAGGGGGAGTATAATAAGGGGTGCCGGAGGAACGAATGGAAGAGAAGACCTGGAACCATCGAAGCCTGCTGACGCTGTCGCGGCCCCCGAACACCGAACCACCTGGGCCTGCGGAGTGACTCGCGGCCCCCAGCCATTGAACCATCTGAGCCCTGCTGAAGAGATCGCGGCTCCCGAACTCTGAACCACCTGGGCCTGCTGAGTGACTCGCGGCCCCCAGCCATTGAACCATCTGAGCCCTGCTGACAAGATCGCGGCTCCCGAACTCCTACTTCCTGTGCCTGCTGAGTGACTCGCGGCTCTCCCCTCGAGGACAAATTGGCAAGAGATCGCCCAGAGAAACAACACCCTCCAGCTCGAGGATTGTGAGCTATCCGCAGGGTACTTCGCAGAGACACTACCACCAAAGACTGTCCCGCTACCCCCATTCCCCTACCACCGATTTGTAGACTCTTGTGCCGCTGATGTACTCCTTACGCTTTGGATCATAAAGATCCCTTGAAACCTTCGATAAAAGAACATATCGTCCTACAAAGAATACGTGTGGTGTCAGTCTGTTCGTAGTGTAAGCTCAGGGTGTGCGCGCCTGGTTCGGCCTACTTGGGAGAGGTGGGTCAAAAGGGTGGGCAAGACGTGCATCGAACCCCCCTCCGGCGAACGCCTTTCCAACATTTGGTGGCAGACGACGGGATCCGAGCCGACACCAGAAGAGAGCGTGCAGTGAACGACTGACGCACTACCAAACAGAGATGGAAGGAGAAACCTCCCTGGGTGCCGCAGGTACCGAAATGAGCTCGACGTTCCGAAAGGATCAATTGGACTATTATACGCATAGAGAATTAAAACAATTTTGCAAAGACCTTGGAATCGCTACCACCGGATTAAGCACAAAGGAAGACTTCCAAAAAGTATTGAAGACCTGGGTCGAGACGGGGGCGCCCCCGGCCCAAACGGAAGGAGACTCCGCCCATGAACCACAAAGCATCCCGGTGAGAAACAGCGGGCCAGAGGGGAACCTGTCCCCCGAGGAACTAGCAGACCGAGAGAGAGGCCGCAACCACGAACTTGAACTGGCCAAGCTGAAAATCGAGGGAGAACTAAAACTGGCCGAGAAAAAGCTAGCCGTCGAGCAGTTACGGCTACAAGGGGAACTCGAGGAAAAGATACGCCAAAGAGAGCACGACGAAAAGAAACTCCAGCTGGAACATGAACGCAGCCTGAAAGAGATCGAGTTGAGGGCTAAAAGCGAAGAGTCACGACCTTCCGGGAATCTACCATCCACTTCCACCGTGGAAGCCAAAGTCCACATCCCCAAGGATGTAGTAAAGGAGTATTACAAAAACGACGATATCCAGCAGTGGTTTAAGGCCTACGAAGTCGCCATGACCTCTCACCGAGTCCCGCAGAAGGATTGGGGGGCTGGGCTATGGGGCCGGTTCTTAAGCGAAGGAAGGGATACCCTGCTGGATCTGCCCTCCACAGTCATGAACTCCTACAGCCACATGAAAGAAGCCCTCGTGGGCCGGTATGGACTCACTCCCGAGATGTACCGGCAACGGTTCCGAGATTGCAAAAAGATACCGGGCACCACATGGGTAGAATACGTGAACTTTTACAGCCGGGCCTTGGACGGGTGGATCAAGGGCAGCAAGGTCTCCACCTTCGAAGAGCTGTTTGATCTGATCGCCTGGGAACATTTAGCGGCCAATTGCTTTGTAGAACTGTGCCAACATCTCCTGGACAGTAAACTCACCGACCCTCGGAAGCTGGCCGCCGAGGCTGACCGATGGGTGACCACCCGGGCCACCCGAGGCCCCGTGGGAGACTACGGTCGCCACAGTCAAGGACCCCCCACCCAGAGGGGCGGAGGAAACCACGGCCGACCGAGAGACTTCCCAGGGGGGCCCCCGCACAGCCCTCCCAGCAGCCCACCAGCGGCAGGTCCAGCTCCGTCCCCAGCCAGCACCGGAGCCCCGGGGCGGCTAGGGCCACGAACCAGGATCACCTGCTTCCGCTGCCAACAGCCCGGACACTACGCCAATGACCCCCAGTGTCCCCAGTATCAACGAACCGCAACGACCAACCCCCCGGCCCGGCAGATGGCCTCCGTGGCCCTAGGGGAAGAGATCGAGGACTCCGAAGAGTGGGAACCAGCTGCCATGGCCCTGGTCTCCCTTGGTGATCGAGAAATGGTCCCCGGGACACCCTTGCCCGCCAACACGAAGAAGTACCGACAGCAGGTGACCATCAACGGCCACCGAGTCGAGGGCCTCCGCGATACCGGGGCAAGTGTCACCGCGGTCCACCGCAACCTAATCTCGGAAGACCAGATCCTACCCGATGCCCTCTGTCCGGTCATATCCTCCGACAATTCCGAGAGCCTCTGCCAGATGGCTCTGGTGCCCTTCGAGTGGGGAGGAGTCTCCGGAGTATTGAAGGTAGCCGTCCGAACATCACAGCCCGTAGACTGCCTCCTGGGCAACGACCTTGAGAGTTCCCCGTGTGGGCAAGTGGAACGAAGAGCCCATCTCGAGATGATGGGCCTACCCGAATGGGTCTGCGCCACCACGCGCTCCATGACCGCGCGATTGCCCCTCTCCGAGGGCGGTGAGGCCCTCCCACCGAACACTGACCCCGAGAACCGGGGCACCCTGCCAGAAACGGACAACCCTCCTTCGGAAGGAGAAGAAGACACTAACCCGGGAGTAGGGCCAGAACCTTCCGCCCCTGAGGCGCTGACGGAGCTCGGAGAACTGCCCGAGATGGCCCAGTGGCACTGTGAGGGAGGCCCCTCCCGTGAAGAGTTCTGCCAGGAACAGGCCACCTGCCCTTCCCTCGTGGGACTCCGACAACAAGCAGAAGCACAGACCGCCGGTGACCGGACCGGAAACCACTGGGTCTATTGGGACAATGGCCTCCTATACAGTGAACAAAAGTCAGCCGAGCTAGGCGCAGCCCGAGTACTGGTAGTACCCCTGCGCTTCCGAAGCCTCCTCCTGGGCCTGGCCCACGATGTACCCTTGGCAGGACACTTAGGCCAAGACAAGACATATCAGCGATTAGTTACCCACTTCTATTGGCCCAAGATGCGAGCAAATGTAGAAGTCCACTGTAAATCCTGCCTCACGTGCCAGGGCAGTGGGAAAAGTGGCGGAAAGCGCAAGGCTCCATTACAACCCTTTCCCGTTGTGAGTACCCCGTTTGAGCGGGTCGGCATCGACATCGTGGGACCCCTGGATCCGAAGACCGCCCAGGGCCACAGATTCATCCTCGTCCTGGTGTACCATGCCACCCGCTACCCCGAGGCCATTCCCCTCCGCACCGTGACGGCTCCCGTGGCGGGCCGGGCTCTCATGGGGATCTTCTCCCGTGTCGGATTCCCTCGCGAGGTTGTGAGTGATCGCGGCACTAACTTCATATCCCGCTACATGAAGTCCCTGTGGCAGCAGTGCGGAGTAACATATAAGTTCACGACCCCCTACCACCCCCAGGGCAACGGCCTGGTGGAACGCTTCAACCGAACCCTGAAGGGGATGATCCTGGGCCTCGAGGAGCCCCTACGCCGAAGATGGGACGTCCTCCTCCCTTGCCTCCTGTTCGCGTACCGGGAAGTTCCCCAAAAGTCCCTGGGGTTCAGCCCATTCGAACTACTATACGGACACCCCGTCCAGGGGCCTCTGAGCCTGGTCAAGGAGGGCTGGGAGACAAGCCCCCGGGGGACCCCTCCTGATGTGTTCCGCTACATCCTGGCGCTCCGCAACCAGACCCGGAAGTTCCGAGAACTGGCAGAGGCTAACCTCGAGGCCAGCCAAGAAGAAATGAAGCGCTGGTATGACCAGAACGCAACTCTGGTCGAGTTCCAGCCGGGCCAGCAGGTTTGGGTCATGGCCCCGGTGAAACCCTGCGCCCTACAGGACAAATGGACTGGCCCCTTCAAGGTGATCGAGCGAAAGAGTCAGGTCACGTACCTGATCGATGTACAGTCCCCACGGAACCCCCTCCGGGTTCTCCACGTGAACCGTCTCAAGCCCCACTTTGTGAGAACGGAGTTGAGTTTGCTACTGGCCACCGATGATGGGGCGGAAGAAGACACGGAACCCCTGCCCGACCCCCTGTGCGCTAAAGAACTGGATGGTTCCATGGAGGGAGTGAAACTGTCGACCACCCTCACTCCCCAACAGTCCGACGACTGTCGCCAGCTGCTCAGACAATTCGCAGAGCTCTTCTCCCTCATCCCAAGAGTCACCGACTGGTGTGTCCACGACGTGGACACCGGCGACAGCCCACCTGTGAGACACCGAGCCTACCGGGTGCCTGACCGGGTCCGCACCTGCATCAAGACCGAAGTACAGAAGATGTTAACCCTTGGAGTGATCGAACCCTCCGATAGCCCCTGGGCCAGCCCGGTAGTCCTGGTCCCGAAAGCGGCCGCCCCTGGGGTCGCCCCCGAACTAAGATTCTGTGTGGACTACCGGGGGCTCAATGCGGTCACCCGAGCGGACGCTCATCCTATCCCCCGCGCCGACGAGCTCATCGACCGCCTTGGGGCCGCTCGTTTCCTCAGCACCTTCGACCTGACCTGCGGTTACTGGCAGATTGCGCTCACGGAGGGAGCAAAAGAACGCTCCGCCTTCTCCACACCCGATGGACACTACCGCTTCAGGGTCATGCTGTTCGGGATGAAAAATGCCCCGGCCACTTTCCAGCGGTTGGTAAACAAGGTCCTGGCCGGACTCGAGGAGTTCAGCGCAGCGTACCTTGACGACATAGCCGTATTCAGCTCTCAATGGCACGAGCATCTCCAGCACCTCCGGCAAGTACTGCTAGCCCTGCGCCAAGCCGACCTAACAGTGAAGGCCAGCAAATGCCAGCTCGGGCAAGGCTCTGTGGTCTACCTAGGGCATCAGGTGGGCAGCGGGCAGGTCGCCCCCCTCCAACCAAAGATCGACGCCATCAAGTCCTGGGAGCCCCCCACCACTCAGACGGAAGTCCGGGCCTTCCTGGGCCTCACAGGATACTACCGGAGGTTCATTCAAAACTATGGTAGCCTCGCAGGGCCTCTCACGGAGTTGACCTCCAAAAAACTCCCGAAGAAGGTGCAGTGGACCCCCGTGCCAACAGGCGTTCGACGCCTTGAAAACCGCCATGTGCACCGCCCCAGTACTCAAGGCCCCCGACTACTCCCAAGAGTTTGTGGTCCAGACCGACGCATCCGAACACGGCATCGGAGCCGTCCTCTCGCAGTTCAACGACAAAGGCATAGATCAGCCCATAGCCTTCATCAGCCGAAGGCTGCTGCCTCGCGAACAGCGTTGGAGTACCATAGAACGAGAGACCTTCGCCGTAGTCTGGGCCCTCAAGAAACTACGGCCCTACTTGTTCGGAACCCACTTCTGAGTGCAGACGGACCACCGGCCCTTGCGGTGGCTGATGCAGATGAGGGGAGAGAACCCCAAGCTATTACGATGGTCCATCTCCCTCCAAGGGATGGACTTCACTGTCGAGCATCGCCCCGGAACGGATCATGCCAACGCCGACGGCCTGTCCCGGTTCTTCCGCTTCGGCGAGGAGAACCCCCCAGTGGATGGGTAGTTCTCCACGCCTTTCAGCTGGGGGGGACGCGTGTGAGACCGGCCTCACGGCGTATGCCCTCCCGATCATTCAGCCAACCTGCAACCACCCCCAAGACACAGCATCCCCGACTCCGGCCGCCCCAGCCACACAGACCTAAGGGCCGGCCAGAGCGCCCGACAGACTCGACACCATATCACGCATGTCCGACCGAGGGAGCGGGAACCCCCGAGCCAGACCCAGAGGCGCCAGCCCAGTCACACCTCGGGTCGCCTTCCCCCGGGAGGACTCGATCGGCCACCAGGCCCCTGGGGAGCAGGCGCCTCGCCTGCCGAGCGTCTGGGGTCCCTCCCAGACCCACCTGAAAAGACCAAAGAAACGAGCGGCAGGAAATCCCGCCGAACCCCCTCAGTCTCCCAAGGCCCCTCTCTGCGAGGACTCCGGACTTCAAAGGGCAGGGGGAGTATAATAAGGGGTGCCGGAGGAACGAATGGAAGAGAAGACCTGGAACCATCGAAGCCTGCTGACGCTGTCGCGGCCCCCGAACACCGAACCACCTGGGCCTGCTGAGTGACTCGCGGCCCCCAGCCATTGAACCATCTGAGCCCTGCTGACGAGATCGCGGCTCCCGAACTCTGAACCACCTGGGCCTGCTGAGTGACTCGCGGCCCCCAGCCATTGAACCATCTGAGCCCTGCTGACAAGATCGCGGCTCCCGAACTCCTACTACCTGTGCCTGCTGAGTGACTCGCGGCTCTCCCCTCGAGGACAAATTGGCAAGAGATCGCCCAGAGAAACAACACCCACCAGCTCGAGGATTGTGAGCTATCCGCAGGATACTTCGCAGAGACACTACCACCAAAGACTGTCCCGCTACCCCCATTCCCCTACCACCGATTTGTAGACTCTTGTGCCGCTGATGTACTCCTTACGCTTTGGATCATAAAGATCCCTTGAAACCTTCGATAAAAGAACATATCGTCCTACAAAGAATACGTGTGGTGTCACTCTGTTCGTAGTGTAAGCTCAGGGTGTGCGCGCCTGGTTCGGCCTACTTGGGAGAGGTGGGTCAAAGGGGTGGGCAAGACGTGCATCGAACCCCCCTCAGGCGAACGCCTTTCCAACATTCTCCATTTTATATTTCCTTTTCAATTACAGATGTTCGTGTTTAATGGCATGCAACGTAATAATTCAGCTTGCTTGAAGATATTATCTTTATTTTGTATTATTTTTTATTTTAGATTGGCTTGAATTGGTTTTCCACTTATTATTGTTTTTAAACAGCAAGGAATATCCACAGGTGAAAGGCTTGGAGGGGGCTTCATTATCAATTGTTTATTCTGAAGGTGATCAACAATGTGCAAACAGAGGGCCTCATCTACAAGAAACGAAGCAGCGCGGAGCCGCAAGCCATTTAGCAGTGCCATGCTGCGTCATTTTCAAAGCGCAGGGATGCATCATATTTACAACAATACGACGCATCCTTGTGCTTTCCCCAGCGCTGGCGTACAATTGGCTGCCATGCGCCAGCGCAGGTGCCCTTGCGTCATTTTGCAAGGGTGCCCGCAGGGATGATTGTTTTTGTGCAGGAAGGAGCACCTTGCCAAAAATGCTGACAACTTCAACATCATAATTAGTGCCTCAATCCTCTGGGTAGGGCTCGAACCCCCACCCTGAAGGTGATGCTGAACCACAAACAAGCACCCGCACTAATGAGCCAAAGTCCAAGGTTGCGTGCATAATACCAAAACACCATGAGTGCCACAATAACGCCCACAGCTCCGCACTCTCTGAATGGTGCATACAATAGCGGCCACAGCAGTTGCAAAGCAACTCACTATAATAATAATCCACATTTGTAAAGCGCAAACAATCACCCTTAAGGGTCTCTAGGCGCCGTCCGGAAGATTAAGCAAACTATTGCCCAGAGTCACGTGGTGCTGGGCTAATCTGCAGCCGGTGCCGGGAATCGAACCGTGATCCCCAGATTCCGGAGTCAGTCGCCCTGGCCGCGGCGCCACACCTCTTCCCTGGGACACCACTAGCCCTCTCCTCAGCTGCACAGGCAGAAACTGCAGAAGTATAGCAATGAGTCCAAGTCCTAGCAATGCGTCCAACCCAAAAATCGATCCGCTCAGCCACTCATACCACACTTGCACTGTATGGCAAAGTAGGAGCAGCAATAAGACGTTGGAGGAGCACACTCAAGGCGCCTGCCCACAGATTGGAAGCACAAAAAAGGAACAGGAAGTAGGAAGGAGGGGCGATTTTTATTTGTGGGAAAGCATTGTGATTGGAGACACAGGCGCCTCAATGAGTGAGTCATCACGGTAGGAGGGACGAAGAGGTACTCAAAATGTCACCCAGAGAAACACCACGATGACGGCTCGTAGACTCGTCACAGGAGCGCGCACATTAGTTTTGCCCAAATATATGTGTGAGACCGGCCTCACGGCGTTGCCCTCTCCATCATCCAGCCAACCTGCAACCACCCTCAAGACACGACATCTCCGACTCCGGCCGCCCCAGCCACGCCCGATCCACGGGCCGGCCAGAGGCCTGACAGACTCAACACCCTACCACGCATGCCCAACCGAGGGAGCGGGAACCCTCGAGCCAGACCCAGAGGCGCCAGCCCAGTCACACCTCGGGTCGCCTTCCCCGGGAGGACTCAATCGGCCACCAGGCCCCTGGGGAGCAGGCGCCTCCCCTACCGAGCGTCTGGGGTCCCTCCCAGACCCACCTGAAAAGACCAAAGAAGTGAGCGGCAGGAAATCCCGCCGAACCCCCTCCGTCACCCCAGTCCCCCCTCTGCGAGCACTCCGGACTTAAAGAACCAGCGGAGTATAACAAGGGGTGCCGGAGAAACAAGGACAGAGAAGACCTGGAACCATCTGAGCCTGCTGACGCTGTCGCGGCTCCCGAACACTGAACCACCTAGGCCTGCTGAGTGACTCGCGGCCCCCAGCTATTGAACCATCTGAGCCCTGCTGACGAGGTCGCGGCTCCCGAACACTGAACCACCTAGGACTGTCCCGCTACCCCCATTCCCCACGACTGATTTGTGGTACGTTGTGCCACTGCTGTACTACTTGCCTTTTGGATCATAAAGATCCCTTGAAATCATCGATAAAAGAACCTATCGTCCTACAAAGAATACGTGTGGTGTCACTCTGTTCGTAGTGCATCTCAGGGTGTGCGCGCCTGGTTCGGCTTACTTGGGAGAGGTGGGTCAAAGGGGTGGGCAAGACGTGTATCGAACCCCCCTCCGGCGAACGCCTTTCCAACATTTGGTGGCAGACGACGGGATCCGAGCCGACACCGAAAGAGAGCGTGCAGTGAACGACTGACGCACTACCAAACAGAGATGGAAGGAGAAACCTCCCTGGGTGCCGCAGGTACTGAAGTAAGCTCACCGTTCCGAGAGGATCAATTGGACTATTACACGCATAGAGAATTAAAACAGTTTTGCAAAGACCTTGGCATCGCTACCACCGGACTAAGCACAAAGGAAGACTTCCAGAAAGTACTGAAAGCCTGGGTCGAGACGGGGGCGCCCCCGACCCAAACGGAAGGGGATTCTACCCATGAACCACCAAGCATCCCGGCAAGAAACAACGGGCCAGAGGGGAACCTGTCCCCCGAGGAACTAGCGGACCGAGAGAGAAGCCGAAACCACGAACTTGAACTGGCCAAACTAAAAATCGAGGGAGAGATAAAACTGGCAGAGAAGAAGTTAGCCGTCGAGCAGTTACGGCTACAAGGGGAACTCGAAGAGAAGAGACTCCAAAGGGAGCATGACGAAAAGAAACTCCAGTTAGAACATGAACGCGGCCTGAAGGAGATTGAGTGGCGGGCTAGAAACGAAAAGTCACAGCCACCCGGGAATCCACCGTCCGCTCCCACCGGGGAAACCAAAGTTCACATCCCCAAGGATGTGGTAAAGGAGTATTATAAGAACGATGATATCCAGCAGTGGTTTAAGGCCTACGAAGTCGCCATGACCTCTCACCGAGTCCCGCAAAAGGATTGGGGGGCTGGCCTATGGGGCCGGTTCTTAAGCGAAGGAAGAGACACTCTGCTAGATCTGCCCTCCACGGTCATGAACTCCTACAGCCACATGAAGGAAGCCCTCGTGGGCCGGTACGGACTCACCCCCGAAATGTACCGACAACGGTTCCGAGATTGCAAGAAGATACCGGGCACCATGTGGGTAGAATATGTGAACTTTTACAGCCGAGCCTTGGACGGGTGGATCAAGGGCAGCAAGGTCTCCACCTTCGAAGAACTGTTCGATCTGATTGCCTGGGAACATTTAGCGGCCAATTGCTTTATAGAACTGCGCCAGCATCTCCTGGACAGTAAACTCACCGACCCTCGGAAGCTGGCCGCTGAGGCTGATCGTTGGGTGAACACCCGGGCCACCCGGGGCCCCGTGGGGGACTACGGCCGCCACAGTCAGGGTCCCCCCCGCCAGAGTGGCAGAGGGAACCATGGCCGACCCAGAGACTTCCCCGGGGGGTCCTCGACCAGCCCCCCCAGCAGCCCACCAGCGGCGGGTTCGGCACAGTCCCCAGCAAGCACCGGAGCCCCAGGACGACCAGGTCCACGAGCTAGGATCACCTGCTTCCGCTGCCAGCAGCCCGGACACTACGCCAATGACCCACAGTGTCCCCAGTATCAGCGAACCACAACGACCAACCTCACGGCCCGGCAGATGGCCTCCGTGGCTCTGGGGGAAGAGATGGAAGACTCCGAAGAATGGGAACCGGCGGCCATGGCCCTGGTCTCCCTTGGTGATCGAGAAATGGTCCCCGGGACACCCTTGCCCGCCAACACAGAAAAATACCGACAGCGGGTGACCATCAACGGCCACCGAGTCGAGGGCCTTCGCGACACCGGGGCGAGTGTCACCGCGGTCCACCGCAGCCTAATTTCAGAAGACCAGATCCTAACCGGGGCCCTCTGTCCGGTCGTATCCTCCGACAATTCTGAGAGCCTCTGCCAGATGGCGCTGGTGCCCTTCGAGTGGGGAGGGGTCTCCGGAGAACTGAAGGTAGCGGTCCGGACATCGCAGCCCGTAGACTGCCTCCTGGGCAACGACCTGGAGAGTTCCCCGTGGGGGCAAGTAGAACGAAGAGTCCACCTGGAGATGATGGGCCTACCAGAATGGGTCTGCGCCACCACGCGCTCCATGACCGCCCGAGTGCCTCCCTCCAAGGGCGGTGAAGCCCTCTTACCGAACACTATCCCCGAGAGCCGGGACCCCCTCCCAGAAGCAGACAACCCTCCTTCCGAGGGAGAAGGAGACACTAACCCAGGGGAAGGATCGGAACCTTCCGCCCCAGAGGCCCCGACGGAACTCGAAGAACTGCCCGAGTTGGCCCAGTGGCGCTGCGAAGGGGGGCCCTCCCGCGAAGAGTTCTGCCAGGAACAGACCACCTGCCCCTCCCTCGAGGGACTTAGACAACAAGCCGAAGCCCAGGCCGCCGGTGACCGAACCGGAACCGTTTGGGTCTATTGGGACAATGGCCTCCTATACAGCGAGCAAAAGTCCGCCGAGCTAGGCGCAGCACGAGTACTGGTGGTACCCCTGCGGTTCCGGAGCCTCCTCCTGGGCCTGGCCCACGATGTACCCTTGGCAGGACACTTGGGCCAAGACAAGACATACCAGCGATTGGTGACCCACTTCTATTGGCCCAAGATGCGAGCGAATGTAGAAGCACACTGCAAGTCCTGCCTCACGTGCCAGGGCAGTGGGAAGAGTAGCGGAAAGCGCAAAGCTCCCTTACAACCGTTCCCCGTTGTGAGTACCCCATTCGAGCGGGTCGGCATCGACATCGTGGGCCACCTGGATCCGAAGACCGCCCAGGGCCACAGATTCATCCTTGTCCTGGTGGACCATGCCACCCGCTACTCCGAGGCCATCCCCCTCCGCACCGTGACGGCTCCCGTGGTGGGCCGGGCTCTCATGGGGATCTTCTCCCGTGTCGGATTTCCCCGCGAGGTTGTGAGTGATCGCGGCACTAACTTTATATCCCGCTACATGAAGTCCCTGTGGCAGCAGTGCGGAGTCACGTATAAGTTCACGACCCCCTACCACCCCCAGGGCAACGGCCTAGTGGAACGCTTCAACCGAACCCTGAAGGGAATGATCCTGGGCCTCGAAGAGCCCCTGCGCCGGAAATGGGACGTCCTCCTCCCTTGCCTCCTGTTCGCATAACGAGAAGTCCCCCAAAAGTCTCTGGGGTTCAGCCCCTTCGAACTGCTGTACGGACATCCCGTCCGAGGGCCCCTGAGCCTGGTCAAAGAGGGCTGGGAGACGAGCCCCCGGGGGACACCCCCTGATGTGTTCCGCTACATCCTGGCGCTCCGCAACCAGACGAGGAAGTTTAGAGAACTTGCAGAGGCTAACCTCGAGGCCAGCCAAGAAGAAATGAAGCGCTGGTATGACCAGAACGCAACCCTGGTCGAGTTCCAGCCGGGCCAGCAGGTTTGGGTCATGGCTCCGGTGAAACCCTGCGCCCTACAGGACAAATGGACTGGTCCCTTCAAGGTGGTCGAGCGGAAGAGCCAGGTCACGTATCTGGTCGACGTGCAGTCCCCACGGAACCCCCTCCGGGTCCTCCACGTGAACCGTCTCAAGCCCCACTTTGTAAGGACGGAATTAAGTTTGCTACTGGCCACTGATGATGGGGCGGAAGAAGACACCGAACCCCTGCCCGATCTCCTGTGCACGAAAGACCTGGACGGTTCCGTGGAGGGAGTGAAACTGTCGACCACCCTCACTCCCTAGCAGGCCGACGACTGCCGCCAGCTGCTCAGACAATTCGCAGACCTCTTCTCTCTCATTCCAAGGGTTACCGACTGGTGTGTCCACGACGTGGACACCGGCGACAGCCCGCCTGTAAGACACCGAGCCTACCGGGTGCCTGACCGGGTCCGCACCTGCATCAAGACCGAGGTACAGAAGATGCTCACCCTGGGAGTAATCGAACCCTCCGACAGCCCCTGGGCCAGCCCGGTGGTTCTGGTCCCGAAGGCGGCTTCCCCGGGGGTCGCCCCCGAACTAAGATTCTGTGTGGACTATCGGGGGCTCAATGCGGTCACCCGCGCAGACGCTCACCCTATTCCCCGAGCCGACGAGCTCATCGACCGCCTGGGGGCCGCCCGGTTCCTCAGCACTTTCGACCTGACCTGTGGATACTGGCAGATTGCTCTCACGGAAGGAGCGAAAGAGCGCTCTGCCTTCTCTACGCCAGATGGCCACTACCGCTTCAGGGTCATGCTGTTCGGGATGAGAAACGCCCCAGCCACGTTCCAGCGGTTGGTGAACAAGGTCCTGGCCGGACTCGAGGAGTTCAGCGCAGCGTACCTTGACGACATCGCTGTATTCAGCTCTCAATGGCACGAGCATCTCCAGCACCTCCGACAAGTACTAATGGCCCTGCGCCAAGCCGGACTAACCGTGAAGGCCAGCAAATGCCAGCTCGGGCAAGGCTCCGTGGTCTACCTGGGGCATCAGGTGGGCAGCGGCCAGGTCGCCCCTCTCCAGCCGAAGATCGACGCCATCAAGTCCTGGGAGCCCCCCACCACGCAGACAGAGGTTCGGGCCTTCCTGCGCCTTACGGGGTACTACCGGAGGTTCATTAAAAATTATGGCAGTATCGCAGGGCCCCTCACAGAGTTGACCTCCAAAAAGCTTCCGCAGAAGGTGCAGTGCACCACCCCGTGCCAGCAGGCGTTCGACGCCTTGAAAACCGCCATGTGCACCGCTCCCGTACTCAAGGCCCCCGACTACTCCCAAGAGTTTGTGGTCCAGACCGACGCATCTGAACACGGCATCGGGGCCGTGCTCTCGCAGTTCGACGACAAGGGCATTGATCAGCCCATAGCCTTCATCAGCCGAAGGCTACTGCCGAGAGAGCAGCGTTGGAGTACTATAGAGCGAGAGACCTTTGCCGTAGTCTGGGCCCTCAAGAAACTGCGGCCCTACTTGTTCGGAACCCATTTTCGAGTACAGACGGACCACCGGCCCTTGCAGTGGCTAATGCGGATGAGGGGGGAGAACCGCAAGCTACTACGATGGTCCATCTCTCTCCAAGGGATGGATTTCACTGTCGAACATCGCCCCGGGACGGATCATGCCAACGCCGACGGCCTGTCCCGGTTCTTCTGCTTCGGCGAAGAGAACCCCCCAGTGGATGGGTAGTTCTCCACGCCTTTCAGCTGGGGGGGACGCGTGTGAGACCGGCCTCACGGCGTTGCCCTCTCCATCATCCAGCCAACCTGCAACCACCCTCAAGACACGACATCTCCGACTCCGGCCGCCTCAGCCACCCCCGATCCACGGGCCGGCCAGAGGCCTGACAGACTCAACACCCTACCACGCATGCCCAACCGAGGGAGCGGGAACCCTCGAGCCAGACCCAGAGGCGCCAGCCCAGTCACACCTCGGGTCGCCTTCCCCGGGAGGACTCAATCGGCCACCAGGCCCCTGGGGAGCAGGCGCCTCCCCTACCGAGCGTCTGGGGTCCCTCCCAGACCCACCTGAAAAGACCAAAGAAGTGAGCGGCAGGAAATCCCGCCGAACCCCCTCCGTCACCCCAGTCCCCCCTCTGCGAGCACTCCGGACTTCAAAGAACCAGCGGAGTATAACAAGGGGTGCCGGAGAAACAAGGACAGAGAAGACCTGGAACCATCTGAGCCTGCTGACGCTGTCGAGGCTCCCGAACACTGAACCACCTAGGCCTGCTGAGTGACTCGCGGCCCCCAGCTATTGAACCATCTGAGCCCTGCTGACGAGGTCGCGGCTCCCGAACACTGAACCACCTAGGCCTGCTGAGTGACTCGCGGCCCCCAGCTATTGAACCATCTGAGCCCTGCTGACGGAATCGCGGCTCCCGAACTCTGACCACCTGTGCCTGCTGAGAGACTCGCGGCGCTCCCCTTGAGGACGACTCGGTAAGAGATCGCCCAGAGATACGACACCCTCCAGCTCGAGGATTGTGAGCTTCCGCAGGGTATTTCGCAGAGACACTATCTTGAAAGACTGTCCCGCTACCCCCATTCCCCACGACTGATTTGTGGTACGTTGTGCCACTGCTGTACTACTTGCCTTTTGGATCATAAAGATCCCTTGAAATCATCGATAAAAGAACCTATCGTCCTACAAAGAATACGTGTGGTGTCACTCTGTTCGTAGTGCATCTCAGGGTGTGCACGCCTGGTTCGGCTTACTTGGGAGAGGTGGGTCAAAGGGGTGGGCAAGACGTGTATCGAACCCCCCTCCGGCGAACGCCTTTCCAACAATATGCATATACTTTATATGCGCTCACAAAGGGGCCTCGAGGAAAAGGCGCTCTGGGTGATATCACCATAATGTATCCCTTTGTTTATCACAGGGTTCTTGGCCTAACACTGCCGTCCATCAGTGGCGTAGCAAAACTTGAGGGGGGCCCCCTGCAAAGTACATGGAGGGGGCCCCTCACGCTCTGAACCCAGTCTGTAGTTCTCAGGCCAGGGGCCTTCCACCTGTGCACTGTGCCAGAGGGGGCCCCCTGGAGCTCGCCCCCTCTGAAAAGTTCAGGGAGAGCCACCCCCACGCCCCACGCCCCATGCTCCAAACCCAGTCAGGAGCTCTCAGGCCAGGGGCCTTCCGCCCATGCACAGTGCCAGAGGGTGCCCCCTGGAGCTCATCCCCTCTCTGCAAAGTGCATTGAGGGCCCCCCACACTACGAACACAGTCATGAGCTCTCAGGCTAGGGTCCTTCCGCCCATGCACAGTGAAGGAGGGGGCAGCCTGGAGCTCGCCCCCCCCCCCACAAAGTGCATGATGGGGTCCCCCAAGCTACGAACCCAGACAGGAGCTCTCAGGCCAGCGGCCTTCCGACCGAGCATAGGGCCAGATGGGGGCCACCTGGAGCTCGTCTCTCCCCCTCCAAAGTGCATGGAGGGGCCCCCACGCTACAAACCCAGACAGGAGCTCTCAGGCCAGGGGCCTTCTGACCGAGCACAGTGCCGAAGGGGGCACCCTGGAGCTTGCCTCTCCCCCTCCAAAGTGCATGAAGGGGGGCTCCCACATTCTGAACCCAGTGAGGAGCTCTCAGGCCAGGGGCCTTCCGCCCATGCACAGTGCCAGAGGGGGGGGGGCCCTGGAGCTCACCCCCCCGCAAATTACATGGAGGGGTCCCCCACACTACGAACCCAGACAGGAGCTCTCAGGCCAGGGGCCTAGTGACCACACCGTCATCCGCTCCACTCAACATGTATGCACAGACATCACCCAATGATTACACTAACACATTAGTTATGGGTGAAGAACTGCTGCAGGTTTATTTTCATACAACATAAGTATGACGATAGAGTGGGTTATCTTACGGGCGATCCAGGGCAAGCAGCCCCTCGCTGCTCCGCCCGCCTTGCGAGCCAGCACGCACGGTGGGTTGATGCCTGGCAGTGCGGCACATTTTTCAGATCCTCCTTTGGATCACGTGATCTGTCGAATACTCCCGCCCCTTTTAACGGGGGCGGAGCGTGTTATGGCACACCCCCGGTTGGTCAGGCCCCCCAACCGCCCGAAGGACTAACGGGGCGCCGTCGCGGTCTTCCCAGAACCTCCTTCGGCTCCCGGACTTTGGCTCGGGCACCCTTACTGTGCCGGACAGGGGTACCCTTACTGTACCGACTGTTGCAGAGGTACCCTTACTGTACCCTTCTGCCTCCAGATCGCCCTGTAACTCCGCCTGCAACACAAGAAAAAACATTATAACATTCCAGTTGCGCACTGCCTACGCCGCGCAGGGTAAGCGGAAAGGGTGGTGTTAGACGGACCGGGAGGGTCGGCCGAGGACAAGGGGAGAGGTCTCCGGGGAGAGCCGTCTCCAGCGATCGTACAGACGAGTAACTTCCCCCCCACAGATGTACACCACACAAAGATAGGTTTTAACGTTATTTATAAGCAATCTTTAGGTACGATAGAATGGTACAAGGAGGTCAGGACTCAGGGGTCCCCTCGATTCTAGTCTCTTGGTTGGGAAAGGGGGTAGCGGGACAGTCTTGTTACCAATCTGGTAGATGCGATGAAATGATGGATAGCTCACAATCCTCGAGCTCGGTGTTCTAGTTGGACGGGCCGCGGCAGCGCCAGCAGGTCCCGGTGAAGGTGGTCGTTACACGGTCCGCGGCAGCGCCAGCAGGTCCCAATGAAGGTGGTAGTTACAACGGTCCGCGGCAGCGCCAGCAGGTCCCGACGAGGATGGAGGATGCAGAAGGCCGCGGCAGCGCCAGCAGGCAGAGTGATAGTTCACAAGGCAGGGCTACGGCAGCGCCGGTAGTCCGTCAAGGATGAGTTCTTCTCGGTGTCTCTCGACTCCAGGATACAACTGCCTTCCTGCTCTGGAGCTGCCCCAGTTATAGGTCTGGCGCCCTTTGATGTCCGGACCCTCGCACTTGGAGGTCGGGAGGTCCGGGATGAGGGAGTCCAGACACCCAGCAGGGGGGTGGAGCCAGCGCCCGGGGGAGCTGGGGGGCGATCGGCACCTGGCGGGGGAGAGCCATCGACACTTCTTTCTCCCATCGACCCGCCAAGTGGTCCGTTCACCTCCTGGGTGGATGGTGGTGCCGGGATGTCGGGGCCTGGCCAGGCCCAGGGTTAGGGTCGAGCTGAGGCCACGCGGCCTCGTGGTGCAGTGTCCAAGATGGCGGCCGGGCCGGGCGAGGGAGCCGGTAGTGGTTCGGCCCCATGATACAGAGATGTCCGGGGGCAGGAGTCCCGTCTGGAGACGGGGTGCGGGTTGTTTCTGTGGGTAACACCTGGAGGGCCGGGGCTCGGGCCCTGTCATGCGGGGAGGTAGCAAGCCCTTCATGTGGCCTGTCCAACATGCGTCCCCCCCAGCTGAAGGCGGGGAGAGTCACCCATCCTCTTGGGGACTCTCCTCGTCGAGGCGGAAAAAGCGTGACAGGCCATCTGCGTTGGCGTGGTCTTGGCCCGGTCGATGTTCCACAGTGAAGTCCATCCCCTGCAGGGAGATGGACCAACGCAATAGTTTGGGGTTTTCCCCCCGCATCTGCATTAGCCACTGCAGGGGTCGATGATCTGTTTGCACCCGGAAGTGGGTACCGAAGAGATAGGGCCGGAGCTTTTTGAGGGCCCACACCACTGCGAAGGCCTCCCTCTCGATGGTGCTCCATCGCTGTTCTCGGGCCAGGAGGCGTCTGCTGATGAAGGCCACCGGTTGGTCAAGTCCCTCGGAGTTCAGCTGGGAGAGGACCGCCCCGATGCCATGGTCGGAGGCATCTGTTTGTACGATGAATTCCCGACTGTAGTCGGGGGCCTGGAGCACAGGGGCAGTGCACATGGCGGCTTTCAGCTTCTCGAAGGCCGCTTGACAGTCTGGGGTCCAGTTGATCTTCTTCGGGTGGTTTTTGGATGTGAGTCCCGTGAGGGGCCCCACAATGCTGCCATAGTCCCTCACGAACCGCCGGTAGTAGCCGGTGAGCCCCAAGAAGGCTCGGACCTCGGTCTGCGTGACTGGGGGCTGCCAGGACTGGATGGCAGCGATTTTGAGTTGCAGAGGGGCCACCAGACCGCTTCCCACCTGGTGTCCGAGATAGGCCGCGGACCCCTGACCAATTTGGCACTTGCTGGCCTTGATTGTGAGGCCGGCCCGTTGGAGGGCCTGCAGGACCTCTCGGAGGTGGTGGAGGTGGTCGGACCAGTGGCGGCTGTACACAGCGATATCGTCCAGGTAGGCGGCGCTGAACTCCTCGAGCCCCGCCAAGACCTGGTTCACCAGTCGCTGAAAAGTAGCTGGGGCATTCTTCATGCCGAAGGGCATGACTTTGAAGTGGTAGTGGCCATCGGGGGTAGAAAAGGCGGATCGTTCTTGGGCCCGGGGTGTGAGACCGATCTGCCAGTAGCCCGCTGTCAGGTCGAAGATGCTGAGGTAGCGGGCAGCCCCCATGCGGTCGATCAGTTCATCCGCTCGGGGGATGGGATGAGCGTCGGTTCTGGTAACAGCATTCAAGCCCCGATAGTCGACGCAGAATCGGAGCACAGGAGTGGTGCCGGGGGCAGCAGCTTTGGGGACCAGCACGACCGGGCTGGCCCAGGGGCTGTCCGAGGGCTCGATGACCCCGAGCGTGAGCATCTTTGATACCTCCTCTTGGATGCAGGCCCGTACCCGATCTGGTACGCGGTACGCCCGGTGTCTGATAGGGGGACTGTCCCCAGTGTCCACGTCGTGCAAGCACCAGGGGGTGACCCCTGGGGTGGGGGAAAACAAGGTAGCAAACTGCAGCAGGAGGTCCTGGCAGCCTTGGCGCTGTTCCGGGGTGAGGGCATCGGAGAGCCGGACCCCGTCCACGGAACCATCTTTCTCACGAGTCTTCAGGAGATCAGGGAGAGGCTCGGAGTCTTCTTCCGCTCCACTGTCTGTAGCCATCAGGAGGCTGAGCTCCGAGCGCACAAAGTGGGGTTTGAGTCTGATGGTGTGGAGGACCCGGAGGGGGTTCCGTGGAGATTCCATATCGATGAGATAGGTGACGGGGCTCTTGCGTTCGACCACTTTGAAGGGCCCCGTCCACTTGTCCTGCAAGGCACATGGTTCGGTGGGGGACATCACCCACACTTGTTGGCCAGGTTCGAATTCGATGGAGGAGGCATTTTGATCGTACCATTTTTTCATGTCCTCCTGACTGGCCTCAAGGTTCGCTTTCGCCATTTCTCTGAATCGCCTGGTCTGATTGCGTAGGGTCAGGAGGTACTTGAAGACGTCTGGAGGGGTCTTTAGGGGGGCCATCTCCCAACCTTCTTTGACTAGGCTGAGGGGCCCTCGCATAGGGTGCCCGTACAAGAGTTCGAAAGGGCTAAAGCAGAGGGACTTCTGGGGAACTTCTCGATAGGCGAAGAGGAGGCACGGAAGTAGTACATCCCACTGGCGACGGAGGGGTTCTTCCAACCACCCAATCATTCCCTTGAGCATGCGGTTGAACCGCTCGACTAGTCCGTTTCCTTGAGGGTGATAGGGGGTCGTGAATCAGTAGGTGACCCCGCACTGTTGCCAGAGGGACTTCATATACTTCGAAATAAAGTTTGTGCCTCTGTCGCTGACGACTTCTCGGGGGAAGCCCACCCGGGAGAAGATCCCCATTAAGGCCCGGCCGACCACCGGGGCTGTTACAGTTCGCAGGGGCACAGCCTCGGGGTAGCGGGTGGCGTGGTCAGCAAGTACCAGGATGAACCGATGTCCTTGTGCTGTACGGGGGTCCAGAGGCCCCACAATGTCTATTCCCACCCTCTCGAGCGGGGTGGTGACAACTGGGAAGGGTTGCAGAGGTGCTTTGAGTTTGCGGCCGCTCTTCCCGCTGGCCTGGCACGTGGGGCAGGACCGGCAGTGGTTGAGGACGTCGTTTCTCATCTTTGGCCAGAAAAAGTGGGTCACCAGGCGACTGTAGGTTTTGTCCTGGCCCAGGTGTCCAGCCAGAGGGACATCGTGGGCCAAATTTAACAGGAAGTCTCTAAAACGGAGGGGCACCACCAGCACTCGACTGGCCCCTAACTCCGCGATTCTCTGTTCACTGTACAATAGTTCGTTGTCCCAATAGATCCAATGGGCTCCGGTGGTGTCCCCTGCGCTCTGGGCGAGGGCTTGCTGGCGGAGTCCCTCGAGGGAGGGACAGGTCTTCTGTTCTCGACGGAACTGTTCCTGGGTGGGCCCCCCTTCTTGACGCCACTGAGCCAGGTTGGGAAGGTCCTGGGGCTGAGTGAGCCCTTCGGGGGTTTGCTCTGGGGGGTCGGTATGGTCGGTGTCCTCTACTGGAGCGATCGGAGGAGGAGGTGCTGGCCATTCTGGTTCTTCTGGTCGGGGGATGGCACGGGCGGCCATGGACCGGGTGGTTACGCACGCCCAGTCCGGGAGGCCCAACATCCCCAGGTGCTCTCTTCTTTCTACGGCGGCCCACGGGGAACTCTCAAGATCATTCCCCAGGAGACAGTCCACGGGGCATCATCTCGGACCGTCACCTTCAACATGCCGGAGACTCCTCCCCATTCGAAGGGGACGCAGGCCATCCGACATAGACTCTCCGAATTGTCGACTGAACGGACGGGGCAGAGAATGTTCGGCAGGATCTGCTCTGGTTTTACCAGGTGACAGCGGACGGCCGTCACACTGGCCCCCGTGTCACGTAGTGCTTCGGCCCGGCGTCCATTAATGTTCACCCACTGACTATATTTTCTGGTGTTGGCGGGTAGGGGAGCCCGCGGGACCATGTCTCTTCCCCCTAGGCACGCTAGAACCATGGCGGCCGGTTCCCACTCTTGTTGTCCCTGCTCGTATTCTTCCTGTTCTTCGGAGATTTGTTCTCCCCCAGGGCGGCGGCAGCTACCTGGCGGGGTCTCGGAGTTTGGTTCTGTGGACAGTTCGGGTCATTGGCGTAGTGGCCGACTCGCTGGCATCGGTGACACGTGACATTGGCTCGGAACCCCGGGCGCATCGGGGGGTTGCCCCGGCTGGCCGGGGGCGGGGTGCTGGCAGCGGGAGCGGCCGGGACGGTGTCTCTTCCTCGTCCCTGGCCTCCTCCTCCTCCTCGGGGACGGTGCTGACCTTGGTTGTTCCGGTTCTGTTCGTGCGGCCCTCTCCGGCCCACTCGGGTGCTTTCCCACCGGTCAGCTTCGGCGGCGAGTTGCCGTGGGTCAGTCAATTTACTGTCGAGGAGGTGCTGCCTGAGCTCGACGAAGCAGTTGTTAGAGAGGTGCTCCCACACCATGAGATTAAAAAGTTGCTCGTAGGTCGTTACGTGGCTTCCCTTGATCCAACCCTCGGAGGCTCGGCTGAAATAGTTGACATATTCCACCCAAGTTGTACCCGGGATCCGGGTGCAGTCTCGGAACCTCTGGCGGTACATTTCGGGTGTGAGCCCATATCGGGTGAGGAGGGCAGCCTTCATGTGGTCATAGGATGACATCAGATGGTCTGGGAGCTGTAACAGGGCATCGCGGCCTTCATTGACGAACCTCCCCCATAGACCGGCTCCCCAGTCACTTCGATCGATCCGGTGGGAGGTCATGGCGATCTCGTAGGCCTTGAACCACTGTTGTATGTCGTCCTCTCGGACATACTCTCGAACAACATCCTTGGGGATGTGGACTTTCTTTTCTGTCGCTCCCGGGGTGCGCGGTCGCTCGGGCACCTCCAGTTCTTTGTTCTGCTTCCGTAGGTCTATCTCTGCCAGTTTGCGCTCGTGTTCGTATGCTAATCTCTTTTCTTCGAGCTCTCTCTGCCTCTGTTTTTCTTCCCGTTCTTCTCGGAGCCGCAGATGCTCTAGGTTCAGTTTTTGTTCGGCTAATTTTAGTTCACCGTCCATTTTGAGCCGTGCCATTTCTAACTCATGTAGTCTGTTTTTTTCTCTCTCTTGGATCTCTTCCTGCGAGAGGCCCGTTCTTCGCTCTTCGGGAGCCGTGGTGTTCCTCTCTGATGCTGCAATGTTTTGGTGCGGGGATCTGGCGGCCCCGGTTTCTGCCCACGACTCAATGGCGTGCTTGAAATCGTCTTTGGTACTCAGGCCGGTGGTAGCAATGCCTAGTTCAATGCAGAATTGTTTCAATTCACAATGGCTGTACTCTTCCAATTTCTCCATCTGGAATTTCTCGGTGGATCCGCTCTCTTTGGTTGACATTGTGGTTTCGTCGTGGGGTGAGCTACTCTCTGTACGATTACGCGTTGATTCGGATCGCGCCGCTGGCCACCAATGTTAGACGGACCGGGAGGGTCGGCCGAGGACAAGGGGAGAGGTCTCCGGGGAGAGCCGTCTCCAGCGATCGTACAGACGAGTAACTTCCCCCCCACAGATGTACACCACACAAAGATAGGTTTTAACGTTATTTATAAGCAATCTTTAGGTACGATAGAATGGTACAAGGAGGTCAGGACTCAGGGGTCCCCTCGATTCTAGTCTCTTGGTTGGGAAAGGGGGTAGCGGGACTGTCTTGTTACCAATCTGGTAGATGCGATGAAATGATGGATAGCTCACAATCCTCGAGCTCGGTGTTCTAGTTGGACGGGCCGCGGCAGCGCCAGCAGGTCCCGGTGAAGGTGGTCGTTACACGGTCCGCGGCAGCGCCAGCAGGTCCCGATGAAGGTGGTAGTTACAACGGTCCGCGGCAGCGCCAGCAGGTCCCAATGAAGGTGGTAGTTACAACGGTCCGCGGCAGCGCCAGCAGGTCCCGACGAGGATGGAGGATGCAGAAGGCCGCGGCAGCGCCAGCAGGCAGAGTGATAGTTCACAAGGCAGGGCTACGGCAGCGCCGGTAGTCCGTCAAGGATGAGTTCTTCTCGGTGTCTCTCGACTCCAGGATACAACTGCCTTCCTGCTCTGGAGCTGCCCCAGTTATAGGTCTGGCGCCCTTTGATGTCCGGACCCTCGCACTTGGAGGTCGGGAGGTCCGGGATGAGGGAGTCCAGACACCCAGCAGGGGGGTGGAGCCAGCGCCCGGGGGAGCTGGGGGGCGATCGGCACCTGGCGGGGGAGAGCCATCGACACTTCTTTCTCCCATCGACCCGCCAAGTGGTCCGTTCACCTCCTGGGTGGATGGTGGTGCCGGGATGTCGGGGCCTGGCCAGGCCCAGGGTTAGGGTCGAGCTGAGGCCACGCGGCCTCGTGGTGCAGTGTCCAAGATGGCGGCCGGGCCGGGCGAGGGAGCTGGTAGTGGTTCGGCCCCATGATACAGAGATGTCCGGGGGCAGGAGTCCCGTCTGGAGACGGGGTGCGGGTTGTTTCTGTGGGTAACACCTGGAGGGCCGGGGCTCGGGCCCTGTCATGCGGGGAGGGAGCAAGCCCTTCATGTGGCCTGTCCAACAGGTGGGATCTCGCGCGGCCAGGGGTGTACCACAGGAAGCAGAGGGCGATCTGCGGTGGCGGGAGGCATAAATAGGGCCTGGCCCCGCCCAGCCCAGCAGCCCGCCTCCCCCAGCGAATGCCCATTGGGGCCTCCCCTCCCCAAGGCGCGGCCTCTCGAGAGAGGTGGAACAGGGGGGGGGGAGGCTCCGACGGGTGGCCACTAGAGAGCTGCCCTGCTGATGTCCCCCTGCGTGGGACGCGGGCAGCGGCATAGTGACCACACCGTCATCCGCTCCACTCAACACGTATGCACAGACATCACCCAATGATTACACTGACACATTAGTTATGGGTGAAGAACTGCTGCAGGTTTATTTTCATACAACATAAGTATGACGATAGAGTGGGTGATCTTACGGGCGATCCAGGGCAAGCAGCCGCTCGCCGCTCCGCCCGCCTTGCGAGCCAGCACGCACGGTGGGTCGATGCCCGGCAGTGCGGCACATTTTTCAGATCCTCCTTTGGATCACGTGATCTGTCTAATACTCCCGCCCCTTTTAACGGGGGCGGAGCATGTTATGGCACACCCCCGGTTGGTCAGGCCCCCCAACCGCCCGAAGGACTAACGGGGTGCCGTCGCGGTCTTCCCAGAACCTCCTTCGGCTCCCGGACCTTGGCTCGGACACCCTTACTGTGCCAGACAGGGGTACCCTTACTGTACCGACTGTCGCAGAGGTACCCTTACTTTACCCTTCTGCCTCCAGATCGCCCTGTAACTCCGCCACAGCTCTGGGGAGGCTCCCGTCGCTGCCAGAGCCCCCCCCTTCCTCCCTTCGCTGTTATAGGTGCCCTGCCCCTGCGAGCTGGCTTTAGTGGGCTAAATTATGAGTCCTGTTCTGTAACCCGTAAATAACAGCAATAATTTGAAACTTTACTCAGAAGCCCAGGGCAGACTCCCAAAGGAGAGTTCTACAAGAAGCGAATTGACTTCAATCCATCTGTACCCTTCATTCCTTGACTTAATTTATGTTCTCTGCGGGTAAAGGTGGATGTATTTTTTGGAATACAGAGTTTGTTTCCTAGCACGAAGAAGGTTTCCTTCTCAACTTTGTCTAAAAAGGTGCTGTATTGATAGTGTTTATGGTCCCCGAATTACTGCTGCTTCGAAGTTTGCATGATTTCTAGGCAGGGCAAAATATTTAAAGCCGACTGCTTATATGGACGCCTTTTTCATGACTCCGGATAAAGCCAATATGACTGGCTGACCAAAAGTTGAGAATTTGCTTCTGAAGGATACAGTATCTTTCAGCTCGAGGACCAACATTTGTGAACGTTTCAAACTCCCTCGGCTACAAGGAAAGACTGAGCGCAGAAGAGCAACACCTTTTTTTTTTTTTTTTGGGCTGGGAAATATGGCATGGGTAACAAGGCATTGATGAAATTGGCGTTATGGACATGAAATCCTATTGTCATTTTTCAATTGGGCCAAATTAGGGTCCTTACTGGCTTAGAAGTGTGTTTCCAACAGCTACCACACAATAAAGCAAGGTGAAGGTACGTGTGAGTTAACTGCCTTCCCTACATTTATAAACACAAGCTGACATCACGGGTATCTACTGATGGGATGGGCACGTAAAAGCTGTGAACATCAGACAGTATGGGGGCAACAGCCTCTGTCTTTGTACTCTCACCCAGCACACGGGAAACATGTGCTCACTGTCCCTGGCTGCTTCATGTCACTGTCACAGAGTGGTTAATGCCACAACCTTAGCTAGTGACAGCATTATTGGCAAATGATTTGTTGAGACAATCTCACCTTCCTACAGCATGCTAATACAAATTAATGAAAATCGATAAAACTGCTAACTCTGCCGTATTTACCTTTTCGGCCATTAACTCCCTACATTTTGCTTCCTTTCACATTGTATTAACCCCTTCCATGCTGCGCAAATTCCGCCGCTGTGCTGACGGTTTCTTGCGCGGGCGTGGTCATGACGGAACGGTTCCGTCATGAGCACAGCTCAACCGTGGCTCATGACGGAACCGTTCCGTCATGAGCACCGAAGGGGTTAATATCCTATTGTTTACTTCAAAATGACCAATATCCCAGCAACATCTCCTTGTTTTAGCCTTTCTACTGCCAGAAATGACCTAGCAATCTGGGGATCAATCTTAACTAACCAGATAATACCGGTTTTATTGCATATTTTCTTGTGAGTTAACTGCCTTCCCTACTTATATAAACACAAGCTGACATCCCGGGTATCTAATGACGGGATGGGCACTTAGCGCTGTGAACATCAGACAGTATGGGGGCAACAGCCTCTGTCTTTGCACTCTCACCCAGCACACGGGAAACATATGCTCACTGTCCCTGGCTGCTTCATGTCACAGTCTCTGAATGGTTACTGCCACGCCCTTAGCTAGTGGCAGCATTATTGGCAACTGTTTCGTTGGGACAATCTCCCCTTCCTACAGCCTGCTAATACAAATCAATGAAACCCTATAAAACAGCTAACTCTGCCGTATTTACCTTTTCGGCCATAAACTCCCTACTTTTGCTTCCTTTCACATTGTATTATTATCCTATTGTGTACTTCAAATGACCCAATCTCAGCAACATCTCCTTGTTTTTGCCTTTCTACTGCCAATAATGACCTAGCATTCTGGGGCTCTATCCTAACTAACCACATAATACATGTTTTATTGAATATTCTTTCAACTTGAGTTGCATTAAAATTAGATGATGGAGTCTTATTCTGGCTTTGTTGTTCAATGGTTCATCTAAACTCAAACTAAGATAAATATTTTTGAAATATTTTGGTTCATTCCCACATTTTATTTTACTTAATTTAAAGTTTATTTCCTGGAGACGGCATGAAATTTGAACTAAAATTTATAGAATCAAATCAGTTTCAATAATTAAATTGGCTCAGCACCTCCGTCCCTAATTCAAAACCTAATGCTAACCACAACAATTTTGAACCTATGTGCAATTGCGATTTTGGCACTGAAATTATTTACCGTTGTGTAATGTTAGTTATATAATGCTGTTAGTTAATGTTATTGACTGATACAACATGAACTGCAATTTCTTAGATTGATTTGTAAAACGAGGTAGCCTTATCTCACGTTTAACCATAACTATTAGTCCAAAATATCGTTAAACTTGTTGACTTCTATTTATTTAATTTCAAAATAGTGTAATTTCTTCTTTAATAATTGTTTATTCCAACAGTACGGCTTGCCGTCACCTTGTGAAACACCTGTGTGGTTCCACAAGCTTTGTTTTCGAATCTCACAGTTTATGCATAAACACATTATGTTCTGCTCCTTAAAGAATATGAAATCCAATCCAACATTTGTTATGTTATGTTATACTAAATTTGTGGGGCACACGTACCAGATTGGTTTCCTGGCGCCACTCTGAAACCTGTTAGAGTGGTATGTTACTCATCTACCTGTCTAACTAGCCATGTTCCAGGAGTTTGCGGGAAGTTATGAGGTCTGTGCAGGACCTAATCTCTGGAGGTAGGGGGTTCCAATATCGGGCAGGGGTGTACCACAGGAAGCAGAGGGCGATCTACGGTGGCGGGAGGCATAAATAGGGCCTGGCCCCACCCAGCCCAGCAGCCCGCCTCCCCCAGCGAATGCCCATTGGGGCCTCCCCTCCCCAAGGGGCGGCCTCTCGAGAGAGGTGGAACTTAGGCTCCGACGGGTGGCCACTAGAGAGCTGCCCTGCTGATGTCCCCCTGCGTGGGACACGGGCAGCGGCATTCTGATCGAGCACAGTGCCGAAGGGGGTCCCCTGGAGCTCGCCTCTCCCCCTCCAAAGTGCATGGAGGGGGGCCCCCATGTTCTGAACCCAGTGAGGAGCTCTCAGGCCAGGGGACTTCCGCCCATGCACAGTGTGCGAGGGGGCCCCATGGAGCTTCCCCCCCCCCTCCCCCCCAGCACCGCGAGGGCTGGGGGAGGATTGGTGCGCCACTGCTGTTCGTCAGAAACATGTGGACGCATATAAAAAACAGAGGTGCAAAGCACCTGTCCAGTTTGTAAATTACAGAAGAATTACAGTAGCCAGTTCTTTGATATGTATCTTGGCAGCACATCTACTCTAGTCAGTATTTTGTTTATTAGCAGTTGGCGCAGTAAAAAAACAATCATGGGGCAGATTTATGAGCCGCTTGCGCCACTTTTGCGTCACTTTTCCCATGTCAAAAGTGACGCAAAAGTGGCGCAAGGGGCTCATAAATCTGCCCCCATGTACTTAAACCTCGGAGCGCAGGCGCCTCATCTCTACATGTGTCTGTAATGGAGGCTCTTAAACACAAAGGTGGGTCCCTCCCCCCTCTAAGCACAGGAGTGAATCTGCGTATTTCCGTCAGAAAGAAGGTGGCCTTGGCCGGTCAGCCGTGGACTCAAATCCATCCAGATCATCTCTTGTTTCTCATTTCAGCAGGCCCTGTGTGGCCCGGGCTCTCGCCGCTCGATCAGTGAAACACTCACATGTAGAACTGTCGGTATGTTTGACCTGAAGTGCGCCTGCAAAGTGTGCGAGTCTATTCTGTTCAAGGAAGGAGCATTCAGGAGTCAAGGCCTTGGCTCTTCTCAAAAGAAAATGCCATTTCACATCCTCTGAATGGAGCCCCCCCCCCCTTGGTTTCAGCAGCAAATAAAGGGAGTCGGACTCTGTTGTTTTCTCTCTTGCTGAAAAGGAGTGTGAAGTCATCTGTATTTCGAATCTTCTTAGTTGTGAAAGGCAAGCGAACCTGCTTTATGCAACTACAGTCTGTCTTTGCGAAGCTAGGAGTGTGATGTACTATTATGACACTAAAAAAAGAGGTGCGTGCCACTTGGGGACTGGCTCCTTGCTAGGCCTGGGCTAAATTTCCGTTCCGCACGCGGAAATTGCGATAATTTGACATTTTCGCGTTCGGCGGAGAGCGCGAAAATGTAAAAATTTCCGCATTCCGCAGCTTAGCGATAATTTGTTTCTTGCTCGCGCTGTAAAATAATACATTCTCGCGCGCGCGCGATTGCCTTACCTGAATCCCCGCGTTCGCCGACAAGTTTTCCAGATCCGGTCGCGTTCTCCACGAAATGTTGGATTGTTGGTAGCCATTTGCGCTGTCTCGCGACAGTTCGCGCCCGCAGTAATGTCATTGGTCGCGCGATCACGTCTTTCTTCTCGCGATCATGCACCGCGAGAAGAGTGAAAACAAGATGGCCGCGCCCGCGAGCAACCGCATGGGTAAGTTGGCGAGCCGCGACCACGCAGAAAATACCGCGAACGGGCGTGAAAAAAACTTCCGCATCTTCACGATATTTCCACGTGTTTGCGGAGATTTTTAACATTTTCGCGATAATTTGCGAAAGTCACTTTCGCAAATTCCGCCCACCCCTACTCCTTGCACATGGAACAGTATTTTCCGAATGCACTAACGCACAGTGGGTCGAAGAACAACCTTCCCAATTATTGTTTATTTGGCAGGTCAAAATGTGCCTCCCCCTGTGACTTGTTACTTACAGGTACCAGTGCAGCTTTAAAAAAAAAAGGTTTCCATTTGGAAAACTTCAGGGAGGGTAGTGTAGGCAGCGGTCTCCTGGACAGCTGCCCTCCCCATCCGAGGATACAACACAACCCCCAAAGAGGGAGGAGCCCTGAGAAGACTCCGCCCCCTTTGCAAATCAGTTACCGCCCCAACACGAGGATTGATAACTTATCATTGATTTGCGAATAGAATTGTTGCCGCGAACCAATTATACATCCCTTTCTGAAATGGAAGTGGGGTGGGGCACCCCTTTTACGTCCCTTCTTATTTGCATTTCAGAAAGGATCGCAAAATTTCATTTACAAGTGGGAAAGAATTTTCAGACTCGCATACCTGCCAACTTGAAGAACAATCCCACCGTGTGAGAAGGGGGCAGGGCCTTGAAGGGGGAGGGGCCAAGTGCAGAAAGGTACCTACTAGGCACTTTTGAACCCCACAAAGCCCGGAGCCTCCTTGTAGGAGGCTGGCTTAGCATATGGTGCACACTCATTTAACCACACAGTGTATATATATAAATATGTCTATTTATTATAAAACACTCACTAACACATTGATATCTCCTACCCATAAATATAAATTCAAATACACAACAATGCTTCAATTGCAATAAGGTAAGTAGCACACAACACAGTGGTCTCCAGGGGGAGACGAAACCGTATACTAAGAAAGGGGAATGCAAACTGCGACTGAAGTCGGGACTTGGACCCAGAGACTCAGAGGAGCTGGGGACACAAGGGACCACCAAAAGGTAAGCACCCAGGAACCGCACGGATGCTGTGTGCAGAGTGGAAACATAGCTGCGCGTCCAATAGAAGTAAACGGGAAAGCAGCGGTTGCAGTTTTCAAGCAGATGGACCCTTCCTAGTGGACCCTGAAGAAACCCCTTGGAAGACAGAAGGTTGGAGAGTCACCCCACCCGTAAATACCCAAAGAACCAGGATACCTACACCAGGGAAGCTGGGTGCATGGGTGCGAAGTGACGTCGGAAACTGCCGTAGACCAGAATGGAAAGATGCAGCTGGAGAAGACTATGCAAGAGCCCGGTGGAATCCAAGGGTGATTTCCTGAAGTGAAGAACCTGTAAACAGAGGGGACATAGTCTATGCCACTTGGAGGTGACCAGGTGGCACGGAAGAGCACTGCCCACTGATGATGGACGGTTCAGGAGAGTTGATGTGACCTTGTCACTGCAGCTGTGAGGACCAGGCAATGCTGAGGAAGACCGTGAGCCATGCACAAGCTGTCCCATATCAGAAGTCGAGAACCAGGGGGTTGGTGTCTAGTGGGAGCACAAACAAGCCTTGGCATCTGCAACAGGCATGGAACATGAAGTAGGAGCAATGATGGGACCAGCAAGGTCCAGGGGATTCACTACAAGCACGGGAAGCAGAGCAGGCTCCAAGTAAGCAGGGAAGCCCACTGACGCAGGAGAAAACCCTCAGGAGGACACACAGACCAAAGGCACAGTAGTCGCAAGAGGACCTTGAGCAGCTCACCAAGAAGGAAGGCCCTCGGTGCAGAGGGTGTGGTGAGATGCTGGAGGCTGGAGCCTCTTGTAGCCCGAAGATCTCTGGAGGAAAGAGCCAACAATGGCAAGCTAAGCAGGTGAACAGGGGAATGGTCCCAGTGGTTCCCACAAGGGATATGGACCTCAAAGCTGCAGAAAAAACAGGTCAGGCCTCGGGTGAGTTTCAGAACCACCACCTGTGTTGCTGAGCCTTTCGAAGTCCATGGGACGTCAGGAATCAGCAGATCCGTCAGCTTTGTTGCAGTGCCTGCAGATGCAGGGGAGTGACTCCTTCACTCCAAGGGAGATTACTTTGGGTGTCCTTGATGTCCACAGGTCTATTGAAAATCCTAGAAGAATCACAGACACAAACGATGAATAAGACTTTCAGAACAGCGAGACTGTTGGAAAGGCGTTCGCCGGAGGGGGGTTCGATGTACGTCTTGCCCACCCCTTTGACCCACCTCTCCCAAGTAGGCCGAACCAGGCGCGCACACCCTGAGCTTACACTACGAACAGAGTGACACCACACGTATTCTTTGTAGGACGATAGGTTCTTTTATCGAAGGTTTCAAGGGATCTTTATGATCCAAAGCGTGAGGAGTACATCAGCGGCACAAGAGTCTACAAATCGGTGGTAGGGGAATGAGGGTAGCGGGACAGTCTTTGGTGGTAGCGTCTCTGCAAAGTACCCTGCGGATAGCTCACAATCCTCGAGCTGGAGGGTGTTGTTTCTCTGGGCGATCTCTTGCCAATTTGTCCTCGAGGGGAGAGCCGCGAGTCACTCAGCAGGCACCGGTAGTCGGAGTTCGGGAGCCGCGATCTTATCAGCAGGGCTCAGATGGTTCAATGGCTGGGGGCCGCGAGTCACTCAGCAGGCCCAGGTGGTTCGGTGTTCGGGAGCCGCGACCTCATCAGCAGGGCTCAGATGGTTCAATGGCTGGGGGCCGCGAGTCACTCAGCAGGCCCAGGTGGTTCGGTGTTCGGGAGCCGCGACAGCGTCAGCAGGCTTCGATGGTTCCAGGTCTTCTCTGCCATTCGTTCCTCCGGCACCCCTTATTATACTCCCCCTGCCCTTTGAAGTCCGGAGTCCTCGCAGAGAGGGGCCTTGGGAGACTGCGGGGGTTCGGCGGGATTTCCTGCCGCTCGTTTCTTTGGTCTTTTCAGGTGGGTCTGGGAGGGACCCCAGACGCTCGGCAGGCGAGGCGCCTGCTCCCCAGGGGCCTGGTGGCCGATCGAGTCCTCCCGGGGGAAGGCGACCCGAGGTGTGACTGGGCTGGCGCCTCTGGGTCTGGCTCGGGGGTTCCCGCTCCCTCGGTCGGACATGCGTGATAGGGTGTCGAGTCTGTCGGGGGCTCTGGCCGGCCCTTGGGTCTGTGTGGCTGGGGCGGCCGGAGTCGGAGATGCCGTGTCTTGGGGGTGGTTGCAGGTTGGCTGAATGATCGGGAGGGCATACGCCGTGAGGCCGGTCTCACACGCGTCCCCCCCAGCTGAAAGGCGTGGAGAACTACCCATCCACTGGGGGGTTCTCCTCGCCGAAGCGGAAGAACCGGGACAGGCCGTCGGCGTTGGCATGATCCGTTCCGGGGCGATGCTCGACAGTGAAGTCCATCCCTTGGAGGGAGATGGACCATCGTAATAGCTTGGGGTTCTCTCCCCTCATCTGCATCCGCCACCGCAAGGGCCGGTGGTCCGTCTGCACTCGGAAGTGGGTTCCGAACAAGTAGGGCCGTAGTTTCTTGAGGGCCCAGACTACGGCAAAAGTCTCTCGTTCTATGGTACTCCAACGCTGTTCGCGAGGCAGCAGCCTTCGGCTGATGAAGGCTATGGGCTGATCTATGCCTTTGTCGTTGAACTGCGAGAGGACGGCTCCGATGCCGTGTTCGGATGCGTCGGTCTGGACCACAAACTCTTGGGAGTAGTCGGGGGCCTTGAGTACTGGTGCGGTGCACATGGCGGTTTTCAAGGCGTCGAACGCCTGTTGGCACGGGGGGTCCACTGCACCTTCTTCGGGAGTTTTTTTGGAGGTCAACTCCGTGAGAGGCCCTGCGAGGCTACCATAGTTTTTAATGAACCTCCGGTAGTATCCTGTGAGGCCCAGGAAGGCCCGGACTTCCGTCTGAGTGGTGGGGGGCTCCCAGGACTTGATGGCATCGATCTTTGGTTGGAGGGGGGCGACCTGCCCGCTGCCCACCTGATGCCCCAGGTAGACCACGGAGCCTTGCCTGAGCTGGCATTTGCTGGCCTTCACTGTTAGGCCGGCTTGGCGCAGGGCCAGCAGTACTTGCCGGTGGTGCTGGAGATGCTCGTGCCATTGAGAGCTGAATACGGCTATGTCGTCAAGGTACGCTGCGCTGAACTCCTCGAGTCCGGCCAGGACCTTGTTTACCAACCGCTGGAAAGTGGCTGGGGCATTTTTCATCCCGAACGGCATGACCCTGAAGCGGTAGTGTCCATCGGGTGTGGAGAAGGCGGAGCGTTCTTTTGCTCCCTCCGTGAGCACAATCTGCCAGTAACCGCAGGTCAGGTCGAAGGTGCTGAGGAAACGAGCGGCCCCAAGGCGGTCGATGAGCTCGTCGGCGCGGGGGATAGGATGAGCGTCCGCTCGGGTGACCGCATTGAGCCCCCGGTAGTCCACACAGAATCTTAGTTCGGGGGCGACCTCAGGGGCGGCCGCTTTCGGGACCAGGACTACCGGGCTGGCCCAGGGGCTATCGGAGGGTTCGATCACTCCAAGGGTTAACATCTTCTGTACTTCGGTCTTGATGCAGGTGCGGACCCGGTCAGGCACCCGGTAGGCTCGGTGTCTCACAGGTGGGCTGTCGCCGGTGTCCACATCGTGGACACACCAGTCGGTGACTCTTGGGATGAGGGAGAAGAGGTCTGCGAATTGTCTGAGCAGCTGGCGACAGTCGTCGGACTGTTGGGGAGTGAGGGTGGTCGACAGTTTCACTCCCTCCACGGAACCATCCAGTTCTTTAGTGCACAGGGGGACGGGCAGGGGTTCCGTGTCTTCTTCCGCCCCATCATCGGTGGCCAGTAGCAAACTCAACAGAGTGACACCACACGTATTCTTTGTAGGACGATAGGTTCTTTTATCGAAGGTTTCAAGGGATCTTTATGATCCAAAGCGTGAGGAGTACATCAGCGGCACAAGAGTCTACAAATCGGTGGTAGGGGAATGAGGGTAGCGGGACAGTCTTTGGTGGTAGCGTCTCTGCAAAGTACCCTGCGGATAGCTCACAATCCTCGAGCTGGAGGGTGTTGTTTCTCTGGGCGATCTCTTGCCAATTTGTCCTCGAGGGGAGAGCCGCGAGTCACTCAGCAGGCACCGGTAGTCGGAGTTCGGGAGCCGCGATCTTATCAGCAGGGCTCAGATGGTTCAATGGCTGGGGGCCGCGAGTCACTCAGCAGGCCCAGGTGGTTCGGTGTTCGGGAGCCGCGACCTCGTCAGCAGGGCTCAGATGGTTCAATGGCTGGGGGCCGCGAGTCACTCAGCAGGCCCAGGTGGTTCGGTATTCGGGAGCCGCGACCTCGTCAGCAGGGCTCAGATGGTTCAATGGCTGGGGGCCGCGAGTCACTCAGCAGGCCCAGGTGGTTCGGTGTTCGGGAGCCGCGACAGCGTCAGCAGGCTTCGATGGTTCCAGGTCTTCTCTGCCATTCGTTCCTCCGGCACCCCTTATTATACTCCCCCTGCCCTTTGAAGTCCGGAGTCCTCGCAGAGAGGGGCCTTGGGAGACTGCGGGGGTTCGGTGGGATTTCCTGCCGCTCGTTTCTTTGGTCTTTTCAGGTGGGTCTGGGAGGGACCCCAGACGCTCGGCAGGCGAGGCGCCTGCTCCCCAGGGGCCTGGTGGCCGATCGAGTCCTCCCGGGGGAAGGCGACCCGAGGTGTGACTGGGCTGGCGCCTCTGGGTCTGGCTCGGGGGTTCCCGCTCCCTCGGTCGGACATGCGTGATAGGGTGTCGAGTCTGTCGGGGGCTCTGGCCGGCCCTTGGGTCTGTGTGGCTGGGGCGGCCGGAGTCAGAGATGCCGTGTCTTGGGGGTGGTTGCAGGTTGGCTGAATGATCGGGAGGGCATACGCCGTGAGGCCGGTCTCACAGAGACCATGAGCAGCAGGAGTCTTTCTTGGTGCAGTCTCGGTTCTAGGTAAAGTACAAGTGTCCAGACGGTCGAAGAGTGACATGGTTTGAGTCTTGAGTTTTGTCCTACGACGAATTAGAAGAGACACCTACAGGTAAGCCCTTAAGTTCCCTAGGGAAAGGGTTGGAACGACTCAGGGGTCCCTCCTAGAGGAGGAGCTGGACTGAGGGGAGGATACTCCCATGCCCTTTGTCCAGTTTAATGCCAGAGGGGGAGCCAAGGCCTCCCTGAACTGTTTCCAACTGGAGTATGCAAGGAGGGCTCCAGATGTGCCTTTCAAAGAAGACTGGTGCCACTAGAAAGCGACACCACCCCAGCCCAAGTCACTAAATCCTGTCTGGGAGGTGGTCACACCTCCCTGTGACAGGATACCTTTTGTTCTACCTTTCCGTGCTCGAGCTTGGCTCAGCAGCAGGAGGGCAGAATTGTGTCTGTGGTCAGCAGCAGCACTAGCTTGCTGTCAGACCCTGAAAGGCTGTAACTGGGAGTACAGGGGGTACCCCAAGGGAGGCCCCCAGTACGTGGGATCATACTTTCAACAATGGAAACAGTATTGGGGTATGATTTCAATATGTTTGATACCAAACGCAACCGGGTTTGGTGCAGCCACTGTATAGTTAGACATCTCGTAATGAAAGATGTCCACTACATGTATTGAAATGGCTGACCGCACTTACAAAGCCTTGAGAATCGACTGGGGTTTGTAGGGGTGTCCGGCTCATGCAGGGACACCCTCACACTTATAACCAAGCACCTTGGCTTCAGGACTGACAGGCCTGCCAGAAGGGTGACTCATAGGTTTTAAGTGCACTGACCTCAGTTTTAAGAAAATGTATATCTGTTGTGAGGGGTGCCAGCACCTACTCACACAGGCTGCAATGGCAGGCCTGTAGTCACAGTTTGAGTGGTCTCTCATGGGTGGCACAATACATGCTGCAGCCCATGGAAGACCTCTGGTGTACCTATGCCCTAGGTACCTTAGTACCATATACTGGGGACTTACAAGGGTTCACCAGTAGTCAATTTTGGATGTACAACAGAACTTACCATGTCAATTTAGGGAGGAAGCACAGAGACTGGGGTCCTGATTAGCAGGATCCCCGTCAGAGTACGCAAAAAAACATACTGACACCAGCAACAAGTAGGGGTAACCATGGAAGCAGATCCTACTTTCCTACACAACCCCCACCCCAAATGAAAGGAGATGAGACTAACCTTGCCCAGTTGAGTCTTCATTATCTAAGTGGAAATATCTGGAGAGTCCATCTGCATTGGCATGGTTACTCCTAGGTCTATGTTCCACAGAAAAGTCCTTCCCCTGTAGGGAAATGGACCACCTCAAATGTTTGGAGTTTTACCCTTGATTTGTTTAAGCCATATGAGGGGCTTGTGGTTTGTCTGAACAAGGAAGTGCCAAACAGGTATGGCCTCAACTTCATCAGGGCCCAAATCACAGCAAAGGTCTCCCTCTCAATAGCTGACCAACACTTCTCCCTGGGGGCATCAACCTTCGGCTTTTAAAAAGCTACTGGTTGATCCTGGCCCTCTCTGTAAAGTTGTGATAATACAGCACCTACCCTTATCTCAGAAGCATTTTTCTGGACAATTAAGGTTTTGGAGTCATCAGAACTTTGCAGGATGGGAGAAGAGCACATGGCCTGCTTCGGGTCATCAAATGCCTTCTGACAGCTAACTACCCACTGAACCTTTTTAAGCATTCTCTTGGGGGTGAGATCATTAAGGGGAATCACTTAGGATCCATAGCCCTTAACAAACCTCCTATAGTACCCTGTGAGGCCCAAGAAAGCTCTGACCTGAGTCTGGGTAGTAGGAGCAACCCAGTACATTATGGTCTGGACCATAATAAACCTGGCCTCCACCTCCGAGGTACATAACTTTGCTCTGCCCTATCTGGCACTTTGTGGTCTTAATAGTGAGGCCTGCCTTTTGCAGGGCCTTGAAGCAGAGTTTATTTTTATCATATAAGACTCCCAGGCCCATTCTGCCCACACCTGAGCACGAGACCCTTATATAGGCCCCACCAGCTAGCATATAGGAATCTGTTAAGTTGACCATTCTGTCTCAGTTGCTCTTTTTTCTGTAGTAGGCCCACAGCGAGGCACAGCTCCCCCGGTCCCCACTCCCTCGATGTGCCCTTCTTCTCTTACACCCACATAGATACCGCAAAAACAGGGAACTCCTCAAAGAGAAACTCTTGTAGACTTATGAAAATTTCCCTGAAGCGACGCAAATCCTGTTCAATAGATGTTCAATTTCATTATGATTCATGGTCAAACATCGAGTGACCTTTTGGAAAACTTTTTGAAGCGTGGGTGTCACTTCTGTGTTCTTAAATATTTCCGAGAAGTGACCAAAATGTGTCATGTTCCATAGGTCAAGGCACCTGATAATGTCGTCATTTTGTGGTCAATGGTTCCTCATTTAAGGAGTATAAATGATCTGCCCACAGTCCATTCTACGGACTACCTTGCTGAAGTGACTCCTTGGGTCACTAACGCCTGTGTGGTCTCCTTCAGCCATCTATCTAGCATCTTTGGCTGAAGCTATAATTGCTTATTGTACTTGAAATTGTCTCTTTCTCTCTCCTCTGTATTGCCCTTATTCTAAAACCATTATTGCAATTGCATGTTCTTGCTCGCCAAGAGAATTTTCATTAAGGTTGCATATTTTCTAGTGTATTCTGAATGGTATTTCTATCTGCATATGCTTCACTTGTTAGAGAATGTATTTTTCGCCATGTACAACCTAAATGTATGATTTTTTCACTGCAGTTATCAAAATCTATATTTCTCTCATTACGCTTTGAAGTATTCATCATTGTCATAGCTTACAGGATATTGTTCTTCTCTTATTATTGCATTTATGTATTTCATGATATATCCATGCCAGCTTTTTACCATGAATTGTGTTTCAGTTTGTCTTTGCTAAGACACAGCATTTCTTTTTTGCACTTAAAGTTTTTCCTTTTTCACTTCAGGTTGGAAGTGGTTTTCATGTAATAAAGTGCAAACAAACCTAAGTCAATTTGTATCGTTTACACGTGTATTTTCTCATATTTTGTAGCAGCACCCCTACAAATTAAGCTGCCCTAGTTCAGTGCCGCAGGCCCACAATTTTCACCCTTTAACAGCCTCCAGAACATTCCTGAAGTGGACCAGTGGATCCTCCAAGGTGGAGCTAAAGACAGCAATGCCATTTAGATATGCTGCACTATAGGCTTCCAGACCTGTTAGGACTTTGTTCACTAACCTCTGAAAATGTGGCAGGTGCATTTTTCATGCCAAAAAGGCATTAAAATAAATTGATAACGCCCACTAGGGGTTGAAAATGCTGTTTTTGGTTTGTTATCCTCAGAGAATATGATTTGCCAGTAACCAGCAGTAATGTCAAATGTACTGAGTTACTTGGCAGAGGCGAGAGTATAATTAGTGGATCTGCCCTGGAATTGGATAGGTATCAGTCCTAGTGAATGCATTGAGACTTCTATAGTCTACAAAAACGTCATCTCTCTCTTATCATCTTTGGTGTGAGGTTTTGGCACAAGGACTACAGGACTAGCCCAAGGGCTATCCAAAGGTTCAATGACCCCTAACTCCAGCATCTTTTGCACCTCAGTCCTGATGCAGTCTCTGACATGGTCAGGCTGTCTGTAGATCTTACCCTTGACAAGTAGACTGCCACCTGTGTCCACTTCATGGTACACCAGGTGGCATGACTGGGAGAAGAGAGAACAAGTTGGCAAATTGATTGAGGACTTGCCTACAATCAGCTTGCTGCTGGTCAGTGAGGCTGCCTACTAAGGCTGCTCCATCAACTGACCCATCAACAGGGTCCTGAGAGAAGAGATCAGGGGAGGGTCACTCTCTTCCTCCTGTTCCTCATCAGTTGCCATAAGCAAGCTCATGTCAGCCCTGTCAACAAAAGGCTTTAGGCGGTTCTCATGAAGAACTCTGTGAGGACTTCTAGGAGTGCCTAGTTTAACTAAGTAGGGGACCTCACCTTTTTTCTCAAGGATAGTGTGGGGGCCACTCCACTTGTCTTGGAGAGCTGCTGGGGCCACAGGATCCAACACCCACATGTTCGCTCCTGGCTGGTAAACAGTCAGTACAGCCTTTTGGTCATGCCAAGCTTTCTGAAGCTCCTGTGTGGCCTCAAGGTTCTTTTTGCCTCCTTTATGTACTCAGCCATATGTGAACGCAGGTCAAGGCCATGGTTCACTATGTCATGTTTAGGGGGTTTGAGAGGCTGCTCCCAGACCTCCTTAACCAGACACAATTGACCCCTAACTGGATGTCCAAACAAAAGGTCAAAAGTGGGCTGTCGCACACCCGCTTCTGAGGAACCTCTCTGTAGGCAAAGAGAAGGTACAGTGGTAAGACATCCCATTTTAGCCTTAGCCTTTCTGGGAGTCCCATGATCATAAACCTTAGGGTCTTGTTGAACCTTTCAACAAGCCCATTGCTCTGTGGATGGTAGGGTGTGATAAACTTGTAGTTTACACCACACTCTTTCCCCGTTGCAGTGATGTAGCTAGACATGAAGTTTGTAGCTCTATCTGACAAGGCCTCCTTAGGAAACCCCACTCTAGAAAAGACTCCTAGAAGGGCCCTAGCCACCGAAGGAGCTGTAGTGGTCCTAAGTGGAGTAGCTTCTGGATACCTAGTGGCATGGTCTACCACCACTAGGATGTAACTGTGTCCAGAGGCTTTCGGAGGGTTTAAGGGACCAACAATATCTATCCCTATCCCCTCAAAGGGAATCCCAACCACTGGAAGTGGAATTACTTCGTACTACTGGCTTGGCAAATGACACAGGGCAACAAAACTCCTTGATATCCTCAGACATGTGGGGCCAGTGAAAGTGAGGGACAAGGTTGTCCCAAGTCTTGCTTTGCCCAAGATGTCCTGCAAGGGGAATGTCATGTGCTAAAGGAAAACCCCTACATTTCTGAGGTATGACCAACCTCCTGGTGGCACCAGGCCTGCGGTTTGTACTTTCATAAAACAGGGGACCATCCTCCCAGTAGATCTTACAGGACCCACTGACACTCCCTGCCTCCTCAGCATCAGCTTGCAATCTGTGCTGTTCAAGAGAGGGGCAGGATTTCTGCTCCAGACTAAAGTCTGCCCTGGAAGGCCTCAAATAGGTGCGGCACCACAGTATCTGCAATCTCTAGTCAGCCCCTATGTGCCTACCTGTCACCTCCGATCTGCAACTCATGAGAACTTCACTGTACCCAGATTTAAACTTTCCAGGAGGGGAGGCATATCTTTTGCGTTCTTTGGCCCCTCACTCTGGAACTCACTTCCCTCAGCAATCCGCAAAGAAACAATTTACACCCGTTTCCGCAGATCCCTGAAGACTTGGTTGTTTAACCAGTAATCCCAACAAGCTGCTACATTTTCACCTAATCTGGTTTGGCGCCGGGAAACCCTTCTTGGGTAGCTGTCGCGCCTTATAAATTCAATAAATAAAATAAATAAGGGCCGCCTGCTCCCAAGAACTCTTCCATGTCAGGCCTAAGTTCCGCTGGGACAGTTCCTTCACAGTGGCTGAGGTAATCTCCCTCAGGAGACTGATCCTCATTGTGAGTCTGCGGGGAGGATAATTCCTTACCCTTCCTGCTCCTTCTGTTAGGAGCTAGCTGGTCCATTCTTCCAGGATCCAGAGCTCTCTCAGTGCCTAACTGTTTGGCCTGACCCTTAGTAACAGCAAATGCACTGGCAGAGATTCCCATCATCTCTGCATGTGTCCTGCACTCCACTTCAGACCAGGCTGACGTTTCTAAGTCATTGCCCAACAGACAGTCCACAGGTAGGTCTCGAGAAACCACAACTCTTTTAGAGCCAGTTACCCCTCCCCAGCTGAGATTCCCAACTGCCAAGGAATGATCAGTCCTGACATCGCTTGCAGTGGTCACTTGGTAAATTTGGCCAAGTATGATCTGTTCAGGAGACACACGTTTCTCTGTCACCATAGTGACACTGGCCCCTGTGACCCTGTATGCCACAGCTTCCTGACCATTAATTAAAGGCTGTTGCCGAAGTTGGTGGAACTTACAAGTAAAGTGGCAAGTCCCATGCCACTGTCACAGACAAGGACAGACGGGGGGTGTTCTGACTAGTCCAGAACCCACTTCAGAACCCAAAGTTAACCCTACTTATCCCTAGGGGACACTACTACTACTTGTACTGGTGCTAGCAGCGCTAGTTGCCTTAGGGGCAGTAGTAGTAGCTTCTTTGGTGTTCGCTTTAGAGCAATTGACATCCCTTGCTCTATGGGCTTTCTCCTTACACAGGTAACACCAAGGTTTCTTGCCAGAGGAAGAGGAGGCTTGGGACCCACCCCTAGAGGAAGATTTTTGGGGATTTTGTGAAAACTCCTTTTTGTCTTTACCTTTCTTCACACCCTTCTCTTGGGCCTTAGAAGAATCATGCGTCTTCTGGTCACCACCATTGTTTTTTTGCTTGGCCATGGTGCAGACCCATGTATCTGCCTTCTTTCCAAATTCTTGGGGAGAGGTAGGATCAGGGCCCACCAGGTACTGGTGCAGCTGCTGATTTGTACACTTATTCAGGACGTGCTCCCTCATAAATACATTTAACAATCCCTCATAGTCATGTACATTACTTCCATGAAGTCAGCCTTCCAGATCCTTAATAGCACTGTCTACAAATTCAACCCAGTCCGGATTCGGATCCGGAGTATTTTCCGACCAAGCCGGACCCCTACAGTCCGACCGAGCGAGTACGATGCGCACGTATGCTGTCGGACTCGGTTAGGTCGGACTCCCATAGAAGTCAATGGGAGCCGGTCGTACAACGCGTACATGGGCTCCCATTGACTGAATGGGTACATTTCGAACAAGTGCGCCCCCTACAATGGGTACGCGTCGTGCCACCCGCACCGTACAAGCCTGTCTTGGGGAGTCCCATAGGTCCCCCCTGTGTCCGAGTCGTAGGGCTGCGGGTGTCAGGGGGTCCGATGTGGACCCCCAAAGTCCGACTACAGGAGCTTTTGCGAGCCGGACACTCCGGCTCGCACAGGCTGTCCGACGCATGCATCGTACTGGCTCGGTTGTAAATCGCATCCATTGCACGCCACGGTTAGCTTCCGACTGGGACGTACCGAGTGGTTCAGACCTGGAAACGACTCGGTCGGCGATTTTCATGTAGCTCGCATCGTACTTGCTTGCTTGTACAGCTGTACGAGTCGGCCGGAAAACACGCGTACGGCTCGTTGTTTTTCCGGCCGAACCCGATTGGGTGCCCTTCCGACCGAGATCGGAATCGGCCCCTAAATTGTTTTAAGCCCAAGAGACAGGACCCAGTGCCAAAGACCTACAAGCATAGAGTGAAGAGTCAACCACATACAGCCAATTCCAAGACTTAAGACACAAAGCACCCCTGAGCGCAGTTCCAGTTCCAGAGTCAAAGGGCATTGTTCAAAAAGGTAACACACTTGGAAGCAATTTACATGTGTAATTTACTCTTACTCGTTTGAGTAACTTTACTACTTTTGGGTAATCAAAAAATCTGAGTGTAAAGTTACTAAAAAATGTAGACTTACATGCCTCTAAGTGTAATTACTACTGCCAAAACTGTTCAGCACCACACATGGCAAACCACTGGTACTACAACACACTCCCATAGAATAATGGTAGCAGGCACCATAGAAAATAATGGTAAATTAAATTATTTATAATAGTTACAAAAACAAGTAAATATAATTTGGTGTTTAAAAATCTAAAAATAAAATACATTTATTAATTAATTACAAAATATTTTAACAGCCTGTTTTTAATTTATAAATCAATGTAACATTAAGGTTTAATAAAAATATAATTAAACTACTTTCAGTTAATTCCATCCACCACTTTTAATATTTGCTGAGGCATAATAAAATAATTGAATTTATTGTACTTTAAATGGGAATGTATTTTTTAATTTAAACTGCAGAAAAATATTTTAGTTAATACAATATTTCAATAATTAAAGGTTTAATTCAAAATGAAGGTAATGCTGTAGCATTTTTTATTCTGTTCTACGTTTAAACTAAATATATAAAATTAATTTACATTAAATTTCAACATGCAAATATCTTTGCTAAATTATTATAAAGTTTGATAAACTTTTTTTAATTTTCCCTATTCTTTACGGTCTGTGAGCACCACCCGCCACAATGCTGGGAATAGGGAATGCCACCACCACGGCGGCAGTTGCATCCTAATTGCAGGTGTGGGACCGCCGCACCCCTGGCGGATGGTCCCGCATTCCGTTACGGTGGCGTAATGGACCCCTTAGCTACATGAGAAATGTCTTGCACTTTGGGGAGGTTAGATTTACTATTCACATTCCATATTAATATTGAGGCAGTGTCGGACTTTGCAGATATTAGATTTACTATTCCCACTCCAAACGTAGCCACATTGGGGAAAGTGCTGGATTTTGAGGAGGAAACCTATTACCACTCCAACCTTAGGGCCCTATTACGAGTGTGAGGGTCTCACGTTCATACTACCACGTCGGTGGTCCCATAAAGACCTATTAGCCGGCGGTCTTCCTTCCACCATATTATGATTTATGCAGCCAGAACCGCTGTCTGCTCTCAACAGAGTGTGTCCCACCTGGGCCGCGGTGGACTGCAATTTTGGCGATTTGTACTCCGCCACCATCAGGGCCACGGTTTCCCCCAACCATATTACGATAAAACAGTTGTACTGGCGGTCCCCTAGCAGTGGTTCCCCGGCAGCGGTTGGCTGCTGTGGTACGTTCGCAGCAAAGCATCAAAACACTGCCCATTGAATGGATACAAAAACAACTCAGCTTAAATCCATTGGCCAAGTGGACACGCCTGAAAATCACACTATAAAACACATCCCATCCCAGACCATGATCCTTTGCCTTTCCACTGCAGCAGAGCAAGACAGAGAAGCAATTTGGGTCACATGAGGCTTCCCCCTTTTCCCTAGCCCATTTAACACTATCCGCACACTTTTTTGCATTTTTAACTAATATTCATTGGTGTTTTTTGTTAGTAATTGTCGCCCTCTTTAATTTACAGTTCAGTCACATCAAAAAAATCCATGGTTTTCAGAGGTTGAGTTGTCAGTCATGGTGGATGAAATCAGAAGAGGAGAGCCACAGTTGTTTGGAGCAAAAGTCCAACATACTCCTCTCAGTCAGAAAATCGAAATGTGGTCCAGGATAGTTGACAGACTGAATGCTGTAGGTACCACCCTGTGCATAAAGGAGGAAATTAGGAAGAGTTGGAATGACCTGAGGGGGAAGGTGCGTTCCCTGACTTCCAAGCACTACCTGGATGGTCAGAGGACTAGCGGTGGTACTCCCAGCACACCATTACAACTGTTTCCCATGAAGGGGAGGTCTCGGCCATCCTGCATTCAGAGGGTTTGACAGGAACAGCTGAAGAAGGGGAGTCTGGTAAGTTACGGGAGACAGCATTTATAACGCAGTCATTACATCGCAGTTCCTTTACAACGCGGTTGTATCAACGACCGCTTTATTAGAACGCAATGCCTTTACAACGCGAATCATTAAATCGACGTGCTGTAGGGGGCGCTCTAACCTAAGGAATAGTATAATTTACTATTCCAACGCCTTCCCTACTGTTGCGCAGGCTGGAGTTGCAATAGTAAATTATGCTATTCCTAAGTCCAGTGCGCCCCCTACAGCAAGTCAATCTAATGACTTGTGTTGTAAAGGTATCGCGTTCTAACAACGCGGTCGTTTTAACGACCGCGTTGTAAAGGAACACAGTGTAATATCATGCGATGTAACATGCTATATTTGTAAGTTACACCTCAGTAACCGTAACAACATCTCAATGTCCTGTCTGCTCTCATCTCAGCTTTTGCTAATGTGTTGTCTTTCTACCTTCCTAACATGCAATACTCAAAGTATCAGAGATGTTGGTTTGTCAGTGTCAATGTGTATTGTTGCATATAAGATCACATGTATCAATATCCATTGATTGCCATATGTTGGAATGCTGTCTGTATGTATATTACTATAAAATGTTCATCCCAGGACCCATGATATGTGTTAATATATATATTTGTGGTCCAGCCCAACTGCATTTGGAGTACATTTTTCTTGGATTAGAACACATTAAGCCTGCCATTACCTTTCTAACTATTTGAAGTTACTGGATACTTTGGGATGTGTGACTACAGTTGTGTTGGTTTCATCCTGATTGGTGGTCCATTTGAAGTGATTAGTATGATCTGACCTTGGAACCAGTGCTGGAGTCACACAGGACAAGCGGAAACGTTCAATGGATCGATATGAGGGATCGGACATTGCACTGGGTGTTCTATTCTATGGTAAGTATTTCAGCTTGGTCTGGGCTCTGTAAACATCATCTAGCTTGCACTTCTCCCTTCTGAGGGAGGTTGGATATGTGCTTGATGTGTTCAAGGGAGATCTTTGTTTCTACAAACATGGAGGGTGTTGAACTGTCACACCTTTGTGGGCATTTGTATGGACATATCTCAATTTTCCTGTGTGTACCTTCCACCTACTTTATCTACATGTGTGACAAATGCTGTTAGTGCTGAGTTTGCTTTCATGACTTGCACTTCCACATTACCCACACATGCATAGCACTTGGTTCTGCTATTGGTTGTCCCTGATATACTTCAATCCACTTTTTAGACATGTATACCAAATGGACTGGGCCCCAAGGCCCCAGGGCCCCAGACTTTCAGGATCTCCCCTAGTAGAAGCATACCTATTATGCAGAGAGTGTTTCCATTGTGCACTTAGAATGCTTCTCACACTGCTTCTTTGAAATCCTATTTACTGACATTACCTTTTCCATGTGGGTGATGTGTGAGATTCCATTACAGAGTTGTAGCAGAGAAGGTGTGTTTCAGTTTAATGACACGTCCATTCAGATGTATATTTGACATCAAAACAGGACCTGGGATGTTTGCAATGTGAGGGAGTCAGGGAGATTGATAGGTGTGATATTGATGAGGAGGAGCTGTTGTGTGACACAATTTTATGCACACATCACTATCCCTGATTATGAGATATAAACACATGTCTATTTGTGTAGTGTGTGCCCGTGCAGCATCAGTAACCGGGTCAAAGAGGGCATCATAGGACTGTAATTGGATCAGACATTGAGAACAATTCCGAACAGTGGCCCACAAAATATGTTTGGCCCAGGGACCTCAAGCCCCTTTCTAGGTCCCTGGTGAAGCATCTATTTGCTGAGGAGTCTATGGAAATAGGTAAGAGCTTACTGTTGGTTGTGTCCTATATAGTGTCAGTTTCGGATGTGATCGAGCAGCCGCAGGACGTGTACGATCTCTTCCATGGTGGCACAGGACGTGTAAAGCTGAGTACAGGTGAGTTTCAACCTTAAATCACTCCCTTTCCGCCAGTGCAGATGTGGTGGTTGAACTGCCACAGACACGCTGGAAGGAAGGCACATCGTAATTGGACCTGGGGTAATACTGATGGTCCACCCTCCGACAAGGGCATTGACCCATCCTGTTGCAGTTGAGATTTCTTGACAGCGGGACCGTGGAGGTCTTTTATCTATGAAACTACATGTATCGTATTAAGGTGGTCGGACCACCAATGGTGCGACGGTGATTCCGACACCGTTTCCACTGCGGACAAACTCATAACCGGGCCCTTAGCCAGATTGGGGAATGAGTTGGACTTCGAAGAGGTACGAGTTTTAAGTTTAGGTATTGTTTCTATTGTGATTGAAAGCTTTGTATATGTTTGATGATGTGAATTTGTTCTTAACTTTTTTAATGAAAATGTATGATATATTATTTTCATTGAAAAATGTTATTTAAAATATCACATCAAACATATACTAAACTTTCAAACACAATAAAAACAATACTTAAAAAAATTGATTACACCCTTTTGCCCTACATACCACTCCTGAAATGCAGTATACAAAAAAATTATAAAACAATAAAAAAATATACTAAATAGACATAAAACAACGATACATATTACAGCAATATTAAACACAATGATATCATTAAAGAAAATTTAAAAAATACTTAATAAGCAATATTCTTACTTCTGATATTAATACCCATTATATTTTTGACATCACAATATATCAGCAACGAAATAAAACACAGCGATGGCTTTGATATGATAAAAAAGTAAAACGCACCTACTCCAGGTTCTGCTTTTATTCTCAGAGTTCATCGCCCTAATAGGACAAGGTCTGTTCCTGCGTCTCTTTCTGCTCCTGGTCGTCCCAATCCTAACCGTCCCTCTGCCGGTCCTTCCGCTCCTGGTCGTCTAAATCCTAACCGTCCCTCTGCCGGTCCATCCGCTCCTGGTCCTCTCAATCCTAACCGTCCCTCTGCCGGTCCTTCTGCTCCTGGTCCTCTCAATCCTAACCGTCCCTCTGCCGGTCCTTCTGCTGCCGGTCGTCTCAATCCTAACCGTCCCTCTGTCGGTCCTTCTGCTCCTGGTCCTCTCAATCCTAACCGTCCCTCTGCCGGTCCTTCCGCTCCTGGTCCTCTCAATCCTAACCGTCCCTCTGCCGGTCCTTCTGCTCCTGGTCGTCTCAATCCTAACCGTCTCTCTGCCGGTCCTCCTGCTCCTGGTCGTCTCAATCCTAACCGTCCCTCTGCCGGTCCTTCTGCCGGTCCTTCTGCTCCGGGTCGTCTCAATCCTAACCGTCCCTCTGCCGGTTCTTCTGCTCCTGGTCGTCTCAATCCTAACCGTCCCTATGCCGGTCCTTCTGCTCCTGGTCGTCTCAATCCTAACCGTCCCTATGCCAGTCCTTCCGCTCCTGGTCGTCTCAATCCTAACCGTCCCTCTGCCGGTCCTTCTGCTCCTGGTCCTCTCAATCCTAACAGTCCCTCTGCCGGTCCTTCTGCTCCTGGTCCTCTCAATCCTAACTGTCCCTCTGCCGGTCCTTCTGCTCCTGGTCCTCTCAATCCTAACCGTCCCTATGCCGGTCCTTCTGCTCCTGGTCCTCTCAATCCTAACCGTCCCTATGCCGGTCCTTTTGCTCCCGGTCCTCTCAATCCTAACCGTCCCTCTGCCGGTCCTTCTGCTCCCGGTCCTCTCAATCCTAACCGTCCCTATGCTGGTCCTTCTGCTCCTGGTCGTCTCAATCCTAACCGTCCCTCTGCCGGTCCTTCTGCTCCCGGTCCTCTCAATCCTAACCGTCCCTATGCCGGTCCTTCTGCTCCCGTCGTCTCAATCCTAACCGTCCCTCTGCCGGTCCTTCTACTCCCGGTCCTCTCAATCCTAACCGTCCCTCTGCCGGTCCTTCTGCTCCTGGTCGTCTCAATCCTAACTGTCCCTATGCCGGTCCTTCTGCTCCCAGTCATCTCAATCCTAACCGTCCCTCTGCCGGTCCTTCTGCTCCCGGTCCTCTCAATCCTAACCGTCTCTATGCCGGTCCTTCTGCTCCTGGTCCTCTCAATCCTAACCGTCCCTATGCCGGTCCTTCTGCTCCTGGTCCTCTCACTCCTAACCGTCCCTATGCCGGTCCTTCTGCTCCTGGTTGTCTCAATCCTAACCGTCCCTATGCCGGTCCTTCTGCTCCTGGTCGTCTCAATCCTAACCGTCCCTATACCGGTCCTTTTGCTCCTGGTCCTCTCAATCCTAACCATCCCTATGCCGGTCCTTCTGCTCCTGGTCCTCTCAATCCTAACCGTCCCTATGCCGGTCCTTCTGCTCCTGGTCCTTTCAATCCTAACCGTCCCTATACCGGTCCTTCTGCTCCTGGTCCTCTCAATCTTATCCATCCCTATGCCGGTCCTTCTGCTCCTGGTCCTCTCAATCCTAACCGTCCCTCTGCCGGTCCTTCTGCTCCTGGTCCTCTCAATCCTAACCGTCCCTATGCCGGTCCTTCCGCTCCTGGTCCTCTCAATCCTAACCGTCCCTCTGCCGGTCCATCCGCTCCTGGTCCTCTCAATCCTAACCGTCCCTATGCCGGTCCTTCTGCTCCTGGTCCTTTCAATCCTAACCGTCCCTATACCGGTCCTTCTGCTCCTGGTCCTCGCAATCCTAACCGTCCCTATGCCGGTCCTTCTGCTGCTGGTCACCGTGGTACGGGTAATACTGGTCTTGGTCCTCATAGCTGTAGTTCATCTGGCATTTCTTTTCCTGGCTTCCCTGGTCCTCCTGAACTTGGCCCTTCCAGGACAGGCCACTCAGTCCTTGGACTTCTTGTTCTTCTGGTTCACCTGATCTGTATCCTACTGGGCCTTGTGTTCTTGTCTGGTGCACCTGGTCCTGCTGGGAACCTGGTCCAAGTGCGCCTGTTGCTCCTCCACCTCCCCTCACCTCAGGTTAGCTCAGTGTTGTTCTTTCAAAGAGCCTTGTGTTACCTGCAAATCACAATATAGAACACTGGTCAAATAGCTGAATTAGTGTCAAGTAACCTGCAAGGCATTATGGGGCATATTTACAAGGGCATTGCGCCACAGGAACGTCACATTTAATGACGTTCCTGTGGCATAATACCCTGCTCCATATTTACAAGGTGGTGTTAAGCCACTTAACGTGGCTTAATGCCACCTTCCTAATATGCCCCTTATCACAGTAGTTCGCTGCAGCAAAAGGGTGGGCAATGGGTGTTGCTGTGGGCATTCCACCGCGACACCCATTGCTTTTTGATGCTGCCCCCTATTTACAAGGGTGGCGTAAATATGGGACAGCGCCAAAAATAAGACCAGGGAAAATCTTGTCTTAAACGGTGCAACGAGGATAAAATATTGCTTTCTCCTTGTTTTTGCTGTTCAATTGAGGCAGCATTCTGCAGCACACATAGAAACAGCCAATCGCCATTAGTGATTGTTCATGTGCAGGACGGTGTCCCTTCCTGCACATAAACAATTATTAAAAATGTTGTTTTGCAAGTTCTATATGTGCTGCATTCCACAGCATACATCGCCATTAGTGATTGTTTGTATGCAGGAAGGGACAGCTTGCTGCCAATGAACAATCCTAATCTGCAAACGCCTGCAGTGGCGCTACACAACTAAATTTAGCACTTGTGCTAGGGAAAATCGGGGGTGCGTCATATTCTTGTAAATACGGTGGACCCCTATGTTTTGAAACTGTCAGAGCACGGCATTAGCAATTTTGGCTTAACACCGCACTTCGACAGTTTCTTGTGAATATCCCCCTAAGTTTGGAAGCTTGCAGGTTGTAACTTGACCATCCTTATTCTAAGGTTATTAAAATGGGTTCTGCTGGATATTACTGATCACTTTCAAACACTTTTACTAAGTTCCACGAATAATCAGTGTTGTGTTATGCATTTTATAAATGGTTATTGTTAGACCTGGCACCTTGGCGTGAGTTTCCCTTCCACTTTTTGCTGATGTGCCTCATGTGTTTTGTTGGTGTTAGCTGCTCAGGGCACTGTGCCACTGCCAATCAGTGCCACAGTGCCAAGTGCTCCCTTTTGAAAAGTGTATACATTAATTGGTGTCCATGTTTGGCTTATTTGGTTTACTATCAGCCCCTAGTAAAGTGCACCAGGAGTGCCAGGGCTTGTAAATACAAATGCTGCTGGTGGGCTTGCAGCACTGGTTGTGCCACCCACAGAAGCGGCCTAGTAAAATATGTCTAAGGTCTGCCACTGCAGAACCTGCGTGCAGTCTGGTACTGTGGCGCTGACTGCGCAAGTGCACCCACTTTCCAGTCCCTAAATCTTCCCTTAACTACATATTAGTCACCCCTCTGGTAGGCCCAAGGGCAGGGTGCATTGTAGGCATAAGGTAGGACATACCCTGATGTGTGTGGCATGTTCTAATAGTGAATTACAGCCATTTTCGTTTTTCACTATTGAAGGCTACCTGCTCTCCATAGGCCAGAATGGGCTACTGGAATTACTACACGCTGTAATCCCAGTGGACTCATAGAGCATGGTAGAAAGTCATGTTTAGTACGCCTGAACTCAGAATAATAAAATACTTCTTTTAGTAAAGTTTATTTTAATATCCTGCGTTTGTAAATACTACTTTTAGAAAGTTCGTATTTACTGACCTGGCCATTTCAGTCTGCCTCTGCGCTGTGTGTGTGTGTTCTGCCTAGCAACAGTGAAGAGCAGGGCTGGGGAATTCCAGGAGACAGGCTGGCTGCCAGGTGGTGGGTAGAGAGATTACACCAGGATGGGTAGGAGGAGTACACCTTTGACTCTGAATAGACCTGTGCTCTGCCACCACAATGCTGGCTCCGCCCCCTGTGGAGCGGCTGATGTCTCTGCCCTGCTGCTGAAAGGAAAGCGCAGAGTCACCACAACAAAGTGCTCCATAACTGGACTGAGCCAGGCCCAGGCCCCCTGGCGACAAAGAACAAAAGAATTTTGCTATAAAAGAAGGAGCCCTGCTCCTAAGAAATCAGATCCTGTTTGCACCAAGACGAACCTCTGCCTGAAGGAGAAGGACCTGGAGAAGCTGAAGGAGGAATACTGTCTCCTGTCTGCTGGAAGGAGAGGAAAAGACTAAAGGAAAAGACTTTGATTCAACTTGTGCTTTTAAACAATCTCCAAGGGCTTGCTTGTGAACTTGCCCCCTGACCTGCGCCCCAGGAACAGTGGGCGCTACCTTCCCCCAAGGAGAAGAGAAACTGCTGGAGACGATCCTTGAACGCTGATCCCAGAGAACCTGTGCGTCCCCCTCTCTCTGAGCACCGCGACTTCTGCCACCGGGGCTGCTGTGAGCACAGTGAAGGCCTGCCTGGCCCGAGCACAGCAAGCAACTGCCCCCCGAGCCGTAGCTCGCAAAGTAAAGAAGAACCTGACCAGGCTCCAAGCGCCGAACCTCTGCGACCCCTGGAAGTGGAGAGCATTGTAAGGACCTATGACGCCCTGTTTACCCCCTGAGCGAAGCCGACAGCGCGACGCGCTGAAGATATTGCCCCCGAGTTGCCCCTCCTTCTCCTGCCCGTGATCGTGTGGCCGAGACCGTCCTGGAGCACCCCACGAAGCACCGCCACCCACTGCCAAGACGGGACGACAACGCGACGTGGGACGCTCCTGCCAGGACCCCTGAAGCTGCGGTGATCACCCCCTGTACGAAGAATAAGGTACTGTGTGCGAGCGCGCTGCTGTACGACCCGCCCGCTGCTTGGTTCGGGCCATACTAGCGCTGTAGAACTGCTACGCGACGAACGCGTGTGTTGGGAGCCGCTGTACGGTTCGAAATCAGGGCGTCCCGATGAAGGTACGGCTCGTCCAGCATTAGATACATTGACGGCGCTCACACGGGAAGCGTGAGCTTTCGCAAGAGGCGTACCGGACGTGTACGACGCGTACCAACGAAGGTATGGTCCGTACGGTTCACGTCCCGAGTACGCGTGCTCACGCGAGAAGCGTGAGAAACGGCAAGTGATGTCCAAAACCTCGTACGAAGCGTACGCAAGGCGCTACGAAGCGCACAGACACCCTAAGGAAGCTATTTTAAGTACAATTTTGCCATTTTAAGAAATGTGGACTGCCTACAAGCATTAAGAGTAACTGGAACCTTATTGGAAGTGATAGACTGTATTTTTGATAACCTGCCTAAAGAAATCTTTTATATAAAGAACTTTATTTTGATATAAATACAGCCTTGTGGCTTTGTGTGGTGGGGTAGGGATTATTGTGTGAGATATCTTGAACGCTTAACCTAATGCCCTCTGGAAATCTAGCCTGACTGCTCACGCCACGTTACCTAGAGGGTGAGCAGGGGTTATTTTTAAAGAGGTAAACCTACGCCCTGACTCAGAGGAAAGGGTCCCTGCTTGTCGCAAGTGCATACCTGCGCCAAGACCCCGGATTCTAACAGTTATTATGATTGCCATAGGCTGTTTCTCCAATAGAGCTCTGGGGCTGCGCCCCACCTGATATCCCTACGGATGTATGACGTTACAACGCACACTTTTACAACGCATGACACTACAACGCATTTTTAAAAACTACCTTTACAACGCATTTCCATTACAACGCATACTACCTTTACAACGCATACCATTACAACGCATAATATTAAATTGCATTTAAGGTAAGTATTAGATAGTATAGGGGTAAAAGTTACTTTTCTAACTCCAGGGGGTGCAACAGTAGGGTAAGTGTTGGATAGTATAGGGGTAAAAATTACTATTCTAACTCCAGGGGGTGCAACAGTAGGGTAAGTGTTGGATAGTATAGGGGTAAAAATTACTATTCTAACTCCAGGGGGTGCAACAGTGGGGTAAGTGTTGGATAGTATAGGGGTAAAAATTACTATTCTAACTCCAGGGGGTGCATCAGTAGGGTAAGTGTTGGATAGTATAGGGGTAAAAATTACTATTCTAACTCCAGGGGGTGCAACAGTAGGGTAAGTGTTGGACAGTATAGGGGTAAAAAATTACTATTCTAACTCCAGGGGGTGCAACAGTAGGGTAAGTGTTGGATAGTATAGGGGTAAAAATTACTATTCTAACTCCAGGGGGTGCAACAGTAGGGTAAGTGTTGGATAGTATAGGGGTAAAAATTACTATTCTAACTCCAGGGGGTGCAACAGTAGGGTAAGTGTTGGATAGTATAGGGGTAAAAATGACTATTCTAACTCCAGGGGGTGCAACAGTAGGATAAGTGTTGGATAGAATAGGGGTAAAAATTACTATTCTAACTCCAGGGGGTGCAACAGTAGGGTAAGTGTTGGATAGTGTAGTGTAATATTATGCGTTGTAATGGTATGCGTTGTAATGGTAGTATGCGTTGTAATGGAATGCGTTGTAAAGGTAGTTTTTAAAAATGCGTTGTAGTGTCATGCGTTGTAATGTCATGCGTTGTAATGGATTATGCGTTGTAAAAAATGCGTTGTAAAGGTAGTGTGTTGTAAAAGTTGCGTTGTAAAGGTTGTTCCCCATCCCTACACATCCCTGTTCAAATATTAAAGAGATCCATTTATTTAGAGATACTATCCTTTCTCTAAACAAATTGATGGATTTAAGTCTGAGCTCCCTGTCCCAGGCTGCCTGCCCCACCTCGCTCTGAAGCAGGAGATGGAAGCCAGGCAGTAAATCAACTTTCTGAACTGTGAAGCATAAGCAGGACTAACTGTTCTAAAGCCCTTCATAATGAACCTTTGCCATTGTAGTCTATGGCAGTATCCAATATAGGCCAGTGACACTTTCAGTGTCGTGGTTTGGGGCACTGGAGTCTCTGCCCCTGCGTGAGAGCAGCCGTCGTCATTCACAGGCAAAGATCCCACCCTTTCTCATTTGTTACCCATAGGAGTGGATGCTAGCACATGTGTTTTGGTGCCTAGTTCTAGGTAATTGTAAGTGTTAGAAACCTAATCTGTTATGTATATTGTGCTGAGACCCCTCGCCACTCTAACCTCCCCCACTGTGACACCCCAGGCTCTGGCTGCGAATATGGTACATTGCAACATGATGTATTACATTGCGTGCTTTTACAACGCAGTCATTACAACGACCGCGTTGTTAGTACGCGATGCATTTACATCGCAAGTCATTACAACGGCTTGCACTAGGGGACACGCTGGACTTAGGAACAGTATTAATTACTATTCCTACTCCAGTTTGCGCAACAGTAGGGAAGGTGTTGGAATTAATTTCCAATACCTCAGTGCCCCCCTAGAGCAACTCGTTGTAATGACTTACGATGTAAATACATCGCGTTCTAACAACACGGTCGTTGTAACGAACGTGTTGAAATGGTTCAACGATGTAATGACAGAGTTATAAATGCGGTTTCCCCTGGCTGCACGTTGCTGGTCCCGTTGGAAGTGGAGCTGCTGTATTTGTTTATCCACAAAATGGATTCAAAAGACCAGCAGGCCAGGGCTGTTGTTCCCTTGTGAAGTTGATCCAAATATCCGGATCAAGCGCAAACCAAGAGATATGTGCTGACAACAGACAGTTATCTGCGGTTTAACATTAAGGGCCAAATGTACGACCAAGGAATTTGCGACTCGCAAATTGCGTCACAATAGCAACTTGCAATTTGCGAGTCACAAATTGGCATATACTACAGTATCTGCGACACTGATTGCGATTCCTAATAGGGTCGCAAATGGCATGCCCCATGCATATTCATAAGGCACTCGCAATTTACGATCCCATTGGGAATGCCTGGCCCTCCCAGGTATGGTGGCCTGCTGGGCTCAGCAGACCTCCATGTCTGGGACTGCTTTTAAATAAAGCAGTTTTCCTTTTTTTTTCCTTACAGGAAAACGGGATGCATTTATAAAAAGAAAAATGAAACATTATTTTTTCCTGGGACCACTGCCTGCCCTTAAAACATATTTTTAGAGCCAGTTCCAAAGAGGAAGGGGTCCCCTGGGACCCTTCTCTGTGTGCGAGTGATCTACTACCCTTCTATGAAGGGTTGTAAACTGCGACTGTTTTGTGACCGCAATTGCGGTTGCAAAACAGTCATACATGGAATTTGGGGTCGCTTTTAGGAAGGGAATGCCCCTTCCTAATAGCGAGTCGCAAATCCTATTTAGCGAGTCGCAAATAAATTGCGACTTGCTAAATAGCGTTTGTACATGGCCCTGTAGGTTTTTGCATGCACAAACGGATCGCAAACCCGTTTGCGCATACAAAAACAGTTCCTACATCTGGCCCTAATTGGCCCTATCAACTTACTTAGCAAGATGTGATGTATATATATCCATAGGTTTCCCCCGGGGTCCTACCTCGCTGTATTATTGTGTCGGTCTTAGGATAACGTCGGGAATGAACTTTGTACATAGGTTTTATACAGGAGATGTTAGTCCTGCTGCGCTTCCAAAAATCCTCATGCATAATGTATGAGATTTCGAAGTAGGGAAAACCCGCGTTCTGAATGCAGTGTCATATTTAGGTAAAAGGTCAGTCCCTGTAAACTGTTACAAGTGTAATGTAGGGAAGAATATAGGTGAAGGGTTACGAAGTTACCTGGGCCTCTATCAGGGTACCTATACGGAGTATAGCACTATGACACACTGACAGAAGTCAGTGGCCTACATTCCAGACAATTCTTGCTGTACAATTCACTGATTGCTGCCTTGGGCAGCAAATGGGGAGAAATGATCATTGATCACCAAACACATTTGACCATCCAGTACTTAAATGTAAGGGGACCGGGGAGGCATCTTACTAAATGGTTTGCCGCCTCGCTTCAACATCACACAGAGGTATTGCTATCGCCGTTGAGGCAAGACACTGGGAGGCGGACATGTATCGACTCTATATTGACAAAAAATGGGCCGAGATATTAGGAAGTCCTAAATATAATCAGAGTAATGCTCGTTTCCACCTCATGCAACACCACATCGTGCAGAGAGCATACTTCACCGCAGCCAAAATCAACAGATTCTTTCACCGCACAGATGCAACCTGCCCCAGATGCCGCACTACTGACGCTGATCTCCTTCACATGCTGTGTGCCTGCCGAATCCTGCACATATACTGGCGATCAGTTGTCCCTGCGTTATCTGCCTGCTCCGGGCGCGATGTGCCGCTAGCATGGGAAGCATGTATTCTACAGCTCCACCCCCGGAGCAAACGGCTAAAAGTAACCTCCTGCTTTCTTGATCTGGATATGTTAGTGGCCAAACGACTGATCAGGAAACGGTGGAAGTCACTTGAGCCCCTAACCGTATAGCCTAGCGGCGTTCACTACTAGTATGGGCCAGGGCGGAAAGTGTGGAACTGAGGACACGCTGGGCCTCCGCAAAATCCCCATAGCTGTGAATTGTTATGTAATACTGCATTATCTTCAAGCAAGCTGCCGCTGGAATTACACGTCCCCAGTGCCACCCCTCAGGGGCAAGGACAGAGGAACCCTGATTCACCCTTGCAGAGTTGAAGTCTAGGTACCGAACCTGGGGTTGTGCTTTTGTCTCTAGTCACTAAGCTCAAACCTGACAATCACAGCCTCGAACGCATACGCTACACTCATGGTGGTCACACATGAGGGCCAGATGGCACCCCAGTTGGGCCGAGTTCTCCCTGGTAATATTGGTTTGTGCAACCCTTCTTCATCCGCTTCCTCCACTACACCATACCACCACCTCTACCCGTACTTTCCAAACTGACCTCAAATCTCTTCTCATCCAAAGACACTTCCAGAATTAATACTTCCCTTTTCATGTCCCTCATGGAAGCTCTTATAATGTTGTAAATATGTAATCTATGACTGTACGATCCTAATCCTAATGTGTTTTTGATTTTTGTGTGACTGCCACCTATTGTTTTATTTTACTTTTTATCTATCTCGTTTGTATCTGTAAGTGTAAGTATGTAAATGTCCTCATGTAACGTACTTGGTTCTATTGTGAAGCGCGCTGACACCTTTGGGTAAAGTCCGCGCTATATAAAATTGCATCAAATAAATAAAAATAAAAAATCTGCCTCCTATTACTAGCAATGCACGGAGATATCTCCCGCAAAACCAGTGACATCTCTCTGCACACGTTCCCAAACATGGCACACTTTACATATCCGCCAGAAGCTGCAGGTCAAACACGTCCGGTGTTCACAGGAGAAACAGGTTGGAGAGTGAAGGCAGGCAGGTCCTTCAGGGTTTTTGAGGTTGCTGGTTGCTGGACACGCCGGGATTTCGCAGGAGCAGGTTCGAGGGGAGACAGGCCTGTAGGGCTGGGGACAAGTCAGTGGGCGTCGTCCTCTTGTTAGCTCTGCACGGCTTTTCGTCCTTCTTCTCTTCTTTTCTTGTGGTTGCTGAATCTGAGGAAGGAAGGTTCAGGGTGCCCCTAAATACTAAAGTTAGGGGTGTTACAGGTAGGTAAAGGGCAGGGACCAATGGGTCCCTTCCCTGGGGTGGGTACACCCCCTATTCTGCCACTCTCCAGTGGGAGGGGGGCAGGAGCCTGTCCCTGGTTGGCTGGGTCCCCCCATCCTCAAGATGGCGGGGACTCGAGGTTGTGCTTCACCTCGCCTCCCCCACCTTAGGGGTGGAGTTGCCAGAGGTGGGCACACCTCTCTTCCTCCCTTGTTTTTTCCACTGGTTCTCCCACCCAAAGTGGGGGGTAGAACCAGTGGGGACCAGTTGCTGAGTACAGCAAGTGGTCTGGAGAAGCTCACAAAGGCGGCAGGCCTTTGAAGCTTCCTCTGCCCATGCTGGGGGAGGGGACCTAGCACCTCGTCCCAGGATGTGCATTGTTGCAGGCTCTCGAGAGCGGATAGAACTCGACCCAGGGGTCCAGCAACATGTCTAGTGGGTGGCAGCCTAAGCAGCCACTCAGTCGGGGCACTGGTTGTGGGTTGAGTTCAGGGGCATTTCTAAAATGCCCACTGTCGTGCGTTTTACATTGAAACCCACACTGGCATCAGTGTGGGTACAATGTGCTGAGAAGTTTGATATCAAACTTCCCAGACTTCGGTGAATCCATCATGGTACTGTGGAGTTCGTGATGACAACCTCCCAGCACCAAATACTCTTTAATGGTACACTGCACTTACAATGTCTGAGAATGGACTCAGACACTGTAGGGGCACAGGGCTCATGCCTCTGTGCCCTCACCACTGGCATAGTGCACCCAGCTAGAGGGGTGACTGACCTAGGCCAGGGCAGTGGTTGGTAGGCATGGCACCCAGGGATGTGTGCCATGTCGACTCTTCACTTTTGATCTGCACCAAGACATGCAGCCTGCAAGGCAGTGTGTTTGTGAAAAGGTACAGGGCCCCTAAGGGTGGCCCTATTGGTGCTGCAGCCCTTAGGAGCCTCCTCTGGTCACAGTGCCCTGTGTACATGGGGTACCATTTACCAGGGACCTACCTGTGGCCAGAGTTGCCAATTGGGTTTTGTTTTGGGGAAAGAACACAGGCCCTGGAGTCCTGATTGGCAGGGCCACAGAGCACATCAAGTCAGAGAGCATCAGTAGTCTGGCAACAACAAAAAACAAGCATTGAAAATGCAATAGGTCTTGCCTTTGATTAAGTTAAAGCCATTTGCTTTGCTAATGGTATTGTATAGCAAAGCAAATGGCTTTAACTTAATGAAAGGCGAGACCTATTGCATTTTTAATGCTTTTTTCATATATTCCACCAACATCTCAGATATTACTTCCTTTTTTGAGTTTTAATGCTGTCTAAATGCTGATGACACACTACAGTATTTTCTCTTTACCCTCACACCCCGATGCAAACTAAAACTGGACTGTCTCACGCCACCAGGTACTAGATGAATCTCGGTTCCTTAATGCTTAACTCCTGTAAAACTGAAATCCAATATTTTCCTGCCTTATTAGACCACATCACACTTTCTTCCTCTATTGTGCTTCTTTTGACACACCTCAGTGAGGAATTTTACTGTGCAGTTGAATTCCAGCATTCAGTAAGGGGTTCAACCTCCACAGCAGCCAGGTTCCACCTTCTCAATACCCCACACTCAGAAAATCCACAGCCAAGAGGCTACACAATTGTCATAGCCTCCTCTTCGGCCTCCTCCGATATGCAACCATCAGGTGCCTCGCCATGGTCCTCACGTATACCCTAGACAACTTTCCCAAACTACCATTGGCCACCTCTGACACCAATCAGGATGGTTGCCTGTAAAAACACCCCTTTATAACTTCATTCCATGCTTTTGGACACACTTTGTACTTCACCCCAGTGAGAGAATGTAACAACAACTGTGTGTTTCCCATTTCACTTTCACTGCCATATCTTCGGATTTTTCTTTTGTGGCTGGAGTAGACGCGGGTGTCAAAAGTATTTAGAGCACAAAGGAGATGGTACTTGTACAAGCCAATTAAGATGTTCTCATAGATTTGATAAATGATTTCCACACAATGCATCTAGATAGAATTTGTTTTCATTGTGAGAGATTATCCTAAAAATGTGGCATGTTTCTGGACCTCCTGTGCCGACATTGATTACTTCTGGTGTAGTGTAATCCGTGTTATCACCTACTCATTTACCCACTATTGGGCTTCAGAGCCATCCGGTGACGTCCAGCATTGTTACCACAACTGGGTACTAAGGATTTGTGCTGTTAAAACAAACTTCAGATATACTGTAAGGGATCCTGAAATATGTAACAGTTGAAAACTATTTTCACAGTGCATTCACGTTTGAAACTACTTAACAGGAAGCATAACCTTTTCCAAGATGGCAGCCAAACAACCATGGATACACTCCGCTCCCTGTCCACAGTTTTTCAAACAACTCATGAGTGAAACCTCTCCTCTCTCTGTGTCTGCCTCTGTTTCTCTTCCTCACCCCTCTGGCTTAAGCTTCATAACCTCCTTCAGAACAGTTTCTTTACACTGTTAAGTAATGTGTACGATTGGACTTGTTGACCCACCAAAAAGTAAAAATCAGTTAGGTTTTCAGTACACCCAAATTCAATATGTATAATTAATTACAATGAATGAATGCACTTCACTGTAAATTATTTATATATTTGTGATTCTCAAAATCCAGCTGAGTTGTCATGTTCAGTCGTTTTTACAAATACAGCTTTGATTTTCTTCTGTCTAAATACCAACTGTTGAATCCCACTCTAAATCCCAGAAATGTAATCACTACAGAGGCATTATTGCACAATTCACATGATTTAAGTGCACACATCACGGTGCTTGAATACAGTTTGCTCAAAGAAAAAGTGATGATTTTTGCTCATGCGAACCTACGAGTTTTTCTCAGGCCTGAGGCGTTGGAAAGTGTAATGCCTCACACTCCTCCTTCATTGATCCTCTTTCCAGGGCCGTCCGCCATTTTGACTCCAACTATTTCGAACTGTTGCCATAAAGCTGTATATTTGGCGGCATGACTCTGCCTCTTCAAGTAGACGCCTTCTCGGCCTGCTGTCCGTTTTTTACAGAACGGCCCACTCTCGGCGAGATAATATACGAGGCTGTCCCTTATTCATGAGAACATTTAGCATCCCGAGGACAGAATATAAAAGGCTAGGCTTGTGCAAGAGATTAAACAAGAGAGCTCTGCACACACACCCCTCAAGTCACAGACAACAGTGTTTGAGGAAGGTATGAGGAGGGAGACAGCACTCACCTTTTTGAGCCCGGCCCGTGCCCAACAGCAAGGCGGCCAGCAGCAGCGGGCAGGCTCAGACAGCCATCCCCCCTATGCCCGCCCCAGCGGCAGCAGCCTGCAGTCCGCATGCATGGCAGGCACTGGGCTTTGTTGTGGTCGCCGCTGCCGGTGCCTCCCCGGCTTCCCTACCCTCTACCGCCGCTTCCGGGCTGGAGGGGGAAGAGTCCGTGTTCAGGGAACCAAGCGTTCAGTAGTCCCCAGGGCCGTGAGGACACTTCTCTCTGCGCAAAGTTGTGCCGTGCTGCGCCCCTGCATGCCAGGCCTGCCTCGGCCCCTCTCCTCGGCTTTCTGATCCTCCTTCAGCCACCGCTCGGGCCACTTTCAATCTCGGTCAACAACTTCCGCTTCCCCCTGATCTACCCCACCCTTGCAACATCTCCCACTCGGATGGCTGAGCGAGCCTCCCCTGTAAAAGGTTTCTTATCTTTATGGGGCCATGTGTTTGGCCCCATAAAGATAAAAAACCTTTTACGCCAGCAGTAAGTCCGGGCAGCCAGTCCAACTGGGACGGCTCTAAAAGAGAAAAGTGTACGTCACTAGACGCTCTTTTCCAATGGCTGGCCACCGTTTAGCATAAACGGTGACGCCAGCCAATGGTAAAGAGGGGCGGGGCATAAAGCCCACTAGAGAAATCTGCCCTAACTCATTAAATCTCGCCAGCGAGACTGCGCATGTCTGCGCAGCCTACGCTAGCCGAGACCTAAAAAGGGGGGGTTTACTGCAACAGAAACCCACTTTCTCACAAGATGGACTTGTGTTTAGGCAAGACTTTCACAGAGTATGCAGAGACAGGGCTTCAGGGCAGCAACTTGGATGAAAGCATGCACCACCAGGTCTCATGGGTGTTTGTAGAGTGTGTGGTGTGGAGGAGTCAGAGCCGCTGCCTGGGGGCGTTGGGGTCGACAACAGAATAAAGGACTCCTCCTATCTATGGCATCATTGTCCTTTTTAGTGGCGACGAGTGATGTCATCCTGGCGGTGGCTGTGCGCTCCGGTGTTTGGAGCTGTAGTGTGCCGGTGAAGGATGGCGCGGTGAGGGACGGGTCCTTACCTGGGAGGCTTCAGGGAAGCTTGGTGCCAACGCTGAGGCCGATGGTGAGGCTGGCGCTGGGCCAGGTGCAGGTCAGGCCCAGGGCACAGTTTCTGTGGGGTGGTTGGCATTATTGCTGACGTATGTTTGTTGGCGGCCATTGTTTCTATCAAACATATGGCACATGTACGTTGATATAGCGGTCCTCTTAACTGTGAGCACACCTCTGCCAAAATCCATGCGGCCATTTTAATTGGGATTCAACACACGCTGATTGCTGCCTGCGCTACCGGTGACAGGCACACCTCAGTGCATGAAGATTTCACCTGTGCTGCCTGCATTATCAGTTACAGGCACACCTCAGTACATTAAGATTTCACCTTTGCTGCCTGCGCTACCGGTGACAGGCACACCTCAGTGCATGAAGATTTCACCTTTGCTGCCTGCATTATCGGTGACAGGCACACCTCAGTGCAGGAAGATTTTACCTTTGCTGCCTGCGCTACCGGTGACAGGCACACCTCAGTGCATGAAGATTTCACATTTGCTGCCTGCATTAACAGTGACAGGCACACCTCACTGCATGAAGATTTCACCAGTGACAGGCACACCTTAGTGCATGAAAATGTCACCTTTGCTGCCTGCATTATCGGTGACAGCCACACCTCAGTGCACGAAGATTTCACCTTTGCTGCCTGCATTATCAGTGACAGGCACACCTCAGTGCATGAAGGTTTCACCTTTGCTGCCTGCATTATCAGTGACAGGCACACCTCAGTGCACGAAGATTTCACCTTTGCTGCCTGCGCTATTGGTGACAGCCAGACTTCAGTGCACGAAGATTTCACCTTTGCTGCCTGCATTATCGGTGACAGCCACACCTCAGTGCATATAGATTTCACCTTTGCTGCCTGCATTATCGGTGACAGCCACACCTCAGTGCACGAAGATTTCACCTTTGCTGCCTGCATTATCTTTGTCAGCCACACCTCAGTGCACGAAAATGTCACCTTTGCTGCCTGCATTATCTTTGTCAGCCACACCTCAGTGCACGAAAATTTCACCTTTGCTGCCTGCATTATCGGTGACAGCCACACCTCAGTGCACGAAAATTTCACCTTTGCTGCCTGCATTATCTTTGTCAGCCACACCTCAGTGCACGAAGATTTCACCTTTGCTGCCTGCATTATCGGTGACAGGCACACCTTCGGGCACATTTGGCCTCAGAGCCTGTGTTATTAGTTATATGAAATGTGTGCCTGCAGCATCGGTAATAGGCACAGCTTTCTGCCTGTATGCTTCTTCTGAGTGTGGTCGCAACTTATCCACGTGTTTCATTGACTGTGCACAGAAACATGAAATATGGAAAAGGCTGCTCGGCTCCACCCCCATCCCCGACGGCTCCTGGACCGCCCCCACTGTGCTCGGAACCATAGAAAGACGCCTTTGAGGCTTCCTTGGAGGCAATCGATGGAAACGTGTTTGCGTCACAGACGAAGAAAGCCCTATTGGAGTATAATGTATGTCCTGAAGGGCGGAATGTGTTAAAGACTCTCCCGTTAGAAGCGGGACATACATGTGCGGACCGGTACTGGTGAGGATGGCGATGCCAATAAGACACTACGAATATCTTTCAGTCGTTAAAACTTCCGATGAACGGTTTCACCCTAGAAAGAATACTGGGTTGAATGAAGCATCACAAATTCTTACAATTGCAGCTACCGGGTGAAAGGTTGAAATAATCTGAAGAGCGAGGTGGCAAAATACATATCACTGAATCCCAATCCGGTGGCTTGTGATGGGGCTGTGCGGAGCAAAAATGATGCAAGGTACGTGTAGGCAGCAGCAAAGGTTGTTTGCCTGTAAGTGTGTCTTGCTTCAAGTGTGGGAGGCAGGGACTCTTGGCAAGGATGTGTAAATCAAGTGTGCATGGGAAAGGGTTGGATAAAGCTCTAATAATGTTTCGTATGTTGAAGGTACAGGAGCAGAGTTTTTAAACCTCATATATACAGTGAAAATACTCGACCTAAAATTAAGATTTTGAAAGCGATCGAGCATGCACCTGCGCCGAAGGATAAAGACCAGTTGAAGTAATTTACAGGACTTGTTGAAAATTAAGCTAAATTTGTGATATTAAACTAAATGGTTGTTTGTGCAATGGATACGGCAGGAGGCGCTGTTGTCTATGACAAGAAAGTTCACGTGTTTTCCTGAAGAACTGAAATGTCAGAGAGTGAAATGGTGCAGTTGTAGAGCCCCGCTCACTGGTCCAAGCTGACAGCAAATTCGGAAGGGTTCATTCTCTCTCATGAAACTATAAAAGCACAATTTTTCTTTTTAATTACATCCAGAGGGTTTTTATTGTATTTTTTAAAGAATTTTTTTCAATGCTGCTTCTGTTTTGTAAGGTTATTGGAAATGTCATTATCCGTGGAGTAATTGCCCCACTACGCGGTGAACGGTGGTAAGACAGCTTATCTGGTCGACTAGTTCGGTGATATGGGTAACACTGGCCTGTCTGGGGGGTTGAGGGGGGTCTCAGTAAGGAAGTGACTGTGACGAGGAAGACTGGAACTAAGGCAAAGAAGACTTCCTGTAAATTAAATGTTCATCCTGTAATCATACCTGGGGCTCTCACAACGGCCAGTACTGGCCTCCGTTCTATGTAATTTATATCTTGAACCTCTTGAGACTTGCTATACTGGCCTCTCTCACCACCACCAAGGGGACAACATACACACACACACAAGCACGCGCCCATACATATGTATCTCTGTATATATTACACAGTGGCGACACCACTCTGCAGTTGTGGTTGCACTGAGAAAAAGGCGTTCTTTGATCGGCTTGTGGCTTTTGACCCCACTGGCGGACTTGCAGGAATCTTGGCATTCCCCCAGCTCAGTCAGCTAAGTTTCCGCGTTCCGAGTATCGCGAAGGCCTGCCCTGCCCATAGAAAACAAGCATTTGCAATGCAATAGGTCTCGCATTTACAAGAGTTTGAGCTATTGTCATTGTAAATGACAATGCCTTTTATTTATGTTTTGAAACCCTGCAAGTGGTGCGTAAACACGCACTTTGTACTTATAGTCCTTGCTTACGAGAAGCAAGGTTGGCAGTAAAAGAGGCGCAGTTACTGCCAGCCTTGCTTCTCATAAGCAATGACTAAAAGTTCAAAGTGTGTGCTTACGCACCGCTTCCATGTTTTCAAAACACATTAATAAAAGGCATTGTCATTTATAATGTCAATAGCTCAAACTCTAGCAAATGCGAAACCTATTGCATTGCAAATGCTTATTTTCTCTTATGGGTAAGAACACCAAACCATTTTTAAGATCTCTGAAAACACGCTTTTTAATCTCGAAATATTCCAAATATGTTCACAGGAGAGATCAGGGACAACTAATTTGAATATAGCATTTGTGGATTCGATTTGACCTTCATTCATAATCATTCATTTGAATGTAGCATTTGTGGATTTCACTTGCCCTCCATTTATAATCACGTAATTTGCATACAGCGTGTTTGCATTTAATTTGTCCTTCATTAATTTTTCAATACAAAGATCTGAAATAAAATAAGTGATTCTATACATGCGCCTGAACAGAACGCGCTCATTTACAGGTATTTTTCGTATGTGAATGTTCACAAGAGGGGCCAGGCACACCATTCTCCGGGGGTACAAATGTCCTAATGTGCCATGACGACTAGCTTTCAACTAGCCACGACCGAACAGCTGGCCCAGTGATAGAAATTCTGAATATTTTTTATTATTTTTTGACTCATACAATGTCGCCCATGGCGTCATTTGTAGCATTAGGTTTATTTTCCTCTGCGCACCACCTGTACCTACTTTGACAGTCTCTGTTATACAATGCAAGGTTTTAAAGCTCTATTTTACCCTGAAGTGTCTTTATACATTTATCGTTTTATGCTTTTGCTCCATTCTGGGTTTTTCAACGGGAAATAGTATATTTTACAGTCCTTTCTTTATAGCGGCTCGTTTTGGAGGAGTCTGAACACCATAACCAATCAATATATTAGACTCGATAATTGAAAAACAGCTCATAAAAAAATATTGACAGAACGAAGTTAATAATAAAACATGCACAATGGCCTTCAGTTAGATATTAGATGACCATATAGCAGCTAAAATAGATGGACATAATTTTACAAGATAAAATATTTCATACATGAATGCACTTAAAAAAGCAGAGAATTACAGGGTCGAATGGTAGATTTTAAAAAGAGAGCTACTGAGGCGCAGACTTCAGTTGTGGAAAGCATTTGTAAGAAGCATAAAGCAGGTCTACATCTAATAAAGCAACATTTCTTCAATAAACGCAATAAAAACGACTGGTAAAAGTCATGACATTTACAAACAAGCAAAACAGAAAGCAGCTCCGGGCTGGGGAGGAGAGCTGGGAGGACGAGGGCTGCCCGCGCATGTGCGGTACCTGTCACTTTCGCGTGCAGCCGGTGCAGACAGCGCCTGTCCGCCAGAGAGGAAGTGTGGGAGCTGAAGTCCCGGGTCCCAGGAGGGGGCCCAGGTGAAGAGTGGCAGATAGCAGTGCGGGGCTCCCATGCCTAAGGAGAGAGCCACACGTCGTGCTGGCAGTAGTGGAGCTGGAGTGCTCCGGAAGTCACCGTTCAGGAGGATTCCCCCCGCAGACCGGGTGAGTGGGGGATTCTCCATTTGTCCAGTGGTTGTGCCGATGAAGGCACAGTGTCAATGGTTGTTTCCTGAGCGGACCCGCCGCTGCGGGCCGCTCCAACGAAAGAGCGAGTTGAAAAAAACCACAAGCGAAAGTGAAACTGCATGCTGGCTTGCGAGGGAAGGGGGACAGGAGATGTGCATGCCGCGTGCCTGTAAGCGCGTACACAGGCTCCAATCCGCCAAAAGCCTGCGCGTGCCCATCTCCTGTCCCACTTTCGAGGCAAGTCAGCAACAATAGATCTCGCTGGCGACAGCAGCGCTTCGCGCTGCGTTCGCCAGGCGAGACCTAAAAAGTTGAGGCATGAAAATGTGCATCATTTTCTATTATAGCTCCCAGAGGACCTTTTGCCGAAAGGTAGAGCTAAACCCGCTTAACGGATTTACAACAACCTGGTACGAAAGTAGAACTTCACTCCCAAATAAATTTCACTTGGTCTTAGTTCGTTTGGACGCTTTTGAGAAATTATTGTTTAAAAAAGGATCCAGGTGGAATTTGAAGTTCTAATTAATTTGTGTATCTCCGTCTTGTAAACTTGCGAGTCAATCGTAGCAATCGCACTTTGAACTTTTTTACACAATGGGATTGGCTCATTGGGGTTGAATTATTTTTTCGACCATCTTGAAACTCACGAGTCAGCACCGACTCAAGAGTTTTGCGCTGTGAAATAAAGTTTTCCATAACCATGGGGAGACGACCCCAAGGGTGACCCAACCTGGGGCAGTGGTGAAGGGGGGCTGTAGATGTATGTAAAATATAAACCACTCCTGGGAAATAAAGCCCCTTTTTTGGCAAGCTCACCAGTGGCCGTTTTGATTCAAAGCAATAGGCACATCTTCTTAGATGTTCTTGATTCTGTTTGGGATTATTTTACTTTCTTGGTTTTCATCGGTGTGTGCATGCTGTCATAACTCCGGTTCTATCCAGACGCATCGACGGGAATGGACCGTACCTTGGGCCACCTGCAGCCTCCAAGTGATGCTAAACACTGCTTCAAGCACCCATTACAGCTACTCCCAGAGACTACGGGCCTGATTCACAGAACTAACTTAAGACAAAATCCTAAACTTACTACCATTTTGGTATTCACAGAAGGCACTTACTAATTTTGGTATTCACAGAAGACACTTACTCACTTCGGTATTCACAGAAGTTAGGACTCCTAACTTTAGGACTCCTAAATCCCTTCTGTGAATACTGAAAGTCTTAAAATTAGGATTTTTCTCAGTTTAGGAGTCCTAAAGTTAGGACTCCTAACTTTACCACTACTAAACTGAGAAAAATCCTAATTTTAAGGCTTTCGGTATTCACAGAAGGCATTTAGGAGTCCTAAAGTTAGGAGTCCTAACTTTACTACTACTAAATTGAGAAAAATCCTAATTTTAAGAGTTTCGATACTCACAGAAGGCATTTAGGAGTCCTAAAGTTAGGAGTCCTAACTATACTACTACTAAACTGAGAAAAATCCTAATTTTAAGGCTTTCAGTATTCACAGAATGCATTTAGGAGTCCTAAAGTTAGGAGTCCTAACTTCTGTGAATACCGAAGTGAGTAAGTGTCTTCTGTGAATACCAAAATTAGTAAGTGCCTTCTGTGAATACCAAAATGGTAGTAAGTTTAGGATATTGTCTTAAGTTAGTTCTGTGAATCGGGCCCAATATCTCTCCGGGTTTGGAGCCTGTATCCTGGCTTCAGTTGCCAGCAGAGTCTCTTTCGAACCTCTTTACAACACCCACAGGCCATTCATGCTACGAGTCCTCCCTTGTTCTAGAATAAACGCCCTTTCTACCAGCCTACAAGAAACCTCAGATCTCAGTCCATTAGTATACTGCTACTTACTAGAAACTCTACCTGGAGGGACATCGGTCTGGATATGAGTGGTCAAAGCATGGACATCACGGTGTTTACACTTACAGATATTAATACACAATCTGTCTTTATGGCTTGCAATCAAAAACAGCTAGTTTTGTAAACTTCATCGCTACATGATGCAAACCCCTTCCACAACCAACTTCCTAATAGATGGAACTCAGCTATATAAGTATAAAACCTATTGCTATTTTTTTTAATTACAGTCACCTAGCTTCTCAAATATAATTAATTCCAGTTGAAATGTGACATCACAATGGCTATTGCCAGACCCACCAAAATGACTCATCACAAGTTGCCCTATAGTCATGAGCTCAGATACAGGGCCAGGTTAACCCTTCCAGATGCAATCCATCCCCTGACCCCACCAACCCCCCTTCATTTACCCCAAGAATAAACTGTCATGAGTAGAAAAGACACTTTCATGTTTATGTTTATATAGCGCTCGATTACCGTGGCGTCTTGGCGATGTGGTGTGTGAACAAAAACAACACGCTGTGTTGACCGGGATCCTATGTGGAGGTAAACAGCCATGTTTTCAAGCTCTTCCTGAAAAGCTGGAAGTTAGGTTGAAGCTTTATGGCCAGAGGAATTTTGTTCCAAAGCTTTGCTGCACATTGTGATATCGCCCTGCCCCCCATCTTGCCCGTCTGGTCTTTATGGCCTTAATAAGGCCCAGGCTTGCAGATCTAAGGGCACGTGGGGGAGTATACAGTGGGAACAGTTTTTGGATGTCCTCAGCACCACCACCGTATATTGCCTTGTGCACGAGGCTTAGAGACTTGAATTCCACTCGCTGTTTGATGGGAAGCCAGTGGAGTGATTTGATTCCTGCAGAGGTTGACTGTCCCTTAGGTATGCCCAGGAGTAGTCTCGCTGCGGCATTCTGCAGGGATTGCAGTTTTCTTAGTTGGGACTTGTCAATGCCCAAAAATAGGGCATTGCAGTAGTCCAACTTGGATAAGAAGAGTGCTACCATCACCATCTTTTGCAACTCATGAGAGATGTATGGAAAAACAAAAAGCAGGATGAAATAAGACTGTTTGCCTGGGCACCAAAGTTTAGTTTGTCATCAAAAATGACCCCAAGGTTCTTAACCTTCATGACAGCCTGTTTGTTTTTTGTCCTGATGGAGCCCATCACTCAAAAGCAGGAATCTCTCTCCAAGTTTAAAAAAAACCTTCTGAATTACAACCGCTTTAGAAAGTGTTTACTTTAAAATTCCTATTATGGGTTTTTGCAATGGATTACTTGCTGCATACTGTGTGTTATTTTAGTTTTTTTCATGGTCCAGATTGTGCAGTTCTTCGACATATACTGTACTATTTCTTTTATAGGAAGGAGCAAGAATCCGACGATGCAAGCAGTTTGGCAAAAGCTAATGATGCATCAATGTATAGATGAATATGCACCACATGGGTTTGCTTAGTACTTGGTCAAGTGTGGCCTGGTGCACTCCAAGGAGCTAGGAACTCCCATAATGAGACATGTATATACCAAGTAGTGTTAGTAGCATCACAAGCAGGGCCGGTTCTAGCAGGGGGGGCCGGGTGGGCCAGGCCGACCCAAACATGACCTTCGGCCCACCCAATCACAACAGAAGAGGCCACGAGAGGCCACGGAGAAGGCACCTGTTAAGTGCTTCATCAATCTCAACGTCAGAACGTCGAAAAAATTTTTTCACTGTCTTTGAAATTGAAATTGGGTTTTGGGGGTAGAGGTGGGCGAGCAAACAAATTAACAGGGAGAGCCGAGCTCCGGCTCTGGCTTGGCTCTTAGAGCCCATGCACAATTCGAGCCCTGAAAATGTTTGCTATGTCAAACATACAACAAACATCACATACAATATGATATACTTTTAAAGATTTTGATGAGACTGTATTTCTTTTACACAAGGAAGCTTTTACACAAATATGTCACAATACAGCGCTGCACTAACAAGCAATTGTTAAAAGTGATAGTTTTTAAACATGAGCTCACAGTCAGTCATTCCTGCCCCGACCTCACACTGGTGACAGTGCTATTAGTGAAGCAACAGGCAAGACAGTTTTCACGTGGACCCTGTATGTGGCCCAGATTATTATAGAGCAACATTAGTCTATTAAATAAAACACTACGGGCACATACATCAAGGTAATCATTTGTGATTACCAAATAGCAAATTTGAGGAATTGCTATTTGGTAATCGCAAAGGCCTATGCATGAAGGATTCGCAATTACTCTCGTGAATCATTAACATTCCCTAATAGCGATTCGCAAACTGCAGGCCCATACGAATTAATAGGAATGCATTCGCAATTTGCGATTACCAAATTGGTAATCTCAATTTGCGAATGAAAATCCAAGGGTGCCTGGGGGCCTAAGGCCCCCCTGAGGCAACCCCCCCCAAAAAGGTATGTATGCACATGTGTAGCACACACATGCCCTAAGAGCAGGCTGCCCTAAAGGCATGTGTGCGCTACATAGCGCATTGAAAATATGATTTTCTTTTTGCATTTTTCAATGCATGCACAAATTACCGTCAACTTGAAGTTTATGGTAATTAGTGATTTCTAAATGCACAGTCACATTTAGGAAATGCTACGTGCATCTCAAATAGGGAACCGTAAATTGCGATTTCCTAAATGCATTCCCAATTTAGGTAATCACAAAATATTGCAATTACCTATTTTGTGAATGCAAAAAGGTACATGCATTGGAAAAAGCATTTTTCCAGTCGCAAACGGGTCGATTCTGCAAATCTGGTTTTCTGATTCATGTATATGAATGTACTTTTATGCGCAAATAGAAGAAAATCAAGTATGGTGAAATAAAATATTTGCCCAAGCTCACACAATTTAAGTGGCGATCCTGCAATTTATCCAGGTTTTATGTTTTCACTTTGTACAAATCAGCCGCTAGATGGCTATTTGTCTCTCCTTCTTATGTTAATGATTTGTTTTGACCTCCTAGGTTTTCTGCGATTTTTTCTATAGTGTGTACTCTACCTGGAAATATTGAAGCGCTTCACATAAACCCCAGTTTTGCAGTGTGAATCTTTCTGAATTCACTATGCTGTGCATTATTCCGCCAATTTGTGGTTGGGTCCGGAATTGTAGTCATTTTTCTCTTTTTTTTTTTTTCATGGCCCAGGTGGACGTCAACATACCACCATTTGGTGTCCTTCGTGACGTCGACGCGCTTCCTCCGGAAGCTCCCACCTTTGGTCGCCATCTTCAGATTCTTTTTTCCACCGTTGGGTCTGGATCGTCACCGAAGAGTTCCAGAGTTTTGGAGAAAGAATCGCCGAAAATTGGAAAAATCAACAAAATCACAGTTTTTCATCATACCCGACTAAGGTCAGGTAACCAGGACTGCGAAGGAGAAGAATTTCTCACGAGATCTCGACGTTCACCGGAGAATGCGCACACAGGGGGCTCCCTGAGCGCACAAATGGACAAAACACCTTTCAAGTTTTGCACCAATGTCCACCACAAATACGCCCAGAAGGACCAGCATCCAGTCTGCAACCTCTGCCTGCCGCTCGACCACAACAGCGAGGACTGCAAAGTGTGCTCGGCGTTCACACCCAAGACCCTCAGAGTAAGAGAGAGACAGAGAAGGGCAAACCACACCATGCAGGGGCAGGGGCCACCTCCATCGCTCCGAGACTTGGGCCTCTCCAGTGGAGAGGAGGACAACATCGCCAAAGGACCGGAGGACTGCACTGTCGTCGAAGTCCAAAAGGAAACGTTGAAGGAGGTAAGAGAGCCGTCGACCCCCAAACACTCGACCGACCCTCGTAAGAGTGAAATAAAGTCCTCGAAGGGAGCATTGCCGTTGAAGCACTCGGCGAAAGCAACAGTACCCAGGGACAAACAGCCCAGCAGATTCTTTGAAAAGGACTCCCAGGCGGCGAAGACCCATGAAAAACCTAGGTCACCGAAAGGAAGCCACCAAAAAGGACTCAGAGAAAAGAAGGGTCAATAAAAACTTTTACGTCGACGACCGCGAAGCGCTCAAACTCTCGACGCCGAACAAGCTTTCGAGATGGAGAGGATGAAGAGGAGGCTCGAGGCCGAAATGGCGAGTATTCTGCAGCAGAAAAAGGACATAGACGAAAAGATGAGCCAGTACACAATTCCGCCGAAGCCGGCGGCCGAGGTCAAAAAGGGTGACGAAGACCCTGAACCGCCGAAAACTCCTGAACCAGTCGAAGAACAGGAGGAAGAGGCCCTCTATTACTTTGAGGGAGAAGGCGAGGAGGAGCAGCAAACCTACCAGGACTCAAAGTCCTCAGAGGCGCAAGACTTAGAGTGGCATGACCTTGATGCCGAAATACCTGAAGAAGGAGTAGACACATACCCTTCGAGGCCTTCACCACTAGACGATATAGGGATCTATAATATGGTGGTCAAAAATGCTGCAGAGACATATGGAGTGAAATTGGAGGACGAGAAGCCCAAGGCTTGTTTTCTCCAGCAGACTCTTTTGCCCACACAAACAAGGAGTCAATTCCTGCCCATGCTCCCTAGTGTGCTGGACCAGGGCAGAGAGGCTTTCAGGGAGCCAGCTGTATGTAAATCGGTGACCCCGAGAACAGAAAAGAAGTACAAGCACTCCTCAAAGGACCCTGCATACATTCAAGGATAAGTGCCAGCTGATTCAATTATTACTGCAACAGCTAGGAAAAGGGCCAATGTGCCCACAAATGCCGGACCACCTCCTGACAAGGAGAGTAGAAGAATGGACCTCATGGGGATAAAAGTAGAACAGAGTGCGGCGATTCAATGGCCCATCGCCAACTCAAACGCCCTAATCAACAGACCCGCATATCAGCACTGGGAGGAAGTGGGGCAGCTCCTGAAGCATCTACCCGATCAGTACCAGCAAAGGGCAGGCCACCTGGTAGAGGAAGGGAAAAACATGGCGAACACATGTTTAAAGTCGGCCTTGGACGCGGTGGAGACGTCCAGCAAGCAGATGATGATTGGGGTGACAGAGAGAAGGCACGCATGGCTTAGGATTTCAGGCTTCAAGCCTGAAGTACAGAACAACATCCTGAACACACCCTTCAATGGAGAGCAATTCTTTGGCACGCCAGTTGACGAAAAGTTAACTCAACTCAAAAGAGACAACGAAACTGCAAGGTCCATGACAGCACTGCAGTTTAGAGGGATGAGAAGGGGTACACCCTCAAGAAGGCCAAATGGTAGGGGAGGCAACCAAACCTCGTACCAAACCTTCCAACAAGGTTATCAAGGAAACGACCAGGGTCAGCAGCAGCAGGGACAGCAGCAGCAGAACTGGCAGTATCAGCCACGAGGCCAGTCCTTTTGAGGTCGCTCAAACGGACGAGGACCTCCAAGTGACTTCGCCGTAAGGCAAACGCCCACCCAGACAACATCTCTAGGGGGGCATCAAAACAGAACACAAATGCAAAAACTAAGTTCACAAAACAAACAGTTCCCCGAACATATAACACCAGTAGGAGGCAGAATAAGAAACTTCCTCAAGGAATGGAAGAAGGTCACAACAGACAAATGGATACTAAACATCATACAATACGGCTGCTATATAGAGCTAGAAAAACAACCTCCAAACAAGAGGCCAAACAAGGCGCACTCGGCAAAGGAACTTTCACTCCTGCTGCTAGAGGCACAGGAACTGCTCAACAAGGAGACAATAAAGATAGTGCCGTACAAGGAAAGAAACAAAGGGGTTTATTCCAACTTCTTCCTCGTACCAAAAGTGGACGAAACACTAAGACCTAGTCTGAATCTAAGGTTCTTAAACAAGTTCATGAGGACACAAAGATTCAAAATTACATCTCTGCAACAAGTAATACCCCAGGTACAGGAAGGAGACTACATAGCAACTATAGACCTAAAGGACGTGTACTTACACATCCCATCAACAAGAAACACAAACGCCTACTAAGATTTGTGATCAACAAGACTCACTACCAGCTCATAGTGCTGCATTCGGACTTAAATCCGCTCCAAGGGTGGTTACAAAGTGCCTAGCAGCGGTAGCAGCGGCACACCTAAGGAGGCACGGAATACATATATACCCGTACCTCGACGACTGGCACATAAAAGCAGGCTCCTACAGCCAGTCCAAACAGCACATCCAGCAGGTGATACAAACAATAATCCAACTGGGTTTTTCAAACCATTGGGGAAAGTCTTCAATAGAACCGGAACAGGTGAAGATATTCTTAGGGGCAGTGATCAACACCATACAGGGCAAGGTGTTCCCCAGCCCAAAGAGAACTTTGGCAATACTGAAGGAGACACGTCTCTACCGCAAGGGGCAATCTCTGACAGCGTGGACAGTAAGCAAGCTAATGGGAATGATGGCGTCGTGCATACACCTGGTCCCAAATATTCGCCTCCACATGAGACCGTTCCAGGAATGGATACAGCAGCAATGGTCACAGGCAACAGGGAGTTGGGAAGATCTAGTGGTTGTCACACACGCAGTGCATCAGGAAATAGCGTGGTGGAACGAGGAAAACATATCACAGGGGAAACCATTCACACAGCCAACTCCAACAGTGACCATCACAACAGACGCCTCCCAGCTGGGGTGGGGCGCGTGTGCATGAATAAACTCAAGGTGAGGGGGTTATGGTCGCAGCAGGATGCCGTCAAACAGATCAACTACCTGGAGCTAAAAACGGTGTTCCTAGCCTTAAAAGCCTTTCAAAGGGAGCTATACAGAAACAGGGTGTTGATCCAAACAGACAACACAACCACCATGTTCTACATCAACAAACAAGGAGGAACACAATCTTTGGCACTATCAGGGCTAGCACAGGAAATATGGACATGGGCCATTCCTCTAAGAATAGACCTGCTGGCAATACATCTCCCAGGGAAGGACAATGTGGAAGCAGAAAGACTCAGCAGACAAACGTCAGAATCCCACGAATGGGAGCTCAACCAACAGGAAATATAGAAACTATTCCGGGAAATGGGGCACACCGCAAATAGACCTATTTGTAACACACCAAAATGCAAAATGCCAACCCTTCGCATCCAGACAACCAGACCATCGGTCCCAAGGGAATGCGCTATGGATAAGTTGGTCAAAGACATTTGCATAAGCTTTTCCCCCGATACCACTGATACACAGGGTACTCAGCAAATGCAGGATGAGCAACATGACGCTAATACTAATAGCACCTCAGTGGGCCAGACAGTCCTGGTTCTCCCAAATAGTAGAAATGGTGCAAGCAGCAGCACATGGATTCCCAAAGAGAAGGGACCTGTTAGCAATACAGAACGGAAGGGTGCTACACCCAGAACCCGAGAGCCTCAGCCTAGCAGCATGGCTCCTGAAGAGCTAGAATTTGCACACCTCAAACTACCAGCAAGCACAATGGCGGTGCTCAGGGAGGCAAGGAGACCTACCACAAGAAAGTGCTACGTAGCAAAGTGGAAAAGATTCTCCGAATGGTGCATTAGGGAGAAACTACAAAGTAAAATTACAAAGGAATCAACACTACTAAAATACCTAACGCATCTACTACAAAGTAAACTAAGCTACAGATCCCTAAGGGTGCACTTAGGGGCAATAGTAGCTTACACAAGAGGAGAAACAGGAAAGAGTTTCCACACCTCCCAAGTAGTAAAGAGATTTCTAGAAGGGGCAAAGAGAATCGCACCTCCAAACAGAATGCCAGCACCAGCATGGAACCTCAACGTAGTGCTAACTCAATTGATGAAGGCACCATTTGAGCCTATTCACAAAGCTACACTGCACATGCTCACACTAAAAACAGCCTTCTTAGGGGCATATTATCAAGAAACGGCGTTAAAATTATCGCCGCTTTGGCGGCAGAAAACTGCAGCTAAAGCAAATATGCCCATGAGAATTCCCATAGAAGTCCATGTTTTGGTGTCAACATGGGCTTCTATGGGAATTCTCTGAGGCATATTATCAAGCCCATTATCGCCACTTTAGCGGCACATTTCTGCTGCAAAAGCGGCGATAATTTTAACGCCGTGCTTCATAATATGCCCCTACGTGGCTATCACATCGCTACGAAGGGTGAGTGAATTACAAGCGCCAACACTTCAAGAGCCCTACCTGCAAATACACGATAGGATTGTAATGAGAACAGACCCACACTTCATGCCAAAGGTGGTGTCACGGTTCCACATCAACCAGACAATCCAAATACCTAGTTTTTTCCAAAAACCTACCACAAGCACAGAAAGGGCGCTACACACACTGGACGCCAGGAGGGCAGTAATGCACTATATGGAAAGGACAAAGGAGTGCAGAAAGAAAAAGCAGTTCTTTGTATCCTTTGCCAGCAGTTTTTTGGGATGACCAGTTACCAAAAATACCATTGCACGGTGGATCGCACAAACCATACAACTCTGCCACAAACAAGCAGGACAACAGTTATAAGGAGCAGCTCATGCTCACTCAACAAGAAAGAAAGGAGCAACAATTGCGTTTGTAGCAAACACACCTATTCAAGAAATTTGCCAAGCCGCAACATGGTCTTCAGTGCACACGTTCACTAAGCACTACTGTGTGGATATTCAAATGAACAAGGGAGAGCAAGTAGGACAGAAGGTCTTACAACACATATTCAGTAACCAGAGCTCATCTTCCACCCAGCCACCACAATAACGACAAACCGCTACAACATCTATGCACAGCATAGTGAATCCAGAAAGATTCATGCTGCAAAACGTATAGTTTCTTACCTGTCGGTGTAGTTTTGCAGCTTGAAGACTTTATGGATTCACTAGCGATCCCATTCTCCTCCGCCAGAAAGATGAGAGAGGAGGAAGAGGATTAAAACAGGAATAAGACTTTAAGAGTTAAAAGAAGAGAAAGAGTCACACAAGACAAGAAAAAAGAATCCGAAGATGGCGACCAAAGGTGGGAGCTTCCAGAGGAAGGACGTCGACGTCGCGAAGGACACCAAATGGTGGTATGTCGACGCCCACCTGTGCCACGAAAAAAAAAAAGAGAAAAAAGACTGCAATTCTGGACCCAACCACAAGGTGGCGGAATAATGCACAGCATAGTGAATCCAGAAAGTCTTCAAGCTGCAAAACTACACCGACAGGTAAGAAACTATATGTTACATTATTCAAGGTCACATTAATTTCTTTTAGGCACTTGAGATTTACCCAGAATTACAGGATGTTGAGCCAACGCCATGACTCAAACCTAGCTTGTTCAGTTTCAAAGTTGGAAGCTATCGCTGTAATGCCACATCCTGAGTAGATTGAGGGTGGCAGGCAGAAGGTACATAATAGTTTGGCTCATTATGGGCACGAATTTCCAACAGGACCTCAAGCCGAGCCAGAGCCAGGCTTCAGGTTCAGGCCCGGATCAAGAGTTCAGTGCCGGCTTTCCTTGTGTGAAATGTCAAGGATCAGGTCTGGTAACAGGTACCTTCTTAACCTTAAACTGCTATTACAATCTGCTTGGAATCCTGTGCTAAAGCCCAGCCTGCCGGAAAGTTATAGGAGTTTAGCTGTTGAGTGTAGGCATCAGCTGCTACTCTAAAATAACTCTCTAGATGAACTGTATACCTGTTTGGAAGAAGATATGATGTAAATCTTGGGATTACAGAATTGATCAACATTGGACCCACATGGGCCCACCCAAACAAACCCTTTGCCCATCCAGATCAAAATCCCTGGAACCTGGCCTGATCACATTTTTATTTTGTAAAAAAAATTTTGAGAGTTTTATACAGCGCGAACCAGACCCTTGCGGTTTACAGGGTAGAGTCTTAGTTACATAGACACAAGGTAAATAGCATAGAGATCTCAGATAGACAGTGCTAGTATAATCATTCTATCGTTGACACACGGTATATGATACATAACAAAAACATTCAATGAGATCCAAGCATAATATAGATAAATATCTAGGGTCTCTGGCTGGGCAGAGGACATTGTAAAGTTCTGAGTAGAGGATACATTCGGTCGCAGAATAACAGTAGTCCCTGTTCAAGTGAGTTTGGCCATGAGAAGCGCCCTCACTTCTTTTTTGAAAGATGCAGTAGAGGGAATAAGTCTAGTTTCTGGGGGTAGAGCATTCCAAATTCTGGGCGCCATCCCTGAAAAGGTTCGGTTGTATGTTTTCTCCTTGTTGAATCTTTGTGGTTTCAGTAGAAGGTTGTTAGCACTTCTTGAGGATCTGACACCACAAGAGGGCACCAGTTTCTGTGCCAGATAGCTGGGTGTATTGTGATGAATGGCTTTATGAGTCATACAAGCTATTTTCAGATGAATTCTGGCTTCAAAGGGTAGCCAATGAAGGGATTTTAGGTCAGGGGATATATGGGAGCTTCTTTTGGAGCCAGTGATAAGTCTCGCTGCGGTGTTGATTGAGGCTCCCAGAGGGACCGTTGCAGCTCTGGGTAGGCGACAGAGAGCAACACTTCCATAATCCACTCTTGGCATGACTAGAGCTTGTACAGCCAGCTTGAAGTCCTTTTCCGGCAGGAAATGTTTCAATTTTCTCAAAGTATTTTGCTGATGTGTTTTTGCATATTGAGCTGACTGTCCAGTGATATTCCCAACGATTTTGCTGAATCAACGATGAGAGGTTGACAATTGAGTGCGGTAAGGTGTTTGATCCAGTCTTGCAATATGGGTACTTGGGCGGGGGGAGCGATGAGGAGGAATTTGGTTTTACGGGCATTCAGTTTTCACCGAAAATATAACTGGTTAACTTTCATAAAGTGCCAGGTGTGACATTGCACCTTATGTGCAGAAACCTTAGTAAACTTTGATCAATTTGAGCTAGACATAATATTTTTTTAATTGAAATAAACAAGTTATGCAGCAGATGATGGAATATGTAAAGAGGGCATCAAACGCACTTTAATGAAAAAATGCCTCGGTTCAATAATCACGTTTTTCCTAAGTTAGCATTACCCATTGGTGGGTGTTTCTACAGTCATTGGACAGAGTACATCTGGAGATACGTGAGTGACTCTGCTGTAATGCGCTTCATCAAATGTATACATGGCCACTAGAATGATGTGATTCTGAGTCGTGGTGTTTTCTGCATGATTGTGGATTTGCCCCATTTGCCACTTAATTCATCATCTGCTGCAAAATCTGCTTATTTTAACAAAAACAACAAAACTTTGTCTCTGGCTAAAATGGATCAAAAGTTACTAAAATTACAGCAATTTGTGTTGCCACAGTCAAAGGCCCTATGCAAAGTTTGGCTGGTCATCTTTTAGTTGTTTATTACTGTATTTGGTTGTTAAACTTGTACTAATGAGGTAAACCTCTGCTCCATAATTTGGCCCTTTCTTGAAACATAATTCCAGTGGCCCTGTATGTATGTTATGTAGTTCCAAAATGAGTGTATATTTGGATGGATTTGAAGCACGGTCAGTGGAGCCGAATGATTAGGCGGCCATCTTTGTGCTCGGCTTGGCCACGCCCCCTCTGGTAACAGTTTTTGATACTCTGCATACAGATGCAAAATTGAATTTTGAATGTCAAAAATAAATGAAATGTTGTAATGTCAATTTCTAAATTTTTATATAAAGAAATGAAATGTTGTAATGCCAATTTCTATATTTTGATATAAATGAAAAAAGAAATAAATAATAAAATATGAAATAGTAAACTGAAGTTGTGTGGAGATCAGTATCATTGGAGCCCCATTTTTGAGCATTCTGTAAGCCAAAGTTAAAGAAATATAGGTCGTTTGGGAGGTTGCTTTTGCAATTATGGAATACGCAGACGGCTAAGGGCCGCACAGAAACTACATTTCGCATATCACCCACCAGCAGCAGGGGCTGTTGAGAAAAGAAATGTGTGTTGAAACACAAAATACAGTAGATCTGTGCATCAACAAACTATCCTGGATTGATGCACTGTCATTAGCTTTGTTGTCCATGAGAAGCACTCCTGACAGAGTCATGAAACTGAGCCCACATGAGGTTCTGTGTGGCCATCCAATGCGCATTCCAGGCCACATGTCTATTGTTCTGTCTGTGTAGGATGATTTGCTCTTGCAGTGCTATAAAAGACTAGCAGAGACACTGCGTTCTCTTCATTTCCAGGTGCAGCAGGTTCTCCCTGAAGCAGACACAACAACAGCCCACGGGCTCCAGCCCACACCAGACGGCACTGCCTCCAGCCACGGTGGAAAGGCCCATACCAGTCCTCTTGGCAATTGTCATAGCTGTCAACTGCAAGGGGCTGATTTCCTGGACCCACGGCTCTCACACCGAGAAAGCAATGGAACTACGGAGAGAGCCCCAGGCCTGACCCCCCTGTCCACAGTAACACAGGCAGGACATCGCTACAATATCCGTTCTACTGAAAGTATCTGATGTGGCTGAAGTGCTGGTAACTTCGTATACCACACGAAGGATACCACTGAACAATTTTTACATCGCACATGTACCAACATCTGGAACAATGGCACGCATGACACAACAAAAATATAAGTGGCCCTGAGTGCTAGCTGCAGTATGCATCCTCCCTATCCCCAGTAAAGTCATCACAACATTGGTGATACTATTTGCTGAACACATCTCCATACCCTTCTTCGATGGACAAGAGACTGTCATGAACAATACTGAATTGCTATGCCAAATGCCACCATCAAACGTATCGATGACAGATGATGTAAGAGATATGGGGTGTAAGGAGAAAACAATTTGGAAGAATATGAAGAAAACAGATACGTACAAATGTTGGCAATGTATATGAAGATAATGAATGTGGTTTCCCTTTGTGGCCACTGAAACACACAGATCCAGATGCGGTACCCAGAGGATGTTTAACTCGTTGATTTCCCTGAGACTTCCAACAGGAAGCAAGCTCTACATCAAGCCCTTGGAGATACTTAGTTTGCAGAAAGAACAGGCCATACCTTTCCCTGCCCAAGACAGAACCAGCAATTGCAGGCCACCCCAGCAAAGCATGCAGCAAAGTGGTAGTCTCTCCTCACAGCTCTTCCAGCCCTTCTTTCAGGCAGTCCAGCAGTAATCTAAAGTTCTGGGGTCAGGGCCCCTATATTTATACCACATTTCCCTTTGAAGTTGGCACAAACAAAGTTCCACTGGCATACATAATCCAGTTCTGCCTGGCTCAGGCCAGGCTCACTCCAGGATGTGGAGACAGCATTGTGGAAGGCAAACACAGTTCATTCAGGTGCAAGCAACAACTTTTCCTACCAATTTAAATGCAACCAGGTCTTTTCAGCCTGGTTATGAGTCACCCAGGAAAGGCAGACCACAGCCCTTGTGTCTGTCTAGGGCATAGGTCTTCAAACTGTGGGGCGCGCTCCCCTGGGGGGGCGCAGCATCCCTCCAGGGGGGGCGCGCTCTTCACCTTCTATTGTTGCTTTCAGGCGCCAGTCCTGCATCTCAGCCCGGGCGCTGCAGCTTCAGCTGCTGGGGGCTCGGCTGAGAGTGTCTGGAGTCACAGGTCTTTAAAGGCCAGAGGCGAAACGATTTCAGAGGTGGTGGGGAGTGGAAGGGGGGGTTAGTTCTTCCAGCAATAGGAAGAGTGGAGATGCAGGGGCTCTAAGAAGGGGAGAAAAAGACAAAGCCTCATTAACGCGTAAATGGTCTTTTAAAGACCTGTGAAGTACTCGGGTGCGGCTGGCAGCTCCAAAACTGTCTGTGTGTGTGTGTGCCCGGAAGCTGTCTCTTACTGAAAACGTGACTTCAAGATGGGGTTCTCACTCTCTTTCCTCTCCTTTCTTTTATTTGCTCCCCTGTGAAATGGATCCAAAAAAGAAAATCATTTTTGCTGGATATGTCGTATTATAATTCCAAAGTGCAGCATCTGGAATAAAAGGTTAAAAATATGAAAAATAACTAAATAAACTAAGACAGAGTGGTAGCAAATTGGCCAGATTGATTTTATTCACACCCAAGCACATTAGTGCCACTTTTACAGAGTTTGCCAGTGAAGCGCTATTTTTGTTTTCTTGTCTTTGTTTTCCCTGGGCTTGCAACTAGTGCACCAATCCTGGAGGTACTGCAAAGTGCGGATTGGAAAACAAAATGTGTACTGCGGCTCTGCGTCCAGGGATGTGGTCTTTTTACCATACTGCTTACGTTTTGTAAGGATATAAGCAATGGACGTTGAAATGGGTTCATTCAGGGCCCTGTAGTTTTGTCCTTAACTTTTGAGGCAAAAGAACTCACTGATTTCTGAATAGTGAGTGTAAAAGCGTTAAGGTAACCATGTCGTTCCTGCTTACATTTCACATGGTTTGCTAAATTTTGCCTTCCCTATCAGTGTTTGCTTTTTCCAGGATGTTGTTACTTTTTTTGTAGGCTGCATATTGCTCTTGTCTATTGCGTCATTTAAATTGAGCCGCATCCAGGTGTTATAGTTGGCAGGAATTGGGTTGTAGTTGAAGGCAGTGTGAGTTTTTCTCAGTGGGGCAGTATAGTGTTCAGTGGGGGAGAGGATGTGGCACTATGGCCAGAGCTGCTGAATTTGGAACTGGGGAACCAGGTTCAGCCTTAATAACCAGTCCGCCAGACCACTCTCCTGAGAGAGCACAATCCCATGCTAGACCTTAGAAGGCTGCACAAGAGCTTAGAAGCCCTGGTGTCTTTGCACCAGCAGGTGGACCCTAGCAGTGGCAAGTCTGGGTTAACCTTCCAGGTTTGTCCACCACAATCCATACTGAAGTTCACCGCCAGTCTTGCGGGTAGGCCTATGAAGCAGCACAGCCAAGAACAACAGTGACTCTGTCACTGAGGTCACAGGACCCTTGAGAAGGGCCAGCTCTAGGGCAGTGCAAACGGTGTGACCGGGCGCTGACTTTGGGTGGAGGCATTATGTTTACAAGTATATTAAGGTTTTAAAAGTGCTTGCTGCCTCCTTCCTAGCCTCCAGCAATTTTCGGCAACAATAAAAATGTCATGATGACTCTGGTTTTTTTAATGTTCTTCCTAGAGAGAGTTCAGAGATTTGTCTAGTGGAAGTTTTGACTCATGGATAGGTAGCACAGAGGGTTAATGTGCCTGCTGCAAAGAACATGTACCATGCAGATCACAAAGTGCACATAATGTAAATAGGTCAGTGGGCTACTGCTTTTGTCAGAGAAATCCTTTTGTTGCTTGCAGTTTATAAGTTAAAATCCTAACATAGAACAGTGCGCTATTAACTGTCATCTAAGAGCTGCATACAAACTGCAAGATATAAATTAGAGCATTGTGTTTTTTCCCCCCAGTCTTTGGTTATCCCAATGTTGCAAAAAGTGTTCTTTTGGACAGAAATCAATTCTGATTATTAAAGAGAACCCCCAACCACGGTATTACGTTTTAAATTCTTAGCTTGTGTTTCTCCAGACCAATCACTATTAACCTATATGACCTACTAGTATGGTTGTCATGTGACTCCTACAACTTGTAGTCCTTAGTCTTATGTAACATTTTCTATACAGTGATTTACACACATATTGATTGTCTCTGAGTAATGTGTGGGATGTAAACTACTCTGACACCCTACACTGGTATGAGCGGCGCTGTAAATCAAATTAAATGCATCAGAGAGAGTGTGGTTATGGAGACTTGAGGGGCACTGTTAAAGGGTGGTAGTGAGGGAATCCATGACAGAGGTGGCCATTAAGGGGGCAAATAAAAACATTAATGCACAGGGCACCACTAGTGCTAAGGCCGGACCTGCCCTTGAGGCCAGTCTGCCTCACCCATAGGTACCTCCATTGGCCTTGTTTCAGCAGTAGTAGCTGCAACTCACCAGGGATGGGCAATGCAGGATTTGCACGCACACCAAACTAAGTTCACAAACTTCACAGTCTCTCTGCTTCATTCACAAGCACTTTTAACATGTGCTGCTTGCTGTGGGGCCACTGGAATTAATTATGCAGCAAAGGAGGACAAAATTATGCCGCAGTGTTGACTAAATTATGCATTTAAAAAAAGGCTGCTGCGTAATGCAGTATATTTTCTGACACTTTATTATTTTGACATGTGTACACATGCTAACAGTCTTTGGAAAGATGTTGCCTTATTAGTACCAGTGTAACATACAAATGCAACAGTGAGAGGGGTGATCAGTCAACCTTTGCAACAAGCCATCTACTCCGCAGCAAAACAAGTCACATTGTTTATTAACTTTTGATGCGTTTGAGCTATAAACAATTTATTAGTTTAAATGGTCAGATCATGCAGCAGATCTTGCATTAGGAGGCAAATATGGCTGAGCCATAATTATATAGAAAATATTTGCAAACTAAGATATTTTGCCGTTCATGTTTGAACTGCTGTTGTGGAAAAAGGGAGAAGTGCTGATGACAGAAACTCCATGGCTTGGCGACAAATGGCTTGTGCTTCCACATTTTCTCGTATTTGGGACATTCTGTGATTAGAAGCATATCCCACTTTGTGAATGTGTTTTAATGTCAATAACTCATTATAACCTTAAATAATCATGTGTATCCATTGGTTGATTAAACTGGGCAGTGAAATTCCAAACAAATATTAAAAATTGGGATGTTTGCGCATTCTGGCCACACCTCCGGCTCCGCCCACTGATTTAATCCTTGGGCTATTCCCGTCCTCTGATTCTCCGCCCACAGTTCCCCTACTTTTTTTCCCCCCACTTAGACCACTGCAGAAGCCCCTTTATGGGCGGCACCCCTTCTCTGGTCAAAATACACCACTGGGCCCAGCAGCTACCTCATCCCTCTGGTCTTCACAACTGCAACTTGTCAACAGAGTATGCCTTTGTTCCGTATTTCTCTTAACTCTGATCCACACTTTGGGGACCCACCTGCACCCACAGGGTGTTTCCAAACTGCGACCCTTTGCAAGTCAAAACTGGTCAGACAGGAGGTCCTGTATGTTTTTTTAAGGCCTTTGACATGGCTGCCGCCACCGATTCAGGTACTGTCAATTCACACATGATAAAATCCGTGTCCATAACATATCTTACTGTGGTGTCCTGCCTCACGTACCCATGCTCTTCAGCTATGTCTGTGTGGAGGTGAGTGTTGAAACATTGCAGGGAGGGCAGAGATTGAAATGGGACAGGGAGACTGCTCACTGGAGCTCTCCTCGATCCATGTGACATCTAAATCCGGAAGCGTGGCTTTCTGCTGCAACATGTGCTGAAGCGATCTGTGTTAGGGTCAGCCCTGGCTGGGAGTCTTTGCCCCCCCACCCCCTCGAAGTTCAGGTCTAGTTGTGCTCCATGTTGCTTCCCATGTCGGAAGTACGTTTCACTGCAAGGAGTTTACAATGGCTGTAACCTTCCTGAAGATTCCATTCTCTGGCAGGTAAGAGTGAAGAGCTTTTTGTATTATGTTTTTTAAAGCCTCGCTCCGTTCCCCTTCGACCCAATACTAGTGGGAACATTGTGTATGATGTAAATGTCCCCTAGGCCTTCTTGGAAAACTGTGGCTGGCCTCCTACTGACATGGCAACACCTGGCCATACTCCACATAATCATGGATTTTTTAATTGTGTCAGAAAGCATGTTTTGTGGAACTTCTTTTTCTGATATCTTATATAGGGGCAAGGATGTGGCGCAACAGCCAGAGCTGAAGACTGTGGAGCTGGGGAGCCAGGTTCAATTCTTGATGTCTGCTCAACATCCTGTGATTCTGGGCAAATCACTAAATCTCCCTGTGCTTACAAAAAATGAATGTGTGCTTGTGTAATGTAAAAGATGCTCCTGCAAAGCGCTCCAATACCTTTGGGTCATGTTCACGCTATATAAAACTGAAAAAAATATATTACAATATTTTGTGAGCACTCCCGTTTCCAGGCACTACTCAAGACTGGAAGTGGAGCACAACCTAAGGATGGCAGAAGCAAGAATCCATCCACACATTGTCTCTGTGGAGAAAAACATGCACTCCCACACCTGAGTTGTGGGAGTGTTTTTGCTAATCTATCCTAAATTTTGTGTCTTAGGTGAAAAATAAAGCACCAATGACATTTTTTGTGCTAATTGTTTTCTTTTTATTTGAACTTTAGAATAACCACATGTACTACAAAAACGTCAGTTTACTAAACACTCTTACTTTATTTAATATTATTTGCCCTATACAAACTGGGCTCTACAGAAGGTAAGGGCCATCAATGATGCAGAGTACCAGCTTCCAGAACTTTTTTATCAGGTGGTGGTGGGGGGGCTCAATGTGTAAAAAGGTTTAGATGGGGGGGGCTCGGCCAACAAAAGTTTGAAGACCTCTGGTCTAGGGTGACTGCACATCCCCTGCTCCTGTCACTCAGTCCCAGACAGGCAGAGGCACACAGGATAGTTAGACAAGAAAAAACCCACTTTCTAAAAGGGGTATTTTCAAACACATAATATAAAAACCATCTTTACTAAAAGATGCATGTTTAAATCCTACGTTCAGGCATACTAAATTCTATTTCTCTATCTTGTCCTAATGGAAAGTTAGGCTTCTAAGAAGTTACAAGGCAACCCCCATGTAAGCCTATCAGACAGATAGCCTTTGAATAGTGAAAAACGAACTGTACAGTATTTCACTATCAGGACATGTAACACACCAGTACATGTCTTACCTATCACATACACTGCACCCTGCCCACAGGGTTACCATGGGCCAATCTGAGGGGAGTCTTACATGTAAGAAAAAGGCTGGAGTCTGGACCAATCTGATGGAAATGGATTTTCTTGGAGGGCAGCAAAGAGAATTTATAGGACATCACTGACACCTGAAGACTGTGTAGGACCCTTAGAGTCAGGGCTACACTGTACTTTTCTGTCTTCCCAGAGGCAGACATCCAAGTAGAAGGAACAATAGACCTTCAGCGGCAGCAGTAAAAGACCACCAGGGCCAGCATCTTTCAAAGAACCGGGTGGTTGGCAGAAGCACATTGAGACCAAAACGCAGAATCCTATACTGAAAATGCTGCTCTCCAGTCATAAGACAGTGGTACTTTCTGTACGGTTGCACGACAAATCCATGGAAGCATCCAACGAGTAGAGCCGGTCATTGCTCTGGGTGACTGCCAGCATATGAGCTTAAGTGGGCAGCTTCACCGTTTGCAGGTTTGGGGCCTGGTTATATTATGGAAGTTAAGGTTAGGTTGGCACCACCCACCTTTGCTTCTTATAAGTGAATAGAAGGAATAAAGACACTGTACCGTGTGAAAGGACACAGCTGGCTCCACTGTGCCAAATACTAGGAATGTTATGTTAATGCATTTATGAAGCGCACGTATACCCAGGGATGTCTTGGCACTGACTCTGCATAACAAATCGAGAAATAAAGGATGTTAGTTGTTGAAGAGCCAGGTTTTCAACAGTTTTGTGAGGGTTAATAAACAGGAAGCGGCTCTGATGTTAAACGGTAACTCCAGTAGAAGGTCTGTGGTTCAAGGACTGAGCTACCAGAAATGGGGCAGATGGGAAAGCACTAGAGCATAACCATTCACAGCCACAAACAGGACCCACACATTGGACACAATCTGGGTTCAGCGGTAATAATGAACAAAAACCTTCCTGCCCCCACTGGAGTGGGGGGCATTCTTGACATAGTGCCATGGAAAGCAGCATTTTGATTTGATTTATAGACTTGTAAAGCGCGCGTATGCCCAAGGGCGTCTTGGCGCTAGAGTAGGCGGAAGTACTGAACTTTGGCGGCCCTGGAAATATTGTCGTTTCAGTTGGCGAATAACAAAGTATTCAGTAGCTTTCTAAATGACATGAGTGACGTGCTGTTCTTTATCTGAATCGGTAGACTGTTCCAGGTTTTCGCTGTCCCTAATAGGAAGCTTCTACCCCCCAACGGGCCTGCTTGTACCTGGGGATTGACAGTAGTTGAGAGTGACCTGACCTTAGATTTCTGGTTGATGTATATCTTTGGAGATGTGTTCTCAGATACAAAGGTCCTCTGCCCTGTAGGGCCTTATATGCTAGGCATTGTGACTTGAATTTGATTCTCTTTTCCACTGGAAGCCAGTGGAGGTCTCAGCCGGTGAGAAATTGGTTCATATTTGGGGATGTCGAGAATTAGTCTCGCTGCTGCATTCTGCATTCGCTGAAGCTTCAGCAGGAGTTGAGACAGAACCCCATATATAGGGCATTGCCGTAATCAAGTCTCGAAAGGGCCAGTGCTGTGACCAGTGTTTTCAATGCATCCTTGGGGATGAAAGGGCTGATTTTCCTGATAATTTTCAAGATACCCCAGAAAGTGGAGGCAAGCTTGTTGATCTGACCTTCAAATGTCAGTCTTCCGTCGAATACTACCCCTAGGTTTCTAACCTCCGGGACTGGAGTTGGGCATTCACCCATACCAACCGGCCACCATCTTGGGGACCAGAAGGAGGTGTTTGTCCCTAATAGCAGTACCTCGGATTTTTCACCGTTCAATTTAAGGCAGTTCGTCTGCATCCATGTGTTTATCTGTGACATGCAGATATTAAATTGATCGGCTGTCTCTTCGATGTTATTTGAGACTGATACCACCACCTGGGTGTCATCGGCATATGATATCACCGAGAAACCACATTGCCTGATGATCACTGCCAGAGGGGCCACATATATATTAAACTGTGTGGGGCTCAAGGATGAGCCCTGTGGCACCCCACATGGCAGCAGGAAAGATTTAGATGCAGAGCAATCTACTTCTACTACAAAGCATCTGTCTGCTAAATATGAGGACAGTAGAGTAATGGCGTTGTCTTGGAACCCCAACTCCGCTAGTCTACCAATTAAGATCTCGTGGCTAACAGTGTCGAAGGCCACCGAGAGATCTAACAAGATCAAGGCGGCCTTCTTTCCTGCATCCAGAGTTCTTCTGAGCTCCTCTACTGCCATGATCAGTGCAGTCTCTGTCCCATGACCCTCTCTAAAACCATATTGTGAGTGGTCCAAGAAGTCTCCGGCGGTGATATATGTTGTAATCTGTGTGTTAAGTAGTTTCTCCAGCACCTTAGATGGAAAAGGTATCCTAGAGATCGGCCGGTAGCTGCTAGGTTCATTGGGGTCAAGGTTAGATTAGCCGGACTGAGGCTGTCTTCCATGCCATTGGGAATGTGCCCGATTGTATTATATCGGAGAACAATGCTCTAAGTTGCTCGCTGAATATTTCTGGGAACAGATTAAAAACTTTAGGGGGCAATGGTCAGACGGAGCTCCTGACTTGATAGTCTTTACCACTTGGGTTATCTGTTCAGCCGTGGGTTCAAAAAATAAAAAATACTTGTCCAGTGCCCCTGGTCCTAGCCTAATTCTCTCAGCCGATGAAGTGTTGCTGTCCGAGAATGTTCTATACACAGTCTCGACTTTGTTTATAAAAAACAGCCCTAGAGTGTTACAGAATCCTGGGCTGTATATTTTTCGAGCATTCATTGGGAGGTTTGCTAATTTTTTTACTTCATCAAACAGCTCTCTACTGGCGTTCTTAGCCTCCAGAAGTTTCTTTGTGAAATATTTTCTTTTTTCCTTGATAATCAGTTTCTTGTATTCTGTCAAGGTGTATGCATAGTCAGTTTTTCTTGTCTGGTCATAATTAGCTCTCCACTTGCTTTCGGACCTTCTGCATTCTTTTTTTTGCGCTCTTAGCTTTTCTGAGAACCAAGGCCCAGAGGGTTTTTTTCTTTTCGACACAAAGTTCTTTTTGGGGGCTGTCACGTGTCTAGTGCTCTTTTGATCCAGGTGGTTATTTTATTAACTCCAGAGTTAGCGTCTGAGTCTAGGCTTGGTTTTGATGCGCTTAGTTGGGCATGTAGTTTGGGAATGTTTATTTTATCCCAGTCGTGATATACGACCGTGGTGTTGTTGTTATTTGATGCCCATTATTCTGTACCGTGAATATTATAGCTTTATGATCCGACCACGGGACTGGAATAACTTATGAAATCCTTACCCTTGGATTGGAAGTAAAAATACCGTCCAGTGTATGTCCTGCGACGTGTCTCTTGCCTAACTATCTGTTCCAAGGAGAAACTTGCCATGGTATCAATGAGCGTGATAATGTTGTGGTCTTTTTCCTTTTCTAGATGATAATTGAAATCTCCTAACACTGTGAAATCTGAACACTTTATGCTGGACTCCAAGAAGGAGCTAATATTGTCAATTAACAGATTCCGGGCTTTTGATGGACGATATATAAGAAGTCCTTTTAGTGAATCATTATTGTTTAGTAGTATTCGCAAGGCTAATATTTCACAGTCCGGTGTGCTGCCTGTTGAGCATCCAGCCACTCTAATTTCTTCTCTGGAAATGATAGCTAATCCTCACCCCCCCACCCCCGCTTGTGAGTTCGGTCTGCTCTGGTCATGGAGTAGCCCGCGGGAAGTGCTAGTATGAGCTCTGGATCTGACGTTTCTGCCCAGGTCTAAGTTATAAGGCTAGATCGAGCTTGTGAGTTTCTATCATTTCAGCGAGTTCCGTGTTGTGTTTTACCAGTGAACATGCGTTGATTAGCACAGCTTTAATCTTTTTAATGTTAGCGGATTTTTGCTGTGTTTAGTGTCTTTACTTTCCTATAACTCAGCTGCAGCCCACAGTGTTCACATCTCTTTGGCTCCTTCTGAAGGTCGAAACGCAACCCGCAGTTTGATGTGCTCAGCCTCCATAATTCATCTTGTGTATCAGTCAGAATTTTTGGTGCTGATGGAAAAGGTGCAGGGGTTCTGGCGCTAGGCGCGGGCCCATGATCTTGACATCTGTAGCATCTCCCAAGGACTGCTGGGTGACATCTCAGGAGGAGGAAGCACTCACCAGAGTGAAACGATTCTTCTGGTCTTGAAAGACTCAAAAGCCTTCACGGACTGGAAGGAGGGATGTGGTAGTGACCAGCCACCTGAATGTTTGGAACTTTGTACATTTTGCAATGCTGGATGACGTTGTCATGAATAGGCCAATACAAGCTCTTCCCATCAAACTGGAGGTCAAAGATTTCCTGTGCCTTTTGCTTAAGCTCTGAAGACTTGAGGCAGGCCTACTGGAGCATGGACAGACTGGATTGAGAAGATCTACATTCCCAGTTTAAACAGAAGCTTGCACTCTTCAAGGGCCAAGTCTGGGAGCAGAGAAGAATACCAATCAAATTCATGCCACAAGTGTAGCCTGCGTCTGCCCTTGATAGCGCTGACCTGCCTGACAGACAGACCACCGGATTGGCACATTTTTCATCAAGGTTGCAAGGCACTTTACCTTCTTGACGGATAACACCGGTGAAGTTTTCAAGAGACAGAGAATCCATCATTCTTTTGCTCACCATGCCACCCCAGTTTAGACCTGGCCATATGCTAATCAGTCTTCACCCTGTGCCTCATTGGAACAGTCCAGCCCGAACTGCCAAGCCAGGTACTCCCTGGACCAGAAACAAGCATCCGTAGACCAGTTTCGGGGTTTCACCCCTCATCAGCTAGGATAGCTTGAATCCAGTGGCAGTGAGCCCGGGACCCACGTCTGGGTATTCCCGGCACACTTGGGGCGAGAAAACAAAAGAAACACAATTGATGGATGGAATGCAGAACCAGAGGTCCTAAGAATCTGAAACAGATGAACACTTTATACAATATTGATCATTATAATAGCCGCTTTGATCTCATTTGCTGCACAGTAATAGGTAGCCTCAATCAGAATGTGTGTCACTGGTGCAATGCAGTTAGCTAAAATGTGTTAGTAATTTATAATTCGCATTCAATAAACTGATTTGTCTATATGAATTAGGCAATGGTTTCTCTTTTTAAGGAAATGTAAAACAATTGATTGTGTTAAAGAAGCCGGAATCGTAGTGCCTAAAATAATTTCATCAAAGAGCTTTATGGTAAAATCTTAAAGATAAGCCGAAAACTTTCTATAGACCTCAATTGGGACGCAATCAGTCCCAATATCTTTGACATTTGTCACAACAGATTCGATAACTTTAGGAGGGACCCTGAATCAACACATTTTGATATTGCCTCCTGTGAAATTCAACCTGGGGTCTGATAAAGAGCAGAGTAATGATTTGGATAGATCTCTCGAACATTATCACCACTAAAAATGATCTTATTCATAGCAGAATCCATCCCATCTAATATATTAGCGTTCAATCTCAGTTTTGAGGACCAAGCTCAAACCCACCCCACATGCCTAATTTCTTCATAAACCTTTGTAGGGGACTTTTTTTGTTCACTAAACAACTTTTTTTTTTTTAAGTCACATTTCGCCTAGCTTAAGTCAGTGCCTTACTGAGAAAGGGTGACAGACTTCACGGTTAGGGTTAATGCCCTAACTAAATTCTATTGCAGTCTCTTGATCTCAAGAATACGCTGCTTGTAATTTTTCGCTTTACACGCAATCACTATAAAGCGTACAATAAAAGTTTATCAAATATTTACTGTGGGGGCTGAAATAATATTTGAGCCAAAAAATTACTCAATAAATACGAATTTGATCTTCCACTCCTAGACAAGGACCTATCAAAATCCAACCTTTTGTGACGCCCGTTTAACTTCCGATTCTCTCAATAATCGCAGCAGTTTTGGTTGCTTTTATCTTGACAGATACATCCAATTCATAATAATCAGGCCGTTTGATTCCATTATGGATAAAGGAATTTCTAATGAGCTTGGCAACTTCAATAGCGTGTTCAATAGCTAAAGCCAACCTAGGTCATTACGTTGCTACGATACCCTTCTACCAGACCAGACAGATCTTTTGACCCATTTATCAGGGGTACCCAGATAAAGTCAGTTACTGAGATTCAGCCTGGCAGAAGGTAATTCATGGACATTTGTCCTACCGGCAGATAAAGGAAAAAGATCAAAAAAAATTCTAGTTGAGTGCAGTCAACAAAAGCAAGCCCAGAGTGGGAGTGAAAATAAAGCTTGTTGTCCACCCTAATGCCAAGAGAGAACCTCCGTTTTATCAGCATTGCACTATAAACCACTCTCTCGCAGCCACATCAATGCATTTGCCAGGCATGTATGAAAGATGGGGCCTAGATCAGCTGAGTTGGGATCAAATATCAAGAGTACCTGGATGTCATCAGCTTAGGAGACAGTAATCACTCCCAAAGGATTCATTATTTCTTTGGCAGAGAGTGCCATATAAATGTTAAATAATGTGGGGTTGAGCGATAAAAGAGGTCCTGTCAATCTTAACCGATTGCTAGCGGACGTGTGAGGTGGCAGCCAAATACCCTGTTCTCTTTTCTCCTAAAAGGATTTAATCCACCTCCTGGCCTATCCTGAGATATCAAACTCCATCGCCCACTGAAGGAGAATAGGGTGGCAAATGGTATCAAAGGCTGCAAATAAATATAGCAACACATGTGCAGCACCCTTACTTTAATCTAATTTAACTTTAACATTCTCAGATACCACAAGTAAAGCGGTCTCTGTACTAGGTTATGAACAAAACCCACATTGAGTCTTATGAAAGATGGCTGTTTTCCAAAAAGACAGATAGCTGAATATTAACAAACGTTTCCAGCATTTTTCAAAAGGCCAGAAGAAGAGAGCTAAAACGGAAATTAGACGGGAATCAAAGGGTATTGTACCAATAAAATCTCATACTCTATAGGGCCATAATTTATCAAATTAAATTTCTAAGATTCCAAGCAAGCGGTCACCCAAAACATTCTCCCAAGGTTGTCTTTTTTTGGCACTCAATTTCCCAAGTCATTGCTTTTTTCAAAATATAGCTACTCCCAGAAATGCCACCCCTGCTGAACAGATGGCAGCCCCAAAAACAGAAGTTAAAGGGAACAAACCTAGATTCAATTGATTTCAAATGAGTACCCTGCCACCCCCACCACCATTTACCAGAATAGTGTATGGCTGTTTAGCATTTTGATGGAAAGGAACCCTATGAACATGCATAATTGATACATTTGCTGAAGGATCAGGAAGCATATACTTTTTAATCACGTTCTCAAATTGCTTACACTTCTCTCCTATATTGCTCAGCCTTCAGCAATATCAACAATTCTTACATTTGACAGACAGCAGTTGTTTTCTAGTTCTTCTAACTTGTTTTTAAAGGGAAAATCTCCTGGGCATCTCCCACAACGGTCTGCTTACCAATGTGATCTTCCACATCAGAGGCCCACTGCTAACACTATCAGGAAAAAAAGCAAGCGTTTATCAACCATGGTTAGGTGCTCGAGGAAAGAGCAGATACCCTGAAACTTCATGTCCCTATTCGCAGATAGCATTGTCTCGAACAAGAAGCTAATGAATGAGGGGGTTGATTTTCATTATGGGTGCCCTCAAAAGTTATCCCGCTTGAAAAGAGGGAGGATAGGGGGAGGAAGGATCAAGTAAAGCATTAGGAATATGGCTGACATCCAACTACAATACTTCTCTGATGGGGCAGCTGCTGATTAGTCACCCCCATTCATCTTCTAAACCCCCATAAGTGTTGGCTATATCCTCATTGGTTGATTCTTTATCTAATTCCTTTTCTGATCGCTTAGGCACAGAGCCAGTCTACCCAAGTACTTTTAAATGAAGGGTAGCTCTGCACCACCAAAGCCACTGCCCCCCTCTACTGCCGGCTGCTGCAGACTTAGCCTCCATCTGGTGCAAGAGACTAGGAAATAATACTTTGCATAGCGAAGAGTGCTGAGCTAACACCTCACTGATCTCAGCAAAATGGCAGTAGGGCTAGCCATTGCAGGACACAAAACAGTGATCATTGCAACAAGTGTCATGTTAGTAGATATGTTGCTAGGTAAACCTTACTCACCAGGATAAGCAGGCAGAGGGCATACTGAGGAATACTATGGTTTCCTAATCAGTTCTTGGGCAATCCATCAATGTAAAACCAGATTGTTCTCTTGAGCTCTGAAGTTCTCTTCCAGGGGGAAGAGGAGGAGCAAATAATTCCAAGTGCATAATACCCTTCCTGATGTGAAGTAGTTTAGGTCAGCAGCTTATCCAGGAAGAACTATAGGGCGATTGAACACCAAGAAGCTGAAGTCCACGCACAGCAAGCTGATGTTAAAGCAATCGGCCCAGTCCCAAAGCTCCACTCTAGACAGAAGAGATCTCGAGAGCGCCACTTTAGAATCTCTCAATGCTCAAAAAGGGACATTGCGTGTTCAGCATTGGTGAAGAGATCAGGCCATGGTTAGCCTCGTGTTAGAAAACACACCGTGCCATTTCTTTGTAACAGCCATTCATGATCTGCCGGGCGCCGAAGTCCAAATTTAGACAGGCAGTTCACCGCCAGAGACATTTCCTGGGGGTTCAGCCACCTCAAGTCAGCCTCCTGGCCCAGGACAAGATCTCACCCCACAGAACCACATGGCAGTGGAGTTGTGAGCACCTGCAACAGGCGTCCCCCGAGGGAAGTCAGGAAGGCCTAAAACACAGGTTGGGGGTAAAGAGAGGTCTCTCACTGACCCAATTGTGGTCATGTAGATCTTTTGCAATCTCCTTAGAAAACTGGATACAACCCAAGATCTCCCTGGTGCTGTGCCTACTGGGAATCGGATGCCAATGCAGAGACCACATTTCCCACCAGCAGGATGCAGGCAGCCAGCAATCTGTCTTTTGCATTGCAATCCAGAACAGAGGCGGAAACACTGGGACCACAGTCCAATGTAATGGATTCTCTGCTCCAGGGGAAGGTACAAACTGTACAATATCCAGAATGGCTCAGATGAACTTGTGCATCTGAAATGAGACGCCAGCAAACTGACAGAACCACACCAATGTTCGGTTCAACGTCATCTGGAGGCGGTAGAGTCAGGCGCAAGCCAGATGTCAATATAGGGAGACTGCTAACTGCAACAATCACTTTTGTGATCACCCGAAACAAAAAGGGAGCTCCAGTTGATCATTTGGAGGTTCCACTTGTCAACTATATTGCGGTGATCAGTCCCTTGCAACTGGATCACTTGCCTTTGGTATTGTGGCAAACACAATGATGTGTTGCAAGTACATGCTGTGTTGGTTAAAAAAAAAAAGATGCTATACAGCGTCTGCAGGTCTTTACTTGTAATTTGGGGATTGTACGTCTTCCCGTGTGACTTAATTCTCTATTAGAAGTATCCCGGTTGTGAATAAAATTGTGTATATTGTTTAAAGTGCAGCCCCCCCTTCTTTTTTTTAAACGGGGTGTGTAGAATTTTGCCTGGTGCTTATAGGGTTGTGAAGCATATTGGTGAATGGGTGAAACATTTGGTATGCATTCCATATGTTATGTGACTTGCTTAATAAAGAGCCAATCTATGTACTTTTTAGGATTAATGGTGACTGACTCCTGCATTTACAATAGGCATAATGCTATGTGTGGCAATGGTAAAGGACCTGTGCCCAGATATATTTAAAAAATATATATCTATATATACATACCTGTCGTTTTCCCCTCTAAATACATGTATACATATATGTGTACATGCATATAGCTTCCTATATATAATATGTATTTAAATATTTATAATTCTCCCTTGATCTTTTTCTTTATTGTGCATTTATATTTGGGGATATATCCCAATATTTGACCTGTAATAGCTACATATTTGCTTGTTGGCTGTAGAATAGATATAAACCCATATGTAGTATTACCCTGCCTTTTTAAGGCTGAGTGTGAACGGGAACTGTACATGGCAATATGTACTTGCGTACAAATAAGCCTAGCCCATGCTTTCATAGGTGTGAGATAAAACTGCATGTTTTTTACTCCATACACTCTGGTGTTAGGTGTCCTTGTGTATAAGGTTAATATACAACATTCACCTACGATTGCAACGTTAGAGTTTTTAGTGGGTCACTAGGTAATTATACATATATTTGTACCTTGTAATACGAGGTTCTTTTATCACATTGCATGTTGCTAACGCTATGCAGCAAGACTATTTACACTGCGCGTGCTTCTTGCACTATAGCAAAAGTTTTTTAAGTTTTGTTGCCTATTGAGAAAACATGTTGATTATGTGCATATTAGTTTTAGGAAACTTAGTTTCATTATCGTATATGCAAATAATTGTATCGACATTTTTACCCTTCGGCTGCAGAAAATGTGGCACTTGTGTTCGTGCATGTTTGAGGCACAAGGAAAGGCTAGTTGTCCGCTGTTGATCTTTATAAGTTAAAAGGTTTGCAGTGAATTGGATCATTGAGCTGCTGTTGAGACTGCATAAGGATAAATTTCTCCATGGTTAGTGTTTTTTTAGGCACATGGGTCCTGTAACTGTGGGTGCTATATGTAATCTAGAATAGATTTATCCAACTAGATAGGCAGCGAGGGCTAGGAGGTGTGCGCACTGGGGTGTAATACTGGTTAGTTGATTAGGTAGCTAATACACGCTCAACTTTCAATGGTCCCACCACCACTGGGATGAGACTGAGATTGCACCATTTGCCGAAAATATTAAACATTGGCATCGCTTCATTGATGACATCTTTTTTATATGGAGCGGACCTGATGAACAACTGGACGAATTTATTTTACGGCTCAATCTTCGTGACCCCAATCTTAAATTCAGCCCTAATACCAACAAAGGAAAGATTGAATTCCTTGATATTTGGATTCAAGTGGTGGAAGGAGTTATTGAGGTATCCCTGTATTCGAAACCCACGGCCAGGAACACCTTACTCCAGTACCAAAGTTTCCATCCCCGCAGCCAAAAAGATAGCATCCCATTCAGCCAATTCTTAAGGCTGCGGAGAAATTGCACCAACATAAGAAACTTTGAGATTCACGCGGGGGAACTCCGCAACAAATTGACCAATCGAGGATACCCTCACAGGCTTGTGAGAGATGCCTATAAGAGGGCGAAATATTACAATAGGGAGGCCCTTCTCTTAGAGAAGCATACCAATGAGAGTAACAAACTTGTTTGCGTAACACGACACTCTACCTTCAACAACAAACTTCGCCAACCGATATGTTCCCAATGGCATATACTAAACTCTGGACAATTGTCTAATCCTCTGCCCAAACCTGTTTTTGCGTTTTGCAGAAATAGAAATTTACGCAACATCTTGATAAAGAGCAGAATGGAGGATGTTAAACAATTTAGTCAGAAATCTATTATGGGTAGCTCACCTGTCAAGGGCAACCACAAATGTGGCAATTGCCATGCCTGTAGCTCAGCCATTGTTTCAAGTGAACTATTAGATGCTTTTCTGACCTGTGCAGAATCAGTTCTTAATCGTGAAATTCTGATGACAGAAAAGAGAATTTCCTTGGACACCGTCTCTCTGCAAAGGAGGTCTTCTTTGGGACATATTAGCAGGGTGAGTTCCCCAAGGCAAGGTGTCCAAACGGTTTTGGTCTCTCATGAAGCCTCCGGTCACTTCACCGCTATGGACAGTGCTACCGATGACTTGCAACTCGTCAATAATGGGCCTATAGTCTCTATTTTTCCCTCATGCTTAGCGCAGACCCCCCCTGTAGATGAACATGTGAACTCGAGGACTGTTCCTTTGGCTGCCCAAGTGGATGAACAATCTCTACCCTTGGACTCATCCCCAGTGCTTTACTTTTCCCCCCAAAAGTCTCAGGAACCAGCGCTGGTACAAGAAGTTGATCTGTCCCGTAGAGTTACGAGGGCTAGGAATTATAAACATAAGATGTCCCCCATTAAACAAAGGGGTGGTACAATTTTACGTGCCCCGGCAGTTAAGCGGACACGCAAGGTTCCACCTAAGGGATTAAAACAACCCTTAAAGAATAAATCTCTTTTCCCAGTGCCTGTTGCAGAAACCCATATAACTGACGGGGACTTTTTAAACCAAGCATCGACTCCATCCGCACATACATCTCAGGACCCCTTATCTATGGGAAGCAACGACGAGCAATGGTTAAGACTCGAGGCACTTATGTCTGTGGTGCTGGAGCCTTTGACCAGTAGGTTGCAGAAAATTGAGGAGAAGCTTGTAACTATAGAACATAGACTAAACGGGGTCAAAGAAGAGGTCCACTAGTGTCATGTTTTCCCACTTGGAGGCTATGGCTACTAGTCAACCGTCTACATCCGGTGTGGCTAGGATGGACACTCCCATGGCGAGGGTAGATATGGGGGGGGGTTACGCCTGCAAGTGTCCTTAATAGTGCTATCACTAATCAGGCTTCTATCCCCAATAACCTCGAGTTAAATAGCCAGACCACTCCGGGGTTCGTACATCAATCCCCACTCACCCTCTCACTGTGCCTCGGATCAGCACCGACCTAAACACCGTTTTCCCCCCTAGGCTTCCACCTGTAGTTTCCCTGACAGGTCATGGGAGACCATTGGTGGATTTTGCCTGTCAAAATAGCTACACTGCCCAAGGGGTCAGCATTCAATGCTCTAATAAGCAGGGGAAGGAAGTGGGGGGCAAAAACCATGAGCATGCTGCTACTGCTATAATTGATCTCCCCCCTGCATGTAGCCTATATACTATTGTCTTGACAGGGGTTCCGGGGGCACAAGGGGAACACACTTACCAGCTAATGAACAAGGTTCTGCATTGGTTATGTAGATATGCCGGTTTTAACCTCAGAGACCATGCTTCGATACTAATGGCCAGGAGGGTAGCGTGGATTGGGAAGAGTACTAAAAGACTTCCGGGGGACTGTGTTATCGTCACCCTAAGGCATCCAGGCATGGTTCAGAGCATTATACAACAGTGCAATGATTACCTAACCTTTGATACCCAAATAAGATCTTTACCTCTTGCTTACTTCTATAGACCGACGGGCCGCCCTAACTCCATCTCGGGCCCCCCGAGAACGGGTGGTGGTTGGCTGAATGGTCAGGTTTATTATGGTAATCGTTTTGCCCCGCTGGAGAGCTTGGAGTCATTAGAGGGTGTAGATTGACTGAGTCCTTGGGTCCTACACCAGTTTTTAACCTCGGCTGATTAATCAAGCCAGACAGGGGTCAAATGTTCAGTCAGTGAAGCTAGTGAAGTAGGAACAAATGCTGGTACTGGAGTTCGATCCCACGATGCCAGGTCGAAACTTTCTGTTTATAACATGGATATAGTTACACCAAGCCCCACTGAACATCGGGTACTTAGAGAAGGCGAGAACACATATGAACACAGGGGTATTAATTTTATCTCCTGGAATATTGCGGGATTAACCAGCAAAATTCATGACCCACACTGGCTGAGAATGATTAGGAAGTATGATATCATTTGTCTTCAAGAGACTTGGTAAATTGGGCATGACATTTTTTTGGAAGGTTACAAATCATACCATAGACCAGCAGCCAAATCACCGTCTGGGAGGGCCAAGGGAGGTCTGATTGTTTTTGTAAGATTGGGGATGTCAGGCACATGGAGGGATTTGTTGTGGGACTCCGCAGTGACGCAGGGCATCATAATGACTCGCGTCATGTGTCTGATTATCCTAAATTTTTATAACGCACAATCTAACTGTGAAGGAGGCAACTCGTTCTCGGAGCTTAACATGAGGCTGAGCTCAATACTGGACACGAATGCAGGTCGAACCGAACTAATCCTGTTGGGAGACTTTAATTGTCATTTGTGCCCAGATTTGATGATCACCAGGGGAGACTGGTCGACATGTCCGGTGCGTAAGGGCCTACATATGGAACACTCGCAGGCAGGTCTAGAACTTACTACTGTTACAAGTTCTTTGGGCTTAGTAAACATAATGGAAACGCTCTCCGTCACTGGAGATAGTTTAATTCCCCCAACTTTTAAAGGGAGGGGTTGTAATTCTTTCATTGATTTTGTTTTTGCCACCCCTGTGTTGGCAAGTAGAATCCTAAACTTTCTCATTATTTCTAGCCCATTCAGTGATCACAACCCTCTTGTCTTTTTGCTCCTTACTATCGTCCGTGCCACATCGCTGACTAGTCGCCTTAAGGCCTCCTCCCTTTCAACCATGGGTCAAGGGCGGCGAGTAAGATGGGCACAAGTAGATACGGAATTATTTACTTCTTCTCTTTTTAAAGATGGACAGGAGCACATTATGAATTGCTTAGATCCCACTGTGGGGGGGGCTAGAAATAATGACTTCCTTTGAGGGTCTTGCAAATTTGATTAGCGCGCTCCTTACTGTCCCTGCGAGGAAATTTAACCCGCTGCAAAATAGATGATTTGATGCCTCATGCTCACTTGCTCTAAGGAACCTTAAAATGGTTATGAAAGAATTCCGGCGTGTAAAGGCAAAAGTGGCTGAATGTCGGAAACAGTATAATAGGGTGTTAAAGGAGCGCAAGAGTCAAATTCAGCGCGCAGCCTGGGAAGACTTAACAGAGGCTGCAGAATTACACGATACTACACGCTTCCGGCAGGTAATACATAAACCCTGCTTTGCAGATCCAAATAAGCCAGACATTTCAACAGTAATTTTACCGGATGATTGGCAGGTGTATTTTAAAGGGCTGTATATCCACCCCACAGATCAAGTGGCCTTCTTGACCCCAGTAGTCTCTACAAATTCCACACAGTCACTATTTTTCTCTATGGAGGAAGTCAGTGTAGGTATTGCCGCCGTAAGCCATAACAAGGCCCCGGGTCCTGACGGTATCCCGCCAGATCTTTATCATAGCAATCTTGAAGTTTGGATCCCGCTTCTGACCAGAGTTTTAAATGCTGCTATTACAAGTGAAATGCCAGCCTCATGGTCCTCTGCAATAATTGTCCCGATATACAAGAAGGGGGATAGGGACAGTCCCCATTGTTATCGTCCTATTTCGTTAATAGACGCCACCATGAAGGTTTTGGGTGGGGTGATTTTAAACAGACTGGAGGACTGGGCAGAACTTAAGGGGGTGATTACCGATACCCAGTATGGGTTTCGGAAGGGAAAGTCTACAGTGGATCAATGTCTCAACCTATATTTAATTAGTGCCAAATACACCATAGCCAAAAAGGGATCATTATTCCTGGCCTTCATGGACCTCTCAGCTGCGTTCGATCGTGTGAATCGCAGCAAATTGTGGGCACTGCTTGGAGATTGACCCCCCTACTCATAGGCATACTGCATACTCTTCATTCCGACACCTCAGCCGTAGTTAGGTACTCGCCCGCGGGGCATCTAACTAAAAGTTTTGAATGCTCGAGTGGGGTGCGCCAGGGTTGTATTCTTGCACCTTTTTTATTTGTTTTATATATAAATGGGTTGGACTCCACTCTTAGCAGTATTGCGACAGATGTCCCTAGGATAGGCTCACGTAAAGTTCCAGTCCTGTTATACGCAGATGATGCTGTTCTCCTGGCCCGCACTCCCTCTGCACTACAAATTTTTAATAGATACAACTTTTATGACAAATCTGGACATGTCTACTAATCTCACTAAATCATATGTGATGACGGTAGGGGAGAAACCACGAAAACAACAGAACTTTACAATTGGCACACACGTACTAGGAAACATACCCATGTTTACTTACTTAGGCATAACCTTCGATGTAAAGTTGAATTAAAAAAATTTAATAGACGAAAAATGTCTTAACATGTCCAGGATTACAGGGTCCATCAAGGGATATGCCACACGGCTGGGGTACTGGACGCCCGGTCTTATTTTAAAATTGTATAATTTCATTTGTTGTTCAGCGGTTCTATATGGTAGCGAAGTTTGGGATTTCACAGCAACGTCTAAACTTCAAACTGTGGAAAATAAATATTTGAAAAGCTTGCTGAGAGTTCCGCCTAGCTCACCTACTTTTAGCATACTCGAGGAGTTGGGGGTCAGCTATATCTCTGACTTGGTGGCCGTCTGACCTCTTCTTTGTTGGCTTAAAATTTGGCTCAATGAAGACTCTGGACTAACAAAATCTGTTTTATTGAACTGCTTGAACTTGGATCATAGCAGCAGAATCCCGTGGCTGCGATACGTCAAAACCACCTTTATGAAGTTGGGACGTGAGGAACTGTACAGTGCACCCGAGATAATTAGGCCCAGCGACAAGGGGAGTATAAAGATCTTACATTCTAAATTTCTGGTTACCACTCGTGAAAAGGCGGAACTCTTAAAGCGGACTGTGAGAGAATATGCCTTGGTCAAAACAACCACTGGTATAGAACCCTATCTGTCTTTGGCACATGAAAGATTTTTAATGACTCATTTCAGATTTGGTCTTATCCACTTTTTATTACCAGTGCCAGAGGGTTTTACTGATAAACTTAGTGATAAAGGGCCCTGCGGCTGTGAATATAGATCTTCACAGGATACCCTTCACTTTATATTTTTATGCTCTTTTTATGCCGGGCCAAGGAGACAGCATCTGAAAGATCTGCTCAAGAAACTTAAGTTTAAACATGTACTGTTGTTAAAAATGTCTACTGATCACTTTACATTATTTTGTGTTTTAAACTTTTTGAAGGCAGCAACGAGATAACGTAAAACTAGAGGAGTTGTCTATTAACCCATTGTAATGAATTTGAAGATTGTGTACTGTATTGACTGGTTGGGAGGTTTTTCTTTTAAATGTAATGCTTTTATGATTTAATTTTGAATCGAAATAAAGCTTATTGAACGAAGTGAACTATTATGAGACAAGAAAAAAATTCAAACTTAAAGAAATGACGAATTGTAGATCGGCCAGTTATCTACCTACTCCTTTGCCCGTGCAATAGAGGTTATGTAGGGGAAACTGGCAGAGAACTCCGAATTCGCCTGAGCGAGCACAAATCAGCAATCAAAAATAAGCAAAGAGGGGCCCCTCGCGTTGAGCACTGGCAGGAGAAACATCTTGACGCCAACCTTAGATGGATCATCCTAGAAAAAGTGCACATCCCAAAGACAATATCATCAATGGTCTACGGGGCAAAAGAGAGGTTTTCTGGATATACACCCTTCAGACCGCGACCACAGGACTAAATGAACACTGCCCTTGGCAAAATGCTCTATTATAATGATCCAGCTTCTATTTGCCTGTTTTCTTTCTATTTTTCCAGGTCATAGAGCTAGATACACATGATATATATTCGTATTAAGTCACCTTCTGACTCATTTTGATTCATGACTGTTAGAAAACCCCACTACCACACCGGAAGGGTGGTAGTGGGTCTTCCCGACATACACTGTGGTAGCTTGGCTCGAGTGGTCAGGGATCAGGCACCGTGCTAAGCATACGTCATACCCACACAATAACCATGCGTGCATCCGTTCCAAAAACGACACTACACCTTAAAAATTATACTGAAAATATATCTCTTTATCTTCTTTTCTCTTAGTTGCTGATTAAATAAATAATAATACAATCACAGTACACAAGGCTTTTCCTGTGGAAGGGTACGTCAAATAAATACTGTCTTAACGATTCAATAAATAAGGTAGATCATAAATAATCAAGGCATAAATATAAGTGCATTACATAACAGGCAATTAAATATTATGAGGCAATAAATACTGCGAGACAATAAATACTGTGCAACAATAAATACTGTGAAACAATAAATACTGTGAGGCAATAAATAGGATGAATACAATAAATACAGTGCTCTCAATAAATAATAAAAGCCAACAGTGACACTTGAAAATCAGTTCACATTCCTGAGGTACTTTGGGATGATTTGACCCAATCCCAGCTTGTAGAGATTTGGATGGCCTGAGGGGTATACTACTTGGCGTGGACAAGGCTGAGGCCTAAACTGAGGTAGATCAAGGGGGAATCTAGAGATCTGGCTCTCCCACACTACACAACCCCTCTGTATTAGTCTCAGCTCACCCCCTGGCACTATCAAACTGGTTCCAGCACCTCTCTAGCCTCTAGGATGGTCTCTTAGGGCTTCACAGGGCCTTAGGCGCCCTCTATTCCACTTACTGCCCTTTTTATGAAGTTCCGACGCCGCTGGAGTCGTGTCGACGCCGTGAGGCGGTTCCGGTTCGATGTCGGCGGCCTCGGCTCAATGACAGTTCTTGTCGACGCCGGTAGGCGGTTCCGGTTCGATGTCGGCGGCCTCGGCTCGATGTCGACCTCCGGTTCGATGACGTCGGGCAGTCTTGGCTCGATGTCGACTTCGGGCGGCTCCGGTTCGATGACGTCGGGCGGCCTCGGCTCGATGTCGACTTCCGGCGGCTCCGGAGTGCGATCTCCACTCCCGACCTCCAATGCTCCTTTCCTCAGGTTCCGGCGACTCCGGAGTGCGACCTCCACTCCCGACCTCCGGCACGATTCTCTTCTGGTTCCGGCGACTCCGGAGTGCGATCTCCACTCCCGACCTCCGGCACGCTTCACCTCGGTCTCCGGCGACACCGGAGGGCGGACTTCACTCCCCCGTCGACGCCGCACACTCGACCTCAGGTGTCTTCCTCCTCGACCTCTGGTACTCTCCACGACCTCCGTCGGCGCCCTCTCTCGACCTCTGGCGGCTCCGGGTACGACGTCTGCTTTCCAGTCAGCGCCGCTTCTCCACCTCGGGCTCCAGGCTTCTCGACGTCGGACTTCAAGAAGTTACCAGTAACCAGGTCAGGAGCTTGCTGTTCTTTACTTTTAAGGCCTGTTCCTGCTGTCCAGGTCCTTAAGATGGTTTCTCTTGCTTTCTCCCACACAGGGCTCCAGGCTGGGCTCAGTCAGTAGGGACTAGTATCAAGGGTGGGTTTATGGACCCCACTCCAGGCACAAGTTTCCACCCCTGCTGCCTCACTCCTTCCTCCTTCAGGTTTCTGCTCCTCTCTCTTCACCATTCAGGTGCCAACTGCCAACTCCAACTGCCAACCCTGACTTAGCTTCCCAACATTCTAAACCGCCTCCAACTGTCACAGGGTTCCAGAATGTTGCAGAAGGTTCTAGTAGGTTCCAGTGATGTCACAGGTGACAATGGGTGGCCACCATTTTGTGCTCCAGGCCCTCAGACAGAAGTTCCAGGGGTAGATAAAATGGCTCCCTGAATCTGCATCAATACTAAAAAGTCTGGTGGTTCCCAAAAAGGAAAAAATACTAACAGGGTTTGAGGCAAAAGTGGGACAAAATAAATAATGATGAGGAAGGACCACCCAAAGGGCTGACAGGTCTAACACGCGTCCCCCCCCAGCTGAAAGTGGGGAGAGCTACCCAACCCCTTGGGAGTTCTCATCACTAAGGCGGAAATACCTTGAGAGACCGTCTGCATTGGCGTGGTCCACTCCAGGCTGATGTTCCACCTGAAAGTCCATTCCCTGTAGGGAGATAGACCACCTCAACAACTTGGGATTCTCCCCCTTCATCTGCATCAGCCAACGAAGGGGTCTGTGGTCGGTCTGAACTAGGAAGTGCGAGCCAAACAGGTATGGCCGCAACTTCTTCAGAGCCCATACCACTGCAAAGGCTTCTCGCTCTATTGCACTCCACTTCAGTTCCCTGGGAAGTAGTCTCCGGGATAGGAAGACCACGGGTTGATCCAGACCCTCTTCATTGAGTTGCGATAACACTGCCCCAATGCCATGTTCTGATGCATCTGTCTGGACAATGAACTCCTTGGAAAAGTCTGGGGCCCGTAGGACCGGGGCCTCGCACATGGCTTGCTTCAGTTTTACGAAGGCCTGCTGACAAGCCTCCGTCCAAACTACCCGTCGAGGTTGTTTCTTGGACGTGAGCTCCGTGAGGGGGGCTACAATGGTTCCGTACCCCTTCACGAAGCGGCGGTAGTATCCCGTGAGGCCCAGAAAAGCTCGGACCTCAGTCTGTGTCTTGGGGGGTTCCCAGGCCATGATGGCCTCGATCTTCGCCTGGAGGGGTTGCACCGCTCCCCTACCCACCAAGTGTCCAAGGTACACTACCGACCCCTGCCCGATCTGGCACTTGCTGGCCTTGATCGTTAACCCAGCTTGTCTCAGGGCCTGGAGAACAGCTTGCAGGTGACGCAAGTGATCCTCCCAGCTGTTACTGAAGACGGCTATGTCATCCAGATAAGCAGCAGAGAAACTCTCCATTCCGGTGAGGATCTGGTTTACCAGGCGCTGAAACGTGGCAGGTGCGTTCTTGAGCCCAAAGGGCATCACACAGAACTGGTAGTGGCCATTGGGCGTGGAAAAGGCTGACCTTTCCCTTGCTCCATCAGTCAAAGAGATCTGCCAGTACCCAGAAGTAAGGTCAAAGGTACTTAGATATCGGGCAGCTCCCAGCCGGTCAATCAATTCATCCGCCCTAGGGATCGGATGAGCATCAGTTTTGGTTACTGAATTCAGTCCCCGGTAGTCCACACAGAACCTCAGTTCCGGTTGGGCACCCGGTGGTGCAGCTTTTGGTACTAACACCACCGGACTGGACCAGGGGCTGCTGGAAGGTTCGATCACTCCTAGCTCCAGCATCTTAGTGACTTCACTGTTAATGCTGGCCCTCACCTTGTCTGACATCCGGTAGATCTTGGACTTCACAGGTGGGCTGTCTCCTGTGTCCACGTCATGTACGCACAGGTGAGTCCTACCCGGAACAAGGGAGAACAACGAAGAGTACTGTCCCAGGACCTGGCGGCAGTCCTCCTGCTGTTCAGGAGTTAGAGATGGGGAGAGAATCACTCCCTCCACCGACCCATCCTTCTCTTGAGACACAAACAAATCGGAGAGAGGCTCGCTTTCCGCGTCCTCTGCTCCGTCAGTCACCATCATCAAGATGACTTCGGGCCTCTCGTGGTGGGGTTTGAGGCGGTTGGCGTGCAGCACCCGTAGGGGCTGACGAGGGGTTTTAAGATCCACCAAGTAGGTAGCCTTACCCTTCTTCTCCAACACCTCAAAGGGTCCTGACCAGCGATCCTGGAGGGCGCTAAGCTCTCCCGGTTCGATCACCCACACCTTCTGGCCAGGCTCCAACTCCACCGGGTGAGCGTTGTGGTCATACCACGCCTTCATTACTGCTTGGCTGGCCTCCAAGTTGTCAGAAGCTTGCTTCCACAACTTAGCCATTTGGCTCCGGAAGGCCAGCATGTAGCTCACCACATCCTGGGGAAGCTTTCTAGGAGTTCTTTCCCATCCGTCTCTCACCAGGTTGAGAGGTCCACGTACAGGGTGCCCATACAAAAGCTCGAAGGGGCTGAAGCCCACTCCCTTCTGTGGCACTTCCCTGTAGGAAAACAATAGACAGGGTAGGAGGACGTCCCATTTCCTCCGCAGGCTTTCAGGCAGACTTCTGATCATGCCTTTCAAGGTCTTATTGAACCTCTCCACCAGACCATTGGTCTGGGGGTGGTAAGGAGTTGTGAACCGGTAGGTCACTCCACACTCCTTCCACATAGCCCGCATGTACGCTGACATGAAGTTGGTCCCCCTGTCGGACACAACCTCCTTGGGAAAACCCACTCGGGTAAAGATTCCCATCAGGGCCCTAGCCACAACAGGTGCTGTAATGGTCCTCAGAGGTATTGCCTCTGGGTACCGTGTGGCATGATCCACCAGAACCAGGATAAACCTGTGACCAGCTGTAGTAGGTGGATCTAACGGACCCACAAGGTCGATGCCCACCATTTCAAAGGGGGTGCTAACGACAGGAAGTGGTTCCAGGGGAGCTTTCAGCTTCACCCCTGTTTTCCCACTGGCTTGGCAAGACACACATGTCCGGCAGTAGGTATCGGACGACACTTTCATTTGAGGCCAATAAAAGTGTGGGACAAGACGGGCGAAGGTCTTGTCTTGCCCCAGGTGTCCTGCCAATGGGATCTCGTGAGCCAACTCCAGAAGGAAGGCTCGATAACGTTGAGGGACTACCAAGGCTCGTGACGATCCATGTAGGGGTGCCTTGGGTTCACTGTAGAGGAGGCCATCCTCCCAGTAAACACTGTAGTTCCCTTCAACGTTCCCTGCTGCCTGGGCTTCGGCCTGTCGCCTCAGTCCCTCAAGGGTAGGGCACTCCCTCTGGCCCTTGCAGAATTCCTCCCTGGTCGGCCCTCCCTCCACGTGCCACTCGGCCGGGATGGGTAGGTCCTCCAGTTTGGTAACATCCCCCACCGCGGACTCCTGGTCCACCACCTCCGGTGGCCTATCCGTCCTACGGGGTGCGGACGCCGAGGCAGGCTCCTCCTGTCCTCGGTTCTTCCCTTGATCGGCAGCTGGCTGGGCCTTTGTTCCAGGCTCCAGCCTGAACGAACTCCCTCTCCGGGTAGTCGCGGACCCTGTGCTCACACAGGCCCAGTCAGGTGTACCCAGCATCTCAGTATGAGTCCGGTATTCCACCTCCATCCAAGCATTGTGCTCCATGTCATTCCCCAGTAGACAATCGACTGGCACGGCAGGGCTTACGGCAACTCGAAGTGAACCTGCAACCCCTTCCCATTCAAAGGGAACCTCGGCCACTGGATAGTGGCCGGTTCTGCCGTCAGCCATCGCGGCTGGGTGGAGTACATCGGGAATTACCTGCTCTGGAGACACCAGTTGGCTACGCACCATAGTCATACTGGCTCCTGTGTCTCTCAGAGCCTCCCCTCTTTGGCCGTTGATGGTGACCCACTGCCCATACTTTGCGGTATTTGCGGGCACCTGGATCTTAGGAACCATCTCCCGTTCTCCCAGGGACACTAAAGTGACACCCGCCCACTCCCTTCCCTTAATTTAAGGCATCTCCTCCCCGAGCACTACACTAGCTACTCCGGGGGCCTTTCCTCCAATGGGAGGGGGTGGTCGTTTTGGGCACTTCGCATCTCCCTTATAGTGTCCAACGCCACCGCACTCGAAGCAATGGACAACCCTTGGCTGCTGACTCTGGCCAGGATTAGGGTTTCGGGGTGGGTTAGCCCTAGGGGTGAATCCTGTTCCCTTACCTTGGAAATTATTTTGGGGGCCTTTGGAGAACTCCTTTTTCTTTTCCCCTCCCTCTTTCTTCTGGGGGGCACCCTGTCCGGCCTTTTGAGTATCCCCTCCAGTCCCCCTTGTGGACACCCGGTTACTAGCCCAAATGTCCGCCTCCTCAGCAAGCTTCCGGGGATTGGTCAGCTTGCTATCCACCAGGTGTTGACGCAGTTCAGGGAAACATTTTTCGAGCAGGTGTTCCTTCAATACTAAATCAAACAACCCCTCGTAGTTCCTCACTTCACTGCCCTGAATCCAACCCTCTAATGCCTTCTTTGCATAATCCAGGAAGTCCACCCAATTCTGTGTGCCCAGTTCGTGGCTACCCCGGAACTTCTGTCTGTATTTCTCGGGTGTTAGTCCAAACTTCCGTATGAGCGCCACTTTCATGGTGGGGTAGTGGGTCTGCTCATCCTGCTCTAGGGCCAATAATGCATCCCTACCAGCTGGAGGCATGTACCTGTACAATCCCCCTCCCCAGTACTTCTCTGGAACCCCATGGGCCCTTAATGAGACCTCATAGGCCGCTAGCCACTTGGCAATATCGTCGCCCACACCATAGCTAGCCACTAGGTCTTTCGGCAAATAGGGTTTGGGTTCCCTGGTGAACTCTCTTTCTTCGCTGCCACCATTAGGAATAGGGTGTGCCCCGGCTCGTAGGATCTGGAGATCTATCTCCCTTAACCTCAGCTCATGAGCCATCCTCTGTTCCTCCTTCTCTTTCTCCAGCCTTGCTAAGTCCCATGTGAGCTGTCTTTTCTCCCTCCGGTCTGTTAACTCCACTTCAGACAAGCCACCGCTAGAGGCGCTGCTGCCCTTCCTAGAAAGTGTCCTGGGCCCCGCTAACAGGTTCCCCACCTCAGGTTGGTACAAACCAGCTCCCTCACTGTCGGGCTCTCTATCCCTGTCCTCCTCCTCAGCCTTGCTTTCTCGTCGTGCCTCACCCCAAGCCCTTAAGCTGGTTTGGAGTGCACCCTTCTTTGCTCCTGGGGGACAATACACCCCCTCCCGCTGACAAAACTCCCTGAGTTGGGCCACAGTATAGGTTTCCAGGTCTTCTAGCACAAACTCCATTTTGCCCACTCAGGTCAGAGGACAGTTATTTGCAGAAGCTATGCAGGGGGGTACCTTATATAATACCTCCTCCCACCACCAGAGTAAATTTGGAAAAAACAAAAACTCACAATTAGGAAGGCCGCTTGGAGAAAACTCCCGGTGTAGGCCTATGGACTACCCACAGTTATTGTCGAGTATACGTAGGCACAGCTCTATCCCACCACTGAACACCAATTATGTTAGAAAACCCCACTCCCACACCGGAAGGGTGGTAGTGGGTCTTCCCGACATACACTGTGGTAGCTTGGCTCGAGTGGTCAGGGATCAGGCACCGTGCTAAGCATACGTCATACCCACACAATAACCATGCGTGCATCCGTTCCAAAAACGACACTACACCTTAAAAATTATACTGAAAATATATCTCTTTATCTTCTTTTCTCTTAGTTGCTGATTAAATAAATAATAATACAATCACAGTACACAAGGCTTTTCCTGTGGAAGGGTACGTCAAATAAATACTGTCTTAACGGTTCAATAAATAAGGTAGATCATAAATAATCAAGGCATAAATATAAGTGCATTACATAACAGGAAATTAAATATTATGAGGCAATAAATACTGCGAGACAATAAATACTGTGCAACAATAAATACTGTGAAACAATAAATACTGTGAGGCAATAAATAGGATGAATACAATAAATACAGTGCTCTCAATAAATAATAAAAGCCAACAGTGACACTTGAAAATCAGTTCACATTCCTGAGGTACTTTGGGATGATTTGACCCAATCCCAGCTTGTAGAGATTTGGATGGCCTGAGGGGTATACTACTTGGCGTGGACAAGGCTGAGGCCTAAACTGAGGTAGATCAAGGGGGAATCTAGAGATCTGGCTCTCCCACACTACACAACCCCTCTGTATTAGTCTCAGCTCACCCCCTGGCACTATCAAACTGGTTCCAGCACCTCTCTAGCCTCTAGGATGGTCTCTTAGGGCTTCACAGGGCCTTAGGAGCCCTCTATTCCACTTACTGCCCTTTTTATGAAGTTCCGACGCCGCTGGAGTCGTGTCGACGCCGTGAGGCGGTTCCGGTTCGATGTCGGCGGCCTCGGCTCAATGACAGTTCTTGTCGACGCCGGTAGGCGGTTCCGGTTCGACGTCGGCGGCCTCGGCTCAATGTCGACCTCCGGTTCAATGACGTTGGGCAGTCTTGGCTCAATGTCGACTTCGGGCGGCTCCGGTTCGATGACGTCGGGCGGCCTCGGCTCAATGTCGACTTCCGGCGGCTCCGGAGTGCGATCTCCACTCCCGACCTCCAATGCTCCTTTCCTCAGGTTCCGGCGACTCCGGAGTGCGATCTCCACTCCCGACCTCCGGCACGCTTCACCTCGGTCTCCGGCGACTCCGGAGGGCGGACTTCACTCCCCCGTCGACGCCGCACACTCGACCTCAGGTGTCTTCCTCCTCGACCTCTGGTACTCTCCACGATCTCCGTCGGCGCCCTCTCTCGACCTCTGGCGGCTCCGGGTACGACGTCTGCTTTCCAGTCAGCGCCGCTTCTCCACCTCGGGCTCCAGGTCTCCAGGCTTCTCAACGTCGGACTTCAAGAAGTTACCAGTAACCAGGTCAGGAACTTGCTGTTCTTTACTTTTAAGGCCTGTTCCTGCTGTCCAGGTCCTTAAGATGGTTTCTCTTGCTTTCTCCCACACAGGGCTCCAGGCTGGGCTCAGTCAGTAGGGACTAGTATCAAGGGTGGGTTTATGGACCCCACTCCAGGCACAAGTTTCCACCCCTGCTGCCTCACTCCTTCCTCCTTCAGGTTTCTGCTCCTCTATCTTCACCAGTCAGGTGCCAACTCCAACTGCCAACCCTGACTTAGCTTCCCAACATTCTAAACTGCCTCCAACTGTCACAGGGTTCCAGAATGTTGCAGAAGGTTCTAGTAGGTTCCAGTGATGTCACAGGTGACAATGGGTGGCCACCATTTTGTGCTCCAGGCCCTCAGACAGAAGTTCCAGGGGTAGATAAAATGGCTCCCTGAATCTGCATCAATACTAAAAAGTCTGGTGGTTCCCAAAAAGGAAAAAATACTAACAGGGTTTGAGGCAAAAGTGGGACAAAATAAATAATGATGAGGAAGGACCACCCAAAGGGCTGACAGGTCTAACAATGACAGACCGCTCCTGACTAATTTTTGGCCTGTTGTTATTTTATCTTTATTTATGGGAGACTTTTTTCTGGCTGTTTGTACCGAGATATCTTTATTCTACTAAGTGAATACATCACTATATAAATAAAATACTCTTTCTTATAAGTGATTTCACTTTATAGATCAAACAACCTTTCTTTTTTTTTAAAAAGTGACTTCATTCCATAGATGTTTTTCTTTAAGTAGAATACGCTTCACGATATCTAAGTCTGCACATTTATATATTTCCTGGAGTCCTGTCAGGGCTCACTCAGCCCATGGATTTTCCCCTGATGGTCCGTTTTCTATTTCCATTCCCTAGCATGCATCAGACAGCTCCATTCACCGTGTAAGATCCACCGATCTTACAAAGGCCACGGTATTCTTACTGATTAGATATCTATATACCTCAGAGGATTGTTTTTTTATACTTCGTATTATTTGCTTTGAAATTATTCTCGGATCATTTGTACTTCCATCATAGCGCCTGTTGGCGCTGCATAGAAAAAGAATATCCACGCAGCAGGACAGTAGGCAAAGGTTACCGCGGCCAAAGAAAGGATTTGTCGCCTTTTGCCATGTGGAGATGAAGGGGTGAAAAAATAAACAAAGCCTCGTTAATACGTAAATGGTCTTTTAAAGACCTGTGAAGTACTCGGGTGCGGCTGCGATAATCTCAAAAACGACGGGGGAGGAGGTGGGGTGGGAGGGGGGCGGCTTTGAAGCACTTTGAGCCCCATGGCGTTGCGCGCCTCCCTTCAAGCCCTTACTGCAAGTGCCAAGGCTCCAGTTTGGGTGGGCCCGGCCCACGCGGTAGAACCGGGCCTGAATTAGGGCAGTCCCGGGACGCTTTTTTTAAAATCAAAAAGTAGGGGCACGCCATGCCCTTCCGTTCCCCCCCACTTCTAACACTGCGTGCATACTAGTATTCCACAGTTACGTGTCAATATGTGCAACAGGTGTGCTCTATCTAGCTCAGTATTTATATATGTGTCTTCGGCAGCGTTATCCGGACGGACGTTATGTGAACCCAGGCATTGGATCCCTGCAAGGACCTACAAGGTATTCTTTAGTCCCTACGGGACTTGGGGCCATTTAGAAACCACCTCTTTACCGCTAATCCGCATCGCGCTTGTTTTCAGCTTTTAGAGAATGCCTTATTCGAGAAGTCCCCACTCCTAAGAGCCATGATTCAAGTTTCAACCCTGTCAGCACGCTAAGTAATAACTAGACATTGAAGAAGTGAGTAGTTTTTGTGCAGCGTTACTTACTTGGACTGCTCCTGAGGTACTTATCCTGTCGCTTTAAGTTGGGTTTGACGGTAAGTTACTAAGAAATAAAATATTTAAATGTTTTTTCGTTCTTCAGGATTTTTCAATACTCCCACGCTTGGGCTTTTTCCATAGAATTCCTCCTCTAGGAACCTATACATACTTATGGCCCACAGAAGTTAAGTTTGTTTTTTTGAGTAGCTATGTATATATTTTCTAGAATGATCTTCTATACTCATTCTGCTGTATTGTTTTCCTTAGTGGGCCCTACTCCCACTACATTTTAATCTGAACAGCTTCACTACTGGCTCATTGAGGCCGGTTACTCCGGAAGTAGGTAGATTAAGGACTGCTCAATCAATCATAGGCATTTGTATAGCGCACTGCAGACCCGGAGGGTCTGAAGACGCGGGGAGGGGGGGGGGGGGGGGGGGGGGGGGGGGGGAACGCTACTGCTCGAACAGCCAGGTCTTGAGTTGCTTCCTGAAGGCGAGATGGTCTTGCGTTGTCCGGAGGTGGATGGGGAGGGAGTTCCATGTCTTGGCTGCCAGGTAGAAGGATCTTCCTGCGGCGGTGGCTCTGCAGATGCAGGGGACGGTGGCGAGAGCGAGGCTGGCGGAGCGGAGCTGGCGGGTGGGCTTGTGGAAGGTCAGGCGGCTGTTGAGGAACTTGGGGCCCAGGTCGTGGAGGGCCTTGTGTGTGGGTGAGGAGTCGGAACGTGATTCTTTTGTTGACGGGGAGCCAGTGCAGGTCTCTCACGTGTCCAGGATGGTCGTGCTGAGGCGTTCTGGATCCGTTTGAGTTTCTTCTGGAGTTTGGCGGCAGTGCCGGCGTAGAGGGCGTTCCCGTAGTCCAGCCGACTGGTGACGAGGGCCTGGGTGACAGTCTTCCTGGTCTCGGTGGGGATCCACCGGAAGATCATACGAAGCATGCGCAGGGTGTTGAAGCATGAAGACGAGACGGCGTTGACTTGTCTGGTCATCGAGAGGGAGGAGTCCAGAATGAAGCCTAGGTTGCGTGCGTGGTCTGTTGGCTTGGGGGTGGCTCCCAGGGCGGGGGGCCACCAGGAGTCGTCCCAGGCGGAGGGTGATGATCCCAGGATGAGGACCTCCGTCTTGTCTGAGTTCAGTTTCAGGCGGCTGTTCTTCATCCATTCGGCGACGTCTTTCATCCCTTCGTGTAGGCTGGCTCTGGCAGCGTCCGGGTCGCTGGTGAGGGAGAGGATCAGCTGGGTGTCGTCTGCGTAGGTGATGATCTTGAGGTTGTGTTGACGTGCGATGGTTGCGAGGGGGCTCATGTAGAGGGTGGGGCTGAGCGATGACCCTTGTGGAACGCCGCAGATGACTTCGGTGGCCGCTGACCGGAACGGGGGGGGAGGCGGACTCTCTGGGTTCTTCCGGCGAGGAATGAGGTGATCCACTCCAGGGCCTTCTCCTGGATGCCGGTGTTGTTCAGGTGCTGTACCAGGGTGCGGTGGCAGACAGTGTCGAACGCTGCGGAGAGGTCCAGGAGGATGAGGGCCGCAGTTTCCCCGTTGTCCATTAGGGATCTGATGTCATCTGTGGCTGCGATGAGGGCGGTCTCCGTGCTGTGGTTGGCTCAGAAGCCGGATTGCGAGTGGTCGAGGGATCCGTTGGTCTCGAGGAAGGCGGCTAGCTGTCTGTTGACGGTCTTCGATGACTTTGGCAGAAAACGGGAGGAGCGAGATGGGGCGGTAGTTCTTGAGGTCAGAGGGGTCTGCAGTTGGTTTCTTCAGCAGGGCACTGATCTCGGCGTGTTTCCAGCACTCCAGGAAGGTGGCGGTGTTGAAGGAGGCGTTGATGATGTCGCGGAGGTGGGGTGCGATGATGTGGTCGGCCGTGTTGAAGATGTGGTGTGGGCAGGGGTCCGTAGGGGATACAGAGTGGATGGTGTTCATTGTGCGTGTAGTGTCTTCGGTGCTGACTGGGGTCCAGGTGCGGAGGGTGGCGGTTCAGTGGTGGGGTTCGTGGTTGGTGGGCCGAAGCGGTTGTGAATGTTGGCGATCTTGTCGTGGAAGAAGGCTGCGAGGGAGTCGCAGAGGTCTTGCGAGGGAGTGATGTCATTGTTTCCAGCGTCGGGGTTGGAGAGCTCTTTCACGATGCTGCAGAGTTCCTTGCTGTTGTGGGTGTTGTTGTCCAGTCGTTCCTTGAAGGCTGTCTTCTTTGTGGCGTGGATCAGTTGGTGGTGTTTGCGGGTGGCGTGTTTGTGGGCCGTCATGTTGTCTGTGGTCTGGTTGGTGCACCAGATGTTCTCCAGGGAGCGGCAGTTCTTCTTGGAGGTGATGAGCTCGTCGGTGAACCAGGAGGCTTTCTTGCTGCCGCGTCTGCTGGGGGGTTCTTCTTCAGTGGTGCGAGGGAGTCTGCGCAGTTGGTGATCCACTGTGTGAGGTGGTCGGCGGCTTTGTTGGGGTCCGTTGAGCTGGTGGGGGGGGGGTTCTGGCTGAGGAAGGTGGTGAGCTGGTCGCCGGTGATCTTGTTCCAGCTCCTGCGGGGGGCTTGAGGGTGGTGGTGGGGTCGTCGTTTTACTGAAGCTGAAGTGGACACAGCTATGGTCAGTCCACTGAAGATTGGTGGAGTGGCTGAAGGTGACGTATTTGCTGGATGAGAAGATTGGGTCAAGCGTGTGGCCGGCGTAGTGGGTGGGGGTGGTTACCAGTTGCTTGAGTCAGAGGTTGGCCAGGTTGTCAAGCAGAGCAGTGGTGTTGCGGTCCTTGTTGTCCTCCAGGTGGAAGTTGAGGTCCCCCAGGAGGATGTAGTCGGTGGAATTGATGGCGTGCGGGCTGACAAAGTCTGTGATGTCTTCGCTGAACTGTGTGCGTGGTCCCGGTGGTCTGTAGACGAGGGTGCCTCTGAGCGTGGTCTTGGGGGTCGGTGTGTATCTGGAAGTGGAGGTGTTCGGCGGAGGTGAAGGTGTCATCGGAGTTGGTTGTGATGCGGATGATGTTCTTGTGGATGATGGCGATGCCTCCTCCTGTCTGGTTGACGCGGTCCTTCCTGGTGATTTTGTAGCCTTCCGGGACGGCGACGTCAGGCGCTGAGGAGGCGTTCATCCAGGTTTCCGTCAGGAGTTCGACAGCATGCCTGTGAACGGAGCGGGTGTTGAGCAGGATGCACATCAGGGGTTTGTTGCTGGGGCTCGGTTTAGCAGGTGCGTTGTTGGGTCGGAGGCCAGTGAAGCGGCAGGTCAGGCAGGTGAAGGGTCCGTGGGTGAGTCTCGGTAGCAGGCGGTGTTTCGGCCGGCATAGAGTGCGTGGAGGGTTGGCGTCGTGGATGTGCAGGGTGTGCTGGCGAGGACCAGGGGGTCTGGCGCTGGACACGGTGCAGGCACAGACGGGCTTACCTTTGGCGCACCTTCAGCGCTCCCGCTGCGCGCGGTCGCTCTGGGGGTGTCATAAGTAAGGAGCCGGGAGGGAGGAGCAGCTGGGTGGCGGGAGCAGGGCAGCAAATGGAATCACAGGGGGCGGGGCCGCAGGGGCGGGAAATTCCAAGAAGCAGCAGGAAATTCCCAGGGGCAGCGAGCGAAGGAATCTGCAGGCAGGAGGCGGCAAAGGCAGGCAGGAGCGGCAGCAGTGAGTGGGGCGATTAAGCTCTGTGGAGGGCTGAGCGGTCACCCGATTAGTCCTCATAATGCTTTTTTCTTAAGATCAGACTGACTCGGTGATTGACTGTGTTCTATGTATACACTTTTTTCCTTTATCTGGGTACTTCTGCTAGCCACATTTGGTCTATATACCTCAGTTGGATATCTGATTGGCCACCGCTTCTGACTTCACGATACAGGTGTTCTATTTGGTTCTGTAAGCTCCTAGATATAATCTGTTTATATTTATACTTGCTTTTCATTGTTGTCCACAGATTATATAGCAGTCAAATAGTGTGACTAAGGAGCCCCTTGAACACAGTACATGTATATACATACACAAAGAAAACTTTGGATTGGACATTTGACCACCGGATGATTTTTATCTTCTGCACCCTGACGAAGGAACTGTTGGACTTTAGGTCCATTCCGAAACGCACGTCAGCGCTCTGCTCTGTCAACTATTCATGGTATATGTTTGAAAATGTTTTTCTATTTGCTATCTTTAGTTTTACATTCGTAAAGATTAATTGTAAATTGTGATTCTTGTACATAACATGTATCTGTTCTTTTTTCCATTTAAGTACTGTTGGTATATTTGTTATGAGTTTGTATGTGTAGTTTGTTTATGTATTTATGGTATACTTTGTTCTAATGGGGCTGCTTGAGAGATATTTATATATAGATACTTTAGGAATTGTTTAAATTGAACAGATATATCTGTTCTCCTTTAAATTGTTTTTTGATTAAAAAAATATTTGAAAATATACTTTGGGACAATAATGTGCTTTATTATCTTTGGATGTATCACCTACTTAGGACTCAAGAGGGGGAGGTTCGTTGTTCTTGCCCACCACCACTGGGCCACTAATCAACAAGAATTCATAACCTATCCTGAAAGGAGCACCTCGTTTTACAAATCTATTATTCAAGTAATGGTTTCGCGCAAAAAAAAAGTCCATAGGCAGTCTTTGAAAAGTTTGAAATAAACCAGAGTTTGAAATTCATCAAATTGTTAGATCCACACAATATAGTAACATATTGCTGGCAATAAGCACAAGATTTATAGGGTCCCTGTTTGACATATAGGCCCCTATTAGAATCATCCAAAGTCCCTTCTGCCTGGAGTGGGGTGCGGGGTTATTGCGACCTTTATTTGGAATCTGCATCGGGTGCCGTGTTACAGGTGCTCTGCACAAATATGTAATGACTGCGAACAACAAAGGGGCTTTTTCTGCAGCCGGCCATAATGCTATTTGATGGCTTAGTGAATGTTTCGTATGTGGTGTGGGAAAACCTTTTGGAATTAACGCTCCCACGTAGGTCTGAACATTGTTTAAGAGATGTATAAGTCTCATGTTAATTTAAGTAAAAACCCCAGGTCTTTGTTTAGCTTAAGCCCTTGCAAGCAAAGGGCACAAATCTGTGCATTTAGCAATGTTGGAAATGAGACTAGTTGGGAGTAACTCGCTCCCTATAATTCTGCTTGCGAAACATTTATGAGGTGCATGAGGAACAAAGTGAGCAGTGCCAAAAAAGCTGCCCCGGGTAAAGTTTCCCCCTCATGCTACCTTCCTTGGTACCACCACTCTCCTTGGAGTTTCTGGTGGGCTCTGTCTGCAGCTGTATTTTCTCAGACATTTTCATTGCACCTCCGATCTCCATGGCAGAAAACATTGTCGGAGATCTTGCGTGCACACAAAGGGCGGGTAGTAGCCTGACCAGGGGGTGGGTGGTGGGGGGGCGAGAATCAGGTTACACACCTTCCAGAAGAAAAGAAAGCACTTTCCGACTCAGACCACTAGATGACAGAAAATGCAAAGTATGTGAATCTAGAAGTCTATGCTGCAAAACCTAGCTATCTTTAGCTCGATCAGGAGCACAAACTTACCTTGCCGTTCAAGGCCACCCTCCCAACTACCATCCAACCCAATCATCCTGGGCAGAGACTTTCACCCATGCACTGCTGTATGCTTATAAACTGCGACTGCCCAATCAAGCATGCAGCTGATTCCACCTTACAACAGCTATCCACTTTCAAGCAGAAACCTGGCTAAACTTCCAATCTTCTAATCGACCTAATCTCCACACTGGGCTTCTCAATCATTCACAGCAGCGGCAAATGGGCAGGGAGCGGTGTAGTGATACACAAGAGCAATAGCGACTCAACTCCCTTCCCTACTGCCAAACACCCCTTCCTGAAGTGACGGTAATTTAAAGGCACATCTCAAATTTGGACCAAAACCAACTCTATAAAGCAGCTCTGTATCAGTTACACCCAAACTCCGCTAAATCGCACATATCAAAAAAACCAGACACCAACCAGAACAACCTTAACTAGACTTAGAACCAACCTCCACTTTTGTGAAACCAACGCAAAATGTGTGCATGCTCAAGCTGACCACATTGAAAAATTCAACCTGCTGACAATGCAATCTGGGTTTAGGAAAGGCTGCAGTACAGAGGGTACACTAAACCATAGACCGCCTACACAGATTTTAGGATGACAGCCAGGCCAGACTCCTAATCCTCTCATAGGCCTTTCAGCCACCTTCAACACTTAATCAAAGAATACTAAACACCCTCACACTGCAGGTATCAACCAGACTGCAAATCAGTGGTTCACCTCCTTTCTAAGCAAACGCCCACAGCTAATCAAGCTCAAGTCAATCCGGTCTCCCTCACTATTCAACATCTATATGGAAGCCCCTACAATGATGCTAAAGCAAGCTAGGATGGCCTGCTATCTATATGCAGAGGGCACCAACTGTATGAAAATAGTCAGACATCCAGCACCTAAATAACTGTTCTGAACTGGTTGACCAGCCAACACCACAACCACAGCAAACTGGACTCTCCATTCACCCCAAATAAATATTCTTTCCCATAGACCACTAGCTCGACATCACAGCTCCAAACTGAAAAACTGTTAAATTCCTGGGGGATTACCCAACTGCCCATTGAGTATGAAAGACCATATCAACGACTCTGCACAAGCGCATTCTACACACTGGAAAACCAAAAAAAAAAAAACCCTTCACCCCAATTGAAGGCCTAAAGACTTCAGCAATCCTTAGCCCTACCCAAGCAAGTCTATGGCAATGCAAGTGTTAAGGACAACCCAAAATCTTACTAGCCCCATTGAAAGCCACACTGCAGCCCGACATACCTGGGAAAAGCTCTTTGCTCACATCAATCCCACCACAAACTGCTCAACTGGCTGCAAATTGAGGCTAGGGCCATGCCAAAACTGCCTGCATAACTCAAAGCCCTCTACGCTGATTTTAATGTGAACGGTCAATTGGTTTTCCCAAACACTGCGCAGTTACAGGTAGAGTACCTTTTGAGTTGGTTCGAGGAAGGGTACCCAATACTGTTAGTACTGCGTGGATGGCTTAAGGGAGTCAAAGAAATTGTTGAGGTCTCTTTGGCTGGTACACTACTGCAGTGGCAGTTGGCGATATGGCATGTGCAACTTCCACAGGAATGGAAACGCAAAATTCAGGTGGTGAATTTTCATAACAATTCAGTCATACTTGGTGACCACATTTGGAATTTAGAAACGCAATCTGGCCGAGTGATGTAGACAGTCGTTCCTCCCAAGCTGACGGAGGATGCGAGAATTTAGCTAAGTATTTTGACGGTCATGTAATCGTATTCTTGAGGGAATAAGTTGGACTGCATTGGTATTGGTTTTATGCAAAAAGGGGTGTAGTAACCTGTTGTATTACATTGACCAGTGCTTAGTGTGTAATACGTGTTGGGTAATAGAACTTGGGACCTTGGTGTGTGGGGGTTTACAAATGGTCAATTAACCTGCAACTGAGGCGGCTGGGCCACTTTCTTTAAACTTAGTATTTGATTAAATCTTTGATATCAAGTTATGGGAGTACTTCTCCACAATTATCTACAGTGCAAGGTCTGGCTGGATGTTTGTCCAAGTGGGCGTATTCACCACACTGCTCAAAGTTGCCAGATTAATGGGAAGAACCCAATGTGGGGCATGCCAGTGGGCAACCTTATACAAAAATGACATTAATTTACCACCAAATTGGACAGTCCTTTAAATCAAGTTATTACAAGTCCTGCCAGACTGCTGCAGCAGCCACTTGTGCCGAGTTGATAGAATTAGGAGTAGAGTCCAGCTATTTGCCTCACCAAGGGAACACTCGGCTAAAGTCCGAAAACAATAGCTTACTCATGATTAACCAGTACACTGAACTGAGCCCCATGGAAATTTAGAAGAAAGTTACCAACTCCATACACGAATAGGATTACTCTTTAAGGATGCAAAGGAACATCGAATGTTGAACTGTCCATTTTGTACTCAAAAAATACATTGTGCATTTATTATGCATGCACTAGGCAAACGAGAATGTCAACATTAACTGTTGTCTTCTCAGTAGGGCACGAGTGTCCTATTCTAAAGTACAAAATTAGGTTTGAGTCACTGCATCCCTGAGCCCCACCCAGTTTAAACAGTTAGTAACCCAGAAAGCAAGGACACTGCACAAGCAGTTCTATTCAGTCAGGGTGTGTGGGCTAACAATGACATGGACTTCACCACTAAAACGACAGTGCACCGAGCTCAGTCCAAGCACCCATGTAGATGAAAGCCAAACCTCACAGACCTAGGCCCCAAGTTAAACAATGTGGTGCATTCTGACTGGACCGTAGGGTAGTCGTTGGACCATAGATAAATAATAGATCCTGCCCACCAGGGTGGCTGTGTGCCACAAAGGACACTTGAGAGATTACAGCAGTTAAAAGGTTAGGGGAACTGTTGCTGATTGTCCCAGCTGCCCTGGGTATTGCCTTTGCAAGCTGCAACCTCTGACAAAAAAAAAAGTTTGGATGCTTAAGCTGGAAGCAGAGTGGCATTTGGGTTTTGGAAATGAATGCTATATGGACCTGCTTTCCTTAAAGCATTCCAAAGAATAGTTTACTTCCCTGCCAAAAACGTACGCACCACTAGAGATGCTAGATATCTGTTGGGACCTCATCCAGGATAGCCTAAGCAAGACCCTCATACGGATTGCTCAACCCAAGCCGTCATTAGCGCCCAAACCAGTCGGCCACACACCACACTTCATCGCAACAATCCTGGTCAGCTTGGGTCACCTGCAGAGCGTTCAGAACAGCCGCTGTTTGCTTTAAACTAAGACTTACATGCATGATGTCCATGACTTGTCGGTGACATGCCGAAAGCTATAAATGCAGTGCTTAATTGACGGCATGTCAAGGGAGATATCCTCCATATTGCACTGGATCCCCACGTTCCAACACTTCCAAAGTAAGCAGGAGATGCCTGATTATTAGACTTAATATTTGTGTTTCTCTATAATGCATTTTACACCAGTGCAAGTTTAGGAAAGTACATTTTGTCTATTAAACACTGTATCAAGTTCTGACACTTTAACCATAGGTACTTCCAGTATACATTTCTTTCAAGAACACATTTCCAGACAGGGCTAATCTCCTTAGCACAGGCAAGTAAAACCATATATGGCATACTGCAAACATTTGGCAGCAAGAAAGACTTAAAAACAGGAATTTACTTTACTTGCATTGATTGAGGCAATTTTAGGGTGGAGACAGCAAAAATAAAGCTGTGTGGTTTACAAAATCGTGAGTCACCCAGCTGAGACAGGAGTGTTGGGAAGTATGACATGGGTAGAAATAGAAGTGTATGCACATTCTTCAAGGGCAGAACATTAACAATGGGGCCTACATGCATAAGCATGCTATCTAACACTGTAAATGGGATGAAAAAGATTGACATGCTGGAAAAGGAATCAAAGACATGTAACTAAGAATATTTTATTGGAGGTGCCGCCTTAGTAATACGAAACACCTTGCGTCTGTTCAGAAAACCTTAATCAGCTTCATCCAAACTATTTTCAGGGAGGAAAAATGCAAGTACTCCCGAGGCTGGGCTTACATCCCACCCTCCCTTCCCACAAAAAAAAAAATAAGTGGACACAGGCAATGGCCAACAGGTCATGGGAGCTGCGGGTCGAAGGTTTTAGGAGCCGCAGGACATCAGTAGCAGCCTGGACAACTGGAGAAGACCAAAAAAAAAAGGTTGACTAAAAGATGTGCTTGCCATGGGTCTTTCCTTCTAGTTTCGCGATGTGGTGGGAAAGGGGATTACTCTACCCTACTAGAACATGCTGCATGGACCAGTCAAAATTTGGCAGTTAAGAGACAAGTGTGCAGTTAGTGCATCAGAATCAGACACCAACCAACAGAACACTCCCAACACCAAGAAACAGCCTTAACTATTGCAGATTAAAATTTAATTCTGTTCATTAAACCCAATGAAGATCTCACAGCGCAATCAATGGCCGCCTTGGTCATAAGGGCAAAGTCTAATCCCGAAAGAAAATACAGGGGAAGGTGCCCTAAAACTAGGGACATCACACTCTGGAGGACCCATTGGTTAAGAGTAACTGCACATCAATGTGCTGAAAGTGGTTATTCGAACACCTTTTCACACTGGATACAATCATCTTCAGGAACCTAGGGAATCAGTTAACCATGCAACCTGCATAGGAGGCACCAAAGCAGTGGATGGGTCATTCTGTGTAAGGAATCACGAGGGCATCTCTGCAGGGCCTTCATCACAACTCTTTTGTGATCACATGGTATGAGGGGGCTCTCAATATATCAGCCTCAAGAGACCAACATCCTTTTTTTAAAATCAAAACAGATGTCAAAGAACCTTCGCCATAAACCAGAACAGCATCTAATAAGTAAGGCTCCTGGCTCTACGCAAGGCACACTGTTGGGCGCTCACCATGTCAATCAGATGACTGCACCGAATTACAACTACGCATGGTAATCACGTCTAACATTTTATTAGCAAATACTGTGGGGACCAATATTAGTCTGGGTCCATTTCAACATTGCACAGTCGCAGGTTAGTAAGCCATTCAGAATGCAATATTTCTTTTGCAACATTGTCAACGTCTACACCGTTTTATCAGGTTACTGAAGCCAACCATTTAATGTGTCCATAAGTACCCGTCAATAGGCACCTTTGAGTGGCTGTTGCTTTAGTTTAGGGGCGTTAAGCACTAATTGCAGCGTCTACTTCATTTGTAGTTCCAAGGATAGCAAGTGAGGAGACGGAGCAACAGTCGGTTGAATCAATAAGGCAAAAGTATCAGATTAGCAGTTATGACGGACAGACATCTACTTTAAAACTGGAATGGCTATGTCAGCTATATACAAGTGAAAAACGAAACTTGAGTACAATTCAATTGGCAAAAGTTTCATAAACTCACCCATCTTTGCTTCTTACAAAAGCCATTTTTTTTAAAACGTCTAACATGCGCTTGTTGCTCCAGTAGCTTTTAAGTGATATGCAATTGCAAACGGTCTTAGTGAAAACAAAGCAAACAGATCTGAAGGGTACCCAACAGATCGCACAATGCGTGCCCAAAAAATAATTGATACTTTACAACTGTGTATAAAAGTTGACTTGCTTGGGTTTTTGTAATACAACTTTATTATGGTCTAAACGAAAAGGAACGCGAACGACAGTAACAGGGTTCACCACTGAATGTGATGCGACTGTAGCAGTCTTTAAATTAGATTCGAAACGTGAGGATAAAGTAATTGCAGTCCAAAACAGCTAAATACGCAGGTCCAAAATATGAAGGAATTAATTTTTACTGCCACATTCACTCCGAAGCCCACTCATCTCCTTCCGCATCCCAAAGATTAAAGCACATGTTCTGCTCAGCTAGATAATAAAGTGGCAAACACGCTGCACCATCGACATCACAGGACAGTTGCCTATAAAACTAGACTTCTGACGCTGGGCTCCAGCTTTGCTCACAGATCATCATCCTCATCTGGCAATGCAGTGGTCTGGGCAATCTGAAAGAGGATAAATTAATTACCACACTGAAAATGCAGTACCATACATTGATGCAATAATGTGTCAAAAGCTCGCACTACCATAGTGACATGCAATCGACCCCCCCCCCCCCCCCCTTATGATTTAATCTCTCATGGTAGTCCTTTTAGGCCTCCAATACTACCACCCTTCGAAACCCACCACGTATTCAGTACAAGCTACACCTCTATCAATGACCGGTCATTCACAACCTGGCAGTTACTAAAAGTTTATGCATAAATGTCAACCATAGTTACAAGCACAAATATTGGTCCTCAAACCACGACACCTGGTGCTAAAAGTCAGACTGAACAGCATGACGCAGCGCACTCCGCTGCTTGCAGAACTCTGCCCAGGTCCACCTATAACTAAAATCACCCACTTACCTGTAAATCTTGCTCGTATTGTGCTGCCAATGCTGGGTCCATTACAACTTCAGGTGGAGCAAGAGCAGGCATAGCTACAAACTCCAAATTGGGATCGCCGATTAATTTTCTTGCTAGCCAAAGGAAGGGTTTCTCAAAGTTGTAATTACTTTTTGCAGAAATATCGTAGTACTAAAAAAAAAAAAAAAAAAAAAAAAAAAGTTAGTAAAAGCAGGCAGTAGCTCAAACAGGTGGGCACGTTTCTAAGTATAATGCTCCGACATACAATTTCAGCCAGAGTAGTTATTTCAAACAATTTCAGCCAGTGTACAGTTATCTCAAACAATCTACAGAGCACAAAGTTGCAGGATGTGTCCACTATTGCCCATTCTTTCATACAACCCTTCAAAGGTCAGTAGTTAAAATTATTCTTTACGAGCCACCTTTGAGAATTAACAAACATCCCGGGTTAAAGAAGAACCACGACCACACAAATACAAGTAATGGAGCCACTTCGTAAAGCATGGTAAGGATTACGTATTTGCGGGGAAGCAACGCCACAGGTATAGGTTAAAAGGCCAGGTGACAGTTGCACTGCCATATTAGACCCAAAAATGCATGTAGGTTAATGACTGCCCTCCACCCCAGTACGCTGCCAGAGGGGAAAAAAACTAGTTATCCAAGACACTTCAATAGTATTACAATGTCGCGCCAAAGCCCCACTAGTGATGCTCACATTACAAAGTTACCCACTTCAGAAATTTAGGGAGGCACTCCAGACCTGGCTGTTCAACAGATTCCACCCCAGCAGTATAGTGTGCCTGGATACCCTAGCTGCGCTCTACAAATCATGCTAGATTGAGGAGGAAAGTGGCCAACAGCACACTTGCCCAATGCCATCACTTGTTCTGCAAGACCAAATGTTCGAAGGTGTAGACATTTTACTAAAGCATGGCAAGTGTTCAACTGTCATTGCCCAATGAACAGTGGCGGAGGTAAGAGATGGCTGTGTAGTACTAGTCAGCAAGGTGCTGGCTAGTGGAGCACAAAACACATCAGGTGTAATAACCACCACCCAGAACCACTAACAGTGCAAACAACTGTCCCGAGTAACACTGGGATAGGTCTAACTAAGTCACTGGATGCCTAACAGCTCCTCAGCTTTACCTGTGCTGAATAACTCTTCCCTTCTTGACAAATACCCGCTTTGTATTGCAATTCCCACCCCACTGCACACTAAAGTACGCCCAGCATTCCGGCTACTGGTCTTTGGGTATCGGAGGCAACCAATAGGGATGTGTTACTACATAGGACATTAGCTTAGGGTCAAGGATTGTTTGCTTTGGACCACTGGAGAAATCCCACTAGTTTTGTCTGCATTCAAAAAAGGCAAATGTATACATGTTGGGCAGTTTTAGGCAAAGTTAAGGACCTTGTCAATAAAGACGACATGTATGACATTTCCCTCTAGCCATTGGACCCTTTGGGTTCCTCCAGCCCTTGTCTGAATTAAAAGACCATCCTTTCAGTGTGGTAAAAGATAAGGAAAATATCTTAAACTGGCTAGCTTATGGGTTCAAAGCCGGGAACTACCGCTTCATAGGCTCAATTCCAGCCACTTTATCTACATTTGTAGGAAAGTGTTGCTAGGATCTAAATGCCTAATGTGAGCCTGAATATCATAAAAAGCCATCAGAAACTAATACCGCCATATTCCATTACTTCAAAAACGCCATTTGTACATGAACAGCAGTTATAAGAATCCCGTCTTCTTTGGACACAGATTGCTTGGTCACATTGACCTCTCAGCCAAGTTCATACAATCGATATCCTCTGTAGCGCCCGTCCATAGGTTTACACAAAAACTATACATTAGGGTAATAAATGGATCGACTTTTTGGAATCGGCAGGCGTAGCACCTTCCAAACCCGAATAAAGTCAACAGCAAATGCCGCTGTTGAGTGCTGCTCACATGTTGGGAGATCTATATAGGGCCAGTGCATGTTACCATGCGTAGCAAACAAGTACACCAGGCAACATCTCTAATACACATGGTGAATTGTAATTGGGGGATTCTAAAGCAAGAGATTTGCGGTTCTTGTCCTGCTGCATAAGCACCACACTCAATACACATTTGTCTCTTCACTGCATGGGGGCATTTTTGCAGTAAAAAGTAGCACTAAACCTACGATTGCTCTTATTGCATAAATCTTATGTAATCTTGCAGAATTTAGGTAATTCCCATGTGGAGAGCTAGATTTAGGACCTACTCACCAGTTCTGGCATGCTGACAAATAGGAGTGCTGTTTACTTAGAAAGTGAAGGAGCAATAAAGATACCTATAAATATTGGATTTCCAGTCACATTTGTCTACAGACAAAAGGTCACAAGTCCATTTACATGAAAGGCTCCGGGATGTCGGATCCCCCCAGCCCCCGACTAAAGAGCAACATTCAAATAGCTAATGGAACAAATGTTTTAGTTATGAAAGCTCGTTTGTTAATAAATTTAATAGGATGAACTTACTAGGTGATGTGCAAATGATAAAGGTTTGCTGAGACCCAATTTTACACATGAGTTGAGGTAACATTTGAATTCTGGACCAACTAGTGTTTATGGTTCACTAATGTAAAGACATTTGGGCGAGTGCTCCAAGGGAGTGTAGAGCGCGCTGAGCTTACTACACTGACAGTATAAACATGGGTACCCCAGTTAGAAGTGTTTACCACGAGGCTACTTCTAATGCTCCCAGAACATGCAGATTAGATGCAAATATGTCCAGAACCTTCAAAGCAAGATTGACAATTCTTTGATTTCAAAATAATGTTCAGAAAAATGTAACTAGGAAAACTGAAATTTTAGTTGCTATTTTTGAAGCATCATTTAGTAAAGTGCGTCAACGTATGCTAGTATTTTCAAAAATATGCATAACGGGAAGAGTAACCAGTTCAAACGAGATTTTGGGAAACATGAAAACAAACACTAGTTCTGCAATTGGTCAGTGTTTTGTTGACGAGTTAACACGACTTCAAAACTTTTGGGAGCTCAACACACACAAAAAAAAAGTAAAAACCGGAAACATTTTTGGCCCAAAAAATACAAACCACTTTGCCACAGTAGTCCCAAGCACTTAACAGAACGGTGCAGATATGCTCCTTGTGAAAGAACAGGATACCGCCACACAGCAGGGTCAGACAATATATGGATTTAACCAGAATTTAAATGGACTGATGTATAATGCACACCATCCCACATGACACTAGCATCATGGAAAGGGGCGCCGAGCGTTCAGACTGGGAAGAGCAAATGTAGGGGTGTGAAATTTAATAAAATATCTACTTGCCCATGGGGCAGGTTGCTTCATAAATCTACTTGTCATGTAACAAACTTCACTTGTCCTTTTTGTGCCATGTAATTAGCCACAGGGTCAAGACTGATTTCATATGGCTGGGTCTAACTGGGGTGGCGTAGTGGGCAAAAGAACCATAGATCTAACCCAGATATCTTGATTGGGAGAGAACGTTTAAATCATTCAGCATTCCAAATGTGTTGCAGTTATACTTTTTCACCCTAAGTGGGCTCAGTATGCCCAGACGTGCTTCCCTTGCCAACTGGATTCAAGCTAGCCTGGCTGATGAAGAGTAATACCCCGAGATGTCCCAGGATGCTGGTTTCCGGTTCAGAGAGGACCTGGCTTGGCAGTTTGGTCTGGACTGTTCCCATGATTCACAGGGTCAAGAACTGGGGTGGCGTAGTGGCAAAACTATGGATTTAAACCAAATCTCCAGGACGGGAGGATTTTGAATCATTCTGCATTCCGTCAATCATTTGCTGCAGTTACATGATCTACATACTGGGGCCGAGAGTTAGAGCGCCCTTTAAGTCTGTGCAAACCTACTAACTTACCCGTTAAGGGTTTTCACCAACTCTTGTCTAATCTTTTCCTGTACTGAGAAAGGTTGAATATTTACTCCCAACAGCAGGCAAAAAAACTCCTTCCACTCAGATTTTCGCATGAGCAAGTCTATACTTGCATATTCGCTCATCCTTAAATGCAGTTCACAAATATTTTCTAGGAGTACTATTTCTAGGCCTACTTCTGTGTAGTCTTTATGATTTCACAAAAGTAATATATCTGCACTTAATCGAAAGACATTAGTGCGCTTTATTAACTGGTCCCCTTATTAGGTCTAGCATGAACCATGACCTTTTGTTTACAATTTTGTCTCTCTCCATCGGCTAGCTTCAGAGTGACAGCATTCTGTTCTTTCACAAGGAGCTTAAGTATGGTTTAGTGCCAGGCCACTACTGTGCAATGTGTGCTGAGACCAAAACAATATGCTTTTACCATGGTTAGTTAGTGTTGAGGGCCTGGCATCTCCCACACCAATAAGGTTTACAAAAACCATGCCACAACAAGTCACGTTGACAAAACCAAAAGGCTGACCAACAATTTCAGACCTACTGGCTTAACCAATGCTGGTTTGTTTTAATGATTTTCTATTAAGAATATTCTCGGTAAATACTAGCATACTACACATTTTACTGAATGATGCTGCCCAGAAACAGTACCTACATTTTTAGTAGTTTGCAAGATGTTTTCGCACTTGAACATTTTATTTTGAAAACAAAGAATCCTTAATCTTGCTTTCAAGCTTCTGCAAATAATTGCATCCAACCAGAGAGCATTCTGGGAGCATTATACATAGCCTCATATTGCTAACCATCGAAAACGTGTGTACACATGTTTACACACTAATCACTGTCAGTAGTGCAGTCGGAGCTTACAACATTCTTACAGCGCTCACTTTAAAAATAAAGCCTTTGCATTAATGAACCATAAATACTAGTTTGAACAGCATTAACACATGGACACAAATATTACCTTAACTGCAGACAATGCCCTTCCCTGATCTGTAATGTAGTACTATAAACTGGCAGCCAAAGGGTTTGTGCTACTGGGGGTGGGCCAACTTGTCCCAAGGACAAAATACTCATGAAAACGTGTTGCCCTGGACCCTAAACAATATGTCCCGGGCGTTGGGCTACGGTAAATCCACGCATTCGTTTAATATACCATGCTTCGCTTAGGCCTTTATTTTGAGAGCATGCCTCTACCGTATATAAACTACTCTAAATGGTATGCCCTTTACAACCTACTTCTACTCACACCAAAGACACTAACGTACCTCTAATTAAATGGAGTGCATGGATGACTAGCCCACACAAGGCGGTGACCAATGATTGTAGGCTCCTGGGCAGCGTGCTATAGGTACATACCTGGAGGTTCTTCTTCCTGTGGAAGACTATGGACTTTGCCTTCACTTTCCTGTCTTTGATATCCACTTTGTTGCCACACAGCACGATGGGGATGTTTTCGCACACTCGCACCAAGTCCCGATGCCAATTGGGAACATTTTTGTATGTGACTCTTGATGTGACGTCAAACATGATAATGGCACACTGGGCTGGAAGGGGGACAAAGAGTAGTATTAGAGAGGGCAGGTGTAAACATGCTGCACAAGGAGGTGGGGCAGGCACTGCTAACATCAGCCAAAAAGGAGCCCACGGGGGAGCAGAGGAACTGGTCCGACTGCGCCAAGAGCACCAGTTCTGTCACATGCAGCGCTTTGGGCACCCCAAGAGAAGGGCTTTAACACTGAGACGTACCTTGAATATAGTAGCCATCTCGAAGGCCGCCAAACTTCTCCTGCCCGGCGGTGTCCCAGACGTTGAACTTGATGGGGCCTCGGTTCGTGTGGAAAACGAGAGGGTGGACTTCGACTCCGAGTGTGGCTGCAGGGAGAGAGGAAGAGCATCAGTGATGGAGGAGTCCCGGCCAGCAGGGACCGTGCACAGGGTTCAGGAGCATACACGCATCTCATCAGGGTCCACGAGCACAGAGCGGCAGACACCTACCCACATACTTCTTCTCGAACTCGCCGGTCAAGTGGCGCTTGACGAAGGTGGTCTTGCCGGTGCCGCCATCCCCGACTAAGACAAGCTGTAAAACAAGAGTCGGGAGTGTGAGTGCGGCCGTCCCCGGAAGGGGGGTGGGTGGGGGGGGGGAGAGAGTAAAGTGAGCCGGGCGGCCTCTTACCTTGAACTGAACCTGCGGGTCTCCCTGGGAAGCCATGGTGTGCGGGGGATCTGTGGGGAGAGCAGAGAGCGTTAGTCCGCGGACACGTGAGGAAGGACCAGCCCCCGCCCCAGAAGCGCGCTACCCCGGCCCCTCTGAACGGACCCGCCCGCTTCCCGCCACAGCCTGGGCCTCCGGGAAGCAGTGACGGGGCAGCATGGGCCTCAACCCCGGACCGCGCCCTCCCGGAGAAGGAACTCCCCAGCCGCCCGCACCTTCCAGTGAGTCCCGCAGACCGCTGCCGCCGGCCCCTGAGGCCTCCATCACCGCCCGAAGATCCTACACCACGTACCACCCGCCCTCAGGAAACGGGAAGCCACTAGTCAGGGTAGCCGCCGGCGCGCTCCCCTTATCCTGGGTCAAGTCTCTCACAAGTGTGGGATCCCCCTCAGGAAAGGCACCCTCCTTCACCCATAGGACCCGGCCGAGGCCTCTGTGACCCGCCCGCTGACCCTACCTCACGGAGCGTCCGGGCCCACTTTGACTACAGCAGTTACCTCAGGGAGGGCGGGTAAAAAGCGCGCCAAGTCTGCGGGCCTGTAAGGGGGCAGCGGAGCGCTAGCCAGCCGTGTCTGCGAGGTCCTTGGATGGCACAGGGCCTGCGGGTGACGGGGTGGGCGCCGGGGGGATGCGCGGGGTCGGATGGCAGCGATGCGCGGCGGATTCCAAGCACTCACCTTCCAGAAGAGTCTGAGCAGCTGCAAAATGGCGGAAGCGCGATTCAAATACCCCAACTGCGCACGCGCCCACGTGACCTCCTGCGTCACTGCACCAACCGGCTCGGAATGGTAGATGCGTTTGAATGAAAGAATAAGGGGCAAAGGCGGGAAACAAGGTGACCACTGCGCATGCGCGGCTCCAGCGAGTCCGAAGCTTTTGCCGCGCGCAGGGACACGGACGTCACAGCAGAGGCTGACGTCACAGAGCGTGTTCCCGTGACGCAGCAGCACAGGCTGCGGATTACAGACGCGGTTTTAGCAGTACAGGCGCGCCCTGCCCTTATCTCACTAGTCTCAGACACAGACTCACTATCAGCGACTGTCAAGCCGCACCTTCATCCACACCATCACCAACAGTACAGGCACATCTCTCACACTACAGGCACTCACCATCATTATACAATACAGGCGCGCTCTGCCCTTATCTCACCAGTCACATGCACAGCCTCACTATCTATCAGCCTCTGTCAACCCCTGCTGCAGTGCAGACACCTTCAGTTACACCATCACCAATAGTACAGGCACATTTCACATTACAGGCACTCACCATCATTATACAGTACAGGCGCGCCCTGCCATTATCTCACCAGTCACAGGCACAACACCAGTACACCAGTACAGGTACATCTCTCAGCCTCTGTCAACCGCTGCTGCAGTGCAGGTAGGCAGGCATATTCACTTACACCATCATCAGTACAGGTACATCTCTCACACTACTGGCACTCACCATAATTATACAGTACAGGCGCGCCCTGCCCTTATCTCACCAGTCACAGGCACCACCTCAGTATCAGCGACTGTCAACCCTTGCCTCTGTGCAGGCACACTTACGCAATCAACAAACAGTACAGGCATTCTCCAAGATTACCTCACACTGTCCGCACACTGCAGGCACTCATTAAGTCACGGTACAGGCGTACACAGTAGCAGTGCCTGAGCACAGGCACGAACAGTGTGATCATCTCATATAATCCAGGCAGTCACTAAATGAACACTTCATACAGTGCATGCACGCGCCATCATCACCTCAAACAGGACAGGCACATCTCTCACACTACAGGCACCATTATCGTTATCACGCAATAAAGGCACATCTCTCACACTACAAGCACTCACCATCATTACCATGCAGTGCAGGTACACCTCTCACACTAGAGACACTAACTATCATACAGTATAAGCACATCTCTCACACTAGAGCCACTAACATTATCACACAGGACAGGCACATCTTGCACTCTACATACACTCACTATCATTATCACACAGTACAGGCACATCTCTCACACTAGAGACGCTCACTATCACTATCACACAGTAAAGGTACATCTTCAGACTACAGGCACTCACTGTCATTATAACACAGAAAAGGGACATCTCTCACACTAGAGACACTCACTATCATTATCACATAGTAAAGGTACATTTTGCACACTACAGGCACGCACCATCATTATCATATGGTACTGGCACATCTCTCACACTAGAGGTACTCCCTATCATTATCACCCTGTAAAGGGACATCTTGCACACTACAGGCATGCATTATCATACAGTACAGGTACATCTCTCACACTAGAGGCACTCACTATCATTACACCCTGTAAACGGACATCTTGCACACTACAGGCATGCATTATCATTCAGTACAGGTAAATCTCTCACACTAGAGGCACTCCCTATCATTATCACCCTGTAAACGGACATCTTGCACACTACAGGCATGCATTATCAGACAGTACAGGTAAATCTCTCACACTAGAGGCACTCACTATCATTATCATACAGTACAGGCATATCTTGCACACTACACGGACTCACTATCATTATCACCCAGTAAACGCACATCTCTCACACTAGAGACACTCACTATCATTATCACACTGTACAGGAACATCTCTCACACTCGAGGCACTCACTATCATTATCACACAGTAAAGGTATATTTGTCACACTACAGGCATTTACTATCATTATCACCTAGTAAAGGCACATCCCTCACACTAGAGGCACTCACTATCATTATCACACTGTGCAGGTACATCTCTCACACTACAGGCACTCACTATCACCATACAATAAAGGCACATCTCTCACACTAGAGGCACTCACTATCATTATCACACTGTACATGCACATCTCTCACACTAGAGGCACTCACTATCATCATCACACAGTAAAGGTACATCTCTCACACTAGAGACACTCACTATCATTATCACACTATACAGGCACATATTTCACACTAGAGGCACTCACTATCACCATACAATAAAGGCACATCTCTCACACTAGAGGCACTCACTATCATTATCACACTGTACATGCACATCTCTCACACTAGAGGCACTCACTATCATCATCACACAGTAAAGGTACATCTCTCACACTAGAGACACTCACTATCATTATCACACTATACAGGCACATATTTCACACTAGAGGCACTCATTATCATTATCACACTGTACATGCACATCTCTCACACTACAGGCACTCACTATCATTATCACACAGCAAAGGTACATCTCTCACACTACAGGCACTCACTATCATTATCACACACTAAAGGTATATTTCTCACACTACAGGCACTCACTATCAATCATTATCACACAGTAAAGGTATATTTCTCACACTACAAGTACTCACTATCATTATCACACAGTAAAGGTACATCTCTCACACTACAGGCACTCACTATCATTATCACACAGTAAAGGTATATTGCTCACACTAGAGGCACTCACTATCATCATCACACAGTACAGGTACATCTCTCACACTACATGCACTCACTATCATCCCACAGTATAGGTACATCTCCAACACTACAGCACTCACTATCATTATCACACAGTGCAGGCACATCTCTCATACTACAAGCACTCACTATCATTATCACACAGTAAAGGTACATCTTGCACACTACAGGCACTCACTATCATCACCTAGTAAAGGCACATCTTGCACACTACAGGCACTCACTATCATCATCACACAGTAACATTTTGGAAAAACATATTAATATTCAACTAACTAAATTTGTTGCCACCCAACATTTTCTACATCCATCACAGTCAGGCTTTCGGGAAGGCTTCTCGACTGAAACTGCGCTCTTGGGGGTCACAGAGAAGTTACGCGGTCATCTGGATGCCAGGGATACGGCGGCGCTTATCTTGCTTGATTTAAGCGCCGCCTTTGACACGGTGTCTCATTTGGTGTTACTGACAGCTCTGCGTTCGCTAGGTGTTGTTGGCCCATCCCTTAATTGGCTTATCGATTTTCTGACCAATCGAACATTCCAGGTTTTTTCTTCTGAGGCAGCATCGAAAACTCATTTGTCTCCTTACGGTGTTCCTCAAGGCTCCATTTTGAGCCCTTTATTATTCAACATTTATGTTAAGCCGCTGGCAAGTATTGCCAAAGAAGCAGGATTGTCTATTTTTTCCTACGCCGATGATACTCAAATAATTTTGTCCTTGTCGGCAAATAGGACTTCTAAGACATCTTCTCTCCAGACAGGTCTCAGGAAAATTGCTGGATGGATGGAAGCCCACTCACTGAAACTCAATGGCGATAAAACGGAGGTCCTTATTCTGGGAAAGAATAGAGACCTCTGGGACCCTCAGCACTGGCCGCCTGAAATGGGAACTCTCCCTCAACCCACCGCTCAAGTTCGCAATCTGGGTGTGATCATTCACAACCAACTTTCAATGAAGTCGCAAGCAGTGAAGGTGGCTTCTACCTGCTTCACAATCCTGAAATGGCTCAGAAAGATCCTTTGGATGTTGCCTAGTTCCACTCAAAGAGCGGTAGTCCAAGCTCTTATCACATCTAGACTGGACTACGGCAACATCCTATATTTGGGAGCCAATAAGGATGTGATACGCAGACTGCAGGTGGTGCAGAACGCGGCGGCCAGGCTGCTTTGCCAGATCCCGAGAATGGCCTCTGTTTCAAGCTCCCTTTTTGAGCTTCACTGGCTCAGGGTTGAGAACCGTGTAAAGTTCAAGACCCTGAGCTATATGTTTAAAGTGAAGTCTGGTAGTGCCCCTCAATATCTAAGGGCCATCGTCCATCCTTATATACCTCCGCGTTCTCTCCGTTCTTCTAACCAGGCTAGGTTTCTAGTTCCTAGGATTAAACGGTCTCGTTTGGGTGGTCGGTCCTTTGCTTATCTAGGCCCTCATCTGTGGAATTCCCTTCCCCTATTTCTTAGGAAGGAAACTGTTTTCAGCAATTTTCGTAAACACTTAAAAGCGTGGCTATTTAATCAATAAATTGCGGATAGCTTAGGTAGCTCTTCTCCTTTTCCTGTATAGCGGCGCTGGGAAACCTTTTTGATAGCTGTGCGCCTTAGAAGATTAATAAATAAATAAATGGACATCTTGCACACTACAGGCACACACTATCACTATCACACAGTAAAGGCACATCTCTCACACTAGAGGCACTCACTATCATTATCATACAGTACAGGCACATCTCTCACACTAGAGGCACTCACTATCATTATCATACAGTTCAGGCACATCTCTCACACTAGAGGCACTCACTATCATTATCACACTGTAAAGGGACATCTTGCACACTACAGGCACACACTATCACTATCACACAGTAAAGGCACATCTCTCACACTAGAGACACTCACTATCATTATCATACAGTACAGGCACATCTCTCACACTCGAGGCACTCGCTATCATTATCACACTGTAAATGGACATCTTGCACACTACAGGCACATACTATCACTATCACACAGTAAAGGCACATCTCTCACACTAGAGGCACTCACTATCATTATCATACAGTTCAGGCACATCTCTCACACTAGAGGCACTCGCTATCATTATCACACTGTAAAGGGACATCTTGCACACTACAGGCACACACTGTCACTATCACACAGTAAAGGCACATCTCTCACACTAGAGGCACTCACTATCATTATCATACAGTACAGGCACATCTCTCACACTCGAGGCACTCGCTATCATTATCACACTGTAAAGGGACATCTTGCACACTACAGGCACACACTGTCACTATCACACAGTAAAGGCACATCTCTCACACTAGAGACACTCACTATCATTATCACACAGTAAAGGTATATTTGTCACACTACAGGCATTTACTATCATTATCACCTAGTAAAGGCACATCTGCACACTACAGGCACTCACTATCATTATCATACAGTACAGTCACATCTCTCACACTAGAGGCACTCACTATCATTATCACACAGTGCAGGCACATCTCTCACACTAGAGGCACTCACTATCGTTATCACACAGTGCAGGCACATCTCTCATACTACAAGCACTCACTATCATTATCACACAGTAAAGGTACTACACTACAGGCACTCACTATCATTATCACCTAGTAAAAGCACATCTGCACACTACAGGCACTCACTATCATTATCACCTAGTAAACGCACATCTGCACACTACAGGCACTCACTATCATCATCACACAACACAGTACAGGCACCACTATCATCACACAGCACAGGCACATCTCTCATACTAGAGCCTCTCACTAGCATCACGTCCCTACTTTCTCCTACTCAGCCAATGAGTGACTCTGAGTAAGTTGCAGTCCCCCTGAGGCAGGGCTGCGCCTGTCTGAAGACATGGCTTCGCCCCTGCACAGTTCAATGATGGTGAAAGGAGTGACCTACAGTGCACACACCCAGAGGAAGCTGAGTCAAAGCAGGTTTTTGCTCGAGAAACATCACAGCAGGATAGGGCCTTCTGGTCAACAAAGCAAGAAGGTCACGTGTAGTATTCAACTTGAAAATAAAGTTTATTCACAAGTTCCTGTAGAAAATCGAAAGAACAGCGCGTATTTGGCTTGCGGTGGCCCTACCATTGCTTCCGGTGTGATTGGCATCGTGGGTGGGTGGCAGGTCAGTAAGGATGTGTTGGTTTTTTTCCTTCTTGCTAACCGTGGGTATTTCTTGCAAGAACTACAGAAATATGTAAAAGTTGTGAAGTTGCAAGCGTATGAATTAGTAGTTTCCCAAATACTTTCAATGTGTTCAATCAATAACGAACTAAAACAAAGCAAGGTTTGCATTGGTATACGAAGGGGAGAGGATGTGGCGTAACCGCTAGAGTGGCCGCCTTTGAAGCTGGGGAACTGGGAAGCTCAACATCCTGTGATTCCTGGCAAATCATTTAATCTAACCGTGCCTAAAAAACATATGAATGTGTCCATCTGTAATGCAACTGGTGCTCATGTAAAGCACTCCGATACCTTTGGGTCAAGTTTGCACTATATACAAACACACCCCGTGATGGTAGGAGAGGGACGGGGCAAGTAGCCAAAGGGGCGTGGGAGGGAGCAATCGACAGCGAGAGGAGGGTTATTGTGGGGAGGGAGAAGCAAGAATGCAGAGTGGGTGTTGGAGGGAGGACCACCGGGGAGTCAGGGGGACCACTCCGGGGCCCCTTCCTACCGCAAAGTTATAGCCGAGCGCCGCTGAGAAGCCTCCTAGGCGAGGTCCTTCTCCTGTGATCGTACTAGGCCCAGTAACACCACCACACAGGACTCCGTATCAGTTGCTTATCTCGGCACTTTATCAATGGTAGCACATTCAATATTTACAGTGTGATCAAGTGATCCAGGAAGAGTCTCAATGTCTTTGTAGGGACAGGGTAGCGGGACAGTCTTAGTACCAGCCTGGTACGGGGAGGCTCTGCGCCAGACCTTGCGTGCTGGTCTCAAAGCAGCTCGAACGTGGAGAGCCGGGACGGTGTCTGCAGGGCTCGGTTGGTAGTTCCGCTTGGGTCGAGCCGCGACACAGTCAGCAGGGCTCCGGTGGTAGGTCCGCTTCGGTCGAGCCGCGATGAGGTCAGCTGGGCTCTGATGGTAAGTTCAACAAAGTCGGGCCGCGACAGCGTCAGCAGGGCCCCAAAGGTTCGTGAAGGTCTTTAAGCACGGTGGAGCCGCGACGTAGTCAGCAGGGCTCAGAGCGTGGTTTCAGGATGAGTCTTTTCTCCTTAGGGTCAGCCGCGATCCGATCAGCAGGGCTCTTGACTCCGGGATACAACTGCTGTCTTGTTGCCGGGTCGCCCCAGATATAGGTCTGGAGCCCTTTGATGTCCAGACCCTTGCGTCCGGTAGGGCAGAGAGGCCGGGTTGGGAGCGGCCAGACGCCCAGCAGGAGAGGCGCCAGGCCCCAGAGAGCTGTGGGGCGATCGCACCTAGGTGTGGGAGGACGGTTGGGGGTCCCATCGATACTGCCCTCCGCCGGGAGTGGGGAAGTGTTCACGTGGTATCCCCCTGGCCAGGGGTGGGCGCCTCGATGTCGGGCCTCGCTGGGACCGAGGCCGGGTGGAGCGGGGTCACGTAGGCGGTTGCGTAGAGTCACGTACAATCCAAAATGGAGGAGCCCTGAGGTGCAGGGGACCTCGTGCGGCTTAGCGAGGGGGAACAGGACCACGCCACGAGGCCGGCTCCAACATGCATCCCCCCCAGCTGAAGGCAGGGAGAGTCACCCATCTCCTTGGGGGTTCTCCTTGCCGAGGCGGAAGAATCTGGACAGGCCGTCGGCATTGGCGTGGTCGCTGCCGGGCCGGTGCTCCACGGTGAAGTCCATCCCTTGCAGCGAGATGGACCATCGCAACAACTTGGGGTTCTCGCCCCGCATTTGCATTAGCCACCGCAGGGGCCGGTGGTCAGTTTGGACTCTGAAGTGGGTGCCGAAAAGGTAGGGCCGGAATTTCTTGAGAGCCCATACCACAGCGAAGGCCTCCAGCTCGATGGTGCTCCACCTCTGTTCTCGTGGCAGCAGTCGGCGGCTGATGAAGGCCACAGGTCGGTCGAGGCCCTCGGTGTCCATCTGGGAGAGGACCGCCCCCAACCCCGTACTCCGAGGCATCGGTCTGAACCACAAACTCCTTGCTGTAGTCAGGGGCCTGTAGCACAGGGGCAGCGCACATGGCCGCCTTGAGAGCTTCGAAAGCGGTCTGACAGCGGGGCGTCCAGTGCACCGCCTTGGGTTGCTTCTTGGAAGTGAGCTCCGTGAGGGGCCCCACAATACTGCCATAATCCTTGATAAATCGCCGGTAGTAGCCCGTGAGGCCTAGGAAGGCCCGGACAGCTGTTTGGGTTGCGGGGGGCTCCCACGCCTGGATGGCATCGACCTTCAACTGGAGGGGCGCCACCTGGCCACTCCCTACCTGATGCCCAGATATGTCACGGATCCTTGACCGATCTGGCACTTGCTGGCCTTAATCGTGAGCCCGGCCCTTTGGAGAGCGGCCAGGACTTCTCCGAGGTGTTCTAGGTGCGCGGCCCAGTGGTTGCTGAAGACTGCAATGTCGTCTAGGTAGGCCGCGCTGAACGCTTCTAGCCCAGCCTCTGGAAGGTCGCTGGGGCGTTCTTCATACCGAAGGGCATCACCCGAAAGTGGTAGTGCTCATCGGGGGTGGAAAAAGCGGATCGTTCCTGGGCGCCGGGGGTGAGCTGGATCTGCCAGTACCCAGCGGTGAGATCAAAGGTGCTTAGGTAGCGGGCGGCCCCTAAGCGATCGATCAACTCGTCTGCCCGTGGCAGGGGGTGGGCATCTGTCTTGGTGACTGCGTTCAGGCCCCTGTAGTCTACACAAAATCTGAGTTCCGGGGGGGTGCCGGGGGCGGCGGCCTTCGGCACCAAGACCACAGGTCTGGCCCACGGGCTGTCGGATGGCTCGATGACTCAGAGGGCGAGCATCTTGGAGACCTCGGTCTGTATGCAGGCTCGGACTCGGTCGGGCACTCTGTAGACGCGGTGTCGCACAGGGGGGCTGTCCCCGGTGTCCACGTCGTGGACGCACCAGGGGGTCACCCCGGGCGTGAGAGAGAAGAGGGCAGCGAAGGGTCGCAGCAGCTTCCGGCAGTCATGGCGCTGTTCTGGGGTCAGGGTGGCGGAGAGGTGGACGCCCTCCAAGGAGCCATCTTGGCTTGATGACCCCAGGAGGTCGGGTAGGGGCTCGGAGTCGCTTTCGTCCCCATCGTCGGTAGCCAGCAGCAGGCTTAGTTCGGTTCGTGCAAAGTGGGGCTTGAGCCGGTTGGCGTGTAGGACCCGGAGGGGGTTCCTTGGGGACTCCATATCGACCAGGTAGGTGACGGGGCTCTTCCTCTCAACCACCTTGAAGGGCCCGGTCCACTTGTCCTGCAGGGCGCAGGGGTCCACGGGCGACATGACCCAGACTTGCTGGCCCGGCTCGAACTCGATGGTCGAGGCATTTTCGTCATACCAGTGTTTCATGTCCTCTTGGCTGGCTTCGAGGTTGGCTTCTGCTAGGGCCCGGAACTTCCGAGTCTGGTTCCGCAAGGCCAGGAGGTACCGCTAGACGTCGGGGGGGCATCTTGGACGTTCGCCTCCCAGCCCTCCTTGACCAGGCTGAGGGGCCCTCGGACGGGGTGCCCATACAACAGTTCGAAGGGGCTGAAGCCCAGGGGTTTCTGTGGTACCTCTCGAAAGGCGAACAGGAGGCAGGGCAGCAGGACGTCCCATCTCCTCCTCAGGGGCTCTTCCAGCCCCTTGATCATCCCCTTCAAGGTTCTGTTGAACCGTTCGACCAGTCCGTTCCCCTGGGGGTGGTAAGGGGTGATGAATTTGTAGGTGACCCCACATTGTTGCCAGAGGGATCTCATGTACTTCGAAATAAAGTTCGTACCCCTGTCGCTCACCACTTCTCGGGGGAACCCCACCCTGGAGAAGATGCCCATCAGGGCCCGGCCCACCACTGGAGCTGTCACGGTGCGGAGCGGGATGGCCTCGGGGTATCGGGTGGCGTGGTCGACCAGTACCAGGATGAAGCGGTGTCCCAGGGCGGTTCGGGGGTCGAGGGGCCCCACGATGTCGATCCCTATTCGTTCGAACGGGGTGTGGACGGCTGGAAACGGTTGGAGGGGGGCCTTGACTCGACCCCCAGTCTTCCCGCTAGCCTGGCAGGTCTGGCAGGACCGGCAGTGGTGGTCCACGTCTCTCCGCATCCGGGGCCAATAGAAATGGGTCACTAGGCGGCTGTATGTTTTGTCTCGCCCGAGGTGTCCGGCGAGGGGCACGTCATGCGCCAGGTTCAGGAGGAACTCTCGGAATCGGAGGGGAACCACCAACACCCGGCCGGCTCCCAGTTCGGCGACTTTCTGCTCGCTATACAACAAGTCATTGTCCCAATAGATCCAGTGGGTTCCCGTGGGGTCCCCCGAGGCCTGGGCGGCCGCTTGCTGGCGGGCCCCCTCGAGGGACGGGCAGGCCTTCTGCTCTTGCTGGAATTGTTCGCGGGTGGGGCCCCCGTCGTGGCGCCACTGGGCCATCTCGGGGATCTCGCTGAGGGAGGCGGCCTCGCCGGGGGAAAGTTCAGATGGCCCGTCCTCATTGTCAGGCTCCTCCGTGCCGGAGGAGGGTGGCAGTTCTTGACCCGTAGGCTCGCCGGGGGCCGCTGCAGCGGCGGGTTGGGCGGTCATGGACCGGGTGGTGGCGCAGGCCCATTCGGGCAGCCCTAGCATCCCCAGATGCTCTCGGCGCTCCACCTGGGCCCAGGGGGAGCTCTCTAGGTCGTTCCCCAGGAGGCAGTCCACTGGGGCGTCGTCGCGGACAGTTACTTTTAGGGTGCTGGACACTCCTCCCCACTCGAAGGGGATCCTGGCCATCCGGCACATACTTTCGGTGTTGTCTGCGGTCCGGACAGGGCATAGGACATGCGGCAGGATCTGTTCGGGGGTCACCAGGTGGCAGCGGACAGCGGTCACACTGGCCCCGGTGTCCCGGAGGGCTTCGGCCCGTTGTCCATTGATGGTGACCCACTGCTGGTACTTCTGGGTGTTGCTTGGGATGGCAGCTCGGGGCACCATTTCTCAGGAGCCCAGGCATACGAGTGACATGGCAGCCGGTTCCCACTCGGGGTACCTGTCGTCGCGATTTTCCTCCTCTTCTTCTCCGTCCCCCAGGGCTGCGGCGGCTATTTGTCTGGGAGGGGGCCCAGCGGTCCTGTTCCGTCGGTTCACGGGGCAGGCCGGGTCGCTCGCATAGTGGCCTGTCTGTTGGCAGCCGAAGCAGGTCACTGTTGGTCGGGGTCCAGGCCTGGCGATGGGGGTCCCCCTACGGACCAGGGTCGGGGACGTGTGGTTGGCGGCTTGGCCTCGTGGCGGGCTTCTGGGCGGCCCGGTCGGGAATTCTCGACTGCGGTGGGACCCCCCTCCTCCGCCCCGCTGGCGAGGAGGTCCCGTGGCACTTCGTTGGTAGTCCCCCACGGGGTTCCGGGGGACCCGGGTGTTGACCCATCGGTCGGCTTTGGCGGCAAGCTTCCGAGGCTCGGTCAGCTTACTGTCCAGGAGGTGTTGCCTTAGTTCGACAAAGCAGTTGTTGGCGAGGTGCTCCCAGACAATGAGGTCGAACAGTTCGTTGTACGAGGTGACCTTGCTCCCTTTTATCCACCCTTCGAAGGCCCTGCTGAAGAAGTCCACGTATTCGACCCATGTGGTACCGGGGAGCTTCTTGCAGTCCCGGAAGCGCTGCCGGTACATCTCGGCTGATAGTCCGTAGCGGGTGAGTAGGGCTTCTTTCATGTGGTCGTATGATGTCATCACTGCGTCGGGAAGTTGCAGCAGGGTATCCCGGCCCTCGCTGAGGAACCTCCCCCATAGGCCGGCACCCCAATCCTTCCGGGGTACCCGATGGGAGGTCATGGCTACCTCGTAGGCTCGGAACCACTGCTGGATGTCGTCGTTTTTGTAGTATTCCTTGACGATATCCTTGGGAATATGAACCTTTGGCTCGGTCAGTGGTAGAGCGTCCCGGGCTCCGGGGGTGCTGGTCTCCCCCGTTTTGGATTTCAGTTCGAGTTCCTTGAGGCCCCTCTCGTGCTCGAGGGTTAGCCGTTTCTCTTCTAGTTCTTGATGCCGTTTCTTTTCTTCGATTTCCTCCTGCAGCCGTAGTTGCTCTAAGGCTAATTTTTTCTCCGCCAGCAGGAGTTCACCATCCAGCCGGAGTCGTGCCAGTTCCATTTCATGTGTCCGGACCCTCTCCCGCTCTCGTATTTCTTCGTGGGATAGGCCGGCTTCCGGGATGCTTCGCCCCCCATCTGTCGGGGTTATGGTCGGTGGCAGGTTTCCGTCCCGGGCCGAGGTCCCTTCGGCTCGGGGTGGAGTGGCCTCGGATTCTGCCCAGGCTTTCAGGGCTTTCTGCATTTCTTCCATGGTGCCCAATCCTGTGGTTGGGATCCCTTTGTCCTTGCAGAATTGTTTCAGTTCTTTGTGGGTGTATTCTTCCAGCCTTTCCGGCTGGAAGGTTGCGGCCACGGTTGTTTCTTGGCTGCTCATGGTTCTCTCTCTTTTTCCGTCTGGTTAGGTAGTGGGTACGTTACTTGCCTGTACGATTGCGTCTGGCTCGGATCCCGTCGCTGGCCACCAAATGTTGGAGGGAGGACCACCGGGGAGTCAGGGGGACCACTCCGGGGCCACTTCCTACCGCAAAGTTATAGCCGAGCGCCGCTGAGAAGCCTCCTAGGCGAGGTCCTTCTCCTGTGATCGTACTAGGCCCAGTAACACCACCACACAGGACTCCGTATCAGTTGCTTATCTCGGCACTTTATCAATGGTAGCACATTCAATATTTACAGTGTGATCAAGTGATCCAGGAAGAGTCTCAATGTCTTTGTAGGGACAGGGTAGCGGGACAGTCTTAGTACCAGCATGGTACGGGGAGGCTCTGCGCCAGACCTTGCGTGCTGGTCTCAAAGCAGCTCGGACGTGGAGAGCCGGGACGGTGTCTGCAGGGCTCGGTTGGTAGTTCCGCTTGGGTCGAGCCGCGACACAGTCAGCAGGGCTCCGGTGGTAGGTCCGCTTCGGTCGAGCCGCGACGAGGTCAGCTGAGCTCTGATGGTAAGTTCAACAAGGTCGGGCCGCGACAGCGTCAGCAGGGCCGCAAAGGTTCGTGAAGGTCTTTAAGCACGGTGGAGCCGCGACGAAGTCAGCAGGGCTCAGAGCGTGGTTTCAGGATGAGTCTTTTCTCCGTAGGGTCAGCCGCGATCCGATCAGCAGGGCTCTTGACTCCGAGATACAACTGCTGTCTTGTTGCCGGGTCGCCCCAGATATAGGTCTGGAGCCCTTTGATGTCCGGACCCTTGCGTCCGGTGGGGCGGAGAGGCCGGGTTGGGAGTGGCCAGACGCCCAGCAGGAGAGGCGCCAGGCCCCAGAGAGCTGTGGGGCGATCGCACCTAGGTGTGGGAGGACGGTTGGGGGTCCCATCGATACTGCCCTCCGCCGGGAGTGGGGAAGTGTTCACGTGGTATCCCCCTGGCCAGGGGTGGGCGCCTCGATGTCGGGCCTCGCTGGGACCGAGCCCGGGTGGAGCGGGGTCACGTAGGCGGTTGCGTAGAGTCACGTACAATCCAAAATGGAGGAGCCCTGAGGTGCAGGGGACCTCGTGCGGCTTAGCGAGGGGGAACAGGACCACGCCACGAGGCCGGCTCCAACAGTGGGGGTAGTGCAATTTGAAACTCATGCAAGTGCTGTGGGTGGAGCAGGAGGGAGAGTGGGAAGGGCAAGAAAAAGTGCCTCAATCACGTTGGATAGGCACGGATTCAGTTGAATCAATCTGTGCTTGGTCCCTGCTCCTTGGAAAGCTTCGGAAGTGACGTTTCGGCTGCCCTGGCCAATGAACATGTCTGGAAAGAAGAGTGACGCTGAAGCAGACAAATGGTAAGCAAAGGGCGGGTTCCAAGCCCTTTTTAGATACAAGAGTGTCTCACAAGTGACCATTCCATCCATAACTTTTCATATACTTTAGTATGTCGCTCTAGGTGGGACAGGTATGCCCAGACGCAGGTCCCGTGCACACTGTGTCGCTGGAACCAAGCTAAGCCCAGCTGCTGAGCACATATATATATGACAAGGGCGAAACCGGTCCTGGATTGCTTGTGTTCTGGTTCAGGGAGGACCTGGCTTGGCAGCTCTGGCTGGACTGTTCCCATTTGAGCAGGGTCAAGACTGATGCGCCTATAGCTGGGCTAAAGTGAGGTGGCGTGTTGTGTAAAATAATGATGGACTGTGATACGGCCCGATTAATTACCAGAGGCTGAGAATAATTCAAGCATTCCATCCATCACTTCTTGCATACTTTTGTTGCTTTCTGTTTCATTGGCGTCTACGTGTTAGGCTCCTGATGACTCCCAGCCAGGAAGTTCCTTGAATACAAGGTGGGCTGATGACCCATTAAATCAGGCCTTTGTTTTGGGCGCAGCTGGATGTTGAAATAAGAAAGCCTCCTCACTGCTTTCAGGTTGCTGCTTCAATCAGAATGCAGACAATATACGGGCACTGCTGAATCATGTCCCAGTGTCAGAAAATAGCACCATGACAAATTCAGCCTGTTCTCCTGGGTCGGCTGAGTCCCAGATCCTGCACAGAAGTAGCTGCCAGAACTGGGATCCGGCAGGATCCCCCTGCTCTCCAGCACTGGGTACAAGGAGGCAGAGAGGCTTGAGGGCAGTGGGGCATGGGGGGTGCAGGGCCGGGCTCAGCTGTGCGGAACGCTGTCTGCTCCCCTGTCTTGCTTTGCCTGCGTGTGGAGCTCTGAGGTCCCTCAGGCTTTCTGCTGTACTGTTGATGTTATGGGGTGTGGACAGGGGGTGGGGTGTCGGGGGGGGGGGCAAACGCATCAGTTAGTCCTGGGCTATTCTAATACCCAGGGTTGTTGCTGCAGTGGCTAAGTAGAGCCCGGTTATGCTCCTACCCACAACCCCGTCCCTCCTACCACATCTCCTCTGGGTCCGGTGTCTCGAGGCCTGAGATTACCGAGTGAGAATTTTGATGAGCCGGAATGACCAGGTGCGGTGCTTCTGTCTGGACTTGGTGATTTCACATCCTGAAACAGTGGTCGAAGTGGGGAAAAAAAAGTAGGGGAACTGTGGGCGGAGACTCAGGGGGCGGGACTAACCCAAGGTTTGGATTAGTGGGCGGAGTCGGAGGTGTGGCTAGAAATAGCAAAACATACCAATTTTTGAACGTTTGGCATTTCACTGACCAGTTACAGCTTATAACGTTATTTAATTCAAAGAATCAATAAACATGTTTATTTGAGGTTTAATATATAAGTTGTTTATATTTAATTCATTTACAATGTGGGACATGTTTCCAATCACAGAATATTCCAAATACGCTTATAAGTGGAATCATAAGCCATTTGTCTCCGAGCCATGCAGTTTCTTTCATCTGTACTTCTCCTCCCTTTTTCTAACCATTTCTGAACATAAAATTCAGGTTTAAATTCTATGACAGGTGGCCCCACGATATTTATGAACATTGTAGAAGACAGACGATTGATTGATATTCTGTTCCCCAGTGGTGTGAGCACATCATTCATTACACTAAAGCCCCGTTCACATTCAGCAGTTGAGGTACAAAAGGTGTTTATAATGTGCATTAATGGTTTCAGGCTTTCAGAGATGCAATTTTTATTTTGTTTGTACTCTCTGAAACCAAGGATGTACTGCCTGGTCTCAAATACATGCAACCTGCTACAAAGGTTTTGTAATTCTCCCTCACCGTATAAGATGTCTACTGGATCTGGCCAATAAACTGGTTGTAGGAGTTTCATTCTATGTACTAACTCTTTGTATTCGATTTCATCATTGTTTGTGGTTGTGCATCTAGAAACATTTGATGCATTAGACATTGTCATCCTTTTTCGCAGGTTATTTGATAAGCTCCTAAAGAACTGTGCCCTATTGATGCTAACACAGCCTTTGTTCTGTTGCAGTCCTACACCAGCAAACTGCATCCGTTCAGCAGCATCTAATGCAGTTGTAGCAACCAAAGGGCCCAGGTGCATCAGCCATTGATTCAGACACTAAAATCTGCATCTGTATTGAACGATCGGCCTCATATATGGTCATATCACGCCGCTGCAGCCTTCTGGATAGGTCCCCCAATTCTGTGAGAGCATCATATAAAATGCCCATATTTTCAACAAACACCAGGGAGGTTAATAAACGGTTTAAACCAGCATATTTCCTCTGCTCAATGTCACTCCTCGTTGAGTCTTCGGAAGATTCCATGAAATGTTTAATAAGTCCTTTGTAGTTATTCCAAACAGCTCTCACAGATCTTTCACTTGAGTTGGTTTGTCCTGCATTGATGAGTTAATATGAATGACGAATCAGGGCATTTGAATCGGTCATGACCGGGTCACTGTGGACTAATGGTTAAGGTCTGGCATTCTTACTCTCATGGTTAAAGGCTCAATTCCCATTGATTCTGTTTTGGATAGATGTTTCTTCTGAGTTGGTCTATCTTGCGTTACTTAGGCCAATGGGCCTCGAGGGAGATCGGCCTGATTTTGCCCATACTTAGGTAGGTCTTTTGCCAAGATAGCGTGGTCTCATGACGCCAGGGAGAAATTAAGAGCCACAATTATGGTTAGATGCCCTGTTAAATTTCGGCCAAGTGCTGGGAAGGCTAGTATGGCCTAGCGTTGCCCTGGGTAGGGGGCCTGCTTGTTGATGCAGCCGAAGAATGGGGATCGTGGAGTTCACTGCAAAGGTGGGCACAGGTATACCTGGGATCCAGGAGAAGGAATCCAGGCATTTGAATCCGACATGGCTCCGAGCCGGAGGATTGGTAGGAAATGAAGGATCCAGGGGTTGCCTCGTGGTGGGGAGGGCGAAGGGCGGTCTGCCCTGGTCCCCCTTGTGGCGGTAAAGAGGCCACATAAATTGCCTTTACATTGTTAAGGGGAGTCCTCCTGCATACTCCTTAGGCCAGCACTGAGGTGGAGAGACGGTAAGCTCACCCCAGAGAGAACAGGACACCGGCTGGGGGCAAGGGCGCCAGTTTAAAATAGGGCATGGGGCTTCCGCCCCTGGTTATTCCCTACGAGCCCCGATGGGCAGCCTGGTGGTGGAGGGGTGGGCCCCTCAGGTGGCGGACAAGGACCAGATGGCAGGGGCTCACCCCTCAAGGACGCAGGTGGGTTGCGCCTTGCGTGGTTCTCAGTTGGTTGGGGGACGCGAGCCAGAAGGCCCCTTAGTGCTGGAGCAATTGACAACGTTCTTAGTGTAAATAAATTGAGTTCTGCCCGACTTGAGGATGGAGCATGAAGATAGGGGCAACTTAAATATAAGTATTTATTAACGATTGAATTTGATAAATCCATATCGTATTAAATTGTATGAATTATATATTGTCATGTTTGTGTGACGATTTGTAATAAACATGGCCTTTTTAACCCACAGCTCTGGTCGTCAAGCATTGCTTTGTGGGTTTGGTTGGGGGCAGGGCCGGGAGCCATCCTGGGGGGTACGAGTCCTATGCCAAGCGCGAAATATAAAGAAGCGCGCACTTAGGACTCGGCCTCCCCGGGCACCCGGTCGCGCCCCTCCCCTTTGGTGGTTCTCGTCCTTGGAGAAGGCGCGATTGCAGCAAGAAGTACTTCCGGGTCGGCAGCGACGTGACGTCACTTCCGTTCGGAGCCAGCGCCTCGAGGGGTGAGAGGGCGTGGGCCTATTTAGGGCAACTTGCCCTTGTCCTCGCCCTCTTTCTGACTGCGCCGGCCCCGGTATGCAGGGGTCTCCTGTAATCTCCCACCCACCCGTCCCTAAAGTTAGAGCTTGGGGAGGTGTTGCATGTGGAATATTGCTTACCAATGAACAGTCCGAGCCAAAAACGCACGGGCCAGTGGTTCTGTGTCTACACCGATTAGGGCAAACATACTACCTCCATCTTGCCCGGTGAAATACCTGGCTAGCTGCGCCTGTCGCGGCCCCAATTCTGAATCTAGTGACCCACCCTCCTTGCTTTCTCCGCTGCAGGAACTAGTCCAGTGTGCGATATGCCCTACCTATGGACCAGACTGCCCCTGATACCTGGTGAGCATATTTTTTCCACCCTGAGCAACACCCAGCCGTTACCGGACACCTCTTAATATGATCAGGTTATGACCTCTTGTAGGGAGCGGGCCTGTCTACTTTAGAATCCCAGTGCACAGGAACTGCAGGCCTCCCATTGCCCCGAGTCTTGCAGCCCCCACTAGTCTGCTCCGCCTGGGGGGTCCCCAAAAATTTAGTAAGGAAAGTCTGTCGTACGACTTGCTGATACCTATCCCTCTTGTAGGAGTTGCCCATATACAGAGTCCCCCTAGTCTTGTACTGAAAAAGGCCCACCCTCAGATGTGCTCCCAGTCCTGACCACTGAAAAGCGCTCCCAAGGGATACCCCTCCCAACGACCCCGGTCGAACCGCATAACTGCTGCCTGAATGGATGCCACAATGCAGATGCAGCCGGAAGTGACCCAGCGTCCAACCCCACCCCCGAGAAAGAGTGGCCCGCCTATTCCTGTGTGCCCCCCCTTGGTCAGATGAACAGCGAAGCATAAGGCATCCTCTACCGACTGGTGCCCTACTTGTTGTCTTACACCTCATGAAGACGGACCTCCTTCTTCCTTCCACCCCGCTTGCTGAAGCCACCGAACACCCTCCGATGCTGTAACCGGCGCCCTGGTGTTCCGTGCCCCCTATCATTCGCAAATCAGCCCTGCGCAAGCCCCCGGGGAACCAAATGGTGAGGTTCGTTACACTGCCTTCACTTCCTTCTGAGTGTGCTTGCAGTGCTAGGGTCAGGTCCCCTCCCTAACAGGGTGTCGCAACCCCGCAGCCGAATCCCAACTGCAAATGTAGCCCCTCGCCAACCAGCAACGGGGGGGGCCCAAGCAACTACCAATTCCTCCCTGTGATACCAACGGTCAGCCTATTCTGTGGTGCATAGGTGCATAAGATCCTGCATACTAAAAGATGAGGCTAGCCCCCTGTAAGAAATAAATGCCTATATATACGTGGCCGTGCCGGACCTCTCCTTAACGCCTAATTGCCCTCAAAAAAGTCAGCACAGCGATGTCATCCAGCAATGAACCGCTGACATTGCCAAACACGGCCAAGATGTGACCCCTCGCCCAGAGTGAGATGGTGCTTATTGTAGGCAAAGCAAGAACTTTATCTTAACCCTAATTAGCGGACGGCAGGGCATCTGACCCCTTGGTGTCCAAAATGTGCACTCCTGTGCTCCTGTAACCTGAACCTTCCGCCGAGCGCCCTGTCGAATTCTACCCACAACAGGTTCACCCCTTCTTGTGCCACCCTGGCGTTTTCACTAGCAACATCCCTCAGCAAGATTTGAGAAAAAATTTCCCGGTGTGCACACCTCCGTCCAAACTTGCAACCCCATCGGGGGCCCACCACAATCTTGACAATGCTACCAGTCAAATATCTTCCGCAGCCCTCTTGGCATTATATTATCCTCACCGATTAGCCATGTGGTTTCGGAGCCCTCCTCACGAGCTCCCTTATGTTACCGAACGGCCCTCCAAAAAAAGCGGGACTAAGCGAATTGCCCTGAGTCGCGCATTATCAGGTGCTCCTGCCAAAATTCAAGCCCGGCTCCTCGGAACGCTGACGACCACCACAGCCGAAGGCCCCACCGTCTGTCCTTCGACCTATGCAAACCGCTACCTCCGTCTCGCACCGCCTAGATCTTGATGCCCACAGTTGTAACCACAAACTAGCCTAAACACCAGCTTTCGCCCATCCGTCTTCTCACTACATCAGGGTTCTCGCTACCTCAGGGGTCCCACCCCATCCGCGACTCATGATAGAGTATCCCCAGCCATATTCAAGTGCCTGCAGCCTCCCCAAAAACCGCCCGCAGCTGCGAGGACAACATGTCGACTTATGCAACAAAAACATGCCCTAAAAAACCCCGGCTAGGTGTCTGCGCTAAGAGCAAGCTAGTCACAGCTTTCTGAAAACAACTGAAGCCTCCCGCCTGCCCCAATCCCTGCGACACTTAGAACATCCGGTTCCCCTGGCACCCAACTTGCCCGTCACGTGGCTGCCCTCTGGCCAGTCTCGACCCTGCCTTGCCCTGCCAGCGTAACATTGCTGAACCTCTCCCCAGCTGATACTCTCGCTGAAATACCATGTAAACTTGGGACCGACCACAAAACAGTAAAGGGGCAGCCAACCACCCCATAACCACTCCTAGAAATCAATAGGACATCGTAATGTATCATGGAAGCCCATCCCCTTCACCGCACCTATCCGTGGTCAACAAGGCCCACATTGCCGCCCTGGTATCGAGAAAGGCTGATTCACCGTACGCCGTCCGTGGGGGAGCCGCCGCCAAACCGCCGCTAGTCCCCGGTTGGCAAAAAGACAGAACCTACATAGCTGGGACCCCCAAGGGTGTTCAAGCTTTTTCCACGGTATCATCCCTTGCCCAACTCGCAGACCGGGATCCCTTTTTCCAAGAGAAAAATGCCCATGCTTACCACGAGGTATGTTCGGAGCAGGGGACGCCACTCTAAAGAAGGAAACTGCTCAGGCTTACAAGATATTGACGCCCATCCACCCCTCGGACGCCAGGATCGCTATACTAAAAATTAAACTTCTTGTGTTTACCAAATATCGGCACCCACAAAACACTTAGAAGCAGGGATCATTCTAGCGGAAGGAATCCATCTGCTCGGGCTTTCGTCGCAGTCTCAGCGCCCCCACCTCGCCCGCCGGGATCATTATACCAAAGAAACACGTGCTCGTGTTTACTTCGAGGTAACCGCGTCCCCACTGACGCCCCTCGGACGCCGGGATCGCAAAAATAACAAAGGAAACCTCTCATGCCTTCAACATATCGGCACAGACACAAAAACCACACAGAAGCAGGGATCATTACAACACGAGGAATCTACCTGCTCGGGCTTTCGTAGCAGTTTCTGCGCACCCCCCTCGCACGCAGGAAACAATATACCCAAGAAAACGTGCTCGGGTTTGCTTCGAAGCATCAGCGCCCACACACCTCGGAAGCAAACACGAAAGGAACCTGCCCAGGTTTTCATTCACGCTACTCACGAGCACACCACTCACAAGCTGGGATCCGTATATATAAAAGGAGGCTGTGTTTCAGAAAAAACGGCGCCCTATCTAATCACGATCGCCCGGGACCCCTCTACTTCGTCGAAATTTGCGCTGCACCACGCCAGCTGCTAATTCACAAAAACCGTATTAGCCCCAATGAAGCCAGCCTCCTGCTACTTAAACAGTGACCCCCAAATCTGCCAACATATCCGCACCTACGAACCCCTACAACTGATTCGCAATCGCCATTCCTTAGGCGTCGGTACAACATCTTGCGACATAGGCCTATATGGCCACACCTGGTATTTCGATCCTCCTTCGCACCCTACGGATCCTACATCTCGCCACTCAAGTCCGAGTGCGCTCAACCACCCTCGCTGTCGCAATCAGTGCACATCTCTATGTCCAGTACGAAAGAGAATGTGCTAACATCGAGTATTCCTCCCCCAAGATGTATTACCACCCGGAAGTAGTATTTGGCAAACCTCGGACCATCCGCTTTGAGCCCGCAGCCAATCAACCCGCACTTATGCCCGCAACCACTCGCTTAACAACCGGGCATCCGCCTGCCCCAAACACGACCCCGACGCCATCTCCCAATTCACAAGCTCAAAGGCGGGTGGGGGCTCACCAGTGCCCAATGCAATGCGGTCCCCCCCCCCACGCCCAATCCGCTAAACCAGACATATCCGCGCCCTGCTACAAGACCGCAGCCAACGGCCGCAACAAACGCACTCACCGATATAAGTTGGCAAACCGGGCCCACCTGCCCCCGCATGGAGCCACCGCTGGGCGCTTCACTCCAGCAGGGCAAATGCCCCTCAAACCCCATGCGGCCCACGGTCAACGGGCGGGGCAGCGCCCCCTCAACGAATTCCAACCGCGCCGAGACTCCAACCGCGCCAACCTCTTCCGGATACCGCCCGACCCCTTCAGAATACCGCACCGACCTCACGCCTAGATTACAGGAGACCCCTGCATACCGGGGCCGGCGCAGTCAGAAAGAGGGCGAGGACAAGGGCAAGTTGCCCTAAATAGGCCCACGCCCTCTCACCCCTCGAGGCGCCGGCTCCGAACGGAAGTGACGTCACGTCGCTGCCGACCCGGAAGTACTTCTTGCTGCAATCGCGCCTTCTCCAAGGACGAGAACCACCAAAGGGGAGGGGCGCGACCGGGTGCCCGGGGAGGCCGAGTCCTAAGTGCGCGCTTCTTTATATTTCGCGCTTGGCATTCCAAACAGCTCTCACAGATCTTTCACTTGAGGACACCCAACGTACATCTAGCACCTTTCCAATTGCCAGAAGTCTTACTTCTACCTCCAGAGCACATTCCCCAAGCTCTCTCTGATTTTTCGGAGAGGCATGGTAGGTGGTATATAGTTTATCAAAAAAAATTTGAGCTGATTAATGCCTGCGACTTCTTTACAAACATCACCCACAGCAAGCTCCAGCTTGTGGTTAGCACAGTGCCATACACTCAAATGTGGATATTTCAGTTTCAGAAGAGTTGCCACACCAGATTTCCTACCTATCATATTGGAAGCACCATCTGTTACAAGCTGAACCAAATGACTTTTTAAATACTCATCAGTAAAACCGTGTCTCTCTAAGCATGCAAGTAAGGCATCTAAGATTAGATCTGCTGCTGTGCTTGGCAACTCAACAAGGTCCAAGAAAAAGGTCAATACATGCTCTTACACAGATAATTAGTGTGGTCAATTTACTATTTGTGAGCTTAGGGACATATTTATGGGAATGGTGGCGCAGGGCAGCACAGCAAGTTACTTTGCTGCGCTGCCCTGCGTCACAGGGAAAGGGCGGGAATGTGCCGTATTTATCCAATATGGTGCATTCCAGTCTTTTCCCCCTGCACTGGCGCCATTTCGACAGCCTAGCTCCAACGCAGGCACACTTGCCCCATGGTGCAAGGGTGCAAGGGTGCCTCCTTTGCATGCAGGGGCACCTTCCTGCACAAAAACAATCTTGAGAGGCTTTTTCATCTTTCTATGTGGGCTGCACAATAAAGCTCAGTTTGAAAGAGGAAAAAGCAGGGAGAAATAAAGATATTTCTCCTAGTTATGCCTCCTCTGGGGTAGCGCAAGATTTTGCCGCATTATCAGGATTACAAGTCCTTGTCAATCTATGAATGCGTCAAAAACCGTGGGGGTTGTGTGGGAGACTTTTATTATTGCAGGAAAACTACTACGTGACAAAGCCACTGCTGCTCTAGGGTGTGCTGCTTTGTAGACCTGCCCGCAAGACTGGTGGTGAACCTGGGTATGAATTGTGGTGGACAGGGCTTCAAGTTTACCCAACTGGCCACCGGTAGGGTTCACCTGCTGGTGCTAAGAGACCAGGGCTTCTAAGGTCTAGTGGGGCCTTCTAAAGTCTATCATGGGTGCTCCCTCAGGAGTAGTCTGATGGACAAGGCATGAAGGCTGAACCAGGTTCCCCAGTTCCAAATTTGGTAGCTCTGGCCATAATGCCACATCCTATCCCCACCGAACACCCTTCTGCCCCACTGAGTGAAACTCGCACTGTCTTCACCTACAACCCAATTCTGCCCCATTATAAGCACCTGGATGTGACTCATTTCAAATTATGCAGTGCCTGAAAAAAAGTAACAACATTCTGGGAAAAGCAGATACTCATAGGGAATGCAGGATTATGTAAAGCATGCAAAATATAAGCAGGAACGACATGTTACCTTAACGCTTTTACTCTCGTTCAGAAATCAATGAGTATTTTTTGTCTCAAACATTGAGGACATGAATATAGGGCTCCTCCTGTACACATGTGTTAAGCAGGGCTCAGAGACAAAGGAACTCTTCAAGAGAATCTGATCTGACTCACGGAAACCCACAAGGGCTCCTTCTTATCCACAAATTGTGCACTCTTGATTGTCAGCGCCAGGATGCCTGTTAGGTGAGAGTGCGCTTTACAAGTGAGATAAATAAATAAATAATTCTTATTCATGTCAGCCAGCTAGCTGCTACAACATGGTATAGCACATATGTATTAAAGTGTCCTGCAAAGAAGAATGAGTGCGAGTAAGTAAATGTGGGTGTGAATGATTGAGTGCCTGAATGTAACTGAGCATGAGTGAAAGAGTGTATGTCGATGAAAGTGAGAGAAAGTGAGTGAGAAGGAGTCACGTAGAGTAAGTGAAACTGTAAGTTAGAATGAGGTAATCAGAGTAGGAAAAAGTGGTGAGACTGAGTGAGTGAGAATGTGATACCGAATGTTGAAGAGTGAGTGCAAGTGAGCAATTTTGAGTAAAAGGGAAAGTGAATGAGAATGAATAATGGGGGTAGTGAGCCTGAGTGAGATAACATGTGAGCAAGCAGGACAAAACACAGGCCTTGGCAAAGTGGAGGTAAATATTTACTTATGGGAGGAACATATTGTGCATCTTGAAAAAAAATGTGGTCAACTCCTGGGGATGTTGTCTTGGCACAGTAATGGCTTTGGAGAGAATTTGTGTAAAAATGGGGTGTTGAAAATAAAATGCAGTATTTGACCCTATAGTTTTTTTTTCAAAATTATCTTGGGAGTAGCAACACCCAGACTGCAAATCCTCCGGGCCCTCCTTTATCTCTTCTTAGTCTTACAAGGCCCAGTAAATCGCACTCTTTTCCAAATCTCTTTCTAAATATTATCACTCTCAAAAACTGTTTTTTCTATGTAATTTTCCTTTGATGGGAAGAGGAGGTTTCTGAGGTGGTAGTATCAGGCAAGTGACACTACTTGGGCTCCCTCTGTTCGAACCTTCATGGAGGATCCCTCTTCATTGCTACCTCCACCTGACCCCAGACTCCGCAACGCACTCCCTTACAGGCTTGATTATCCACTACTCCTCTCCAGTGCACCTTATCTCACAGCTGACCTTAGGCCCCAGCCCCATATCAGGCACCATCGGGCTCCACTTTCATTTTTCCCGGTAAAAACATTAGTAAAATCACCTTCAAACTTAAAACATTGAATATAGCAGCAAATATAATTAGCACACACTTTAAAGTATGTTCCACAGTAGCCCTTATGACCCGACTGCTAATTAAATAAACAAAAACAGAAAGGCCATGACAAGGCCGGCTTTAGCGCTGATGCGAAAGTCTTTTTTGGCGCCACACCAATAATCACTGCCATACGCCACAAGTGCTCCTCATCTCCCCATAGCCCCTCCCCCTCATGACCTCCTCCTCGGATTCCCTCACTGCCACCCTCCACCAGTGCCCCTCATTTCGCTGTAGCCCCTCCCCCTCATGACCTTCTCCTCAGAATCCCTCACTACCATCCTCCAGCAGTGCCCCTCATCTCTCCCTAGCTCCCCCCTCCCCCCCATGACCTCTTCCTCAGATTCCCTCACTGCCACCCTCCAAAAGTGCCCCTCATCGCTCCATAGCCACTCCCACTACCTCCTCCTCGGATTCCCTCACTGCCACCCTCCAACAGTGCCCCTCATCGCTCCATAGCCACTCCCACTACCTCCTCCTCGGATTCCCTCACTGCCACCCTCCAACAGTGCACCTCATCTTTATGTAGCCCCTCTCTCATATGCATTTCATTTGTTGTGTAGCGCTACTCATATCAGTGTAGTGTGTGTCAGTACTTTACACCACGCACACATTATACAGAGACAACGAATCATACAAGTATGTAAATCAGCCTACAGGGAATGTCACATAAACCAATGAGGATTACAAGGTGTATGAATCACATGTCATCCGTACTGGTGGGCAGTTATTTTAAGAGGGTTTGGTCTGAAAAAGCACAAACTCAGGATTTAAAGAGTACTCCAGTGGTTGGGGGTTGGCTTTACTGATAAAAATGTATATCTGCCCAAAGATACTCATTTTAGCAACATTAGAATAATGAAAGACTGGGGAAGTTCTAACTATATCACAAAACAAAAAACACGAAGTTCTAACTATACCATTCAGGTTTGCATGCAGCTCTTTGATGACAGTTCATTGGTCACTGTCCTATGTTAGGATTGTAACTTCTGAACTGCAAGTAACACAAGGATCTCTGTGACAAAGGCAGTAACCCACTGAGCTACCCACATAACATACAGTTCATCTGCACTTAACTACTAACAGAGAAATGATTGCTCTCCAGCAGGATCATTAATACCTAGCGTTTATCTGGGCATTTTTTTATTGTCCTATTGTATTTGTATTTGTAGGGGAATTTATATAGCGCATGTATACCGACAGGTCTCTTAGCGCTTGACAGAAGGAGATTGCAAAATTAGCCCGGTAAAGACAGTCCTGGTCGCAGAGATCTTAGAAAATGTCTCTGAAAAGCAGCGTTTTTAGTATCTTTCGAAAAGGGAGTAAGCCTGGCTCTTTCCGAATGGCATCTGGCAGTTGATTCCAAAGGCGTGGCAGGATCACAGAGAAAGCTCGCCCGCCCTTGGAGGCCAAGTTGCTTCGGGGACAGACCAGTTGGAAAGCATCTGTAGAGCGGAGTAGGCGTCCCGGAACATACTTAGCCAGGCGATCCCTAATGTAGCTGGGAGCGTGACCATAGAGGGACTTATGGGCGATACATAGGGCCTTAAATTTAGCGCGTTGTCTAACGGGCAGCCAGTGTAGCTTTAGAAGCAGAGGTGTTGCATGAGACCTTCTGGGAAGGCCAAAAATTAGCCTAGCGGCATCATTCTGTGCCACCTGGAGCCGGTTAGTGAGTTTCAGAGGGAGACCTAGGTACAGCGCATTTCCATAGTCAAGGCGAGACAGAATAGTAGCCGAGACTATGGATTTCATAGAGGAGGTAGACAGAATGGGGACTAGTTTCCTCAGTTGCCTCATAATACCAGAGCAGATGCCTACCACAGAGGAGACTTGATGACTTAATGAAAGTTCTGCATCAATCTTAATGCCCAGACTCTTCACAGCTGGGGAAGGGCATGGAGGGGTCCTGCATCAGCCATGATAATGATAAAAACGGATTAAATGAAGCACACACGAAGTACATGTCCTGCTGCGCCTGTGCAGAATTTAAAAAGAAAAACAAATAGTGACACATTCTCCTACCTACTCCATTAGTCAATCTTAGTGTCGCAGCCTGAAGTGATAAGCAGCTGCAGGGGTTGGGAAAGGTGAATCAAAATAAACAAACTTCTTTTCTCCTGCGCTGCATAGAAAAAGAATATCCACGCAGCAGGACAGTAGGCAAACGCGGCCAAAGAAAGGATTTGTCGCCTTTCGCCATGCCCCTGTTGGAGATGAAGGGGTGAAAAAATAAACAAAGCCTCGTTAACATGTAAATGGTCTTTTAAAGACCTGTGAAGTACTCAGGTACGGCTGCGATAATCTCTGAAACTGTGTGTGCGCGCCCGGTCTTTGAAGCACTTTGAGCCCCATGGCGTTTCGCGCCTGCCTTCAAGCCCTTACTAGAACCGGGCCTGAATTAGGGCAGTCCCGGGACGTTTTTTTTAAATCAAGAAGTAGGGGAACGGACTAGCATAATTTTTAAAAGTAGGGGCACGCCGTGCCCTTCCGTTCCCCCCCACTTCTAACACTGTCCTGAAACAGCTTTCTGCTCCTGGCATGGTAGAATGGCATTCTTGTGGGCATACAACTTTGCCATCCTTGTATTCTGCCATATATTGGGAATCATGGTTCATACTCTGCAATCATTGTTGGCCTTAATCTGCAGGGCAAAGTATGAAGAGCGTCTCTCTCTCGCTCGCTCACTCTCTCTCTCTCTCTCTCTCTCTCTCTCTTGCTCGCTCGCTCTCTCCTTCTTTCTATCCCTCTCTCGCTCTCTCTCTCGCTCGCTCTCTCTCTCTTTCTCTCTGTCTCTCCCTCTCTCGCTCTCTCCTTCTTTCTATCCCTCTCTCGCTCTCTCTTTCTCTCTCTCTCGCTGTCTCTCTCTTTCTCTCTCTCTCTCTCTCTCTCGCTCGCTCTCTCCTTTCTCTCCCTCTCTCGCTCTCTCCTTCTTTCTATCCCTCTCCCGCTCTCTCTCTCTCCTTCTTTCTCTCTCCATCTTTCTCTCTCCTCCCCCCCTCTCTCTCTCTCTCTCTATCTCATCCATTATGCCGTCGTCCACATAATAATATGTGGTTTCGTTTTTTCCCGAATAATATCTCTGGCTCACCTGATATAAACCCCCCACTGGCGCACATAGCCGTTCTTGCCGGTGCGCGTGAATTATGATTCTTTGGTTCTGTTTAAGATATATAAATGTTTATTAAAGTATTCTTAAGTCCCCCTTTAGAGTCCGTTTTGCCTTTCTTCGTTATGACGCACGGCTGACAGTGCATCACTCCGGCGCCATCATGTGTCGGAGTCGGACCGCCGGCGACTGGCTCCAGGGGACCCCACGCACCCCTCGAACTGCGACAGAGAGCCCTGTTCTGGGACAGGATGCGAGGACATCATTGCACCTCGGTGTCCTTGGATGGGGCGGACGCGCTGGCGCTCCGCCTTCCTTCCAAGTAGTGCGCGCGCATCACACTTACCTGCATCACAAATGTAGCTTATAGATGACAGCACTAGACATGTTCTGTTCCCATGTCTCCACAGGTGTGCTCCCCTCTGGCTGGCGTGTGCATGCCTTACTGCACCTGCAGCCTGCATCCACTTCCGGGTCAGGGCAACCATCCATGCATGCATTTCTACATTTCTTTTCTGATCGTGTCATTCATTTTCCACTGACACCTGGTTCACGTCGTTTCTTCACATCCCCAGCGGGTGGAGGTGGGGGCTGCCTGTAATATCGTCTCCATACCCTTTTTCACCCTTTTGAAACACCTTTGCTACCATTCTCAGGTTGCCCCCGTTCCCCTTTTCTGGTTTCATTTGCTTTGGCGTCCTCCTGGAATCGTTCTGAGCTTCAGTGACATCGCCATGACCTCCAAAGTGAGACATTCTCAGAATGTGTCGGCTAATGGCCTCCTTCATGGCCCAGTCAGATAGGCAGGCAGCGTCTCAGTTCCCCCTCTCTCTGCACCTTCCCAATCTGACCTGAATTCTACATCCGTCTCTAAAAGGGGACATTGCACATTGGAAATCACAGCCTTGCCGAAGCTCCCCTCTTAGAGTTTCCTGGCGAGATTTGCTGATCACACTTTCTTTGGTTATTAACGTTCAACTCATCGTTTCTTTTCTTTATTCAAAATGGTTTCTAACCCAGTCTTCCAGGAAGGACTAGATTCTTTTTACTGACTCCTTCCGCTGACGCATACTATGCTTTCTACCGAATTCTCGTCCAGCTCTAAATTTCCCAAGTAAATAAATGCTGAGTGGTATAAACTAGGGGTGGGCGGAATTTGCGAAATTAACTTTTGCAAATTATCGCGAAAATGTTTAAAATTATCGCAAACAAGCGGAAATATCGCGAAGATGCGGAAGTTTTTTTCCCGCATGTTCGCGAGATTTTCTGCATGGTTGCGGGTCGCCAACTTACCCATGTGGTTGCTTGCGGTCGCGGCCATCTTGTTTTGAGTCGTCTCGCGGTGCATGATCGCGAGAAGAAAGACGTGATCGCGCGACGCATGACGTCACTGCGGGCGCGAACTGTCGCGAGACAGCGCAAATGGCTAAAAACAATACAACATCTCATGGAGAACGCGACCGGATCAAGACAACTTGTCGGCGAACGCAGGGAGTCAGGTAAGGCGACCGCGCGCGCGCGAGAATGTATTATTTTACAGCGCGAGCAAGAAACAAATTATCGCCAAGCTGCGGAAACCGGAAATTTTGACATTTTCGTGCTCTCCGCGGAACGCGAAAATGTCAAATTATCGCAATTTCCGCGAACGGAACGAAATTTTCGCCCAGGCCTAGTATAAACTGAACATATTTTGCATGCGTTGCGGAACCTCCTGAAGTTTCCACGAGGATGTTGTGTGTCAAACTAGATGCAAAAACAACAGATGACACATGGCCAGGTCTAAACTGGGGTGGCATGGGCAGCAAGATGGATTTAACCCACATCTCTTGACTGGGGTGAATGTTCTGATTTGTTCTGCATTCCGTCCATCAATTGTGTGTGTCAAACTGGAAACACGTACCTTCTGAAGTGTAGGACTTTTTATTCGTAATTCTGCAATTCTCCGTTCACTGTATGCTACATCTGGGGCAGCCTCACTAGAAGTCTGAGTCCAGAGTCCAAAGTCAGAAGTGTTCCAGAACCACACCGCTATCTAGCAGGCACGTTCCCCCGGAGCCAACCAGCCTGAATTCAGTCTTACCCGCACCTGTAGGATCGAAGCGTCTGGAGTACCTGAGCGTACCTCTTTTGCGACCGCCGGAGGGCCAGTGGTTGGTTCAGGAGAGTTCACTGCATGCGGCCTAGGTGGGCTGCACTTGGCATCCCAGAGTTCCTCACATCGGGTCGTGCACCCGCGGTGACCTGAGGTTCCTCTTGTCTCCTCCTGGCAGGGTCAGCCATTGGTCCGTCCCGTGGTGGAGAGAAGGCATAGGTGCATAGGGGATCCTACAACAGCATCGCTCCTCAGGCGATGCTCCTAGTCAGGTCGCACTTTTTGCTAGTTTCGGTGACCCCTTATGGCATATGAGGTCATCGTACCTCAACTGTATGTGGGCACCGACCTGAATAGCACAGCAGATGCCTGCACGGGGACCCCTCCTGCCAGTCTTTCACAGTGCAAGGGATACAGGCCACTCAAACAGCTATCCATCCACGACGGTCCCTCCTGGCAAACGCAGTCACCGACGCCACACTGCACATGGACTCTGGCCTGATCGGCACAGCAATAGCCACAGCTCACTTCACGATGGCTCTCTTCGGGAATCCAGGGGTTGCTGACTTCATCCCATACAAAGCCAATCACCTGATCAGCACAGCAGCCTTTTCCTCACACCTCGCCCAGGGAGTCCTCTTGAACCTCGATCCTTCTAATGCTCTCCTCTTCCTCACAGGGAGCACTGGTCTTAGCAAGCAGGCAGGGGCTGGTGGTCCAGGCTCTAGGACAGGTGGTCCTGGATTCCCTGGGTGATGTCCCCTCACCCGGCAGGGAGACTGGCAGGCCTTGACCCCGAGTCGTGGTCACAGGCAGAAGGCTTGCAGAGATTCTCCTCCTCACACAGCCCAACTGGCTGCTTGACGGTTGACAGTTTTGGGGATCTCAAGCTCCCCTTCTTACAGTGGCGTAACATATGGCCCCACAGCCCCAGCAGAGCGGGCCGCCCCCGAGCTCCAGGTGGCCTCCTCAGCACGGCACGCTGACCTGAGACCTCCAGACTGAGTCTGGAGGGGCCCCTTCATGTACCTTGCAGAGGGGGCTCTTCAAGTTTATTTCCGCCTCCGGCTTCTTATAGTCCATTTCCAGACACCAAATGTGGTTTAGAGTCTGCGTCTTTGAAGTTTATGTTGAGGCTTTGCCTCCTTTTAGAGAGGCTGCTCCTCTGCCTTCTCCTCCTGTCTGTCACGGCAGGAGCGATTTCAAAGCTGAGAGCCCCACAACACAGGCCCTGGGAGTGACTAAAGTTCACACCTACATGTCCGCCACATTGAGGGCCTCAGGCCTTCTCTTTATGATTCTCTTATCAGCTCTATCTCCTTCCTGAGATGTGTCCAGGCCCCTCTCCAGTGACCTCTATCTGGACCAAAGAGCTCCCTTTGAAGTACACAGGGGAGCCTGGCTGTCCCTTCTCCAGAGTGTCCCACCCAGCTCACTGAGTGCAGCAACACACAAATCTGCCTGGGGGGATTCCCCTACCTCTTCCCATGTTTCAACGTGCAGGTCTGGGTCTCCCAAAATGGAAGCCATAGCCTGCCATGTATTGTGGCATTCACAGGCACACATACACCCAGTACATGCATTTAATGTATAAGCACTGCACAGCACTGTATCTTTCAAGTACTGTACCACTCACAGGCACACATACACCCAGCACATGCACTTATTATGCACTCACTGCACAGTACTGTATCCTTCATGTACTGTACCACTCACAGGCACACATACACCCAGCACATGCATTTAATGTACACGCACTGCATAGTACTGTATCCTTCATGTACTGTCCCACTCACAGGCACACATACACCCAGCACACACATTTAATGTACACGCACTGCACAGTACTGTATCCTTCGTGTACTGTACCACTCACAGGCACACATACACCCAGTGTTAGAAGGCGATCTCAGGGGAGACAGGGAGGTTACCTGAACACCCTGAGACCTACCCTCGGGGTAACGTAGCTGGGCACTGGCGTGAGACTCCTCAGGGGAAGAGTCTCGTATCTAGGATCGCACACACGGCACCACACGACAAAGAGACACCACACGGTAGGTTCTTGGGAACAGATCCTTTATCTACTCAGCTACGTTGGATCTTTATGATCACCAAGGTGGATATGTACAAATAGAGCACAGGCTCAGAGAGTCTCGGTAGGGAAAAGGGGGTAGCGGGACAGTCTTTGGGGATCCGGATCAAATGCAGGGGCGTACCCAACGCACAGCTCACAATCCTCGAGCCGGGGGATACACTGCGGTCCAGCCGGACCGAGGGAGTCTTTAGGAGCCGCGAGTCACTCAGCAGGGCTCAAGCACAAGGTCGGAGGTCTTACGATCTTCAGGGGAGCCGCGAGTCACTCAGCAGGGCTCAAGCACAAGTTCGGAGGTCTTACGATCTTCAGGGGAGCCGCGAGTCACTCAGCAGGGCTCAAGCACAAGTTCGGAGGTCTTACGATCTTCAGGGGAGCCGCGAGTCACTCAGCAGGGCTCAAGCACAAGGTCGGAGGTATTACGATCTTCAGGGGAGCCGCGAGTCACTCAGCAGGGCTCAAGCACAAGTTCGGAGGTCTTACGATCTTCAGGGGAGCCGCAAGTCACTCAGCAGGGCTCAGGTGTTCCAAGGTTGCAAGGGAGCCGCGACCACGTCAGCAGGGCTCTCGTCATTCCAGAGTCGAATCTGCCAGATAGTCCCAGAGCACCCCTTGTTATAGGTCAACTCCTCCTTGATGTCCGGGGTCCGTGTAGGCAGGGGTCTTAGCGCCTGGGGGCCGCTCGCTGGAGTTTCCTGCCATGTTGTCCTTTGATCCTTTTCAGGGCAGGGTCGGGAGGAGTCCCAGACACCCGACAGGCGTGGAGCCAGCCCTCAGGGAGGCCGGAGGGCCGATCGAAACCCATCTCCCGAGGGGAGGCCAGAGGTGCGATGGAAGCTGCTCCTCCCTCTCTTACTCCATGGGAGTGCGATGTTCACCAGCCGGGGCGGCGCCTCTAGGTCTGGGTTGTGCTGGGGCCGGGCGGCCATCGTAGGTGCATGAAGTGGGCACGCAGGCCCTGTGGTGCTGGGAAGATGGAGGGCACGGACAGGGAAGTCCGGGACGGGTGTGTGTGGGTCCTGGCGGGCAGGACCGGCTAGGCCGTGTACTGCGGGACTGAATGAGGTGTACGGGTCAGGGGGTGTGGCTCGGGGTCAGGGATGGCCATGCCACAACACCCAGCACATGCATTTAATGTACACGCACTGCACAGGCACACAGCACATGCATTTAATGTACACGCACTGCACAGTACTGTATCCTTCATGTACTATACCACTCACAGGCACACATACACCCAGCACACACATTTAATGTACACGCACTGCACAGTACTGTATCCTTCGTGTACTATACCACTCACAGGCACACATACACCCAGCACATGCATTTAATGTACACGCACTGCACAGTACTGTATCCTTCGTGTACTGTACCACTCACAGGCACACAACACATGCATTTAATGTACACGCACTGCACAGTACTGTATCCTTCATGTACTGTACCACTCACAGGCACACATACACCAGCACACACATTTAATGTAAACGCACTGCACAGTACTGTATCCTTCGTGTACTGTACCACTCACAGGCACACATACACCCAGCACACACATTTAATGTACACACACTGCACAGCGCTGTATCTTTCAAGTACTGTACCACTCACAGGCACACATACACCCAGCACACGCATTTAATGTACACGCACTGCACAGTACTGTATCCTTCATGTACTGTACCACTCACAGGCACACATACACCCAGCACACACATTTAATGTACACACACTGCACAGTACTGTATCCTTCATGTACTGTACCACTCACAGGCACACATACACCCAGCACACACATTTAATGTACACGCACTGCACAGTACTGTATCCTTCGTGTACTGTACCACTCACAGGCACACATACACCCAGCACATGCATTTATTATGCACTCACTGCACAGTACTGTATCCTTCATATACTATACCACTCACAGGCACACATACACCCAGCACACACATTTAATGTACACGCACTGCACAGTACTGTATCCTTCATGTACTGTACCACTCACAGGCACACATACACCCAGCACACACATTTAAATGTACACGCACTGCACAGTACTGTATCCTTCGTGTACTGTACCACTCACAGGCACACATACACCCAGCACCAATGTTCCCTCTAATATTTTTCCTCTGTGTGTGGCAGTGTAAGGTCTATGTGCGCTGCAACCAAGGCTATGTGCGCCAGTAACCAGACCGCGTGTGTGGGTGCAGCGCCAAATATCACTCCAAACTTGCTTAAAAAATAGGAAAGACGGTGCATTTTTTCATGAATAGATCCAAGTGAATGTTGTTAAGGCAGGTTTGAAACCGTCCCCCATGTCAATTTAAAACCTTGGCAGCTATGTTGCTGCATTTCTTTTCTTAATAGAGCTGGGCTGTGGGTTGATTGTGTGCATTTGTTGAAGTTTTCATGTTAATTTCAGCTCCTGATGGGCGCTGCGATTAACATGAAAACTTTAACAAATGCTCTCTTTGAGCAGGAAAAATTAAATTATAATAACGTTGTTATAATTTTACTTTTTGCAGTTTCAGGGCTGGGTAAGGGTAGGGCTGCACCGGGCTTTTGACTAACGCATTTTAATGCTAGTGTCCAAATCACAGCATTAAAATGCATTAGTCCCGTATTCTAGCGCCCCTCTGACAATACTGCAATTGAGGTAAACTGCCACTGAGGCAGCACCAGCACGCTAAATTTGTCTAACATATATGAGCATGCAACTGCGCCTTTAAATTTAAAATGCTATGCGTCAGAGATAGAATATTGATGAACAGCGCTGAGCAGGCCTGGCCGCTAGCAATTTTAGGCAACAATAAAAATGTCAAGATAACTCCGGTGATTAATGTTCTTCCTAGAGAGAGATGGAGTTTTGTCAAGTGGAAGTTTTGACTCATGGAAAGGTAGCGCAGAGGGCTAATTTGCCTGCTGCAATAACATGTACCGTCCAGATCACAAAGTGCACATAATGTTAATGGGTCAGCGGGTTACTGCTTTTGTCAGTGAGATCCTTTTGGTACTTGCAGTTTATAAGTCAAATTCCTAAAATAGAACAGTGAGCTATTAACTTCAATCTAAGAGCTGCATGGTTTCCCCAGTCTGATTACCCTATTGTTGCAAAAAGGGTTCATTTGAATAGAAATCAATTCTGGTTTTTAAGAGAACCCCCAATCATGGTATAACATTCTAATTTCAGTGTTTTTCTCCAAACCAATCACTATTAAACTATACTGCGTACTAGTATGGATGTCATGTCACTCCTACACCTTGTAGTCCTTTGTCTTATGTTACATTTCCTATACAGAGATTTACACTCATACGAGTAATTGTCTCTATGTAAGGAGTGTGATGTAAAGTGCTCTACCACCCTACACTGGTATGAGCGGCGCTGTAAATCAAGTTAAATTCATCTGAGCGAGAGTATGGTTATGGAGATTTGAGGCGCACTGTTAAAGGGTGGTAGTGAGGGAATCAGTGGCGGAGGGAGTCATTGAGAGGGCACCAACAAACATTGTTGTACAGGGCTCTACCAGCCCTCATGCCAGCCTTGCCCTTGAGGCAAGGCCACCTCACCCATTGGCCCCTCCATTGGCCTTATTCGTGATCAACCACATCCAGAGCCAGAATTCCTCACGGCGTCGGGTCGCAATTAGAGATGGAACGGGTCCGAGCGAGGGGGCGAATAAGGTGCCTAACAGTGATCAACAAGAAGAAAGGGGGGAAAGGTGACTCAAGAGGAGGTCGATTTAGGGTAGTGGTAAATCCGGCGGTACAAGGTGCTGACCAGCGGGGTGAAATCAGTCTGGGAGGCTTTCAACAACCGCAAAATGGACGATCCAGGACATGGACGCCAAATACCTTGCCACAAAATGGCGGGACTGCAGGCAAACAAAAATCCAGTCGAAAAGGCCAACAAGAAAAACATACCCCAGGAGCAAGTCTGAGCGGGTCTGATCAGCATTGCTCAAAGATAGTGGGGTAAGGGACAGCGGCGTGGCGTGTTGCAAACTGGAGTAGAGTTGAGTGTTTTGGAGTGGCGTGCATTAGAGTTGAGAGGAGAAGGGTGAAGTGGAGTGTCATCGTATAGTATACAGTGTTGTGGAGGGAATAGTGGCGTAGAGTGGAAGGGTGTGGAGTTGAGTGGCGTCAAGTGGAGTACAGTGTCAGAGTTGAGTGGAGTGGCATAGTGTGTTGGGTAGAGTGGAGTAGAGTGTTGTAGAGTAAAGTGGGGTAGAGCGGAGTAGATAGTCATAGAGTGGAGTAGAGTTGAGTAGCATCAATTGGAGTGGCACAGTGTCACAGAGCAGAGTGGCATTGAGTGTCAGTGGAGTGGCATTGAGTAATGGAGTAGTGTATCATAGAATAGAGTGAAGTAAAGTGGAATGGAATGGAGTGGCATATAGCCATCCACAAATTGTCTGTGGGCACATACACACAAAATATTGTGAAACAACCTGCTCAAACATGTAACAGTAAGACATGCATAAGCCAACTGCCCAGAAACACTGGTGACTGCCACTCATATTTACCTGCACATTTTGCAATTTTACATCACTAGCTGTAGAAAGATTTCAGGGACACAACAATAGTACACAACTTCCATAACAATTGCACACTGCCACACTCAAGGTGCTCTCTTCTTATACAGATTTCTGTTACACTCAGCCATGCACTAATTTGTTACAAATGTGCCCTACACATTGATACATACACACACTTTACTGTTGACATACAAAGGGCCCCGTTCCCCCCTACTTGGGTGATGTGGACTTGTGCCACTGCTGTGTCTTAAGTAGGGCACTATTGACATCTTAATGAGCACATTCACTTCCTTCATAAGTAGATTAGTTGTTACCGTGTTTTTGAGCATGCACGCTGCAAGTATGTCTTGGAGGTCATGCAATGATGGCATAATATTTATCACGTCTGCTATGACGGTGTTTTAAAACAGTAACTAATCAGGATGGGGTATTAAACTAGGAATAACTGACAAAATGTTATTGTGCTCATACATGGTCTGCATTTTGTTAAAGTTGCATTAATGGCAGGTGTCAGTAAGTCTCTAAAATAAGTACAGATGAACAACCATATCACATAAGTTGTTTTCCTAGTAACAAAAACTCACAAAAAGGTGAAAACTGAAGTTCCCCACTTTGCAAGGCAATATCACAGTGATGCATAATGAAAATTAATCGAGTCTGTATAGCTGTTACTTGAGGTCTATCAGTTCAAATGAAGGGCTACATTCACAGACCGTCCCTATGGCTCCAACAAATATCCTATCTTGCTGTTGACTTCTCTAAAGATGAAAGTGCTGGCAGCCATGATATGGTAGCAGGTACAGCTTTTGTAGGTAGAAGTTGTACCAATTAAATATGGCGTTGTCGCTAGACCCAGTATGAGCCATGAACTGCATGCACAGATGAGCGTTCACATAATAGATTGTCCTGTGCCACTTAGATGCTGCGTTTGTAGGCTTCCTGCATTTCTTATCTTAATACAGCACAGCTGTGGGGTGATTGTGCGCCTTTGTTAACATTTTCATGTTAATGGCAGCGTCCATGAGCTGCAATTAACATGAACACTTACAAAAAAAAGGCACAGAATCACACCCCACAGCCCAGCACTATTAAGAGAAGAAATGTAGCAAGACTACAAACACAGCGTTTGCTTTTAAGTAATTCTAAAAAGCACATGCTGTGTTTGGTGCTGCATTTCTTTTGTTGTCCAGAGTGTGGCTGCAGGGCATATCGTGTGCTTTGTTTAAAGCATTCATGTTAATTGCAGCTCGTCACGCTCTGCAATTAACACAAATACTTAAACAGAGGCACACAATGAGCCCCACCGCTGCACCCAAAACAAAAGGAATTTAGCAAAATGCCTCTCCCTCAGCAGAAACGGACGTTTTTCGCGCTGCTTCGGCTGCGCGAATGGTCTCGGAATGTGTGTGTGCGCCACACACACAACAGTGCGCGCTCGGGGGCACTGAGGTGCGCGGCTGCCCAGGCGCGCACCTTCATGGGAACACTGCCCAGCACATGCATTTATTATGCACTCACTGCAAAATACTGTATCCTTCATGTACTATACCACTCACAGGCACACATACACCCAGCACATGCATTTATTATGCACTCACTGCACCGTACTGTATCCTTCGTGTACTGTACCACTCACAGGCACACATGCACCCAGCACATGAATTCATCATGTACACACTGCACCGCACTACATTCCTTAAGTATTGTGCTTTTCACAGGCACATTTACACCCAGCACATGGATATAATATACACACACTGCAAAGTACTGCATTATCCCTGTATTGTACCAGTCACAGGCAGACATATACTTAGCACATGTACACCACACGTGCGCTGTGCACACCAAACGGACGTAGGCCATGGGGTGAGTTAAGCACACAGCAGCAGAACTTTGAATGAGAGAGCCTGTGGCCTTGTCCAGTGACACAGGTTACAAAGAACCTGTTCACCCCTACTGATCACTACACGGTATACAATCACGCTCCCACTGCTTAACTCCTGGTGAAGGCAGCAGCCTCTCATCACTACGTGGAGAGCACTTTGGGCGCCCCCCCAGGTCCAACAAGACCACAATCCGTAAGTCAGGCCTATGTCATTGCACATATGCATGATCCGCGTTCGCCTATGACAACAAAATCAACATTAGGGATCCAGACTCGGTTCAGTTGGTAGAGGTGCATACCTATTTCCATGCAGAGGACTTTTAAAGTCCCAGAAACTTATATTAAAAATAAAACACAATCACTGGGAGGCCCAAAGTCTAACTTGTTTTTAATGCAAATCAGCAAGCAGGACAGCAAAATAATTTAAATTCAATTGTCATTTCACCAGGCCAAAGCTCTCGCAAGAAAACGTTCAGGTGTAGCACCGCGCTAAAATGTGCAATATTTAGGCCAATACAGCTGATCTTCTACTTCGGGAAGCACATGATGCCATCAGGGAGAAGATATTATTCCTAAGTACAATACTGAGTTTATTCTTCTTCTAAAATCCGGTGTCCAGTTGCCAATTTTGAAAGAAAGGTTTCTCTTTTCAGAAATGTGCAGATGTACAGGCTTGATTATCATGGCTTTTGGGCCTCCTAGAACAGTGACATTTCAGCCAGCTAGTGGATGCTTCGAACCAATACAAAACAACATCCAGATTAGCTTATAAAATATTGATCTACTCTTTGTCATATATCTGTAAACCACCAATACTGTAATGTATGAGAATATATGATTATGACATATTAGGAATGCATGATAAGCTTTCCATTCTTTGATATATCTCGGGAACAAACACATGCACAGATTCCTTTTTCAAAGTATTCATTTTTAGAAGGAATCAGTGAAAAGTATTCTTTCTGGAAGTCTTTCTTTCGAAGTTTTGAAGGCAGTCCTTTTCAGCTGGTATCACATTTAATTCCTGCTGCCTTCCTTTTAAGACAGCTCACCTGAACTCTCTTGTTGACCCAGCAAGAAGCTGCAACCATCTGGGGGCTTAGGGGTGGTCCCAAGCCATTTTGTCATTCAGACTTAACCCGAGAAATCACCCCTGAACCAGAGCTTGACATGGTCTCCCTGATACACCTGCAACAAGATTTGAAGATTTATCTCTTGGTAAAGTGTCTGGTCTTCACTGATTCCTTAAAGACTCGCTCCAGTCCCTGGGTTGTAGATGGGTCGGGAAAGAATGTCGTGTAGTTCCTATATATCCTATACAGGATCTGCGTGTTCCGATAACATAAACTGTGGATTTGGTGGCAGACTGGTTCCGTGCACCCCCACCGGATATGTTAGCCTGTTTGCATAAGCTAGCTGACAGTGCCACTAGAATCTCCTCTTATCATGGAGAGAATAGTTTTCTGGCAACCTCAGAATATGACAGCCCTGATCCCCCAGAATCACGGAAACAATATACTACTTTTCGCTAAGTCTCTCGTGCTCACTTAGTTTGTCTCAGAGATACACAGAATACACAGTCTGGGCGTTTCAATAAGGATTTATTGAACAGTTGTTATTCTACTGTAGAATAGATTTGCTGTAACAACCATTAGACAACCCAGGCCACAACAACAACTGCAAGCTAGCATCACCAGCCGGCACACCTGCAGCACCGCCAAGACCACAGACCCAGCACAACCCGCCCGCAAGAACACAACCAAACCGAAGACCCTGCAATGCATCCTCCTCAACGTCCGATCCCTCCACAAACACGCCACCGAAATCTGAGACCTCCTCGACAGCACCACCCCTGACATACCATTCTTCACCGAAACCTGGACCAACACCACCTCGGGACCAGACATCGCCATCGCCATTCCCCAAGGATACAAAATCTCCAGGAAGGACCGCCCCACCCGCCCAGGAGGAGGAATCGCCATCGACCATAAATCCACCCTCCGCCTGAGCACACTCCCCGACGAGCCCACAGACCTGATGGAACACCTTAACTTCAAGATACTGGCCAGTTCTACCTCCACCCTCCGAGGAACCCTCATCTACCGACCCCCTGGATCCCGCGACTTTTCGCCAACTCCATCACGGACATCATCTCCCTGCATGCCATCATGTCCACCAACTACACCCTACTGGGAGACCTCAACTTCCACCTCGACAACCAACTGGACCCCTGCACCACATCCCTCCTGGACACCCTCCACAACATTGGACCCTGCCAGATCATGACCGAATCCACGCACTGAGCAGGACACACCCTCGACCCCCTCTTCACAACAGGAAACTCCATCACCTTCAGCCACACCACCGAACTCCCATGAACTGACCATTGATGCGTCCACTTCACCTTCAGAACACCCACCATCCACAGACACCAGCACCTGCTCCCACGAAGAAACTGGACCAGAATCACCGACAACCAGCTAACCTCATCACTCAGCAACTCCACCCCAACCATCGCGGAAAACGACGACCCCAACACCGTAGCTCGAACCCTGCACAGATGGATCTCCAACAGCGCCAACACAATAGCCTCCCTCAAGAAAAACAACAACACCCACGCCAAGAAAACTAGATGGTTCACCACCGAACTTCGAGAGTCCAGACGCACTTGCCGCCACCTCGAAAAGTCCTGGAGGAACACCAAATCCACAGAAGCCCACAACAGCTTCAGAGCTGCCACCAACACCCACCACCCACTCATCAGAAAAACGAGGAAAAAATCGATTGAAGACAGAATCTCCACTCATGCACACAACAGCAAAGAACTCTTCAACATCATCAAGGAGTTCGCCCAACCTACCAGCGAGTCCACCAACATCCCTCCCTCACAAGACCTCTGCGACAAACTCAGTACCTTTTTCCACCACAAAATCAAAAGCATCTACCACAACTTCGCTGAAGACAACCAACACACTGAACCCTCACCAACCACCCCCGACACCCTGAAGCCAGCGATCGACAACTGGACAGCCCTCACCACCGAAGACACACTGAAGACGATGAAGTCAATTCACTCCGGAGCCCCCACGGACCCCTGCCCCACCACATTTTCAACAGAGCGGCCGACACCATCGTACCCATGCTCTGCCACACCATCAACCGCTCCCTGGCAACCGCCTCGTTCCCCGACGACTGGAAACACGCTGAGATCAACCCCCTCCTGAAGAAAACCTCGGCGGACCCCACCAACCTAAAAAACTACAGACCCATCTCCCTGCTCCCGTTCCTAGCTAAAGTCATCGAGCAAGCCATCAACAGCCAACTCGCCACATTCATCGAAGAGCACAACATCCTTGACTCCTCCCAATCTGGCTTCAGAAAAAAACACAGTACGGAAACCGCCCTCCTCGCCGCATCACACGACATCCGCACCTTACTGGACATAGGAGAAACAGCAGCCCTCATCCTCCTCGACCTCTCAGCGGCGTTCGACACAGTCTCTCAACGCACCCTAATACGCAGACTCCACGACACAGGGATCCAAGACAAGGCCCTCGACTGGATCCGCTCCTTCCTCTCCGGCAGAACGCAGCGGGTCAGACTCCCCCCTTTCCTCTCGACCCTACACTTACCACCTGCGGAGTCCCCCAGTGGTCCTCTCTCAGCCCTACGCTCTTCAACGTCTACATGGGTCCGCTTGCCCCTATCGTCAGAACCTATAGACTCAACATTGTGTCATACGCAGACGACACCCAACTCATCCTCTCCCTATCCAATGAACCCAACACCCCCAGACACAACTTTCGAGAAGGCATGGAAGCCGTCGCCAAATGGGTGAAAAACAGCTGCCTACAACTAAACACCAACAAAAGGGAAGTACTCATCATGGACCCAAACCCCGACGCCTGAAACGACACCTGGTTGCCCCCCGCCCTCGGAAGCCCGCCCACCCCCACGGACCACGCACGCAACCTGGGAATCATTCTGGACTCAGAGCTCAAAATGGACCGCAAGATCAACTCCGTCTTGTTCTCCTGCTTCCACACCCTCCTCCTCCTACGTAAGACCTTCAAATGGGTCCCCCTCGAACACAGAAAGACCGTCACTCACGCCCTGGTCACCAGCAGGCTCGACTACGCCAACGCACTCTATGCCGGAATAAACAAAAACCTCACCGCAATCTATAGAACATCCAAAACGCCGCCACAAGATTGGTCCTCAACCTGCCAAGACACTGCCACATCTCCCAGCCCCTGCGCACACTCCACTGGCTCCCCATCAAAGCTAGAGTCACCTTCAACATGCTCACCCACACTCACAAGGCCCTCCACGACACCGGACCAGCATACCTGAACAGCCGACTCAAATTCCACACACCCCAAAGGACGCTACGATCAGCCCAGCTCTCCTACGCTGTAGTCCCCCGGACCAGAAAGACCAGATCAGGCGGCCGCTCCTTCTCCTTCCTTGCGGCCAAAGCCTGGAACGCCCTCCCTCTCCACCTCAGACAAACAACATCTCTCCCCATCTTCACAAAAAACCTCAAAACCTGGCTCTTCGACACCCCCCCTCCTTGATGGACTGGAACCTTCGAAACCCCCTACCCCAGCGCCTTGAGACCCTCACGGGTGAGTAGTCGTGCTTAACAAACACTTGATTGATTGATTAGACAGTAGCAGAGATATATGATTAGCAGTACTACGAAAGTAAAGGGATGGTACAGTTCTACCATTTTGCAGTAATCATGGATATATACAAGCACATGAAACTCATGATATGAAAGTGTGTACTCCTACGATGCCTCCCTAACTAGATGTACCTAAATGTACCTAGCATCTGTGTAGGTGTTATGCCAAGAATCCCTCTAAGGTCTAGTCAACCCCATTACCTGAGAAAGGAGAGAATATGGACCCCCATCCTGGTCTCAAGTTGGACACCCCGCAAGGGATGTTAGACCACTGCGAGCTGGAGTGTCTGCATGCAGGAACCTCAGTGTTTTTGGTCAGTGTGTCAGCCGGGAAGTCACAGTCTCCTCTGACTGTCTAAGCAAGACATGATATATATATACCCACAGGTCTCCCCAGGGGTCCTACCTTGCTGTGTTACTGTGTTGGCTTAAAGGATGAAGTCGGCCCTGAACTTTATACAGAGATGTTATACAGGAAATGTCAGTCCTGCTGTCAGTCCTGCTGTGCTTCCAAGAAGCCTCATGCATAATGTAAGAGTTTCGAACTAGGGAAAAACCCGCGTTCTGAATGCAGTGTCGTATCTAGGTAAAAGGTCAGCCCCTATGAACCATTATCTATGTAATGTAGGGAAGGATATAGGTGAAAGGTTGCAGTATTACCTGTGCCTATATAGGGTACCTATATGAAATATAACACCCACTCCTCTTCCGACTGGACGACATATGAAACCTCTAAGTGTACTACCATGCTAACTAGACATTGGTGCGCATAAAGTGTTAAAAACATTTCATTAGCTAAAAATGTTTGAAAACGTCTACAAATTTCGAAAAGACTTAGAAATGTAAAAAGGAAAACAATTTTGCAGGCCCTAGCTCTAAAAAGTGCTCGTTGTTATAGTCCAAACCACTATAAGCATCAGAAAGCCATTCATGCCCAAATAAATGAAAAGGAATGTCAATTTTGTATCTGAGTTTAAAATTTAGCTTGTTATTAAAAAAGAGTGAATTTCTTCCAGCACACGACGAGCCAAAATGAGTCAATTGTTTATGTGTCCTGGCTGGTAGATGTAACATTTTCCGTGTTTGCTTCTTCAGTGGATGGTCTCTGTAACACCTCGCAGAGTACGTCAATTGAGCACAGATGATGTTCCACGCTGTCCACAGCCGGTGCTGAGGCAGCCTATGCGCTGTACAAAGCCTGGGTGTCAGTGGAGGAGCTGGTGTCCATACCAACAGGTGCCGTTCCAACCTGTGGTGGCTGAAGGAATGCCGCCATCAACATTGGAATACGCTGAGGACATTGCAGAACATGGGCCATTATCGGGTCCAGTAGAGCATTCACGTCCAGTTGCGCACATGACAGGAGTGTTAAACAAAGGTCTAATACGCATTCTTCTCCACAAAACAGGCATCGGAGGACAGGTAAGATGCAGTCCATCCAGACTGGTCGAAATTACAGGAACCAAGATGCACTTAGTTCTCTTAGGCGAGGCATGCCTCGATGTTGTACCATTCGGTCACAGTATTTCGGCTGCATGAGCACTTTTTCCATCTCCTTGGTGACTGGGATGTCCATTGCGTAGCAAATAGAAGACAATCGGGATACCTGCTATTAGAAACAGAATCAGCGTAAGTCCTCCAAAGATGCTTCTGAATACAGAGTGTATGACATTTGGTATAACTCCAAGTACCGTCTGAAAGGTGCTTAGAATTCCAGAACCTATGGTCTTAAATAGGTGGACAATGTCAGTCGTATCAGACATGTTAAAGATGCGATTTACCATTTCTACGAAATGGAAAGAGCAGTTTGTATGGATAAGCGCCAGTATCTCAGCTGAAGACCTTGCGATCTCGAGATCAAAAGTCTCTTGAGTGGAGGCTAAGGGCACAGACTACTGTAAAAGCATGGCTTTCATTCTACCTAGAGTATCAAACCGTATTAAAGAAACATTCAGTGAAGGTCATAACGGCCCTGGAGCTCACGGTTACCTGATATGCGATGCCTGGGAGCATTCCGCAGCAGCCTTGACTTTTCAGCATCACGTAACTCCCATTTGCAAGTAGCCCGAAAGCTGGAGTAATCACGGCAGCTGGGGCACCCCTCAGATGACAGGACAAGTTTGTTACAGAACCATTACAAGCCCCATGCAGCATAATATCCTGACATATGAGCGATCCACTTAAAGCGTTCTCACAGTTTGTACCGCTTAGAAACACTTCTCGATTCCCACTCCGGCATCGAAATCTGTATGGTAATTCCCAAGATTCCTTAATGTATTCCTTACCCATTTTTTCATATTTGCCTGCCTGATTTTTTTCAAGGCAATGTTTAAACTGAAAAGTAGTGACTGGTAGTGTTATGTGCCCATGGATTAGCAATTCTGTGGACGGTGACTCTGCCACTGTAAATGGTAATCAATCCAGTTTTTCGATACGCAGCACTGTATATTTTGTTCCCCTTTGTGCCACTTTTATCTGTTTATCTGTTAGATTGTATTCAGAAAACAGAGACGTACTGTTGATAAAACGCCAAGGCACATAGCCTGCACGTAAAGATTGCAGCATCTAGCTCAACAACATAATAGAACGTAATTGTTATTTCCCATGTTGTAATATGGCCAATTCTTGTTCCAGTAGGTCTATCGCAGAAGATACAATGTTGCCTAAGGAATATATCCTGGAGGTCAATGTTGTTAACCCATTGTCTACCACTGCTAGAGATTTCTCTAAGCTAATACGTTTTTTTTCCCGTATTCTCTCTGCGGCCTCTTGTTGGGATATTTTCCAAATTTGATTGTAGGCAGCATAAATGCCAGCATATTTGAAACGTTCCTGACATGGCTTCCTGGGACCTAGTAAAAAATCCCTAAGATCCATGTCTCCTGTGAGTAAGGATAAGTGCTGGTTCACCTCTATGAGTGTTGAGGTTTTTAGCCAATCAAGGCACAAATTCCCAACACTGTAGGATGTCACTACCCCTGGATGTTCTCTCTGTACATAGCGCGATCTGGCCTATGGATACTGAACCCTTTGGTCTTACCCATGAATCTAGTTTGACAACTATTGGTGTCTGTGGGCCAAATCAACCATTTCTTCCAATCGGGGTCTGATCTATTGTATTGTATGATGTCATCTAATGTAACCCCTTCTTGTGATGTTTCATTGCCCTCGGTCAGTGGTGGTGGTGGCAGCCGAGGTGTGTTCAAGTCTTTGTTCTTGGCTAGTCCAAGGCAAGACGTATGTTGCACTGTCTCGTTCAAAAACATGATCTGTTGAGGGGTAAAGCACGCTCTAAATAAAGCTTCTGTTCCCTGCACTTGCCATTCTCTAGTACCCCAGACCGATTTTAAGTCTATGGTGTCTTTCCATAAGTCGTAACCTTGTTCAGACAACTGGGGAATAAAGGATGCAGAGTTAATCTGTTTGGTGTTTGTTAACATATTTTTCTGTGCTGATGTTGGTGCAACCCTATAATAATATGAGGCTGGGTCAGACATATTAAACCCTGAAAAATATGGAAACTTTTGTGCAAACGATTTCGAACTGCCTTTTGGCGGTGTTGGACAATGTTTCCACTGATGGTATGTGAACACATTTCTAGGATTAGCAGATTTATGCTAACAATGATGACCATAATGCTGGTAACAACACATTGATTCGAAATCTGCTGAGCTCTCCAATATTTCACAATTAGAAAATGCAGCAGATTTTTCTAAATCAGACAACATGTTATTAACAGTTTGAAAATCCCAATTATCGGAAAATTTACTTGAGGTAATGATATCACTTAACGATATTTTAAATAAATGTGGAATTTTTTTAATTTCTGTTGGGCCAAATATATCTGAATCAACCTTGTCTCAAACTATACCATCCGGTACAGGAACCGCTGTAATGTTCACTGATGACATGTCTCTTTGTTCTCGATGAGATGATTGATGCGGTTTTAAAATTAAGTTCACTTCTATGGCAACAGAGCTTTGTTGAATGTATTGTCCACTAATAAGCATGTTTAAATTATCACAAAGCTTAACCAGAAAAGAAAGAAAAGAATCCTGAAAGTTATCCATAGTTCTACCCATGGTGATACCAGGCAAGTCTTTCTAAGAAAGTTCAGAAAGTCTTTAACTTGCTGCTTGCGTGTTTTCTGGGCTGGCGTTGTTTCAGGTTCACTTGGATCGAAAGAAAACGTATCAAAGTTTATGAAGTAGCCAGAAGCAGTTCGATCAATTGTTGGAATTGCATCAGGATTTGTTGAAATCGTACTTTGCTCTTGTCAAGGCATGTTGACGTAGACGTCTGTATTTGGTCGAATAGCAACTTGTTTGTTATGTTGAGTTTCATTTTCAAGTTAAACTTCGGGTTCAAGGGGAATGAGTTCTATAGCATTGTTGCATAGTCCTTCATTCCGTATAGGTGACTCTTCGAACGTGCTGAGTCTTTCCGTTTGAACTTCTTGAATTGTAGCGAGAGGATGGCGTCTGCTACTTTGGAGTCCATGTGGCCTACTGCTCGGTATCGGCCACATAGTGTGGTTTCATTAGGTCAATTGAGACAAATCTTTTCTCCTTTTTTCCGGCAAGAGGCGGTAGAAGTACAATTCTTGTTCCTTGTACTGCTAGGACCGGTACAGGTTTTCTGTAGGATCGCCCAAATTCTTTCTTGTCCGCTATTTTCTCTCTGAGCAGATCCCCGACTTTTGGGATCCAGACAGGTCTTGCCGTGACTGATTTGACTTCCCCAGTCGTGGTCAGCTTCAGGTGGACATTACTTTGTTTTGTCCTGGATTCATTTATTTCCTGTAAAACAGCCAAACATTCATGGATGTCAAAAGGTTTTTCATCCGCCACTGCGCCTTAACAATCAAGATCAGGTACCCACATTCTTGTCCCAAATAGGACCTCATATGGAGTGACCCCCCCTAGAGAACTTCTTGGCAGGTTGTTAAGAGCCTGTTGGACTCCATAAAGATGTTTTACCCAACTTTCGCCCGTGCCTAATATTCTAGCTGTTAAAGATTGCTTTAAGTCTCGTTTTTTTCTCCCTACTACCAAATTTCCCTCGGGATGGTACAGAGATGAGTACCGCAATGCTACACCCAAACTTCCCATGGTCTCCTTGTAACATCGAGAGATAAACACAGGGCCCTGGTCAGAATGTAATGTGCCAATTGTGTATGTCCCTATGAAGACTCTCAAATCTTTTATAACAGTTTGAACGTCAGCTGCGCGCTGGGGCCACTCCCATAGGAATCTCGAGCAGGAATCCACTGCTACCATGATATACCTTTTAGCCCCATCTCTTTTCAAGGGGCCACAGTGGTCTAGGTAGACACACGCTAGTGGTTTGTCAGCTATTAACAACGGTGTCTGCACTGGACGTGTTACGGTGGAACCTTTCATCTGCTGACAGATGTTGCATTTCAAAAAATAGTCCTTAGTCTGCTTTGGTAAACCAGGACACCAATAGCGTTGTTTCAATAAAGAAAAAGTCGCCGTAACTCCTGCATGTGCAGAACCTATCCCTTCGTGTGCTGCCAGAATTAAACCTAACCTACAATCCATTTTTGGAATTACTCTATCCCCACTCCAGGAATCTGAGCAAATGGAATGTTATTGGAATCTAACTTGTAGGAGAACTTGAGTGAAAATCTTTTTGGTACTGCACCACTGTTTTTGCGTGAAGCAATAACTGCCACCATAATTTCACCGTCTATTTTCATTTTAGAACGAGTGATTGCAGCTACGGAAGCCGTGCGTACAGCCCCCTTTGCGGATTCATCAGCCAATGAATTCCCTTCAACGTGAACGCCATCACGCTGATGACTCAGTGTGTGTATCACATGAGTCCTTGGTAGCTCGGATTTCAACTCAACTACCTGTTCCCATAGCATTTTATACTTAATTGTGCCACCTTTAGCTTATTTGAACCCATTCTGAACCCAATATTGCAAGTATTCATTATATGACTGTACACAGTAAAAGGAATCGCACACGATTAGTGTGGGGAATTCTCGATCCGTATTTACAAGTGCCAGTATCAGTGCTTTTAATTCTGCCAACTGTGCCGTGCAGTCTCCTAGAGATTGCATTTTAGTGCAACTTGGATGGAACTTTCCATCCCGCATGCGACCTTTAACGATTGCACATGACGCGCTATATTGTGGCCTACTTCCTAAGGCCGGTTGAGCAGATCCGTCAGTGTAAATGATATATTCATACTGATCCAGAGGCATTATTTCGTTAGGTAGAGGATATTCTTGTTCGTATTGCAGAAATGCTTGTGTCTTTAAATTTGGGTCGTACCTGTATTCTACATCTGTTGCAGTGATAGAATTCGCCCATTGTATCCATCTCAGATGTAAAGGTTTAGCATTAGGGACGCTTGCCTTTGTCGCAGCTTCTAAGGCTGGAATCGGAGTCACTACTATTATTCGTTTCCCCTGAGCCAGTGCTCTTTCTCTCACTACAGCAGTCTTTACCGCTGTCAGAATCTTTTCAGTGGATGCGAAGCGCATCTCAGCATTTGTGTACAAATGTGATTTGTATGCAATTGGTACTGTTTCACCTTCGTTATATGTTAGATAGGTGTACGCAGATTGACCCGCATTTATATGGACCACCAGGTTGCGTACGTTTAAGCGTGCCTATAAGTGTTTGGAAGCTATCATGTCAGCTTGTAAGGAACGTAGTGTATTTGTGTGTACATGTGTCCAATGTCTTGCTGAGAAATCAGGTTTAATTAAGTTGTAAAAAGGTTTCACTCTTTCTGCGTAATCTAAAATGTATGTTCTACCAAAATGTAGGAATCCCAGTATTGATTGTAGATTTGTTAATGATTCTGGAGGTTGGAGCAGCGCGCATTTTCCTAAAAAATTGGCTGCCAGGCTTTTCCCTTTACATGAAAGCTAATATCCTAAAAACAGGACAATGAGGTGGACTATTTTTGATTTTTTAAAGTTCAATTTGTAGCCCTCAGATCCAAATCCCAAACTTATGGTATTCACCCTGTTCAAGTGTTCATTTAGGTAATCGTCCGTCAGATAAGTATCATCCACATAGGACAATGCCTCTTCATCCAATTTTTGTAGTAACTCTGTCACTCTGGCTGAAAAGAACCCGGGCTGTTCTTATACCCCTGGGGGAGTCAACGAAATTGCCCCTGAGACCCTAGCACTGAGAATGCTGTCAAATACCTGCTTTCAGGCGCTATATTTTAACAGAAAAATCCATTTGAGATATCATAACATAAAATTTTTCCCCACAATGTTATTCATTTATGTGGCACTGTGTGCATTTTGGACTACAAATGTCTTAGTGCAAGTGTTTAAATGTCTTTAATCTAAAACTAGACAATATGTATTGTCGAGTTTCATGGCTGGAAACAAAGGATTGTTCATTTGAGAGGTGCACGTTTCAATCACCCCTTGGTATTCAAGTTGATCTAAGATCTCCCTGACCTGTTTTTAAGCTTCTTGCTTTATTGGATACTGCCTCTGTGCAGTCGGAGTATTTTTTAAAGGAAACCAACATGGTTTTTATATAATGCTGGAGCTTGGGCTACCGCCCACTCCTGTGCATATGTGTGTTGCAAAGGCCTGGTAATATGGTCCGAGAATGCCAATAGAATTACTGTTTCTCTTTTAGGGCAATCCTGGACGAATGCTGCTGGCCAATCTCGTTCAGCTAAAAAAAATTCATAGCTAAACGTAAGGTTCTCCTAAAAGAGACCTCTAACTTTTCTACACTTGTCCCCCTCCATCTGGAGCATTATTTCATATACTTTATTTGGGACATCACCCTAGTGTCAGGTGTTTCTATCGTGATAGAATCAATCAAGTCCGTTATCACCAGAAATTCCATCAGGTTCTGGCGAGCTATTGTTACTTCTGCCGCACTGTCTAGCATCGTCAGAGCCCATTCCCTGTTCAGTATCCTGATACCTGTCAGGTTTCCTAATATTAACCCTATTCCTGAGATTATACCTCTTTTCAGAGTATTCCTGTGGAGGAGATCTACCTCGGGATTGAGATCTATTTCCCTTAAATGTTTGTTGTTTTTTATTGTCCCACTTCATTTTAGAAGAAGCAGGTGTCTGCTTGGTGGAGTCTTTTTCAGAACTGCCCATCAGTTGTAGTTTTAAAGCTTTCCCACCCAAACTGCCTCTGCCTAATTCTGCATATGCAGTTTCAATTATTTTTGGTAGTTCGTGTTCCTGTTCTAAAGGACTGAACTCCCTTAGACGTTGGCGGATAGCCACTGACGCTGCTTCCCCTTTAATATTAGCTAAAATGATGGCTGATACCCGGGCATAGTTACCTTGTAACTTCATCCCTAAGTTCAGAGCAGGCTCTGATCCGTACTCGTTCTGTATTTGTCTTAATATATCGGGTATCACCGCTCATGAAGGAATACCATGAGTTCTAGTATAAATGGCAGCAAAGACTGTACCCCAAGTGGTACAATCCTTTACTTGTGGTGTTATTCCCATGGGCAAGCAGATTGTTAGCATTTTGTGTTTTTCATACGGGGTAGTAGTCGGGAATGCTGCCTCCAACTGTGTTCTTTTCTGAGCTACCCAGAATGGCATTTGTTCGAGTTTTGTGGGCATTTTGCCCATCACTGCGTGGAATGTTTGTGGTGTGATTTTAGTTGCTGTTCCCTGAGATTGAGTTCCATTTTTTGCAACTATTGTTGGTTGGACTGTGAATGTCCTCATGACGAATTGCGTCATGTTTCTATAGATTTTAATTACATTTTTATGCTGTATGAGTAAGTCTCCTACTGGCATTGTATCAATGTAAGGATGTGCTGTGTAGGCCGCTAATATCGGCCATGTTGTCCCTTCTCCTCCGAGCAGGCCTAATCTTACTCTTCCTCTTATATGGTGTAGAGCACCTTTAAACCAGTATAAGTGTTCCTGCTACGTGAGCGGAACCTCTATGTCCTTAAACAGACCATATTCCGCTGGTGCATCTCCTTCTGTGTAAGAGTGAAATGTCTTTGTTCTTGCATTTGATGCTGGGAATGTGTGGGGTTGACGGTGGTCACAGGGACGAAGGAGTGCCCAGAAACGTGATAATAAGGTTTGTTGTGGCTTTATTAGCGTGATATAAGGGAACGTGGTCAAAGCGTCTCATAAATATCCAAACAAAAGGCGTTCAGTGTGAAAATGACACAAGAGCAGTTTGTTCGTCCAGCTCGGGGGTGGTCTTCTAGGGGTTTATCCGTCCTCCTCTTCTGGGTTTCGTACCACCGGGGAAGCATGGAGGGGAAGAGAAAAGACAAAACGAAAAGGGGTCAAGCTCTGGTCTGGTTCCTAAAAGTATTGTGCTACGGTCACCAAAAGGAGTGTGCCATAGATCGGAGAAGTGCCAGAAAACAAAGCAATCAAACACACTCCTGTGCCTTATTGTCCTGTGCCTCCCCACCACCCCCACCAAAACGATCCGTTTAGTGTCACTCGCCTGAGACCACGACCTCTCTCCTGGGCCGTGGTATGAGGATCCGGGGTGTCTTCTCCCTCTTCCTGACGTGGTACGTGGTATGTCGTGCTTTCTCTGTTTCCAGATCGGCTGGTTCTTTCGCCTCCTGTTCTTCCTCCTCCTTCCTCCGCCGCCGCTCTGAGTCTTCGGTCCGTCCCGCTCCACTGTTCTCTCCTTCTTCGTCCTTCTTCTGCTCGCTGTTCGTCTCCCGCTCTTCCTCTCCGCTACTGTCTCTCTCTCCCTGTTCTCCCGGCGTCCCATTTAGGCACATCACTTCCGCATACGTCCGCAGCCCCTCCTTCACGGTCTGTTCAGACGCTAGACCGCCGCCTGCTTCCGATGAGGATAGAGTCGGCACAGTCTGCTCTATCCACTGCCGGTATGCCCCGTCGTCCTCATTCGGATCTTCCCCCTCACAGAATGTAACCCACAAATAAAATACCTCTGTTTTGTTAGATTCGTGTGCCTCAATCACGAAAGCTACTATGCTACCCTTGGATGATAATCCATGCTCTAGTAGTCTCAGGGTGACTGTATTTCTGAATTTTTCTGCAATTTGAATTGCGTCTGCGTCTTCTTCACGGCCGAGCAATATGAGTAGCTCAGATTAGCAGGCCGTTAAGTCCATACAAAATAACTCCGCTATCACCATCAAACCGGCCGATAAGGGCAGGGCGGTGGTGGTGATGAACACTCAAGACTATGAAGCTGAGGTGGCTAGATTGCTGGGGGCCCGTCAGAACTATAGACCTCTTATGAGAGATCCTACTAAAAATCTACAGATGACCATCATTAAAATGGTCACAGAGGCCAAGGAGAAGAAATGGCTTACATACAAAGAGGCAGATTTCTTGATTAACAACAAACCCAGGGTTCCCGCATTCTATATTGTTCCAAAAATACATAAGACCCAGCGACCATCGCCTGGGCGCCCGATATTTCGGGTATTCAATCCTTGTTGGAACCTTTGTCTCAGTTCTTGGATTTCTTCCTGAGGAAATGTGTTATCACGCAGCCCTCTTACGTACAAGACACAACTGATATCCTGAGAATACTGGATAATGCTGAATATGACTTGGATCACCAGTTTCTAGTCACCATTGACATCGAATCTTTGTATACCAGCATCCCCCGGGAAGCTACACTGGTGGCAGCAGCACGCGCCCTGGGGGATTGCGGATGGTTTTATGATGTTCCACAGACATTTGTTCTACAATACGTAGAACTTGCTCTTACACAGAACTTTTTTGCATACAAAGATCAGATGTACCTCCAGGTATCCGGTACTTCAATGGGGGCTACTTTTGCCCCCAGTCTGGCCTGCATTTATGTAAGCCAGTTTGAATCCAACCACATCAATCACGCAACCAATCTCTTCCAGAGGAATATAGTCCTCTGGAAGAGATACATTGATGATGTGTTGTGCATATGGTCTGGGACAGAAGTAGAACTTCTCACGCTCCTTAACTGGCTCAACAACCTCAACGAATGCATGAATCTCACATGGACCATCAATAGATCAACAGCGACTTACCTGGACCTGGACATTAAGGCTGAAAATAATAAACAAGTGACTAATGTACATCAAAAACCGACCGATAAAAACTCTTTGTTACACTACAGGTCATACCATCCAAGGGCTCTCCGGGATAATCTACCCGTGGAACAGTTCTTGTGATATCGCAGAAATTGTTCATCCACTGAGGCATATACAGAACAAGCAGAAGATCTGTCTAGGAAATCGGAGAACCAAGCTTATCCCAGGGAGGTCATTAAGCAAACGAGAAAGAGGGCCTTAAATACCCCACGTGCTGCGCTCCTTGAAAGAACACCAGAGAACAGTGGGGATTGTTTACCAGTGGTCACTACGTTTGGACCACTTTCGACCAAAATCAGACAAATCATTAGGAGGCACTGGCATTTGCTTAGTACCTCCACTATGAAAATGCCCCAACCAAGATTTGCCTTTAAGCGATCAGCTAATTTACGCGACTGGTTGGTCCATACACGACCCATTCAAGAATTCAGAGAGACTGGTGTACCCCCTGGACATTATCCATGTGGGGGATGCTCAGTGTGTGAGCTTACTGAACCGGTCAAAAGTGTGACTTTGACACATGGCAAAATCTGGTACCTCAACAGGTTCAGCAATTGTAACACCACAAATGTTATCTATAGACTCACGTGTTCGTGTGGACTTCACTACATTGGACTCACGACACGAAAAGTCAAAATTAGGATACAGGAACACCTTAGCACACTGAAATCGGGCAAACTGACCACAAAACTTGTACAACACTTTCAAACATTGAAGCAGAATTACAAGGATATACGATGGGTGTTACTAGAAAGGGTAGTGGGCGACCAATACAGCATGGAGACGAGATGAAGCACAAAAGAAGCACTTTGGATTTATCAGGATGGCGTGGACCAACAGGGGCTGAACGACCTTATTGAATGGAACAGGGTAGACATTCGTTGAACATACATGACTCTTGCCCATATGAATATTTCATCTAGATCCCCTGGTGATTAGGTACCCACATCCTCTTTCATCTAGATCCCCTGGTGATTAGGTACCCACATCCTCTTTTGATAGACACATGTATGGGGCAGTTGTGTAGGCCGGTATGCTGGGCCAATGATTTTGAATGGCCTTGTATCTTCCTCACGTTCACCTATATTGTTATGGGAGTGCTAGGCATAATAACATGGATGACACTACTCTTAGAAGATGAAAGCAAAAACAACATCGTCGTACTAGTAAAGGTGACATGCAGATAGAGTTGAATCACTCTGAATTCACCTGCCACACTTGACTAATGGAGGTATTCGGGACATTGACACTTGAGCCCTCAGTCATATAGTCTGAAATTCTGAACTCTCAATTTTAACTTTGAATTACATGTCTTGTATCAATAGAAGACGCTTCTAATTCCAATTATGATACACTTGATATATCCACGTACTGTACATTGAAAGTGGATAGGGTTACATGACATGAATGTAGGAGTTAAATATTCAGGAACAAATATAATTATATATCCACTGTGTTTTAATTCAATTTGATCGCATTGCACACACCCCATTTGAAATACTTGCACAATATGGCAGCCATGCCCTTCAACACGATAAAGAGGATAGGGGTGGAAGAAGGACGGTAAGCGCATGCGTCGACGTGACGCGCCACGCTTTGAAATTGAGTGACGCCCACCGACTCCGCGAGGTGCCGAGATAACGCCAGACACTCGTGCTGTACAGGTGAGCGGTTTTTAGACAGATAGGGGAACGGGTGGAAATATATGTCCCACATTAGCCCATGTCTTCTTTCCTCATTTTTAACAGTAATAAGCTCCATTTAGATTCCATGCGGGCTCGATAATGAGATTCAGTCCCCGTAAAATTGTAAGAAAAAAAGCGCAAAGAACTTGGCATGAGGCAGTGGTATCCGTATGCTGTGGGTAATGGGAGGGGCTGAGTGGGTGCTCATACACTGCCGCCCTAGTGAGCAACGGGATGCTCTCTTATAGTGCCCCAGGCCTACATTCACAAACGAAGGAACGAGCCCTTATGTCTTTTAAAATACATGTGCATAAATATGATGCCAGCCACCTTTTCTCTTGATTCCCTCACAGACTGACGCTATGCAGTACATGTGACAGCCAGTGTGACTGTGGACTAGGACACACATACAAAACAAAGGGGGTCATAGGTATGCCAACGAAAGGCAACAAAGCCGTAAATATGTTGACTTAATGAAGGTGGCTCCCACTTGTACGAGGTTCCAATTGGTGCTGACTGATGATTGATTGTGTTTGTTTGTCTCTGTCTCCCACAGGTTTATAAAATACAAAATACAGACAACTAATGGTGCAGTGTGGCCAATTAACCCTTGCCCTGATTAAATTGCCGCAAGTTCCCCCAGGCAATGAAACATGTTGGTTCTTTTAAGTGAGCAGACACCCAGCACGGAATAAAGTAAGATAGCCAGTGATGTCTAGCTCGATTTTAGACTAGGAATGGCGGTGTTTCAACCTAGACTCCGCTACTCCTTATTGGGTTGATACTGTTGTATGCCCGGATTATTTCACTGGTGCATTGATATCACACTGAGCAAATTGTCTTCAGTTTCCTCTTGCTCTCACTTTTTCACATTTTGTGTTACGGGTTGGCAGTTGCTAATGATGAGAACCTGAGGACGCAGGCGAGTACCAGTCTGCAGACTCCCATGGTGTTACTCCCGTGAGGCACTGCCATCCTTTTCTCACACTTTTATTTCCTTGAATGTGGTTATTTCACACCAATGGGTGGGATATACCCTGGGAGACAGTGCCTACAGATGCAACCGATTTTAATAATTCTTTGGTGATCCAGGACCCCCTTGATGAGACGGTATAAGGATAACCGCTGGTTTGTCACATAAAGAAGGGTGACTATACATGTTCGGAGGGGTCACTGAGTAGTGTGTTCACCCCTTTTTGAACAGGTCAATTGTTGTTTATGATTGTCTGAGTGGGGGGGGCGACCTGTTCTTTACCCCCTCAGCTCCTTGTTGTATATGATACTTACTGATGACCCTGGAGGCCTTACATTGCCATTTTGGTTTACTTGTCCACAAATTTGGAGACAACAGAATTTGAAACTAGACCGAGGTCTTAACATACACAAATTCAGCACAAGGTATGCCTTCTTTGGTTTTTCAACTCACACCACTGTGGTCACTAGTTCTTATGGCTTCGCACCTTTTTTTTTGGCCTTATTGTTGTACAATTTAACTACACGCCTAGTTCTTAGGACCCTTTGTCCTATCTTCCAACCCTCCTGGTCGAATACATATGTTTTGTCAATCCCAGCGCTATGTTTGAGATGGCAAGTGCCTTGCTTAGCCCACACATCTTCATTTTTTTGTCTAGGCCTGGGAACACTAGAGATATCGTCCATCAATAGTGACGCACCAACACAACATTCACTGTTGGCGCTCCTTTTGGATGTTTTACGCTGGCATCAGCAATCTATTCACTTTAATCTTGGTAAGCAGCTAGTGTTGGGTGTTTTTGTGTTTAGCACTGAGTTGCACTGGGTGTTTATTTCCGTTTGGTGATCCGATTCATAGGTGTTTTTAACTCTCTCTGTCTTCCCAACAAGGCCCTTGAGTTGAAAGCATTGGTATGTGGTGTATCCTGGAATTCTTCCTATACTGTGTTCCTTTAATGATTCGGTGTGACTCTATTCTAGAATGAAATATGTCACTTAGCAACTGTTAGAATGTTTTTGAGAGCAGTTGGAGCTGTTGTTGGAGTAAGTTTTGTCCGCCTCTTCTTACCATGTAGCCTTTCAATAAATATCTTAATCACACTCATCTAGCTTGATTACTACAGTATGCTGCACTTTTCACAGATCACAACTATTTGACGCTCTTACAGTCCCATTTCACACGGATGGTCCCTCCTCTGATGTGGTTTCTACTCTGTGCTTTTCTTGACGCTGGACTTGATAGTCCAAATTCACATAATCTCTCTCTTCAATGTTCTTCTGTCACTGTTTTACTTGTTAAATTAGTAGTTTCTAAAATGATTAATGTTGTATGATGTTACAGCCCTGAAGAAGCCCTCGTGAAGGGTGAAACGCGTTGGTTGTTTCCACAAATATAAAAAGGATCTTTGAAATAAAAGACTTGTATTGTAAACCAACAACATCGGCTAAACAAACTCTTCTTTCTGTGTCTTGTACCATTGTTGATCTTTTGTGTTGCCTCTCATCAGCTTTTTTGTCATATTTTTGTAACTCACTTAGGCCATGATTTATTGTATTGCGGTAACAAATGATGGACGGAATGCTGAATGAATCAGCCATTCACCCCGAGCCAAGAGATCTGGGATAAATCAATTGTTCTTTTTCTCACTACAACACCCCAGTTTGGACCCAGCCATATCCATCATCCAATATAAAACACCAGCAGTCAGTCCCTTGGAACTTGTTGGAGGGAGGACCACCGGGGAGTCAGGGGGACCACTCCGGGGCACCTTCCTACCGCAAAGTTATAGCTGAGCGCCGCTGAGAAGCCTCCTAGGCGAGTTCCTTCTCCTGTGATCGTACTAGGCCCAGTAACACCACCACACAGGACTCCGTATCAGTTGCTTATCTCGGTACTTTATCAATGGTAGCACATTCAATATTTACAGTGTGATCAAGTGATCCAGGAAGAGTCTCAATGTCTTTGTAGGGACAGGGTAGCGGGACAGTCTTAGTACCAGCCTGGTACGGGGAGGCTCTGCGCCAGACCTTGCGTGCTGGTCTCAAAGCAGCTCGGACGTGGAGAGCCGCGACGGTGTCTGCAGGGCTCGGTTGGTAGTTCCGCTTGGGTCGAGCTGCGACACAGTCAGCAGGGCTCCGGTGGTAGGTCCGCTTCGGTCGAGCCGCGACGAGGTCAGCTGGGCTCTGATGGTAAGTTCAACAAGGTCGGGCCGCGACAGCGTCAGCAGGGCCCAAAGGTTCGTGAAGGTCTTTAAGCACGGTGGAGCCGCGACGTAGTCAGCAGGGCTCAGAGCGTGGTTCTAGGATGAGTCTTTTCTCCGTAGGGTCAGCCGCGATCCGATCAGCAGGGCTCTTGACTCCGGGATACAACTGCCGTCTTGTTGCCGGGTCGCCCCAGATATAGGTCTGGAACCCTTTGATGTCCGGACCCTTGCGCCCGGGGGGCGGAGAAGCCGGGTTGGGAGCGGCCAGACGCCCAGCAGGAGAGGCGCCAGGCCCCAGAGAGCTGTGGGGCGATCGTACCTAGGTGTGGAAGGACGGTTGGGGGTCCCATCGATACTGCCCTCCGCCGGGAGTGGGAAGTGTTCACGTGGTATCCCCCTGGCCAGGGGTTGGCGCCTCGATGTCGGGCCTCGCTGGGACCGAGGCCGGGTGGAGCGGGGTCACGTAGGCAGGTGCGTAGAGTCACGTATAATCCAAAATGGAGGAGCCCCGAGGTGCAGGGGACCTCGTGCGGCTTAGCGAGGGGGAACAGGACCACGCCACGAGGCCGGCTCCAACACGCGTCCCCCCCAGCTGAAGGCAGGGAGAGTCACCCATCTCCTTGGGGGTTCTCCTCGCCGAGGCGGAAGAATCTGGACAGGCCGTCGGCATTGGCGTGGTCGTTGCCGGGCCGGTGCTCCACGGTGAAGTCCATCCCTTGCAGCGAGATGGACCATCGCAACAACTTGGGGTTCTCGCCCCGCATTTGCATTAGCCACCGCAGGGGCCGGTGGTCAGTTTGGACTCTGAAGTGGGTGCCGAAAAGGTAGGGCCGGAGCTTCTTGAGAGCCCATACCACCGCGAAGGCCTCCCGCTCGATGGTGCTCCACCTCTGTTCTCGTGGCAGCAGTCGGCGGCTGATGAAGGCCACCGGTCGATCGAGACCCTCGGTGTTCATCTGAGAGAGGACCGCCCCAACCCCGTACTCAGAGGCATCGGTCTGAACCACAAATTCCTTGCTGTAGTCAGGGGCCTGTAGCACAGGGGCAGCGCACATGGCCGCCTTGAGGGCTTCAAACGCGGTCTGACAGCGGGGCGTCCAGTGCACCGCCTTGGGCTGCTTCTTGGAAGTGAGCTCCGTGAGGGGCCCCACAATACTGCCATAATCCTTGATAAATCGCCGGTAGTAGCCTGTGAGGCCTAGGAAGGCCCAGACAGCTGTTTGGGTTGCGGGGTGCTCCCACGCCTGGATGGCATCGACCTTTGACTGGAGGGGCGCCACCTGGCCACTCCCCACCTGATGTCCCAGATAGGTCACAGATCCTTGACCGATCTGGTACTTGCTGGCCTTAATCATGAGCCCGGCCCTTTGGAGAGCGGCCAGGACTTCTCCGAGGTGTCCTAGGTGCGCGGCCCAGTGGTTGCTGAAGACTGCAATGTCGTCGAGGTAGGCCGCGCTGAAAGCTTCTAGCCCGGCCAGGACCTTGTTCACCAGCCTCTGGAAGGTCGCTGGGGCGTTCTTCATACCGAAGGGCATCACCCGAAAGTGGTAGTGCCCATCGGGGGTGGAAAAAGCGGATCGTTCCTGGGCGTCGGGGGTGAGCTTGATCTGCCAGTACCCAGCGGTGAGATCAAAGGTACTTAGGTAGCGGGCGGCCCCTAGGCGATCGATCAGCTCGTCTGCCTGTGGCAGTGGGTGGGCATCGGTCTTGGTGACTGCGTTCAGGCCCCTGTAGTCTACACAAAATCTGAGTTCCGGGGGGGTGCCGGGGGCGGCGGCCTTCGGCACCAAGACCACAAGGCTGGCCCACGGGCTGTCGGAGGGCTCGATGACTCCGAGGGCGAGCATCTTGGAGACCTCGGTCTGTATGCAGGCTCGGACTCGGTCGGGTACTCTGTAGGCGCGGTGTCGCACAGGGGGGCTGTCCCCGGTGTCCACGTCGTGGACGCACCAGGGGGTCACCCCGGGCGTGAGAGAGAAGAGGGCAGCGAAGGGCTGCAGCAGCTTCCGGCAGTCATGGCGCTGTTCTGGGGTCAGGGTGGCGGAGAGGTGGACGCCCTCCAAGGAGCCGTCTTGGCCCGATGACCCCAGGAGGTCGGGTAGGGGCTCGGAATCGCTTTCGCCCCCATCGTCAGTAGCCAGCAGCAGGCTTAGTTCGGTTCGGGCAAAGTGGGGCTTGAGCCGGTTGGCGTGTAGGACCCGGAGGGTGTTCCTTGGGGACTCCAGGTCGACCAGGTAGGTGACGGAGCTCTTCCTCTCAACCACCTTGAAGGGCCCGGTCCACTTGTCCTGCAGGGCGCAGGGGTCCACGGGCGACATGACCCAGACTTGCTGGCCCAGCTCGAACTCGATGGTCGAGGCATTTTCGTCATACCAGCGTTTCATGTCTTCTTGGCTGGCTTCGAAGTTGGCGTCTGCCAGGGCCCGGAACTTCCGAGTCTGGTTCCGCAGGCCAGGAGGCACCGGTAGACGTCGGGGGGGGGGGGGGCACCTTGGACGTTCTTCTCCCAGCCCTCCTTGACCAGGCTGAGGGGCCCTCGGACGGGGTGCCCATACAACAGTTCGAAGGGGCTGAAGCCCAGGGATTTCTGTGGTACCTCTCGATAGGCGAACAGGAGGCAGGGCAGCAGGACGTCCCATCTCCTCCTCAGGGGCTCTTCAGGCCCTTGATCATCCCCTTCAAGGTTCTATTGAACCGCTCGACCAGTCCGTTCCCCTGGGGGTGGTAAGGGGTGGTGAATTTGTAGGTGACCCCACATTGTTGCCAGAGGGATCTCATGTACTTCGAAATAAAGTTCGTACCCCTGTCGCTCACCACTTCTCGGGGGAACCCCATCCTGGAGAAGATGCCCATCAGGGCCCGGCCCACCACTGAAGCTGTCACAGTGCGGAGCGGGATGGCCTCGGGGTATCGGGTGGCGTGGTCGACCAGTACCAGGATGAAGCGGTGTCCCAGGGCGGTTCGGGGGTCGAGGGGCCCCACGATGTGGATCCCTACTCGTTCGAACGGGGTGTGGACGGCTGGAAACGGTTGGAGGGGGGCCTTGACTCGACCCCCAGTCTTCCCGCTAGCCTGGCAGGTTTGGCAGGACCGGCAGTGGTGGTCCACGTCTCTCTGCATTCGGTGCCAATAGAAATGGGTCACTTTGCGGCTGTAGGTTTTGTCTCGCCCGAGGTGTCCGGCGAGGGGCACGTCATGCGCCAGGTTCAGGAGGAACTCTCGGAATCTGAGGGGAACCACCAACACCCGGCCGGCTCCCAGTTCGGCGACTTTCTGCTCGCTATACAATAAGTCATTGTCCCAATAGATCCAGTGGGTTCCCGTGGGGTCCCCCGAGGCCTGGGCGGCCGCTTGCTGTCGGGCCCCCTCGAGGGACGGGCAGGCCTTCTGCTCTTGCTGGAATTGTTCGCGGGTGGGGCCCCCGTCGTGGCGCCACTGGGCCAGCTCGGGGATCTCGCTGAGGGAGGTGGCCTCGTCGGGGGAAAGTTCGGATGCCCCGGCCTCATCGTCAGGCTCCTCCGTGCCGGAGGAGGGTGGCAGTTCTTGACCCGTAGGCTCGCCGGGGGCCGCTGCAGCGGCGGGTTGGGCGGTCATGGACCGGGTGGTGGCGCAGGCCCACTCGGGCAGCCCTAGCATCCCCAGATGCTCTCGGCGCTCCACCTGGGCCTAGGGGGAGCCCTCTAGGTCGTTCCCCAGGAGGCAGTCCACTGGGGCGTCGTCGCGGACAGTTACTTTTAGGGTGCCGGACACTCCTCCCCACTCGAAGGGGATCCTGGCCATCCGGCACATGCTTTCGGTGTTGTCCGCGGTCCGGACAGGGCATAGGACATGCGGCAGGATCTGTTCGGGGGTCACCAGGTGGCAGCGGACAGCGGTCACACTGGCCCCAGTGTCCCGGAGGGCTTCCGCCCGTTGTCCATTGATGGTGACCCACTGCTGGTACTTCTGGGTGTTGCTTGGGATGGCAGCTCGGGGCACCATTTCTCGGGAGCCCAGGCATACGAGTGACATGGCAGCCGGTTCCCACTCGGGGGACCCGTCGTCGCGGTTTTCCTCCTCTTCTTCTCCTTCCCCCAGGGCTGCGGCGGCTATTTGTCGGGGAGGGGGCCCAGCGGTCCCGTTTCGTCGGTTCACGGGGCAGGCCGGGTCGCTCGCATAGTGGCCTGTCTGTTGGCAGCCGAAGCAGGTCACTGTTGGTCGGGGTCCAGGCCTGGCGATGGGGGTCCCCCTACGGACCAGGGTCGGGGACGTGTGGTTGGCGGCTTGGCCTCGTGGCGGGCTTCGGGGCGGCCCGGCCGGGAATTCTCGACTGCGGTGGGACCCCCCTCCTCTGCCCCGCTGGCGAGGAGGTCCCGTGGTACTTCGTTGGTAGTCCCCCACGGGGTTCCGGGGGACTCGGGTGTTGACCCATCGGTCGGCTTCAGCATCGAGCTTCCGGGGCTCGGTCAGCTTACTGTCCAGGAGGTGTTGCCTTAGTTCGACAAAGCAGTTGTTGGCGAGGTGTTCCCAGACAATGAGGTCGAACAGTTCGTTGTACGAGGTGACCTTGCTCCCTTTTATCCACCCTTCAAAGGCCCTGCTGAAGAAGTCCACGTATTCGACCCATGTGGTACCGGGGAGCTTCTTGCAGTCCCGGAAGCGCTGCCGGTACATCTCGGCTGATAGTCCGTAGCGGGTGAGTAGGGCTTCTTTCATGTGGTCGTATGATGTCATCACTGCGTCGGGGAGTTGTTGCAGGGTATCCCGGCCCTCGCTGAGGAACCTCCCCAATAGGCCGGCACCCCAATCCTTCCGGGGTACCCGATGGAAGGTCATGGCTACCTCGTAGGCTCGGAACCACTGCTGGATGTCGTCGTTTTTGTAGTATTCCTTGACGACATCCTTGGGGATATGAACCTTTGGTTCGGTCAGTGGCAGAGCGTCCCGGGCTCCGGGGGTGCTGGTCTCCCACGTTTTGGATTTCAGTTCGAGTTCCTTGAGGCCCCTCTCATGCTCGAGGGTTAGCCGTTTCTCTTCTAGTTCTCGATGCCGTTTCTTTTCTTCGATTTCCTCCTGCAGCCGTAGTTGCTCTAAGGCTAATTTTTTCTCCGCAAGCAGGAGTTCACCGTCCAGCCGGAGACGTGCGAGTTCCAATTCGTGTGTCCGGACCCTCTCCCGTTCTCGCATTTCTTCATGGGATAGGCCGGCTTCCGGGATGCTTCGCCCCCCATCCGTCGGGGTTATGGTCGGTGGCAGGTTTCCGTCCCGGGCCGAGGTCCCTTCGGCTCGGGGTGGAGTGGCCTCGGATTCTGCCCAGGCTTTCAGGGCTTTCTGCATTTCTTCCTTGGTGCCCAATCCTGTGGTTGGGATCCCTGTGTCCTTGCAGAATTGTTTCAGTTCTTTGTGGGTGTATTCTTCCAGCCTTTCTGGCTGGAAGGTTGCGGCCACGGTCGTTTCTTGGCTGCTCATGGTTCTCTCTCTTTTTCCGTCTGGTTAGGCAGCGGGTGCGTTACTTGCCTGTACGATTGCGTCTGGCTCGGATCCCGTCGCTGGCCACCAAATGTTGGAGGGAGGACCACCGGGGAGTCAGGGGGACCACTCCGGGGCACCTTCCTACCGCAAAGTTATAGCCGAGCGCCACTGAGAAGCCTCCTAGGCGAGGTCCTTCTCCTGTGATCGTACTAGGCCCAGTAACACCACCACACAGGACTCCGTATCAGTTGCTTATCTCGGTACTTTATCAATGGTAGCACATTCAATATTTACAGTGTGATCAAGTGATCCAGGAAGAGTCTCAATGTCTTTGTAGGGACAGGGTAGCGGGACAGTCTTAGTACCAGCCTGGTACGGGGAGGCTCTGCGCCAGACCTTGCGTGCTGGTCTCAAAGCAGCTCGGACGTGGAGAGCCGCGACGGTGTCTGCAGGGCTCGGTTGGTAGTTCCGCTTGGGTCGAGCCGCGACACAGTCAGCAGGGCTCAGGTGGTAGGTCCGCTTCGGTCGAGCCACGACGAGGTCAGCTGGGCTCTGATGGTAAGTTCAACAAGGTCGGGCCGCGACAGCGTCAGCAGGGCCCCAAAGGTTCGTGAAGGTCTTTAAGCACGGTGGAGCCGCGACGTAGTCAGCAGGGCTCAGAGCGTGGTTCTAGGATGAGTCTTTTCTCTGTAGGGTCAGCCGCGATCCGATCAGCAGGGCTCTTGACTCCGGGATACAACTGCCGTCTTGTTGCCGGGTCGCCCCAGATATAGGTCTGGAACCCTTTGATGTCCGGACCCTTGCGCCCGGGGGGCGGAGAGGCCGGGTTGGGAGCGGACAGACGCCCAGCAGGAGAGGCGCCAGGCCCCAGAGAGCTGTGGGGCGATCGCACCTAGGTGTGGAAGGACGGTTGGGGGTCCCATCGATACTGCCCTCCGCCGGGAGTGGGAAGTGTTCACGTGGTATCCCCCTGGCCAGGGGTTGGCGCCTCGATGTCGGGCCTCGCTGGGACCGAGGCCGGGTGGAGCGGGGTCACGTAGGCAGGTGCGTAGAGTCACGTATAATCCAAAATGGAGGAGCCCCGAGGTGCAGGGGACCAGGACCACGCCACGAGGCCGGCTCCAACAGAACTCAAGTCAGGCTTTTTTTTGCGTATCTATACATTTCTTTTTCTATGTCCAATAGCAATGCACAATGTGCAACTAGGTAGGCAACTTAGATTAAATGACTCCAAATATTTTGTTGTGTTTGTCTCTAAACAGCGCCTTCCTGAATTGTAAAATGTTGCAATGAAGACATTCACATATCCACATATTAGTACAAAGTCTAGTTTAATGTGGGGGCGTAGCCAGTCAACACCTGAGATGGCCGCAACGGGCTAGAGCTCCGTCTCACGGCGGACTGAATCCCCCATTATCCGCCCTTATGTCTGTATCAGCCCAGTTCATTTAATGGTTCGGGGCTCCTTTACCCGCGTCGGTGACTCGTTCTGAGTTTAAAGGAGCTCCGCCGTCCCTGGTTGGAGCTGGTGCCGAGGGCGAGTCTGAGCAGCGACTGCTGAGGAAGTCTGGTGACGATAGAGATGAGCGGGGCCTCTCACGGCCTCCGCTCCCCGTGGTGTCATTTTCGGATCGGGTCCTCGATCCCCCTCTGGTCGTCCCGCCCGTCTGGGGCATGGTTGGTGCTATCTGTTCCCTTTGGTGGCAGACGAGGAGCTCCTGCGGCGGCCCCTGCCTGATCCCGACTCCAACCACGAGGATTGCGTGGCCTGAAGATCGGTGACGTGACGACCGGAGGCAAGTGGGGCGCAGCACAATATCCGCACCGAGCGATTGCGCGGCTCAAGGGGGCGAGGGGCTCCCTCCCCCCTCTCATTTCATTCTTCTGCGTGCTGCACTCCCCTGCTTCTTATCCTCTTTGAGCGGTCTGCCTGGGGGCCGGAGCGGGACACTCTGTTGCTCTTCCCCCTCCCTCCTGCTCCTTTTTAGGTCTCGCCTGAGACAGCGCTTTAGCGCTGCTCTTGCGAGAGCTTTTGTAAATGGGGGATCTGGAAGTGCAAACGAGTGCTTTCAGGCCTCCAAATACAGTGCATGTGCGCTGGGCGCGCGCACCATTTGGCAGCCTGCACACCATTTGCTTTCACTTTCGCGGCCGCATGGCCGCTTTGATGTTTGATCGCGATCACTTTTACTTTTGCGGCCTCACGGCCGCTTGTTTACTTTTCATATTATGTACGAACATTCTAATCTTGTTATAGAATTGCTGTCCAGACTCTTATTGTGTGACAGAACCCTCAAGCAGACTCCTTTCTTCTCCCCACATACTCGCAGGAAGAAGTCTGTGATCTGCTGCATGCCGCTCCTTTCCAGAACATTTTACCCCAAGTCTATATCAAAGGTAAGACTTCCTGTCATTGCTGGCTGCGTTTATGCTAGCTAGTCCTTCCACTTTCACTCTCCCTTCCTACTCCTCTGTACAGAGTACCACATGTACTAGGATGATTCTGCCGATTTTGAAGTAATCGTGGTCAACAGGCATTTGGAAAAATACAGTCAACGAGCCTACTCCCCCCTCCCCAAAAGAGTGTCATGCTAATGCACACAAACTTTACTCAAATTGATAAAACCCTTGGCTCATTAGACCTCCCATATGCCAGGGCACAGGCCCGAAAGTGCACTTCTCACCTCAAATGCTTTGCTATGACTTCATACAAGTAGCACAGTTTGTCAGCCATTACCTTGTTAACAAACATTGCTATTGTTATTCTTTAAGGCACACTAATGGCCGGTTCTGTCAATCCAACAAAGCAAGATTATACCTTTCAACTAACAGCATTCTAGAGACAAACAAAAATCACGTAATTGAACACACCTCTGCACTTCTGTATAACGTCAGCAGGGTATGGTACGCACAACATGAAATAAACGAATTTGCACACACAACATAAAATAAACAAGCAATTGCAATGCAATAGGTCTCGCATTTACGCAAGCTTAGGTTATTGGCTTTGTAAATGACAACGCCTTTTATTTAGGTTTTAAAAAGCATAACAAAACAAAAAAGGCATTGTCATTTACAATGCCAATAGCTCAAACTCGGATAATTGCGAGACCTATTGCATTGCAAATGCTTGTTCAAAGTGCATTGGCACCATAATACAGCCAGAGGCACCCAAGGGGGGGAGTAGGTCCCAATCCAATGTCTCTGCCTGCGTCGTCCTTCACAGAGGGCCAATTTTACTCACTCTTGCTTGGGCAGCCTGGGAGGATTAAGGGCCCAATACTGTGTGCCACTTCTGACTGTGGCTTGCACAAGGAGGGCACAAGCCACCAAGGACCTGAGAACCTTTCACTTGTGTGGCGGGCCCTGACTTCTAGGCTGGACCAGAGACGTTTTAATGCATGGGCAAAGTGGGCTCTGGCCCAGGGCCTCAGCCTTTCAGGGGGCCCCCTGACAGGGTCAGCTCTGTTCTCCAGAGTTTTGCCCCGATGACCTTGAATATTTCTTAAACAAATTGTTTTAAATACTATTTTCCTTTAATTTATTTTTATGTACCTGATGTGTGAGAGTCTAGTACAGCCATTTTGCAGAGAAATGTTGTGTTTATGTTTCATGGAATATACATAAAATAATTTTCTTTAAGATCAAAACAAGGGCATCACAGAGATTATTTGCAGTAATATTGGTGAGCTGCTGCGTTGTTACAATATTGAAAACACACATAACTATCCCTGAGTATTAAATGTAAACACATTTAGGGCCTTATTTATGAGAAGTGATGCATCGCTGTGTGAAAACAGGGATGCGTCACTTCTTAGCACGCCCTCCTTGCGACATGACGGATGCGTCATATTTACTGTATGACGCATCATGTCGCAAGGAGTTACAGATACAGCAGTATTTCTGACGTATTTGTAGGCGCACAAGTGATGCATTGCTGGGGTGTGTCTGAAAATAGACGCAGCTCCAGTAATGTGTCCTTTCACATGGGGCAAGCCCCATGTGAAAGGCCCTGCATCAGTCTTACACCTGGTGTAAGACTGATGCAGGTGTAAGATATTGACACAATGGCGTCCTAGAAGTGGCGCACTGAGTTCTCATAGATTTCAATGCGCCACTTCTACGAGGCTTTTTGCGGGGTAACACCCACCCTGCATACATTACACCTGGCGCAGGTATAATGTGGTGCAGGGGTTTACAAAGTGACTCATCTGCCTAGATGCGTCACTTTGTAAATAGGGCGCAACATGGCACATTTTTTTACTCTGCCGGTGCGTCACAAAACATGACGCACCGGCGGCATAAAAGGCCCTTAGAATTTGAATGAGTGTTCCTTTGCACTGTCAGGGACCTAATGAAATGAAATAGTGTATTTATCAAAGAGCGCAGCTACTCAGACTAGAGTGTCCTGGTACGTGACAGCGGGAGGAAAACGTGTGTAAATGTTCTTCCTAAAAGAGAGTAGGTCTGTGGTTAGTCTCAGAGAGGCTATTCCACAATTTTGCGCCTAGAAAGCAGAGGGATCTGCCTCAAGTGCGGCCAGGGCATATTTTAGGCATGATGGCCAGGTTGGCATTGGAAGATCTTTGGGGTCTAGCTGTTGTGTAGCGATTAACTCGCTTATTTAGGTAGCCGGCTTCTAAACTGTGGAAAGCTTTAAAGAAGATGGTCATCGCTTTGAAGTCGATACTAGATCTGGGTTTAGGTCTCAGGATGGGTCTGGCCGCCGCGTTTTGTACTACTTGTAGGCGCTGGATAAGGGATTTGGGAAGACCTAAATACAAGCTGTTGACATAGTCAAGCTTTGATGTCACCAGAGCCTGCACCGCGATCTTTCTGCTCTCAAGCGGTAACAGTGGCAGGAATTTTTTTAGCATCCAGAGTATGCCAAAGCAAGCGCCAGTTAGATTTTGGATTTGAAAGCGCATGGAGAGTGTCTTGTCCATGACAATTCGTAAGTTTTTGACTTTTTCTTTTTCCGCGGGTGGGGGCAGCAGATCTTTTGGCCACCAAGTGCTCCTGTCAGGTGTTTCTGGATTACCAAAGAAAACAACTTCAGTTTTGTCCGGATTGCACTTCAGCTGATAGATCTTAAGCCAGTTAAAAAGCTTTGTGAGGCAAGACCTAATCATTGCCCCGTCAAAGTCGGTTCCTTTTTCACACGTAAAAATCAGCTGAGTGTCATCAGCATAGGAAACAATTTTGGCGCCCTCTTCCTCTACCAGAAATGCAAGGGGGATAGATATACAAGAAAAAGGGAAGGACTGAGAATGGAGCCCTGAGGGACACTTACATTCATGGCCGGAACTGGGGATGAGAATGGGGGGAGCCAGATGTCCTGAGATCTATTTGCCAAGAAAGATGACATCCATGTTCAGGCTGTCCCCTCAGGCCGATGTTAGCAAGTCTCTCCAGGAGCCTCTCATGTGGGACTGTATCGAAGGCAGCCGACATATCGAGCAGTATCAATACGTCCTTGCCTCCCTGGTCCAGCTTACCCTTGAGAAATTCAGTCACTTCCAGCAGAGATGATTCCGTACTGTAGTTAGCCCTAAAACCGGATTGGGACTCATGAAGGAGCTTCCCATTTTCAATGTGTTTTTGGAGGGCCTTGTTTACATGCTTCTCTAATACTTTGGAGAGGGCAGGAAGAAGAGATATTGGCCTGTAGTTGGCAGGGTCCTTCGGTTTGGCGTTCGCCTTTTTTTATCAGTGGAAGAATCTTAGCATTCTTCCATAATTTCAGCATGTTTTCTGAGGAGAGGGAAGCATTAAAGAGCTGGTTTACAATGGGGTTTATGGTGGGAGCTAATAGGTTCAGGATATTCGCTGAACATGGGACGGTAGGAGAGCCAGACTTAATGCTTTGGAGAAGGGTCAGTGACTCTTCAAGCTGAAACTCAGGGAAAGCTAGTAAAGATGGAGGATCCAAGAGGTGAAATTTGCTATTAGAACTAAGGTAGAAGGTCAGTTCTTCCTCTGAGATGTTAGTGAAGGCTTGTTGGATCACGGACATCTTTTTGTGGAAGATTTGAGCTATTTGCTTAGACCATTCTTCCTTGCATGGCCCTTCCTTTGTGCCGACTTTCGGGGCGGTAAAGGATTTGACTATGCTAAAGATTTCCTTACTCTTATTTTGGGCATTTTTTATCTTGGTTTGAAAGAAGTTTTTCTTGGCTGCCTTCACGAGAATGTAATTAGCTTTTAAGTTATCTTTATACACCTTTCTGTCCTCGGGTAGATAGGATTTACGCCATTTCCGTTCCATTTTTCTACAATTTGTTTTTCTGCATCTGAGGGAATTGTTAAATCATGGAGCTGGTGGGGCCAAACTCTTTGAGGAGCGCGAAACAACCAGTACCGCTGCATCAATGTTGGTTCGGAGCCATGAATCTATTGAGAGGGCGTACGAGTCGGGGCAGCCAGACAGCTCCGGTGAGGAATGACTGAGGGCGTCTGCGAACATCGGGATAGATATTTTATGGAACGTCCTGTAATTAGGGACCCTCTGCCCTGCGTTAACCCGAGGGGCTTTGGCAGAGTTGGGAATGACGAATTTTAGTAGGAGGTTGTCAGAACAGATAATGGGAAGAGGTAGGCTTACTGATATGTCAAAGTTGTGAAAGATTTGATCTAGGGTTTTGCCCTTCTCATGGGTGGCCGAAGAAATAGATGGAAACATGTTGCAGGCCTGCAGAGTCTCCAACAAGGAAATTGTTTGAGGGTCTTTTCCATTGTCTATATGTATATTGAAATCTCCCAGAATAAGGCAGTTGTTGTATTTTAAGGCTAGGAAGGTGGTGGCTGTATTAAGCGTATTAATAAAATTTCCAATGGCACTGGGAGGTCTGTAAATCAGAAAACCAGCTAAGCTATGATGGGGGGGATAAGGTACAGCGGAAGCCTAAGGACTCTGCGCCCTCGATGTTTTCCATCAGGATGGGAGAGCAGTCTAGTTTTTTATTGTAAATTATGGTGACACCACACCCTTCCCACTCGGCCGGTCCCTCCTAAGGATTTTATAACCCGTAGGGATGGCCGAGGTGATAGTAGGGTTGGAGGCTTCAGACAGCCAGGTCTCAGTGAGAAATAAAAGATCAGGCTGTTCGTCTAAAAGTAGGCAATAAATGTGTGGTTCACCCCCGCGCCGCACGGCCACCAGCTGCTGTGTGTGCCCCCTCGCCTTGCCCTCTGCCTCGCTGCCTGCCTCGCTGCCGGCTGACGCCGCTGGCGTCTGTTTTTGCTTGTTTTGTCTAGCATTTGTGCTTGTTTGAACTGCATTTTCCTCCCGTGTTAGCAGCTTTTGTCTGACTTCTGTGCCTGTATTTTTTCTAGTCAGTTTCAGCCCTTTGCGTTCTCCTGCCTGTCTGCCCGCCTACCTCGCCGCCCTCCGCCTTCCCTCCCCGCTCCCCGCTTCCCGCCACCACCGCTGACCACGCCCCTTTTTCCTTTCTGTTCCCTCCCCGCTCCCGCCTCCCAGCTGCCCCGCCCACCCGCGCACTTGGCCTTATATGGCGACCGTGCGACGCAGGTGAGTGTGACCCACTTGTGGGACACCCCCGCGCCGCACGGCCACCAGCTGCTGTGTGTGCCCCCTCGCCTTGCCCTCTGCCTCGCTGCCTGCCTCGCTGCCGGCTGACGCCGCTGGCGTCTGTTTTTGCTTGTTTTGTCTAGCATTTGTGCTTGTTTGAACTGCATTTTCCTCCCGTGTTAGCAGCTTTTGTCTGACTTCTGTGCCTGTATTTTTTCTAGTCAGTTTCAGCCCTTTGCGTTCTCCTGCCTGTCTGCCCGCCTACCTCGCCGCCCTCCGCCTTCCCTCCCCGCTCCCCGCTTCCCGCCACCACCGCTGACCACGCCCCTTTTTCCTTTCTGTTCCCTCCCCGCTCCCGCCTCCCAGCTGCCCCGCCCACCCGCGCACTTGGCCTTATATGGCGACCGTGCGACGCAGGTGAGTGTGACCCACTTGTGGGACACCCCCGCGCCGCACGGCCACCAGCTGCTGTGTGTGCCCCCTCGCCTTGCCCTCTGCCTCGCTGCCTGCCTCGCTGCCGGCTGACGCCGCTGGTGTCTGTTTTTGCTTGTTTTGTCTAGCATTTGTGCTTGTTTGAACTGCATTTTCCTCCCGGGTTAGCAGCTTTTGTCTGACTTCTGTGCCTGTATTTTTTCTAGTCAGTTTCAGCCCTTTGCGTTCTCCTGCCTGTCTGCCCGCCTACCTCGCCGCCTTCCCTCCCCGCTCCCCGCTTCCCGCCACCACCGCTGACCACGCCCCTTTTTCCTTTCTGTTCCCTCCCCGCTCCCGCCTCCCAGCTGCCCCGCCCACCCGCGCACTTCGCCTTATATGGCGACCGTGCGAACGCGCAGCGGTCACGCGCAGCGGGCGCGCCGATTGTGCGCCGAAGGCGCGCCAAAGGTAAGCCCGTCTGCGCCCGTCCGCGACCGGACCGCGCCCAGCGCCAGGACCCCTGGCCAACGAAGATCCCGACCGACCCGCCTGACGTACTCCGCCGCCACCCTCACCGCTCTCAACACCAGCCGACTCCCAGAATGCCATCAAGCCACTCCACGACGTACCCACGGACCTTTCAGCTGCCACGCCTGCAAGTTCACCTGCATCCGGACCAGCCTCGCACCAGCACCCACCAAGTCGAACACCAGCAGCACCCACCTCAAGTGCATCCTGCTCAACACCCGCTCCGTCCACAGACACGCCATCGAACTCTGGAACCTTCTAGACGCCACAGCCCCTGACGTCGCCTTCCTCACGGAGACCTGGATGAACGCCTCTTCAGCTCCCGACATCGCCATCGCTATCCCAGAGGGCTACAAGGTCGTCCGGAGGGACCGAAACGCCAACCAGATGGGAGGAGGCATCGCCATCATCCACAGGAACACCATCCGTCTCACGACCAGCACCGACAACTCCCTGACCAGCGCCGAACACCTGCATTTCCAGATCCACACCAACCCGAACACCACCCTCAGAGGCACCCTGATCTACCGACCCCCTGGACCACGCACACAATTCAGCGAGGACATCGCCGACTTCGTCAGCCCGCATGCCCTCCCCTCCGCCGACTACATCCTCCTGGGAGACCTCAACTTCCATCTGGAGAACAACAACGACCGCAACACCAGCACCCTGCTCGACAACCTCGCCAACCTGGGACTCAAGCAACTGGTGTCCACCCCCACCCACCTCGCCGGACACACACTCGACGCAGTCTTCTCATCCAGCACAGACATAGACTTCAGCCACGCCACAGAGCTTCAATGGACGGACCACAGCTGCGTCCACTTCACCTTCAAGAGAACGACGACCCACCAACACCAGCAACAGGCAGCCCGCAGAAGCTGGAACAAGATCACAGCAGACCAGCTCGCCACCTCCCTGAACCAGCACCCTCCTGCCAGCTCAGCGAACCCCAGCCAAGCCGCCGACAACCTCACGAAGTGGATCAGCAACTGCGCGGACGAACTCGCCCCACTGAGGACCCCGCCTAGCAGACCCGGCAGCAAGAAGGCCCCATGGTTCACCGACGAACTCAAGAGCTCCAAGAAGAACTGCCGAGCCCTCGAGAAAGTCTGGAGAAGGGAACCGACACCGGACAACAGGACCTCCTTCAAACTTGCCACCCGGAAACACCACCAGCTGATCCGCGCCGCCAAGAAAACAGCATTCAAAGACCGGTTGGACAACAACGCACACAACTGCAAGGAACTCTTCAACATCGTGAAAGAGCTTTCCAACCCCAGCGCAGGAAACAACGACATCACCCCATCGCAAGACCTCTGCAACTCCCTCGCTTCATACTTCCACAACAAGATCGCGGACATACATAACAGCTTCAACAACCAACCAACGCACACCATGACCGAACAACCACCCCCCACCACCACCCTCCACGCCTGGACCCCGATCAGCACCGAAGACACCATCCGCACGATGAACTCCATCCACTCCGGATCACCGACCGACCCCTGCCCTCACCACGTCTTCAACAAGGCCGACGCTGTCATCGCACCCCACCTGCGAGACATCATCAACACTTCCTTCGACACCACCATCTTCCCTGAGAGCTGGAAGCACGCCGAACTCAGCGCCCTACTAAAGAAACCTACAGCGGACCCCACCGACCTCAAGAATTACCGCCCCATCTCGCTCCTCCCGTTTCCAGCCAAAGTCATCGAGAAGACCGTCAACAAGCAGATGGCCGCCTTCCTCGAGACGAACGGATCCCTCGACCCCTCACAGTCCGGCTTCCGAGCCAATCACAGCACCGAGACCGCCCTCATCGCCGCCACCGATGACATCCGAGCCCTGATGGACAATGGAGAAACAGCGGCCCTCATCCTCCTAGACCTCTCTGCGGCATTCGACACGGTCTGCCACCGCACCCTAGTACGGCGCCTCAGCAACATCGGAATCCAGGACAAGGCGCTGGACTGGATCATCTCCTTCCTCGACGGAAGAACACAGAGAGTCCGCCTACCACCGTACAAGTCAGAGGCCTCCGAAGTCACCTGCGGCGTCCCTCAAGGATCATCTCTGAGCCCCACCCTCTTCAACGTCTACATGAGCCCCCTCGCGGCCATCGTACGCAAACACAACCTCAGCATAATCTCCTACGCCGACGACACCCAACTGATCCTCTCCCTGACCAACGACCCCGCCGCCGCCAGATCCAACCTGCACGAAGGGATGAAAGAGGTAGCCGAGTGGATGACGACCATCCGCCTGAAACTGAACTCGGACAAGACGGAGGTCCTCATCCTGGGCTCCTCACCCTCCGCCTGGGACGACTCCTGGTGGCCTCCCGCCCTGGGCACCGCACCCAAACCGACAGACCATGCACGCAACCTGGGCTTCCTCCTGGACTCCTCCCTCTCCATGACCAGGCAAGTCAACAACGTCTCCTCGGCGTGCTTCAACATCCTACGCATGCTACGGAAGATCCTCTGGTGGATCCCCACCGAGACCAGGAAGACCGTCACCCAGGCCCTCGTCACCAGCCGACTGGACTACGGCAACGCCCTCTACGCCGGTACCACCGCCAAGCTCCAGAAGAGACTCCAGCGGATCCAGAACGCCTCAGCCAGACTCATCCTCGACATCCCACGAACCAGCCACATCTCCGGACATCTGAGAGACCTTCACTGGCTCCCCGTCAACAAAAGAATCACCTTCCGCCTCCTCACCCACGCACACAAAGCCCTACACGACCAAGGCCCGAGCTACCTCAACAGCCGAGTCAACTTCTACGCTCCCAAACGCCACCTCCGATCAGCCAACCACGCCCTCGCCGCCGTCCCCCGCATCCGAAGAGCGACTACAGGAGGAAGGTCCTTCTCCTACCTGGCCGCCAAGACCTGGAACTCCCTCCCGACCGACCTGCGCCTGACCCAAGACCACCTCTCCTTCAGGAAGAAGCTGAAGACCTGGCTGTTCGAGCAGTAGCGGCACCCCCCCCTCCCCCCCCCCAGCGCCTTGAGACCCTACGGGTATGTAGCGCGCTTTACAAGTGGCACTGATTGATTGATTGATTGGTTCATGCTTTTGCATAGAGCGACAATTTAAAGGGTGGCCTTTAAGTCCTCTGTTTTCTTATTGTTTTTACACTTATTTTTGCGTGGGAGGATCTTGGGTGTGAGTTTCCTGGGCTGGAGGAGAGACAAGTGCACTTATTGCATCAAAAGTCTACCTCCAAGCGCGGATCAGCCGCTGTACACTGACATAATGGTAGCCGCCTAAGGCTAAGCAGTTTTTCCCTATTGTAATATAGTGGAAGAAACTCACCGGAGGGGAACTGGGCAGCATGGCCGGCGCTGGACGCCTCCGGAACGCCTCCAGGCGCAGACGGGCTTGCCTTTGGTGCGCATTCGGCGCACCCGCTGCGCGCGTCCGTTTGCATCGGGAATATATAGGCTAATACCAATGATGCAAACTGGATCGCTAACGCAGCTGAGGAAGTGGAAACTGAGTGGGCAGTAGTGTGGAGCCTGATAGTAGCCCCAGCCCTCCGCACAATCGGCGTATCAGCCACGGCGGACCAGGACTGGAGGAAAAGCAAGATGTGAATCGAAGCAGCTAAGGAGGTGTAGGCAAGCAGAATCAAGTAAAGTGCAAGTGCGCGTAGGTAGGAGAAATTGTTAAAAAGCACAGAGTAATTAAGCCACACATATACAATTTAAAAAGTATTAAAAACATCGTAGCATGGCAGGAAACACTAAATCCTACCACTGTCAGCTGCGCGCGTCTGTTTACATCGGGAATATATAGGCTAATGCCTATGATGAAAACTGAGTTACTAACACAACTGAGGAAGCGGAAACTTCGTGGGAAGCAGGGGCTCAAATTGGAACATAAATTCAAAGTTGTTCTGAACAGGGGCCCCCAAAATATGTTTGGCCCAGGGCCCCCAAAATCCTTAAGATGTTCCTGGGCTGGACAGCCATTTTTGGTGGCGTGCCCGGCTGCCAACACCCATGTGAAGTGGGCTGGGAACAACCTGCGCCGGACTCGTGCACCACTGGCCCTGACACCCTGAGTGCTGCTGTGACGCCTGTGGGGAGACGACGCTGCCAGGATGTCTTCTGTCAGGGGGCCCAAGCAGACCCACCAGACGCAGCTGGATAGATTTGCGCAATCCAAGACGGAAGGCTCGGAGGAAAGGGCGGTACCACACGGCGGTAAGCCGCTGTCGGAAGAGGGGACCCCCACCCTAGCGGATTTAATGGAAGTCATCCAAGGGGTTTGTGCGGTGCTGGAGCAGAAAATGAATACAGTAATGACTGAAGTGGCCCTCATGCATGCCGACCTATATAATCTGGTGGAGAGAGTCAAGGCGACGAAGAATCAGTGTTGATGCTTCAAAACTCCACGACAACGCTGGAAACTACTGTCAAAAGACTTCAGGCACAAACGTCGGACCTGGAAGCGAAACTCGAGGACTATGAAGGGCGCTCCCGCAGAAACAACATGCACATTCTCAGGGTTCCCGAGAATGCCGAAGGGCAAGCTACAGACCTCTTCGTTGAAGACTTAATCCAAAAACATCTACATCCCCGGTCCTTGTCACAGTACTTCTCAGCTGAATGGGCCCACAGAGTGCCCGGCGGCCTGCCTACGCCAGGTGCTCCCCCACGCCCCATCCTGGCGAGAATTTTCATTTACTGGGACAAGGACATTATCCTCCAAACCGCACGATCCACCCCCCTACTCAGGTTTGAAAACTCGACGATCACGTTCTTTCCAGATTTCACGCAAAAGGTGCAAAAGAAGCACAGGTCCTTTCTCGAAGCGAAGCGTGCACTCTGAGATAAGAACTTGAAGTACGCAATGCTTTTTCCAGCTAAGCTGCGAACGTTGGCGGAGGGGAAATCCTGGTTCTTTCTTATCCCGGAGGAAGCTTGGGACTGGTTGGAGGTATGGAGAAATCTGACTGCTGAGAAAAACAATTCTTCAAGGCGCCTTCAAGGTCACAAACGCAGACAAGAAAGCTCCGAATGGGAGGAAGGGGTTTGACGTACGGTAACGGGTATGTCACACTGTCGGCTGGCCAGCCCTCCCTGAACTCTGAAGCTCCGGTGCCGGTTGTAGTGTGCGAAGACTGTTGGTTTGTCCCAGTAAAAGTGGGGTAACTACAATATGCTGGACTATGGACACATGGTTACTTCGTAAAATATGCATAGTTAACAAATTTTGGCTGGACGCCGCCAAGCCACATTATTTAGTTTTCTGTGCCATCGGGTGGGTGGGGCGCCTTAACTGCGTTTCTTCAATTTATTGACAGTCAAGGATGGCCAGCTTGCTAAATGTTCTACTATGGGCTCCTATGGTTATGTATATGGGGGATCCGGAACCTCCAGTCTGGGTTGTTATCCTGTGTAGCGTTTCCCCTTCTCAAGGTTACTAGTTATGGGTCTACAGTCACTCTGCAAAATTGGGGGGTGGGCAGTTGTAAGTCCACGTTGCAGGAAGGCAGGGAGGGGGGTGGTGTTGGGGGGCTTGCTATGGGATAGTTATTTTGTGAATTTTAAGTTATGGTGCAGTTTTGAATACAGCATTCTTCCTATTGCATTGCAGATTGACAACCAGTCAGAATGTAGATCAATTTACACAATGTTCAAAATGTTTAAGGTGTGGTTACCAGACAGGTGTGGGATGACATGCCCCTGCTTTTCTGCCCCGGTTAGCTTGTATTGCAGTCGTCCCCATTCACAACCAGGTAAATGAGCGACAAATGTAGTTCGGCTCCACTTTTGGGCTGCTTTACTCTCGTGGAATGTGAATGGCCTGGGGAACCGAATTAAACGTGGGGTCGTTTTACAATATCTGAAGCGGCAGGCTCCCGGCGTGGTGCTTCTGCAGGAGACTCGCATCCAGGGATCCTCTTATTGTGCACTCAATAGATGGGGATATAGGTTAGAGGCTCATTCGGGCTATGCAAGGGGGTCTCGTGGGGTGGGCATCCTTATGCGCACCTCCTTCCCTTTTCAGGTCCTCACAGTCTTTCATGACCCACTGGGAGGATTTATCATGGTCTCAGGCCTGTGGGAGGGTAAATCCCTAAATATAACCTCACTCTATATACCTCCCAGACTGCACTCTATGACACTGGCGGTGCTCGACCCCCACATATTGAACTTGCCTGAGGGTGACCTACTTTTGGGTGGGTATTGCAACGCAGCCCTTGATGGGGACCTGGATAGGCAGCCACCAAGATGGGGTGAGGCAACAGGGAAGATGCTGCTGGATTTCATTGGGCAATGGGTATGATCGATCCCTGGAGGGTGAATCACCCGGTGACTAAACAGTACACTTTATTTTCTGGAGTCCACGGTAGTATGTCCCGCATCAACTATATCTTTTGTAAAGCCACTCAGCTCCCCGGGTTTGGAGAGATTTCCCTTCTCCCCAGGGGCATCTCTGATCATTCACCGCTGGTGGCATTTTATGGTTGTGCCCCTTCCCCCGCTTGACATGAAATGGTCCTTAACCCATGGTACCTTAAGGTGCCAGCGATTAGAGAGAAGCTCACTGAAACGACCACTCAGTACTTCCTTGAAAACAAGGGGTCGGTGGATTCTGACACCGTGTTGTGGGAGGCATATAAAACTATGGTGAGGGGTAGCAGGGTGGCGCGGTGGCGGGTGATAGGGCGGAAGAGAGGAAGCACCTACAGACGATAGAGGGTGAGATTGCTCTTCTTGAGCTAGATCTCGTGGCATTGGACACTCCAGACACCAAACACAGACTGCTCCTCAAACAACAGGAGTATAGAGATACCGCTGAGGATGCGGCAAGGGCCCAGTATCGGGCCACCCAGCATTGTATATATGACATTGGGGATAAGGCGAGCAAGTTGTTAGCCTGGCTCGATAAAAGGGAGGCAGCCAACCAATGGGTGGCTGAGATTGTGGGTCAGGACGGGACTAGATCACATGATAGAACTGGGATCGCGGAGGCGTTCGCTGATCACTTCAATTGGGTCTATACTTTTATACAGGCTTCCACCTACGAGGCAGCAAGAGAACTTCAACACACCCTGGGACTCCGGGTTCTTGAACCTCAAGCCGTGGTGGACTTGGATTCCGCCTTGACCGCTGAGGAGGTATCCAAGGCGATCAGCGCCCTACAGTCTGGGAAAGACATGGGCCCCAGTGGCATCCCTATTGAACTCTACAAAACAAATGCTACCGCCATTGCCCCATACCTCATAAGGATGTACGAGGAAAGTTGCACAAAGGGATTTTGCCTGCCACACGGAGACTGGCCAACATAGTTGTTATTAGTAAAAAGGGTAAAACCCCTGAGCGCTGTAACTTGTACAGGCCAATCTCCCTCCTGGACCCAGAGGTAAAAAAAATAGCTAAAATCCTGGCATGCTGCCTCTTGCCGCATCTTCACACATTGGTCCACCCGGACCAATCCGGTTTTATGCCGGCTCTCAATCTTCGACACCTGCACGGCGTTCTGGGCAGGGTGGCTACATTTCATGAGGACGCAGTGATTATGTCTCTGGATGCCAAGATGGCGTTCGACATGATCGGATGGCCTTTTTTACTTGCTGCTCTTGAAAGATATGGGTTCGGGAAGCGATTTTTATCCTGGGTTCGCCTTCTCTATATGGAACCACCTGTCCGCATTACAGTTAACGGGGGTCGGTCGGGAACATTTACACTGCAGAAGGGAACGAGGCAGGGATGTCCCCTTTCCCCCTTGCTTTTTGCCTTGGACCTTGAGCCCCAGGCAATTTGGATCAGTGGGGGGGCCACCTATTCGGGGCCTTAATTGGTCAGCGGACTGGGTGGATAAAATCTCCCTGTATGCTGATGATATCCTGCTTTAAATAGCTAGACCCTACTTCTCTATTCACCGTGTCTTACATATATTTGCTCTCTTTCAGAAATACTCTGGTTACACCATTAACTGGGATAAGTCTCTTGTCTATGTCCTAAGCGGGGCTCGCCTAACCCTGCCTAAGGATTGCGGGGCTAAAATAGTTACGGACGGATTTCGATATTTGGGAATCTACGCAACAACTGACTCCGAAAGATTTTATGACCATAATTTGGCTCCCTCGCTACGCCGCTTTCGGGCGAACATTTGTCACTGGAAGACCTTGCCTCTTATCCTACTGGGAGGAGTTGCTCTCTATCAAATGATGGCACTACCCCCACTTTATTTATGCCCTACAGAACACACCCTATTTGGTCCCGGCACAATTTCTCATCGCTATTGAGGCAGAGGTACGTTCCTTGCTTTGGGATAAAGGTGCCCCTAGAATAGCTTTGACTAAACTCACAAAGAGCTGGTATGACGGAGGTATCACCCTGCCCGTATTTAAAAGCTATTATTGGGTCTCCCAGCTGACCGTTGTTAATCACTGGGTGCACCGTCCTGGGAAAAGACCCCGCCTACAGGATGGATAGACATAAAATGCTCCCGGGCAATTATCTCAGAGCAAGTTATGTTGGGAAGGGCCAGGCACTGTATTTTAGTCCTCGAAATTCTTGACACGCTATTTTGTCCACACAATATTTTTTCTCCAATATTTTGTTCAAACACCACCTGGATGATATATAGATCTTCAAGGTACGTAGATATGGAGTTCAGAATAGTAAACCTATTTGCACTTACCTTCCCAATATTTAGATCTTCGATATTTTTGACACAATATTCTGTCCACACAATATTTTTTGCTCTGATATTCTGTCAGTGATCCAAGGCCGAGAGCCAGGAGGGCAGGATTTGTCTCTTTCCAGCAGTTGGCATGCAATGAACTGTTGAAAAGTGTAGATGTGCTTTTTCTTCGTTACAAACTGCAGGTTAACTGTGGTCCTCTTGTGTTATATTTAGCTAGGATATGAATAGCTCTGCAGTCATATGAACATTGCATGTACAAGGGAGAGTAATATTGTGGCAGAAAACCTACATTCTGTTAGAGGGTAGATCTATGACCAACATCCTCGTCTGCTCTGAGCAGGCAATTTATTTCACTCTATATATCTCGACTAGTGGTTCTTTTCCTTCATGGCTTTCAAGACTCAACTATCTACTGTTTGTGTCTATCTTAATGTCTCAGCTGGGGATGGCGGTGTGACTTTTCAGGTTGCTTTCAGGCCTTGTGCACAGTTACAGAGTTCAGACATATCTTCCTTCCTTCAAATCAAATGTCAGGACCCACTCTTTGGCCTCTTTCATGGTGCATTGTGGTTCAGGAGAAAGAACTGGAGGCTGGAAGCCCCAAACGTGCAGTAAACTGCCTGGCCAGAAAGAAGATGTCCACCCTGAGAAAAGCTCTGTGGAGTTCACGGCTGGCAGGCACCATCTTCCCCATAATGAGAAACCTGAGCTTTCGTGATCCTGCTTGGGACTGACAGACCCTGTGGAGTATCCAAGTACCACGGATATCACTGGAGGTGAACACAGACTTTTGGAGTAGTGTTCCTTTTTCCTGTGACTGCAGGGCCTCCAGAGTCATGAACAACACTACTGCATCGTTGCTGTAACACAGGAAAGCTGAGCTGATAAGACCGCGTGGAGGGTGCCACTTCTAACAATATCAGGAACGTTACACCTGCCTGGCATGATGTTGTGGAGACAAAGGGACCCGTAACCTGTTAAGGAAGGGCTCAGGCTAAACTAATGGTATCCGAGAGCCCCCCTAAGAAACTGTCTTCTTCGTACCTCAGTCCGCAACAAGCAGGACCGTGCAATAGCAGTGAGTGAGACAGGAGGAGGCTGGTGACAACTTTGAGGAGTGGTCCCACCTTGCTGGCTGACACAGCCTGCACCTCCACTGCTGAACACTACCTCAACTTTGTGGGGTTCTCCTTGTCAAGGCTGGAGCCAAGACTGGCTCTCCATTACTAGTACCTCTTCCCTTCATGATTTAGTGACTCTGTCTCATTCACTCGGAAGACTATGCAACATCCTCATGGCTCTGTAGTTCTTTGGTCAGATGGTGGTGTCTCAGGTGGACTGTGTTATCTTCTCTCCAGGGATGCACACACTCGAATTGCTTTGTATATCTGAGTCCCCTTCACACTGACCGTGTTTTCTGTTATTCAACAGAATGTCAACCCAGATAACTTCTTTACATCATAGCAGGGCTTTGCACGATCCCCAATTGCATATGCCTGATAAGGTTGCATCACCTCATTGCAGGAAGACACTGCATAGCCTCACTATTTGTATTCAACCACTATCTAGGCATTGTGGGCAGTAGAGGATTCGCATTGGACAAGAATGCTATATCAAGCAGTTACTTGTCCATTCCCATTCCCCACTGGGACTGTGAGGCTTAACCACCTTCACCACTAATACTTGCACAAACTGGGAAAATACAGAAGTCCCTGTACACACCTGTGCTCCAATGGAGCACCTAACTATCTTCTCACAGTGCCAAAGCAAAACAATCATAGAAAATATTCTATTGCAATTATAAAAATGTCCTCTACACACTCAATAAATCAATCAGGGTTGTTAAAGCGCAACTACTGACTTGTGAGGGTCTCCAGGCATTGGATGGACAATGGGGGTGGCTCCGTTGAGTGCTGGGGTCATCTGAAAAGCCAGGTCTTGAGGTCCTTCCTGAACTGGGGCAGAGCGTGGGCTTGCTGGAGGTGGAGGGGAGGTAATTTCAGGCCTTGGCTGTGAGGTAGGAGGACTTACCTCCTGTTCCGGTCTTGTAGATGCGTGGGACGGAGGCCGGAGCGAGGTCGGCTGTTCGGAGGTGTCTTTTGGGTGCGTGGAAGGAGAGGCTGCTGTTCAGGTATAGTGGTCCGGTGTTGTGTTGTGAAGGGCCTTGTATGCGTAAGTGAGGAGTTTGAAGGTTATTCTTCTTTCAACTGGGGGCCAGTGGAGATCGTGGAGGTGTTGAGTGATGTGACTGTGACAGGGGATGTTGAGGATCAGTCTGGCTGCGGCGTTCTAAAGGTCTGCAGTTTGCAACGGAGTTTCTTGTTGATTCCTGCATAGAGGGCGTTGCGGAAGTCCAGTCTGCTGCTGATGAGAGCGGATTTGGATGGGATTCATCTGAATGTTTTTCGAAGCATGCAGAGGGGTTTGAAGCAGGTCGAGGATACGGCGTTGATCTGGTGGTTCATTGTGAACGATGAGTCTAGAATGATGCTGAGGTTTCGTGCATGGTACATTGGGGTGGGGGGATTTCAAAGGGCGGGGCCACAAGGAGTCATCCCGTGTGGAGGGGGTGGCGTCAAGAATAAGGACTTCTGTTTTTTTGGAGTTGAGTTTCAGGCAGCTGTTCTTCATCCAGGTGGCAACGGCTTTCATCCCTTCTTGGAAGTTGTGTTTGGTGATGTTGGGTTCGTTGGTGAGGGAGAGGATGAGCTGGGTGTCATCAGCGTAGGAGGCTATGTTGAGCCCGAGGTTACTGACGATGGTTGTGATGGGTGCCATGTAGACGTTGAAGAGAGTGGGGCTGAGGGAGAAGCCCTCGGTCACACCACAGTTGGTCTCTGTTGGTTCCGAGAGGAAGGGAGGGAGTCTGATCCGCGGAGTTCTCAACTAGATTACTGCTGTTCACTGAGCCTCTTAACGGGGCAAATCAGGCAGTTCCAGTGATCTGACCCAGTAATCGGACAGCGCTCTAGAAACAATTATGAAGGAAAAAGAAGCTTACTACACATTTGAAGAGATTAAGGAAAGAAAGATTACGGAAATGACTTCTGAAGTGAAACTAATAGAATCAGACATTGTGGCTTTCCAGCAACGGGCAGATAAGTCGGAGAGGATACCTCAGCGGGGAACCTTTAAACAAATCAATTCCATCCAATTATTATTCATCAACATTTTCAAACAGAGAACATTTCATATGTCTATGATTGACTATCAGTGATAATAGCATGATGTGCGGCAATCCGAACTCGTTCGCAGGGATACCTGTTCATGATTTCTAAGATTGACTGAGAAATGTTTCAGGACACTGCATGAAGGAAAACGCTTAAGGTTATCCTTGATGAAGTCCTTGTGGGGATGAAACGTGTTGTTTGGGCTGTTATTGCCTCTTTTTTTAAAGAAGAAGAAATGAAGACTAAAGACTGAATTTATATATCTTTAAATCTAAGACATCTGAGTTTCCTTATTGAATGGTTTATGATCAAGGAAAATGCCTCAGCATCTTTGACATTTGAAATTTTCTCTGTTTGAATATGTTGATGAATAATCATTGGATGGAATTGATTTGTTGAGTGCTTCTCTGTTGAGGGACTGTTTATGTGTGTATTGGGGGGTTGTAAGCAGTTTGACTCTGAGGTTAAAGCACCAAGTCGATTGAACTTGTGATTGTACACTTGTGTGGTGGAAGTGTGACCATTTCAGCTAAAAGGGTTGGGGGAATAAATTGGATGGCGATTGGATGACCTAGATAAACACATGAAAAGCTACTGACTGGGGACAAGATGTTTGATACCTACACAAATAGATCACCAGCTTAGAAAACGGCTCCAGAAGTGACAACATCATATTCTACGGAATCACAGAGAAACTGCAGGAAGAGGATAGAGGAGGATTTCTTACCCAAGTCCTACCAAAATTGCTGCATGTTGACTTTTCAGCAACCCTGGAATTCCCGAGGGCATACAGAGTGCAGACTCGAGGGTACACCAACCTATCCCGACCAATGGCCTTGATAGCTTGCTTTGTCAGTCACCATTATGCAAAATAGGTGTAACAAATTGCAAGAGGAAATAGGCCCTTGTCCTTTGAAGGTTAAACTGTACACATCTCTGCAGCTTTCCCTTTTGAGGCAAACTGTAATGAAAAGCCTTCCTAGAACTCCACCCAGGGCTGAAGAAATGGGACATCAAGTATGCAACCAGGAACCTGCCACAATGTTACAGGACATCAAGTCTAGAGAATACACTGAATTTGAAGATCTGAAACACCAAGACATAGTGGAATCCATAGATATGAACTCTCCACAAGCCAGCCTAAACAACAGCAGGGCACATCCATCCGGATCAGAAAGGAACATACTTTCAGCAACCAGAGCTTTAGGCCCTGTCATGGGTGCTTGGACATGGAAGGTCTGAATCGAGTAGTAGAAGCTTTCACAAGAGACAGAGAAATCTGCCCCAGAAAAGTAGAAATTAGATTGGACCTATGCACACTTGACCAACCATAAACCATGTCTATCGACAACAATGCCTGTATTGCCGCTGAGTTTACCCTAGAAGCGGCACATACCGAATAAGTATTCACATTGTGCATCACAATAATTCTCAACAGGGATAGCGTGAGCTACCAATCTTCGTCACTAGTCAATAGTGATATTCAAGATGGACCTACTCTGTGGCACCATCCATTTTCATACTTAATATTATGTCTTCTGATATTCCTGGACTCTTTCTCTCCCACATCCCACTTGGCCTCCGTTTGGTTTATGATGGCCTCACTTTGCCTCTTCTGGTGTATCTTACGTCTAACTGTCCACATATACAGCAGAGAGAGTGCTCCCTTGAGGCCTTTTTGGAGGGGATCTCATATTTCTTTTATGGATCCCTTCTCACATCTTATTCAAAGGCATGACACGGCCTCCTCACCGTCTTATACTTGAATGTTAACAGCGTTTCCCACTTTACACAGCTGAAGATGTTAAACTATCCGTCCTTCGGATCTGTTGACATAGGCCTCTTGTATGAGGCTCATTTAGTGCCATTGGGATCAGATAAATGGAAGACAGATTTAATCAACACAGTACTGTACAGTAGTTGTTTATGACCATACAGACACACCCTCCACCAAAAACTTCAAAAGATGTAGAATGACAAATTTCCTAGCTCTCGTAAAGGAAAGTTTCAATTCTATTAAGGACACAGAGACGAGGATTATGGTCAACTTTCTTATTTTTATTACTTCCAGCAGACTTCAACTTTAAACAGAAACTACCTTTCCCAGAATACCAACGGGAAAGGACTACAAACAAAGTGTAACCTATCACAGTCCATGTCCTTCCATAACTGTATGCCTTCGCTAGACCACTTTCTTGAGTGCGGCAGAAGAGACTCTGAACTTTTCTTATACTCTCCTTTGGTAGAATCAGTACTATTGAAGAAATATATACAGGCCATAACTGTAGTGGCCTAGAACGGATTCACCATTAGTTCACCAGAAAACATAATGTGCACATTGGAATCAACACTAATGGCTTGCAGAATTGTTTTTAACATTTAGCATGTACATATTACAACAATCACAGGAGAAAAACTTCCAATAAATATAAAATATTAAATTTAAACATACTTATACCTCACAAAGTATTTCATGAGAGGTTCTTGCTTGAGGAATTCCTTTGAACTATGCGGGCTAAAGACAACATTTCATAGAAACCTGGGAGGGAATAATCCTCACCTCCATGTCCTTAATAGAATTGAAACTTTCCTTTCCGAGAGCTAGGAAATGTTTCTCTCTTTGTCAGGACTGTAGGCGAGGATTATGCTTGTTCAAAGATTATCCACCACCAGAGACACCATAATCTACCACCGGTTTGAAGTAAAACCATTTAAACATGGAATCCGAAGATGGAGACCAGTCAGCTGCATTGATTATGTCCTCTAGTCTCGCCCCTAGTCTTGCCCTTAGGGAAAAGGCTTTGGAGGCCATGGCTTCGCTGAACGAATGGGCCCCAAATTGCGATGGATAAATGCCCGCTTTAGCGTGACCCAGCGAGCATTGGTGGGGGAAGACACTGCTTTCAAAGGTTTCACTAGAGAAATTAACAATTGTCTCTCACCCTTGGGGGCGAATGTCCTCTGTCATATACTCATATGACTTAAGACATCTGACCACACAGAGTTTGGGGAATCTGTCAAAAGCTGGGGAGGACACTAGTTTTGAGGTAGACTTTATTCTCCTAGAGATGTGGAAGGTGACCCCTTGTGGAGTAAAGATACGGCCTGTGACATCCAGAGCGCTCACATCCAACACTCTGCAGCAAGATATAAGACAAAACAGCATCGGCAGTTTTGCCGATAGCTGATTTCTTGACAAATACTCTTTCCTTTGCCAATAACTAAAGAAGTTTAATACCACATTGACATCTCAAAGTCTGGAATACTTCATATCTGGCGGTAAGGCCAAACAAATTCCTCTCAGGATCTTACATACCATCGGATGCTCTTCCATTGGGGAACCACAAATCGGTAAGTGACCTGCCGAAATGGCGGAGCGGTACGAATTGATCGTCCTGGAGGCCAATACCCGTGAAGCCAAAGAGGCGAAGAAGTGAATTATTGGGACAACTTCACACCCAATGGGATCCTCACTATCTTGAACACACCAATGAACCCATCGGGACCAAGCCGACCTGTACAGTTTTGTTGTCCCATCTGCCCAAGCTGATGCCAAGAGTGTCTCATCTTCTCGTCAAAGACCTGGGACTATCCATCTCTCCTGGTAATCCTCCATGCCATTAGAGGCATCCGCTCCTGTAGGATTAATGGTGGAATCTGCTCCTGTGCGAGATCCCTTATTAAGGGGGTACCGCAGGGTGCGTGGCTTTAGTCCCACACTATTTAATATATATGTGGCCACCCTTACAAATATTATTAGAGATCATGGATCTGTTCCCTTTTGATATGCAGACGATACCCAACTCCTTCTTTTGTTTGACAATAATTTGGTTGCGACAAAACAACTTTTTGCTGAAGGTATGCAAGCTATTTCTGACTAGATGACGAAGAATTAGCTCCAGTTGAATTCAGATAAAACGGAATTATTACTGTTCGGCAAAGCACAAATTCTGTGGTCCCCTGATTGGTGGCCATCAGAATTAGGCCCCGCTCCCACCCTACAACGAAGTAAAAAAACATTAGTTTTCTGGACCATGCCTTATCCATGAAAGATCAAGTAGCAACCACTTCAGGCACCTGCTTTTATATGCTGAAGCTTCTACAGAGAGTGTTCCATCTTCTCCTCTTGTCAGTATGCAAGACCCTGATTCAAGCTCTGGTAGTCAGTCGACTCGACTACTGTAATGCATTTTTGGCAGCTGCAAATGATACTGTGCTAAATATATTGCAAGTGGTCCAGAACACTGCAGCACGCCTGGCTCTCTATATACCTTTCAGAACTGCTTCTCTACCATTATTGAGACGCCTTCATTGGCTCCCCATCCGTGAACGAATCAAGTTTACAATCTGCTGCTTGGTACATAAAACAATCAATGATAAGGGTCCTAGGTACCTGGCGGAAAAACTCGATCATTACCTACCAAGCAGATCTCTGTGCTCTGGAGTGAAGGCTCTGCTGGTTGTCCCCTGTTTTATCAAACTATGCGCCAGTGGAAAGACCTTCTACTTGGCACTTCGATACTGGAACTTGCTTCCTGTCCCCTTACGCAAGTGCCTGAATTTTCTTCGGTTCAGGAAACTTCTGAAAACAGATCTTTTTAACAATTGATCGCCTGCTCCTACCTCTATCCTTCCACCTATAGCGCGGAGATACTCCTCCGGGGGTGACTCCTGCCTTATATAAATCCTTCATTCATTCATTCATTCAATCTCGCTCAGAAGATTCCAAAGGAGATCTGGAGCTTGGGGTAGACGGATTGGAAAATCCCAAGAAAGTTCCAGAAGAACTGGAAACCATACTTGAGACCCCCAGAATGGTGTGATCAAGACCACCTTCGCCTTCTGTCTCCACACGTGTGATCAACACGTAGTCCGTCTTCTGTGACAAGTCCTGTAGGAAAGCATCCTTCGTTGTTGCTAGTGGATCTGGTTTCCTACTGAAGTATCTGCCCACCTGGTGGTCCAGAAGGAAGGCATAGAGCTCAACTGAGAAGGGGCCCAACCGAGTGCCCAATGTACGGAAAACCTGAAAGTCCAGCTGCCACAGACTCTTGTCTGGCCATTCCCTCAAGCACCAATCCGCTATTTCGTTGGACACTTCCGGTAGATATTCCGCTGTGACCGATATGTTGTTGGTCAGGCAAAAGGTCCAAAAGTCTTTGGCTAGGTCTGCCAAGACTTTGGATCTGGTGCCCCCAAGTGATTTATGTATCGGACTACCAAGATGTTGTCTATTTTTAACAGGACACGGCAACTGACCTTCTCCTTGGTCCGGGATGGACAGCGAAGGAACCTGCTATCAATTTGAGGCAGTTGATATGGAGAGATTGTTCTTCTGTGGACCATATACCTCCTGTAAATAAGTCTCCGTAACACGCCCCCCAACTGGACGTGCTGGTGTTGGACTCTATCACTATATTCAGATCTGACCCGAATATGGCCTGTCCATTCCAGCCCTCCATGTGATCAACCACCATCTCATTTTGATCCTCACTTCCCCCATCAGAAGGATTTGCTCTGAGTATTGTAGACCTCGACGCAGGTGAAATGCCTTTAGCCTCTGAAGGGCACTGCAGTGCAACAGGCCCCGGAATATCGCCTGAATGGAAGAGGATAATAGACCCACGACTCCGGCTATCTGCCGCAAGGATGTTGTGGTGCGAGCCAGGGTCTTCCACAATTCCTATCTGACTTTTGTTATTATCCTGGAAGGAAGGCTAAGAGTCTTCTCTGACGAATTGATGACGAAGCCCAAGAATGTGGTCTGTTTGGATGGCCAGAGACGTCTTGACGTTTATGACAAACCCTAAACCTTCTGCAAGTGTATTGCGGACTGCAGTTGAACGTCAGTCTGAACGGACACTGATCCATAAGAAGGATATCGTCCAGATAGATGATGAGGCAATAGCCTTGTGCTCTGAGGGATTCTACCAATGGTTTCAACACCTTGGTGAAGCACCAAGGTGCGGAAAAGGGTCCGAAAGGTAGTGTCTGGAACTCGACACCTGGCCCTGCCACCGGAACTGAAAGAACCGGCGATGAAGAGGAAAGACGGGGACTGTCAAGTACGCATCCATGAGTTCAAGGTGAACCATCCAGTTCTATTGGCCGTAACAAGTCGCATAAGAGATAGATATCCTCTATCTTGAAATATCAATAAACTAGCCAGCCATTGAACTCCCATAGGTTGACGACAGGCCTTTGACCTCCATCTCGTTTCTCCACCAAGAATATTTTGCTGATAAAACAGTTTGGGTGGAGTCGAGTTGGGGCGATCGCATCCTTGTGGAGCAGGTCCTCCTCTTCTTGACTGATCAAGTTCATCCGAGCTTGTATGAAAATCAGGGGCGTGGGTGCGAGAGTTGGACTGGGGAACCGTAGAACTCTATTTGAAACATCTGAACTGTTTGCAGCACCCATGCATCGGAGGTAATAGCCTCCCAGTTGTGTGGGAACAAGGCCAAATGACCGCCCACTCTTTGATGTGAAGTGAGACAGACACTTACCAGAATAGGCTCTGTGAAGCTGCCCTCTAAAGGAGCCTCATGGGAAGCATCCCCTCTGTGCTCGTTTGGTAGGGAAGAATTATCCAGAATGGGGCTGTTCTTGGTTTTTACGGTAGTTTTGTCTCCGTGGAGGGCCTTGGGTATAGAAGCGGCCTGCCGAGCACCTTCTTCCTCGGCTGGTCCCGACAAAAATGCGGGGATGAAAGATTTTCTTAATGGAGGCCTGAACTTTGTCTAGAGACATAAAAGTGGCCACGAATTTGCCCAGCTCTTTTACAAAAGGCTCCCTGAAAAGCCACCCCTCATGAGCTAATGCCACAGCCTCTGTGGAAGCTAAGTTTCCCAGCTTGAGGTCGACTTTTATGAGGAGAGAGCAGCGTCTCTGTCTACCAAGTACAATTGGCGTTGCCTATGAAAATGACAGCACGGGGAGATTTTAGATCAAGAGGCTTTGGCCCCCTCTGCATTCTCTAGAATTTGTGTAAGTGGGCCTACTACATCCAGGAACGTGTCCCGGCAGGACTTCAATGACCTATCGATATCCTTATTGGGATCTCTGATGTATTTTTGTAAGAAGGTGGCCATGCGAGTATCTATCTCAGAAGTGAGGGCCATCTTGTCTGTGAGGGAAAGGCGTGGACATTCCGCCCTGAGTTTCACTCAAACCTCTTTCTCCAAGGGCTTCATCAGGCGGCCAGCCACGTAGTTGCCCACCTTAGGGGACGGGAACCAATCTGCTGACCTGGGGTGGATTAGGTCATTTGAATCCAACATATTAGAAGTGTCATCGGCCTCTTGAGTGGTGGTAGAGATTGTAGGAATGGGAGAAGTGTGCTAAGGTCGGGAGAGGCCCGCTTTGTCATCAAAGATTGGTGTTATTTGAGAAGGGAGACGTTTCCCAGCTGTTGAACGGGTTCACTTATAGGCCCTTCCAGCATCTTCAGTTCAGTCATGCGGGGTCAGGGTGGGGCTGCTATACAGGACAGAGCGCCACCTTCATGGTCCACCGCCTCATCCCTCGTCTAAAGATTCTCCGCCTGTGGGGAGAGTAACCGACCATTGTCAACGATGAACGGGCAGTCCTGCAATATCTGACCCCAAGCCTGGGTGTGTTTGGGACTGCTCCAGCCTCTCTGTACCTCCATCTCCAGCAGAGTGCCTCTGTGTTCAGTCCATTTGGACAGCTCACGTGTACATCCCTCTAGGGTGAGGCCTGTGGGGGACTTCCAAAACATGGACAAATGTTAGTGGGCCAGGGCAAGAGTTAAATCTGAGAATTTCAAGGGGATTAACTTGGATTTAGGATTAGGAAACAGCAATAAGATATGAGGGGGGGTAGGCTCATACCAAATGATAAAAAAGTTTGAAAACATTAATACATAACTTAAGGAATCGGTATTTGGTATGAACGTCAATTCACCAAAATGCCAGGGGTAGCAGAAGTGACATCAAATGTCATTCAACCTTTACTTTCACTCGCACATCCATGCATGCTCACACATATACACACATTCACACAATCTCTAACTTAAACACGCTCTCACCCACAAGCACGCACACAACATATATTTTAATGAATGTTTTATTTACCTTAGCTGCCAGGGAGGTTCATATTCCGCTAATTTATAATCCATTATTTATTATGCAATAATGCTAAATAAAATATTATTCACTGTGTGAGACCGGCCTCGTGGTGTGGGCCCTCCCGACCAGCAAAGTACACTACAACCACGCCAAACCTCGTGGGCACGGCCTCCCGGCTTCCGTGGACCAACATCCCGAGGGCCGACCAGGTCCCCAACGCGCATGCCCGGCCGAGGGAGAACGAAACCCCCCCCCCCAAACCAGACCGAGAGGCGCCGACCCTGTCACACCTCTGGTCTCTCCCCCGAGGGAGGTTTCGATCGACCACCAGGCCCCCGGTGAGCGGGCGCCTTGCCTGCTGGGTGTCTGGAGTCCCTCCCAGACCCACCTGAACAGATCAAGGGGCCAAGCGACAGAAAACCCCGACACACCGCCCCCCAGGCACCAGACCCCTCTCCGCGAGGACTCCGAACTTCAAAGAGGAGGGGGAGTATAATAAGGGGTGCTGAAGGGACGAGAGGTAGAGAAGACCTGGACTGACGAGAGCCTGCTGACCTGGTCGCGGCTCGAACGCCCCCCGAACCGAAGAACACTACCCGAACTCTGAACCATCTGAGCCCTGCTGACGCTGTCGCGGCTCCCCGAATTCTGAACCATCTGAGCCCTGCTGACGCTGTCGCGGCTCCCCGAACTCTGAACCATCTGAGCCCTGCTGACGCTGTCGCGGCTCCCCGAACTCTGAACCATCTGAGTCCTGCTGACGCTGTCGCGGCTCCCCGAACTCTGAACCATCTGAGCCCTGCTGACGCCGTCGCGGCTCCCTGAACTAAGACCCGCCGGTGCCTGCTGAGTGACTCGCGGCCCGCTCCTCCAAGAGAAACGGCAGAGATTGCCGAGAGAAGCAACATCCCCTCAGCTCGAGGATTGAGAGCTGTGCGCCGGATACCTCAAAGACTGTCCCGCTACCCCTTTTCCCTCATCACGAGATCGCTGCCGCTTGTGGCATCAATTCTGCACCTGCCTTCCGGATCATAAAGATCCCTGACAACTACTGATAAAAGTCTATTGTCTTACAATGAATTACTGTGTGGTGTCCCTCTATCCGCAGAAGAGAGAAGCGTAGCGTGTGCGACCCTAGGTGCGAGACCCTTCCAGGAAGGGCCTCCCTGCTCTTGCTCGGCCTAACTCTGGGAAAGGTGGGCCTCAGGGTGGTCAGGAACACATTCCGCAGCCTCCCCGGGGAACGCCTTCCAACATTTGGTGGCAGGCGACGGGATCCGAGCCAACACCTAGAGATCGTGCAGTAGATGACATACGCATTACCAAGAAGGATGGAAGGAGAAACTTCCCTAGGTGCCGCAGGCACCAACCCGAGCACGGCATTCCAAAAAGACCAGTTAGAATCTTATACACACCGAGAACTGAAACAATTTTGCTAAGACTTTGGAATCGCTACCACCGGACTAAGCACGAAAGAGGACTTCCAGGGGGCATTAAAAACCTGGGTCGAGGCAGAACCTCCCTGGACACAAACAGAAGGAGAACCTCCCAACGAACCACGAAGCAACCCAGGGAGGAACGGCGCCCCCGAGAGGGGCCTATCCCCAGAGGAACTAGCGGACCGAGAAAGAGATCGCAACCACGAACTAGAACTAGCAAAATTAAAAATCGAAGGAGAGCTAAAGCTGGCTGAGAAAAAACTGGCGGTGGAACAGTTACGCCTACAAGGAGAACTAGAGGAAAAGAAACGACAGAGAGAACACGACGAGAAAAAACTCCAACTAGAGCACGAACGTAGCCTAAAAGAAATCGAGCTCAAGGCTAAGAAGGCGGAGGCCCGACCCTCGGAAACCCAACCCATCTCCTCCACCGTGGAACCAAAGGTCCACATCCCCAAAGATGTGGTGAAAGAATACTATAAGAACGACGATATTCAGCAATGGTTCAAGGCCTACGAAGTCGCCATGACCTCCCACCGAGTCCCGCAGAAGGACTGGGGGGCTGGGCTGTGGGGCCGGTTCCTGAGCGAGGGGAGAGATACCCTGCTGGACCTGCCCTCCACCGTGATGAACTCCTATAGTCACATGAAAGAGGCTCTAGTAGCCAGATATGGGCTCACCCCTGAAATGTACCGGCAACGGTTTAGAGACTGCAAAAAGATACCCAGTACCACCTGGGTGGAGTACGTGAACTTTTACAGCCGGGCCTTGGACGGATGGATCAGGGGCAGCAAGGTCTCCACCTTTGAGGAGCTGTTCGACCTAATCGCATGGGAACACTTGTCCGCGAATTGCTTCGTAGAGCTGCGCCAGCACCTCCTGGACAGCAAACTCACAGACCCTCGAAAACTGGCCGTCGAGGCTGACCGATGGGTGAACACCCGGGCCTCCCGGGGCCCCGTGGGGGACTACGGTCGCCACAGTCAGGGACCCCCCCACCAGAGGGGCGGAGGGAATCAAGCCCGGCAAAGGGAGCTTCCGGGGGGATCCCCGCTCAGCCCTCCCAGAGGACAATCTGCGCCCTTTCCAGCCCCACCTCCGGCCAGCACCGGTCCACCAGGGAGGCCGGGGCCCCGAGTGAGGATCACCTGCTTCCGCTGCCAACAGACCGGACACTATGCCAGCGACCCCCAGTGTCCCCTGTACCAGCGGTCCACCACAACAACCCCGCCGACTCGACAGATGGCCTCCGTAGCCCTGGGGGAAGAGATAGAAGACTCCGAAGAATGGGAACCAGCCGCCATGGCCTTGGTCTCCCTAGGGGATCGAGAGATGGTCCCCGGAACGTCCCTGCCCGCCAACAGGAAGAAGTACCGACAGCAGGTGATGGTCAACGGTCACCGCATCGAGGGCCTCCGGGACACGGGGGCGAGTGTCACGGCGGTTCATTGTCACCTGATCTCCGAGGATCCTGCCTGGCGCCTTTTGCCCCGTCATCTCCTCAGACAATTCCGAGAGCCTCTGTCGGATGGCCCTAGTCCCCTTCGAATGGGGGGGAGTCACCGGCAAGTTAAAGGTGGCGGTCCGAACCTCCCAGCCCGTGGACTGCCTCCTGGGCAATGACCTTGAGAACTCCCCGTGGGGACAAGTGGAACGAAGAGCCCACCTCGAGATGATGGGCCTACCCGTGTGGGTATGCGCCACCACGCGCTCAATGACTCTCAGGGCGCCTCCCTCCGAGGGGGAAGAGGCCATGCCGCTAGACACCGCCACCACCCCCGAGATCCAGAATACACCACCAGAGGCCAACGACCCCCTTCTGGACGAGCCGACCGCTCCCGACGAAGGGTCAGTGCCTTCCGACCCCGAAACCCTGACTCACCTCGAGGACCTGCCAGAACTGGCCCAGTGGCCCTGCGAAGGGGGCCCCTCCCGGGAAGAATTCTGCCAAGAACAATCCACCTGCCCGTCCCTCATCGGACCCCGACAACAGGCCGAGGCCCAAGCAGCAGGCGACCAGACTGGCACCCACTGGGTATACTGGGAGGACGGCCTCCTGTACAGCGAACAGAAGTCGGCCGAGTTGGGATCGGCCCGGGTACTAGTGGTACCCCTACGCTTCCGAAGTCTCCTCCTGGGCCTGGCCCATGATGTACCCCTGGCCGGACACTTAGGCCAAGATAAGACCTACCAACGGCTCGTCACCCACTTCTATTGGCCCAAGATGCGAGCAAATGTGGAGGCCCACTGCAAATCCTGCCCCACGTGCCAAGCCAGCGGAAAGAGTGGGGGCAAGCGCAAGGCTCTGCTACAGCCCTTCCCCGTCGTCAGTACCCCTTTTGAGCGAGTAGGAATCGACATTGTGGGACCGCTGGACCCCAAGACCGCCCAGGGCCACCGGTTCATCCTCGTCCTAGTGGATCATGCCACCCGTTACCCCGAGGCCATCCCTCTCCGCACCGTGACGGCCCCCGTGGTGGGCCGGGCCTTGATGGGGATCTTCTCCCGCATGGGGTTCCCCCGCGAAGTCGTGAGTGACCGGGGTACGAACTTTATCTCCCGTTATATGAAATCCCTCTGGCAGCAGTGCGGGGTATCGTACAAATTCACCACCCCATACCACCCCCAAGGAAACGGACTAGTCGAGCGCTTTAACAAAACACTGAAAGGAATGATCATGGGCCTCGAGGAACCCCTACGCCGGAGGTGGGACGTCCTCCTCCCATGTCTCCTGTTCGCCTACCGGGAGGTTCCCCAGAAATCCCTGGGGTTCAGCCCATTCGAACTATTATATGGACACCCCGTCCGAGGACCCCTGAGCCTGGTCAAGGAGGGGTGGGAGACAACCCCCCGGGGGACCCCTCCGGATGTGTTCCGATACATCTTGGCGCTCCGCAACCAGACCCGAAAATTCAGGGAACTCGCAGAAGCAAACCTCGAGGCCAGTCAAGAAGAAATGAAGCGCTGGTATGACCAGAATGCTACGCTGGTCGAGTTTCAGCCGGGCCAACAAGTCTGGGTCATGGCCCCGGTGAGACCCTGCGCTCTCCAAGATAAATGGACTGGGCCCTTCAAGGTGGTCGAGCGGAAGAGCCAAGTCACATATCTCATTGATGTACAGTCCCCGCGGAACCCCCTCCGGGTTCTCCACGTGAACCGCCTCAAGCCCCACTTTGTACGGACCGAATTAAGTCTACTCCTGGCCACCGACGATGGGGCCGAAGAAGACACCGAGCCCCTCCCAGACCCCCTGGGGGCGAAGGAAACCGATGGATCTGTGGAGGGAGTGAGACTGTCGACCGCCCTCACAGCCCAACAGACCGACGACTGCCGCCAGCTACTAGGGCAGTTCGCGGATCTCTTCTCCCTGACCCCCGGGGTCACCAGCTGGTGTGTCCATGACGTGGACACCGGAGACAGCCCGCCAGTGAGACATCGGGCCTACCGGGTCCCTGATCGGGTCCAGACCTGCATCCAGACCGAGGTGGCAAAGATGTTAGCCCTCGGGGTGATTGAACCCTCCGACAGCCCCTGGGCCAGCCCGGTAGTCCTGGTTCCGAAAGCGACTACCCCGGGTGTTGCCCCCGAGCTGAGGTTTTGCGTGGACTACCGAGGACTCAATGCGGTCACCCGAGCAGACGCTCACCCTATCCCCCGTGCCGACGAACTCATTGACCGCCTGGGGGCCGCCCGCTACCTCAGCACCTTCGACCTGACCAGTGGGTACTGGCAGATTGCCCTCACCGAGGGAGCCAAGGAGCGCTCCGCCTTCTCCACCCCGGATGGGCACTACCGCTTTAGGGTGATGCCGTTCGGAATGAAAAATGCCCCGGCCACCTTCCAGCGGCTGGTGAACCGGGTCCTGTCCGGACTAGAGGGGTTCAGCGCAGCATACCTCGACGACATAGCGGTCTTCAGCTCCCAATGGACCGAGCACCTCCAGCACCTCCGTCAAGTCCGGCTGGCTCTGCGCCGAGCCGGCCTCACCGTCAAAGCTAGCAAATGGCAAATTGGGCACGGCTCCGTAACCTATCTAGGGCACCAGGTGGGGAGTGGGCAGGTCGCCCCCCTCCAGCCGAAGATCGACGCCATCTTCTCCTGGGAACCCCCTGCAACCCAAACGGAAGTCCGGGCCTTCCTGGGCCTCACCGGCTACTACCGAAGGTTTATTAAAAACTATGGCAGCATCGCAGGCCCTCTCACAGAACTAACCTCCAAAAAACACCCCAAGAAAATACACTGGACTCCCTCCTGCCAGAAGGCGTTCGACACCCTAAAGGCCGCAATGTGCGCGGCTCCAGTGCTCAAAGCACCCGACTACGCCCAGGAGTTTGTGGTCCAGACGGACGCCTCGGAACACGGCATCGGGGCAGTCCTCTCACAGTACGACGACAAGGGCATAGATCAGCCCATAGCCTTCATCAGCCGAAGATTACTGCCCCGGGAACAGCGGTGGAGCACAATTGAACGAGAGACGTTCGCAGTAGTCTGGGCCCTCAAAAAGCTACGGCCCTACCTGTTCGGGACACACTTCCGAGTACAAACAGATCATCGACCCCTGCGGTGGTTGATGCAGATGCGAGGGGAAAACCCCAAGCTGCTACGCTGGTCCATCTCTCTCAAGGGGATGGATTTCACTGTGGAACATCGCCCCGGGACTGACCACGCCAACGCGGACGGCCTGTCCCGATTCTTCCGCTTCAGCGAGGAGAACCCCCAAGTGGATGGGTAGTTCTCCCCGCCTTTCAGCTGGGGGGGGCACGTGTGAGACCGGCCTCGTGGCGTGGGCCCTCCCGACCAGCAAAGTACACTACAACCACGCCGAACCTCGTGGGCACGGCCTCCCGGCTTCCGTGGACCAACATCCCGAGGGCCGACCAGGTCCCCAACGCGCATGCCCGGCCGAGGGAGAACGAAACCCCCCCCCAAACCAGACCGAGAGGCGCCGACCCTGTCACACCTCTGGTCTCTCCCCCGAGGGAGGTTTCGATCGACCACCAGGCCCCCGGTGAGCGGGCGCCTTGCCTGCTGGGTGTCTGGAGTCCCTCCCAGACCCACCTGAACAGATCAAGGGGCCAAGCGACAGGAAACGCCGACACACCGCCCCCCAGGCACCAGACCCCTCTCCGCGAGGACTCCGGACTTCAAAGAGGAGGGGGAGTATAATAAGGGGTGCTGAAGGGACGAGAGGCAGAGAAGACCTGGACTGACGAGAGCCTGCTGACCTGGTCGCGGCTCTAACGCCCCCCGAACCGAAGAACACTACCCGAACTCTGAACCATCTGAGCCCTGCTGACACTGTCGCGGCTCCCCGAACTCTGAACCATCTGAGCCCTGCTGACGCTGTCGCGGCTCCCCGAACTCTGAACCATCTGAGCCCTGCTGACGCTGTCGCGGCTCCCCGAACTCTGAACCATCTGAGCCCTGCTGACGCCGTCGCGGCTCCCTGAACTAAGACCCGCCGGTGCCTGCTGAGTGACTCGCGGCCCGCTCCTCCAAGAGAAACGGCAGAGATTGCCGAGAGAGGCAACATCCCCTCAGCTCGAGGATTGAGAGCTGTGCGCCGGATACCTCGCAGAGACACTGATTCAAAGACTGTCCCGCTACCCCTTTTCCCTCATCACGAGATTGCTGCCGCTTGTGGCATCAATTCTGCACCTGCCTTCCGGATCATAAAGATCCCTGACAACTACCGATAAAAGTCTATTGTCTTACAACGAATTACTGTGTGGTGTCCCTCTATCCGCAGAAGAGAGAAGCGTAGCGTGTGCGACCCTAGGTGCGAGACCCTTCCAGGAAGGGCCTCCCTGCTCTTGCTCGGCCTAACTCTGGGAAAGGTGGGCCTCAGGGTGGTCAGGAACACATTCCGCAGCCTCCCCGGGGAACGCCTTCCAACACACTGTTACTGTAATAAAAATTTGGCAGAAAACACGGAAAGTGGAGCCGAAACCCATCTCCATAAGCACGAGCTGTTCTTGTATTCCTGGCACTGACTTTGCCACCTCTGAGGCCAGGGGTCGCAAGGGACAAGCCAGGGGTCGCAGCTGTGACACCTGGCAACCCGTAAATGACATCCAGGGCACTTGGAACGGATGCCCTCTACAGGCCCCTTCCGAATACTGATTTGGTATTTACTTGCAACCTAAAATTGTGATGTGGTAACTTGTTACCAAATCATAATTTGGAGTTTGTATATTTAAAATGGCATCTTGCGATCACAAAGGCTTGGATTTTCCCTTTGGGACCATAACGTTGCTTGTCATGAGGCCCATCAAGAGTTACAAGTCCTGGTGTGACCGTCCATCCAAATGCAGAACACTGAGCCTTTGATATCGGTAATGAGCTGTGGGTGGGGGTCAGTGAGAGGGTCGGTCTTGTGCCACCTGTGTGGTCAGATCAGAAGTATGTCGCCTTGGCAGGGATGAAGTGGTCCAGCGCTTCTCCTTTTGCTAGCATGCTCTTTCTTCCACTGCTTCTTTGCATTCTTTCTGTGTGAAGTTTAGGGGCTGTTGAAGAGTTTTGTGGAATTTACATTCTGTTTATAAAAAGTATTGTTGTCTTCCTTGCAGTCGGTGCATAAAGGTAATTTCAATCTATCTAATGTGAGATTATGGGAACTGTCTCCACAGGTAACACCGTTACCGAAGTCCCCCAATCCTCACCACTGAATTCCATGGTGTGCATCAAACACTGCACCATGTCCCCTAAAATTGCATCTTATTTTTTTTTTATCTCCCATGTATATTAGGGACTGAGGATATGTAACAACCTCCTTCAGACGGTTGTTCACTGGATTCACTATAAGGCTGCATTACATATTGTAGAAGTTAATCAGTCACCGAAGCGTTGGTTGTAGAGATAACGTTTATTAGACAACCCTCTATCAGCTTCCCCACGGCAGCAGTAACTGATCAGAACCCGAACACCCAGCACAGGACATTCCAGCGTTCTGGAATACTACGCTGAGAATTCCGCCCCGATAGAACAACAAGACATCACCACACATTTCCCTCCTCTAAACATTCTAAAAAGAAACAACATAATAAACAAATATAAGTTACAGAAAATCAAAACCCAAATATAATATCAAATTCGAAACAACTTTGGTACACTTATATTCTCATCAATACTTTATACATCACGAAACCTGACAGGCTTGGGTGCACTCCTACTGCTTCTGCGCAACACAGGAAACGTACAATCATCAGTGACACTCTTGCTGCAAACCTCTGTTAATGCGTTTCTTTTACTAACTCCGCTCATACATTGCACATTCTCCTCCTCCCTATTCCTACTAACTTTATGTACTCTGTTCTTATTCCACCAATCACAACCTTTAACCCTCACAGCATTTCTTGACACCGCATCAACCTGTACAGGATCTCTAAATTTAGAATTTCCTTTCACCACATGTGTGGGATTCTTGATACGAACCCAATCACCTACCTCAATCTTTATTTGTTTTGCACTTACTCTATGCTTCTCATCATAATACTCCTTCATCTTCCCCTGGTATTGATCAACCTTGTTTCTCATTGACTCATCACAAGGGTTCAACCTGTCCATTTTAGATTGAAAAGACCTCAACCATGGAGGACACAATTTCGACGCAGAAACACGCCCCCTCATAAGTTCAAATGGACTCTTACCCGTAACAGCATTGGGAGAAGTGCGATGAGACCACAACATACTCTCTACCGCCTCATTAACAGGAACTGAATTCTGTACAGCCCACTGTATGCATTCAACCAAAGTCCTATTCATCTTCTCCACTAACCCATTAGCTTGCGGGTGATAAAGAGCAACTCTCTTATGAACCATGGCATTTTTCTGCAGAAAAATCCTCATTTCACTGGAAGTGAACTGAACACCGTTATCCGAAACCAACTCTTTAGGTAAACCTTCCTTCTGAAAAATCTTCTTGAGAGAATTTAAAACTGATTTTGTGTTAGGCTCTTCCATAAAATCAACCTCCCACCATTTACTAAAATAATCCACAATGACCAAAGCAAACGTGTTTTGACGTGGTAACATATTAAAAGGACCAATGAAATCAATGGCAATCTTTAGCCATGGCCCCTCAGGTAAAACACAAGGTTGTAAAGGTAAAGTTGTAAGTTTGATCCCCTTGTCACTATTTGCACAAATGACACATCTTTCAATTTTATTATTAATTTCGGTGTCCATGGCGGGCCACCAAAAATCTTCTCTAATTTTCCTTTTCGTAATAGTTTGCCCCAAATGTCCCTCATGACCATTCTCAACAATTCTGTCCCTTAAACCAAAAGGTGGAACAAACCTATCACCTCTCATCAAAATCCCATTTTTTTGAACATGAAGTTCATCTGCAATTTTTGCATATATTTGTAGATTAACGGGCAACACTCGTTCTCTCGGCCATCCTTCGATCACACATTTTTTTACAATGGCAAGATCTGCATCATCATCCATACCCTGAATCCATTCCATTTCACTAATAGCCTGACCTTGGCAGACATCCACAGAAGCAATCAAACATTCATCCAAATCCTCGTCACATACATCAAATTTGGTTACACCTGACATTGGAGCACGTGATAGATAATCTGCCCTCACATTTTTTCCCCCAGGTATGTATTCAATCTTGAGATCATACTGCAATAATTTCGCACTCAACCTTGATATTCTTGGTGTATGATCTCTTATAACTGTACCAGTCAAAATATTAACCAAAGGTTTATGGTCCGTTTGTAAAACAAACCTCCTTCCCCAAATAAAACACTTGAACCTTTCCACGGCCCAACAACATGCTAATAGTTCTTTTTCGATCACAGAGTATATTTTTTCACTGTCTCTCAATGATCTAGATGCAAACCCTAATGTGACCTCTTCTCCATGTCTGTTTATCTGAGATAACGTCGCACCCAAACCTTCATTACTTGCATCTACAGTAATGATACATTGTCTTGAAGAGTCAAAAGGTGCCAACATGTTTGGAGAACTGATCTCTTTCTTTAGATTCTCAAATTCTTTTTGACATTCAGAGGACCACGTGAAAATTTTCTTTTTTTTAAGCAATTCCCTCAAGTTCGCCGTCTTGCTTGAAAAATTCTCTACAAACTTTGCATAAAACTCACAAACTCCTAGGAATGAAGAAACATGTTCTTTTGTTGTTGGACACGGTGCTTTAACTATCGCGTCAACTAGACCTGGTCTTGGTGAAACTCCTTTTTCCGATATAACATGACCAAGATACTCTATACTGTCTTTATTGAACTCACATTTTTTCCGATTAGCAACAATCCCCGCTTTTTTGAGTCTGGTTAGAACTTGCTCCATTAATTCATCATGATCCTTTATGTCTTTCCCTGCCACCAGGATATCATCCTGAAATGTCACAACCCCTTTAAGACCTTTCAGAACATTTTCCAACACACGCTGGAAAACCGACGCGGCAGATGCTAGTCCAAAAGGCATTCTCTTGAATTGAAAAGTACCGATGGGAGAAACAAAAGCCGTAAAATGTTTAGATGAATCTTCAAGAACAATTTGATGGTAGGCGGAGGATAGGTCTATTTTGCTGAATACCTTAGCTCCAGAAAAAGTAGAAACAATGTCATCTATACGTGGTAGAGGATGTGAATCTACCCAAATTACCCTGTTTAAACTTCTGAGATCCACACAGACCCTAAGTTGACCATTTTTCTTCCTTGCGATAACCAAAGGAGATAACCAAATAGAAGACTCGATTGGTTCTATTACACCATCATCGCACATTTTCTTGAGAATTTGTGACAATTCATCACGTACACTAAATGGAACATTCCTCAGTTTGTGTTTCACTGGGACTGCACCTCTCTGCACTTTGATCAAATGTTTAAAACCAGAAATCTTTCCCAATTTCTCACTGAAAACTTCCTCATATTTTCTTATCCATTCCATGTCTCTAGGTGCCTGTACTGAAAGATTAGCACATGGATGTTCCGGGATCAAAGAAACCTGTTTTTTCTTTCCTGGCCTGAGAGTCATGCCAAATAACCCTTGGTGGTACCACCCTAGAATATTCAAACCTTCCTTTGCAACGTATATTTTCCCAAAAATCACTTTTCCCTCGAACATCAATTGACCCTCAAAATACCCTGTAAGATCTATCTTTCTTCCATCATATGTGAAAGGATTTCTATCAGGAGGCAATAATGATTTATCATTCCACATTTTCTTAAAAAGTTCTTCAGTAATGATGGTCATTCTTGCACCAGAGTCTATTAACAAATTCAAACTTTTACCATCAACTAGAATGTTCTCATATGGATCAACACAATCCTTCTCATCGCTCTGAACCACGACAACCATTTCTCTGTGAAATTGCATATTCATATCTTCATAATCTAAGCCACTGTCAACCACAGTATTTACTTTTATGTGTTCTTTCGGTGTTTGGCAAACTTTTGCAAAATGGCCAATTTTGTTACATAACTTACACTTTACATTCAAAGCAGGACAAGGACGCCCATTAAAACCATGTCTTGTGTTACCACACCTGAAACAAATGTTTTTTTGGTTGAAAAAACTTTCCTTTCCCTCCTTTTTTTTTATAACAAATTTCCCTTGACCTTTTTGTGCTGACCCCATACTCTCCTTACTGACTTCTTTTACAACTGACACACCTGAATCTTCATTTTTTTTTTTAAGTTCCCTTGACGATTTTTCAGATATTTCTATACTCTTCACTATATCTATGGTTTCAGAGAGTGAGGGATTTTTCAACGTCAATAATTTTTGCTGAACCTTCTTGTCCCAACATCTAACCACTATCTGATCCCTAATCAGTTGCGATGTGAAATTTTCAAACTCACATTCCGCTGCTAAAGTACGCAAAGCAGCTACATAAGTAATAATGGTCTCGTCCTGTTGTTGTTCCCTTGTAAAGAACTTATGTCTGTTTACAATTAAACTAGGTGGAATGTCATATTGTTTTTCTAACTTCTTCACCGCTAACTGATATTCATCTATATCATCTTCTTCTTCACCCACCTCATACGGTGGTAGATGTTCGTAAACAGACTGACCCTCAAATCCTAAACTGTGTTCCAATAAGAATTTTTTCCTTTCTGGACAATATCTAGTACCCCCAATAGCACCCAAGTATTTTGTGAATGCTCTATACCAGGACCGCCAGGGAATAGGTGGATCCCCAGGAACCTGAAGGAAAGGGGGCGGTGCATTGATGCTTTGCATAGTGTCGGCACAATAACCCAAACTTTTAAATAAAAATAGGAAATATTATGACCAAAATGTCTCACACTCTACACTTCCCTAAATAAACCCTTTAGTTAACCTACTATTTCTGTTCTGTTTTTTTTTTTTAACATTACCACTAGTATAACTGTACAAAGTTAACACACTTTTCCTTTACAACGTAAACATACAGGGAAAATTGAACCTACAATGAACAGTCACTTCATTTCGCTGCATTCCCAAAAATGGACGATCTTGCTTCAAATGTGCGCGTGTCACAGTGCGTTCTGACTGGATGAATTCTCCTCGTCGTTTCCTCGTTGTTGAGAATACACCACTTGACGCGCAAGTTAACACACTTGACGCTTGATACGCTTGATATTGATGTGCGCGTGTCACAGTGCGTTCTGACTGGATGAGTTCTCCTCGTCGTTTCCTCGTTGTTGAGGATACACCACTTGACGCGCAAGTAAACACGCTTGACCCACTTAATATTAATGTGTGCGTGTCACAGTGCGTGTTTTGCTGAATGAATTCTCCTCATTGCTTACTCCTTGTTGAGGATACACCACTTGACGCGCTAGTTAACACACTTGACGCTTGACACGCTTAATATTGTTGTGTGCGTGTCACAGTGCATTTTGGGTGAATAACTCTTCCTTGGTAATCATCATCACTTCCTTTTTGTCAAAGATGTTTTAAATGTGGGCTTGTCAGAACGTTACTTCGTTCATTAAATATTTTCACTTTACTCAACCGATAAGACACCTGTCGTTTTTTTTTTAAAGTCAATGTACGCGAGGTTGCTAGGTGAAGCTCCTGCCTAGTTACCAACACGCACCACGTGACGTTTCCAGCCCTAGCTAACCAATGGACAAGTGGTTGCTATGCGGATCAATTGCCTAGTTACCAAGGTGTTAAAGTTTCCGGTTCATTTTTTTTTAAAACAAAAACTTTATGAATATCCGCTCATTCACGCTGCGAGACACACGGGGAGCCGATCCTTTATCTACGGGTATTTCGTGATAACGAGGGAGACTCCAGGAAGCGTAAGTTAATTTTTACTTACAATTTCCCTTCCCCTCTTGAAAAGTCCCGTCTTTATCATTTCTTCTTCACCGGCACGCGTAGATCCTTTTAGGGTTGACTTTACTTTTCAATCGTCGCCAAATTGTAGAAGTTAATCAGTCACCGAAGCGTTGGTTGTAGAGATAACGTTTATTAGACAACCCTCTATCAGCTTCCCCACAGCAGCAGTAACTGATCAGAACCCGAACACCCAGCACAGGACATTCCAGCGTTCTGGAATACTACGCTGAGAATTCCGCCCCGATAGAACAACAAGACATCACCACACATATCCTGTAGTTAAAAAATGTAATAAACTTAAATTGCAAATCAAGATTTCACGGTGAAGATACATTAGGAGGTGTGTTACAGGTTCAAAAATCATCTGCTGCCTAACGTCAACCTTTAACAGCAATTTATTATAAGTAAGTGTCTTGGCTTTTCCCCCTCAGACAGAAGTAATCATCATACTGGGTTTGTGACTCAAGTCTTTTCAGCCAGGTGAGTTTGTGCTGTGTTATGTTGCAACATTCTGTTATGTTTGCTTCATCTTTTAATGTGCAGAGCTGCAGTTTTTTGTAGTGTACAATGTTTGAGTGTAAGCGGATATGCTAGTTTGATCTGATTTATGTTGGGAGACGCAGCGCCTGACAGCGGGGCAGTAAGCAGCAGCAGTACGCGAGTGGACTACAAGCCCCAGGAGCCTAAGGGGACTCACCTGCAATTCCGGTCCCGCCTCTTACCTGTTGGGGGCTATTTGAAGACCTCGCGCCTCCCGCTTCGCGGGAGACGCAGCGCCTGACAGCGGGGCAGTAAGCAGCAGCAGTACGCGAGTGGACTACAAGCCCCAGGAGCCTAAGGGGACTCACCTGCAATTCTGGTCCCGCCTCTTACCTGTTGGGGGCTTATTGAAGACCTCGCGCCTCCCGCTTCGCGGGAGACGCAGCGCCTGACAGCGGGGCAGTAAGCAGCAGCAGTACGCGAGTGGACTACAAGCCCCAGGAGCCTAAGTGGACTCACCTGCAATTCCGGTCCCGCCTTTCACGTGCCAAGCCCTTGATAAAAAGCAGCCCCTTTACGCCACGCGGAACGCGCGCGGACGACGCCGGACGAAGCCCGGACTAAGGGCGGGCCGTCTGTGGCCGTCCGGGGCCGAGGGAGGCCGGGCTGGGCCATGGACTTTGGTTCTGTGAGTTAAACGATCTGAGACTCCTTACGTGTTGTGCAATTGAGACACTCCATGGGATTATTGCTTGTCTTCCTGTTGGAGTGATTATACTAGGTTTAATTTGATAATACTTTATGGTGATATTCCTTTAGTTTGCTGTTATTAGCATCTGGTATATTCTTTACAGCTAGTCCTTATTTGCCAAATCCGATTATGCCTATTAGCAAACAAGATAAAGTTATAGCTGGTTCGGGTCCAATTGACAACTATTTGGTTAAATTTGTTAGTAAAATTAATAATGATCGGAGAGCCTCACTTGGTAAAGGGAGTCCTCCCGCCCCTCTCGACTCCACATTTAGTCCCTCGACTGAAAGCCTAAGAGCTGATATAATAGGTCAGAGAAATAGGGTGGATACAATGGTGGAAGTGCAGGTTCACTCTGAGCCTCTAGAGGAACTTTTTGACAGCTCCACTATCGATGTAGAGGAGGCCCTACCTATTTCTAGACCAGTAAGAGCCTGTAGGAAACATCAATATAAGCGGGGGGGTAAGCACACTAAAAAAAGAGGGGAAACTAACCACCAAGTTCTAAACAGTTCTGTCTCTGGATCTGTTTTGCAGGAAGAGAATAGCACAGCCAGTTTTAACTTATCACCGGAGCAGTTTGCCCTTTTGGTATGTACTTTAGAAGCCAAATTTGAGACCAAGTTAGTTGAGCATACCCAATCTTTAGTACTCCAATTAGATTCTGTTAAATCAGAAGTTAAGAGGCTTGGAGATTTGCTAGAGAATCATTTGGCCATGATTGAAAGGGATAAGGTATTGGCTATGGGTTCTACTGGTGCCCCACGGGACGCAGCTCACACTACTAAGCAGTATCCCACCCAGCTTCCTATTGTAACAGAAATAATCCCCCCCGACCCTACACCATTAAATGGTTTACCTAAACAATCTTTTTTGGGCCAAGAGGAATTACTAAGTTTTAGACAGGGAAGAAATAATTGTTCTACTAATCTTCCCCCTGAATGTGCGCCATACGTGGTTGTGCTAACTAATGTGCCTATCCTTGATAGTCATACTGCACAGCCCCACGAGGAGTCGCACGAGTCCTTAAAAAATAAAACAGTGTCTTGGCTGAATAGAAAATGCGGCTTCCCGATAAGATTTTCAGATCAAATCTTATCCACTAGAAGGACTAACTGGGTTGGCCCGTCCCGTAAGACCTGTAATGGGGACTGTATAATTGTAAATTTCAAATATCCGCAACACGCGGCCACAGTTCTGCTACGTGCAGCTTCACTTGTCTACGAAGCAAATAATGTCTGTGTGCGCCCGATGGGTTATTTTTATTCACAGCTAATTAAACCCCCCCTGAATCACGTGAGACTCAGACCTTTCACCTTTAGTGAGTCCCAGATCCCTGTAGCCCCTGGAGTCTATAATATTAATAACTATAGTGGGTTTGGTTCAAAGATCTCCACCCATAACAGATTTGGGGCACTTTCGGGCCTGGAAGCCTGTGACTGACGCGAAGACACTGTGGGGCAGGAAAGTGATAGCTTGGTTGAACAGGGTCCCATAGAACTAGCACTGGCAACATTGAGTATTGGTACCCCACAACCCATCTCTATCTGTTCTCCTAATAGCACAGGGGAAAAGGTAAGGATGTTAAGCTGGAATATTGCGGGCTTGCGGACCAAAAAGAATGATAGTGGATGGCTAAATTTTGTGAAGCAATACGATATAGTAGCCTTGCAAGAGACATGGGACAAGGTCTGTGACTTTTGGCTTGACGGATATACATCCTACTTTGTTCCAGCCCTGAGATCAACAGCAGGGAGAGACAGAGGTGGTCTCATGTTTCTGATCTCAGTAAACATTACAGGAAGGATCAACAAGGTTGCATGTACTTCTCAGAACTGTCTTATACTAGAAACTTGTTTGACAAATAATACCAAATTAATTCTTGTCAATTGCTATAATTCACCGCAGGGGGAGTCGCCAAATGAGCATATTTTTTGGTTATCTAATTTTTTAGAATCTTATAAGGCAAATCAATCCACTTTTTGCTATTATATTTTGATGGGTGATTTTAATGTGCATCTATGTAATCTTAATTGTCAATATAAAGATACTGATGGACCGGATTTCACAACCCCCCAACACTTTGAACATAATTCTAAGGGTGAAGCTCTGGAGACTCTGCTAGCCAATAATGAATTGTATGAAGCTGGGTTTTTTGATAAGAGCAGCCGTGTTCCCACTTATCAAGGTAGGGATTGTGAATCCATTATAGATTATATATTCTTATCCCCAGGACTTTTAAGATATGTGTTTTCTTACAATGCTATTCGTTCCTCTTTTAGTGATCATAATCCGGTGGCAATAGTGCTTGATAACAAATTTTCTCTTAAGGGAAAAACTGTTCTGCCTCTTGCTCTAATGGATGTTAAAGCTAAAGACCAGGGAAGGAGGCTGAATTGGAGTAAGGTTACCCCTGGAGATTTTTATGATACACTCATTGCAAAGGTTGGTTCAGATTTAAACATATGTACAGACCCGCCATACTTGGGTGGAGAAGTAATTACGTCATTTGTAGCTATATGTCTCCAAGTGGCAAAAGAACTTACTATTAAGGGTCGAACTGTTAAAAATAATCCTGCACTTGGTTGGTTTGACCATAACTGTACCAAAGCCCATAAATTACTTAAAAAGGCTCTTAATGATAGTCCCAGGAATAAAGGGTTAGTTACTCAACTAAGGAAAGAGTATGCACAAGCAGTGCAGGCGCAGAAAAGGGAAATTAAGCAAGAAGCCTGGGCTGCTTTGATGGATAAGGCTACTCTGAAAGACAGCTCCAAATTCTGGGAAATCATTAATACTCCTCTGTTATCTGGCTCGCAGAATTCTGTTTTAGAACTTAACATATCAGAAGAGGACTGGTGAAGCCATTTTGAAAAAATCTATGGGAGTAATCTTGAGCTGGATACCTTTGAGGTACCTACTTCTAATCCTCCGATGTCCCCTGTTATTTCTAATATTGAGGAGGTGAGTAAAGCGATTGAGGGAACGGCTGGTCGCAAGGCGCCAGGCCCAGATGGGGTGCCCTCGGACCTGTTTAAAGCCAACCCCGAGTACTGGGCAAAAATTTTGATGAATGTTTTTAATACTGTGGCTGTAACTGCTCCTCCAGAGTCATGGTCCCGTTCGATCATAATCTCCGTGTTTAAGAAGGGCCAAAGGGGAGACCCCAGATGCTACAGACCCATATCCCTGTTGGATTCTTCCATTAAAATCCTAGGGAAGGTTATCTTAGGCAGGCTGACGAGCTGGACATCTGAGAAAATATAATAACCGACGTTCAGTACGGATTTAGAGCGGGGCGGGGCACAGAGGGTCAATGCCTTAATTTACATTTGATTGTCTCTAAATATACAAAAGCCACAGGGGGCTCGATTTATCTAGGCTTCATGGACCTGTCCACGGCTTTTGACCTGGTCAACAGGTCAAAGCTATGGTCCATGTTAGTGGAGTTGGGACTTGACAGGCCCCTTGTGTACTTCTTGGCTGATTTACACAAAGACTTGAGTGCCTCTAGAAGGATGACTCAGGCGGGAAAATGTACAGCTAGTTTTAAGTCTGGCAGAGGAGTGTCAGGCCGGCAGTAGCCGTATACTCTAGGCTCCTACTAACCTGCGGATCGATCGGCAGGAACGATGGCGTGTAGAATAGTTCTCCCTTCCCACTGGTGCAACCCCACGCTGGCGAACCAAAACAACCAACGCGTGGTAGAGGCACTTAGGGGGAAAAAGAGAGGAACGAATGAAGGGAAGGATCGGGTCCGCTTGTCTCGGAACCGGATGGTCTGACGGGTAGTGCTCTAGTAAGCTGCAGTAAGGGGGAGACAGACAAGGCACAGCATTAGGGACGGAAGTACCACTTACCTCCTACCTCCCTGCTCCCCTCTCAAGGGCCACCACTCACCTACTGTGGGCGCTAACTTCGATTCCCCAGTCAGGGAGACCGTTGGCATCACGGTCTTGGAAACGGTAGATAGGGTATGGCTTGTGCAGAACCAGTTCGTTCTGTTGATGCCCACGCAGTAGTTAACCTCACTACCGTGGCAGTATCCAGCAATGCCTATCTAAACAATATGGTGTTCTCTCTCTGTCAACAATTGTCGAAGTAAGCGGCAGGGCTTCCACGCCTCCTCGCGCTGTTCGCGCAGGACGCAGACGAAGGAGACGGAAATCGGGAATTCCTCGGGAAAGACTCTGGGCTACGGCAGTTACGTCACTGCCTAGCAGATGATTATGCAAACGGGTGCTCCTGCTCCTCCCAACGGAGTGTCCTACCTGATACCGGCTCTAGGTACCTCAGGCAAGAACGGGAACCAGGGAGACTTCAGGAGCGGCATAACAACGGGTACTGGACAGGGAAGTCACGATGCTGCAATGGTAAGCGAGCGCTCGTCCTCCAGCGGGGAATACCATCCGCTAAGCGCTGTCTTCAGGGAACCTCCTCGGATTGTCAAGCGCCGTTTCTCCAGAGGGGGATGGTCTTATAGCTGCGGTCATGTGACCGACCCCGCTTCCGGTGCTCCGCCGTTGGATGTCCCGAGGTCTTCTGGGACTTGTAGTCGGCCTTAGGAGTGCGCTCCTTTGCCGCGCGGTTAGATACCCCCGGGTGGCGCCGATCTGCTGTCTGGAAGCCACATGGCTCGCGAGGATCATGACAGTACCCCCTCTCAAGGACCGCCGTCTCGGCGGTTGTCCTGGTTTACCAGGATGTTGGGCGTGAAACTGTCGGAGTAGTTGTGGACAATGTAAGTTAGCTGCTGGTTCCCAAGTCCGTTCTTCCGGCCCAAACCCTTTCCATTCTACCAGGTATTGCACTCTTCCCCTCACTTGTCGGGAGTCTAATAAGGCCTGGACTTCATATTCCTCTTGCCCTTCTACCTCCACTGGGAGGGGAGTCAGAGGTAGTCTCATGTTGGCAGGGCATGGCCGGAGAAGGGAAACATGGAAAACAGGATGTATTTTCCAGGAGGCAGGAAGGCTTAGTCTTACCGCAACGGGATTCAGGACGCGGTCTATTCTGTATGGCCCTACGTACTTGGGTGCCAATTTACCCACCCCCTTTAGATGTAAGTTCTTGGTGGATAACCATACTTTGTCTCCTACCCTATACTCAGGTTCTGGCGTTCTCTTTTTGTCAGCGTATAGTTTTTGTGTGTTTTGCGCTGTCTCTAAATGGAGTTTGGTTTCTCGGAGAATGGTGCGGAGATGTGTATGGTGTTCTTGGATTGTAGGGTGTGTAGAGACTACAGGCCACTCGAATGGAAGAATGTCGGGGTGGAAACCATAAAGACAAAAGAACGGGGAACACCCTAGGGTGGTGTGTTCTGCGTTATTGTAGGCGAACTCTGCTAACCATATTAAGGGGTACCACTCCATGGTGTTTTGGAGGGTAAAGCAGCGCAGGTACTGTTCTAATGTCTGGTTCAGACGTTCTGTTTTGCCATCCGTCTGGGGATGGTAACTTGTGGATAGACGGGCATCAATGTTCATAGTGTCACATAGTTTTCTCCAAAAGCGTGAGGTAAACTGGGGTCCTCGGTCTGTGATAAGCACCTTTGGTAGTCCGTGCGCTCTCACCACATGTTGTAGGAATACCAGAGCCAGTTCGCCCGCCGTGGGTAGTCTTTTGAGAGGGACGAAGTGGCCCATCTTTGTTAAGTGATCTACAATTACTAGCACGGTGGTGTAACCTTCACAGGGTGGCATCTCCACGATGAAATCCATCGATACTGTATGCCATGGGGCTGGTGGAATGGGTATGGGACGCAACAGCCCCGCTGGTTTCGAATGGCTGACCTTACTCTGCGCACAGATGGCACAATTCTTCAGATATTCTTTGGCATCTGTTCGTAATGTGGGCCACCAGAAGGATCTTTCAAGTCCTGCTATGGTTTTGTATTCCCCCATATGGCCTCCTAGCGCGGAATCATGAACCCAGGCAATCGCTTGCTGTTGTTGTGCTTTCTGCGGGAGAAATAAGGCATCGTTCTGGAACAGGAAGTCCCCTCTTTTTGTTCTGTGGGCTGGGTCGATTTGTATCCAGGCTGAAATGCTGACGTCAGTTAAGGACGCCTTTACAGCCTCAAGGTATTCGTCCGACGAGGTGAGAGCATGCACTTGATGAGCAAACGCCTTGCTGGGCAGGATCGACGGTGGATCGGAGGGTAGGCTCCCTTCAGGGGGTATGGTTTCTTCCATACGGGATAAGGCGTCGGCCTTGCCGTTCTGGGGTCCAGGTCTGTATTTGATGAGAAAGTCATAATCTGAGAAGAATAGGGACCAGCGTAACTGACGTGGTGTGAGGGCTCTGGCCGATTTCAGGAATAAAAGGTTTCTATGGTCAGTGTACATCTCAACAGTATGGCTTGCCCCTAGCAGATAGTGCCTCCACTCTTCGCACGCCCGTTTAATGGCCAGTAGTTCCTTGTCCGTAATGAGTAGTTCACCTCACTCGGGGAGAGTTTCTTGGAATAAAACGCCACCGGATGGAGTTGCCCCGTTTGTTGGTGCCGTTGTGATAGCACTCCTCCTATGGCGTATTGAGACGCATCCGTCTCCACCACGAACGGCAGGTCAGTATTTGGGTGTAACAAAATGGGAGCTGTTGTGAACCGCCGTTTTAGTTCCTGAAAAGACCGTTCCGCCTCTTGATCCCAGACGAAAGGAGTATTTTTTCTTAGTAGACGAGAGATGGGGTGGATTACCTTCGAGAAATCCTTTATGAAACGCCTATAGTAATTGGCGAACCCCAGGAATCGTTGTACCGCCTTAACGTGGCTTGGGGCCTTCCAGGAAGTGATTGCATCTACTTTGGCGGTATCCATTTGAAACCCTTGTGCATTAATGATGTACCCTAGGAAGGCAACTTCCTGTACATGAAATAAGCATTTCTCTAACTTGGCATACAACGAATGTCGTTGAAGACGTGTCAACACTTCCTGCACATGGGTGATGTGCTCCTGTAAGGTGGACGAATAGATGAGTATATCATCTATGTAGACTATACAACACACCTCCAGCAGACCTCGGAGAACTTCATCCATGAAGAACTGAAATGCTGCTGGGGCGTTGCATAGCCCGAATGGCATTACTTGGTACTCGTAGAGACCGAACTTCGTTCGGAACGCCGTCTTCCATTCGTCCCCAGATTTCACGCGAACCAAATGGTATGCACCTCGAAGGTCAAGCTTGGTGTATATTCGGGCCCCTTTGAGCTGGTCTATTAATACGGGAATCAAAGGGAGAGGGTACCGGTTCTTTTTTTTTTTTTTTTCTTTTTTTTTTTTGAAACCGTTTATTGCATTTTGAAAAGGTTACAGTTATGGGCCTACAACCACCCGGCCGGCCGCTAGAGTGACAAAAGCATATGACATACATACAGTAAGAGTCTCTTGGCGGTGCAGATTGGTAAAGCAGGAGACATCAATAGCGCAGGCCGCATAACCCCAAGCCCACAATACGGTTTCCTTTTATCAAAACAGAACAACACAAAAAACCACACCCGCAAGGCAACCCGCAATCCAAAGTGACGGCACGTGCTCCGTAAGTGGGGGATCCCAACCAGCAGCAAAACTCTGAAGAGGGGAATGGGAGTAGATCAGGGACTGGGGAACCACGTGCCCACGGCTGAGAGAGGGGGGCGGCTAGGGGGACGGAGCTGGCGAGGCAGCCGGTAGCAGTGGCGGCTCACAAATATCCCCACGGTAGGCGTTCCAGGGGCCCCAGATTTTCACCCACGCCCCAGGCTTACCCCTCGCCACATACACCACCTTTTCACGAAACATGCACCAATCCATATGTTCTTTCCAGGCCAACACCACCGGGGGCCTCTGGGATCCCCACAATTGAGCAATATCCCGCTTAGCTATCATGTATCCCAGAGTCACCCACCGCGTCTGCGGGACCGAATAATCATTTGGTTCCCACACATTCAGCAAGCATCTCCTCGCTTCAGGCAACAGCGCGACACGCGTAACCACACGCAGAACCTCATGCACACCACGCCAGAATCGCTCCACCTTTGGGCACTCCCACAGTATGTGCATGAAGGTTGCCAAAGCACCACAGCCACGCTTACACAATCCGTCACCAGCAAAGCCCATACGTAGAAGCCTTGGCCCCGTCACGTAAACCCGGTGAAGGATCTTAAGCTGGACGAAGCGAAGGCGAGCCGGGATGGCCACCTCCTTCGGAGAGGCCACCGCGGAAATCCAATCCTCGTCGTCCAGTTCCAGCCCGTCGGCCACCCAGGCCTCGCGGAGACTAGTCAGCAGGCACGATCTGTCGTTGATCAGTTTTTTATATATCAGGGAGATTGTGCTGTCTGGGACATGGCCATCCAGCACTCTGTCCTCCAGGGGGGAAGACTCCGGAATGGACGCGACATCCGGAAAGACGGAGCCCAGCGCGTGGCGGACTTGTAGGTACCGAAAGTACTCACTGCCTTGCAGCTGAAACTCCGTCTGCAGCGTCTCAAAAGTTTTGAATCCCCCCCTCGTCCAGAGATCTCCCACCGTGCTGATTCCGATCGTGTCCCACTTCTCGAAGCCCTTCGATGTCCACAGGGAGCCCAACCTCTCAGACGCATATAGCGGTGACGCCCGGGTCAAACGGTCCTTCCACCCCATAGCTGCATTAGCCGCGTGCCAGACACGCACCATGACACGCGTCGGTCCCGTCAGACGGGAGTCGGGCGCGCCAGAGTAGAGCGCTCGATTGTAATCGCCACCGGGCAGGAGCATCTTGTCCATTTCAAATGCCGGGTTCAAGGCGGGCCCGTAAAGGCCATGATTAATTGCAGCTAGTTGGGAGGCCCAGTAATACCGTTTAACGTCCGGGAGGGCGACCCCCCCATCGTACCACGGGAGCGTCAATTTAGCCAGAGCAATGCGCGGCCTCCCGTCCCAGAACAGGCGCCGCTGGAGGCTCTCCACCTCACGGAAGTAGCGCGCCGGAACCAAGTCCATAGTGTTCTGGAGGGCGTACAGAAAGCGCGGCAAGGACATCATCTTAAACAAGGCCGCTCGGCCAAGCGGCGAAAGCGGAAGACGCCGCCAACGCGCAACGTCCTCCTTCAAGCGCTGGAGGGGGGGTAGCAAGTTCCGCTCATAGCGGGCCTCCGGGTCTAGAGTAATATATATACCCAGGTACCGGAACCCCTGGGAGGCAATCTGGATCGGGCAGTCCCGTGGTAGGGCCGGAGCCTCCCCGGAAAGCACATATACGCAGGATTTCGCCCAGTTGATGACGAGGCCTGAGTTACGACCGAAGGAGCGCAAAACATCAACCAGGACAATCAGCGATTTACGCGGGGAGGCGAGATACAAAAGGATATCATCGGCGTAGAGGGACACGCGGTCCTCATGCTCGGGGGTCCAGCGGAGACCACGGATAGAAGGGTGCCACCGTAGCCACTCCGCCAAGGGCTCCAAGGCCAGTGCAAACAGGAGCGGCGACAAGGGGCAACCCTGACGCGTGCCCCGCCCCAGCGCGAACGGGGCCGAGACTCGCCCATTCACCACCACCTGCGCCAATGGGCCCGAATACAACAATTTGACCCAGCTAATGAATCCCGGTCCAAATCCGAATTTCGCCAGCATCGCCCAGATGTATGGCCACTCCAGCGTGTCAAACGCCATGGTGGCGTCTAAGGACGCCAAAATGGCCGGCTCCCGCACAAACGGGACACGCGCAAGCACCCCGTGCAAGCGTCGCAGATTAAGAGCCGTGTTGCGGTGGGGTATAAAGCCAGATTGGTCTTGGTGGACCAGATCGCCCACCACGCCTACCAACCGGTTGGCCAACACCTTGGCAAGGATTTTGGGCTCCGCGTTCAAGAGCGAGATCGGCCTATAGGATGTGACCCGCTCACGGGGTCTCCCCTCCTTGTGGATCACCACGATTGTAGCCAGACGCTGGTCCGGCGGGAGGGAACCCTGCGAGTGGGCCGCCAGGAACATCGCGCGCAGGTGGGGCGCTAGTACATCCGGGCGCAGCTTGTAAAGCTCGATGGGGATACCATTGGGGCCCATGGCCTTGCCGGATGCAACCGAGCGAATAGCCAGGGCTATTTCGTCCGAGGTGGGAGGAGCGTCCAGCAAATCCCTGTCCTCCACCGTAAGGGAGGGCAGCGCGATGTCCCGAAGCAGGGCATGGGAATCTTCCTCCGAGCAGGGGGAAACCGGGGAGTACACCTCGCGGAAGTAATCCGCGAAGCAGGAGACAATGGCTTCCGGCTCGGTGACACACGCACCATCCATCCTCTCAATCAAAGGAACCACACGACTCGCTCTCTCCCTCTTATCCAACCACGCAATCAATTTGCCAGCCTTATCACCCACATCATACAATCGCCCCTGCTGCTCTCTACTGAGGCCCCTGGCCGACTCCGTGACGAGGGCCCTATAGGCCGCCTGCTTGAGGTGTAGAACATGCAGCTTGGCATCCGTTACCCCGCTCCCCAGGTCACCCTCCAGTTCCGCAATCTCGGCCTCCACCCGGGTCACTTCCTCCCGCTCGCGCCTCCGGGCATGGGAGATAAAGGAGAGGGCCTCCCCTCTGAGAACTACCTTAAAAGCCTCCCACAGGGAGATGGCCGAAGGGACAGACCCCATATTCTCGTCAAAATATCGCTGTAAGGATTTGATCAAGTCGGCCCGAATGGTGGGGTCGCGCAAATACCATGCATTGATTGGAGCCACCCTGCCCTCCCCCCTCGGGAAGACATCGAAATGTAACAGCAATGGGGAGTGATCTGAAATACCCCGCGCCAGATGGCACACCTCCCCCACCCTCCCAGCATAGGCCGCCGGGACAAGGATGTAATCAAGCCGCGAGAGGCTACCATGGGCACCCGAGTGGAAGGTGTATTGCAGCTGTGCGGGATGCTTTAGTCGCCAGCAATCCACCAGGCACAGTGTGTCTAAAAGGCCGGGCAGCCACGCCTGTGCCCGGGGGAGGTCCCTAGGGGGATGACGATCCATAGACCCAGACGCTACCGCATTAAAGTCCCCCCCAACCACCAGCAGGCCACCCGGAAGGTCCAGGAGGAGGCGCCCCAGGTCCGCAAATGTAGTGGCTTGTAACCCAGGCGGGACGTACACTGATATAAAAATAAACACTCTACCCTCCATTCTACCCACCAGGACAGTGTAGCGTCCCCTCTCATCATGGCGCACCTCATCGATCTCCAACGGGAGCGAGTTCTTGATCATGATACCCACCCCCGCGAGCCCGAAGTGAAGCCCGAATGGGCCACCAAACGATAGCCCCGCCGATTCATAGCCTGAAAGGAGTTACCTATAAGGTGTGTCTCCTGCAGGAAGACAACATCTGGTGAAATACGTTTCAAGAACTGCAGGACCACACCACGCTTAATCCTATCCCCCAGGCCGTTAACATTCCATGACAACACAGTCAAATCCCTACCCCCCATCGTACGTAGAAACAATCAGCCGTCCCCCACAGAGCATCTTGAGAGCAACAATACAGTAGCGGGTTTGCCTTGCGGTGCAAACAAACAACACACCCCCCCCACCCCCCCATCCCAACAGAACTCCCCCCTCCCTGCACCCCTGCATGAGCCCAGACAGCCCCCCCAAAGTGCAGTGTGCCTGTCGCCCCATAGATGAAAACTAACTAGTCCCCCAGAGGAGGAGGGAAGCCCCCAACAGACCCCGATCGACCTCCATAGGAGGGGAACATATACGATCAATAAATGGAAAAGGAATGTTGTCCCGAGCAAGGCCTATTATTCACCCCTCAATTCTGATCCGGCGGGCCCTCCCCGCTGACCGCACCCCCCCCACCCCCTCGGCCCCGATCTCCAGGCAGAGTGTCCAACCAGTCCCCAGCCGCCTCGGGCCGGTCAAAGAAGTGCGTGCGACCATCGACCTCCACCCTCAGCTTAGCTGGAAAAAGCATTGAGTACTTAAGGTTCAGGTCCCGTAAGCGACGTTTAACACCGAGAAAACTCAGTCTCTGCTTTTGGACCGCCGGAGTAAAGTCTGGGTAGAAATGCACATCCATGTTATCAAGCTTGACCGGTCCCTGTTGCCTGGAGGTCTGCAGGATAGCGTCTCTGTCCCGAAAGTTAAAAATCCGGGCAATGAGAGGCCGTGGCGGGGCACCGGCCTTAGGTCTGCCTCCAGGGACCCGGTGAGCACGTTCCACCGCGAAAAGCTTACTCAGCCCCCGGGGCTGGAGATGGGTAAGGATCAATTCTTCCACAAAAAGATCTGCCGCCTCCGCCTCTCGTCCCTCCGGCACCCCCACAATACGAACATTATTCCTCCGGGCCCGACCCTCGGAATCCTCCAGTCGCCGGTCCATCAGGGCGCTCGCCTGGCCGAGCCGGCGCACCTCCTTCTGGAGGGCCACCACATCCGTCGTGAGGCTCGTTGTGGTGTGGGTCAGGGAATCGACCCGGTCGTTCGTTTTGGACAAGTCGGCCCTCACGAGGCTCACATCCACAAGGACCGAGTCTATTTTTTGCGCTAGGGTGTCGAAGCGCTGGTCCACCGAGGCCTTCATCTCTGCGATGGCGCCCATGACGTCCCGGAGGGTCAGATCCACCGGCTGAGCAGATGCTTCCGTCGGGCCCGCCGGGGATGTGCGCGATGTCTCCGGAGATCCCTTCTGGAGAGTGTAGCGGTCCATACTGTTGGATTGGTGCGCCGGGCCACGGCGGGTCATCTTCACCTTCGCCCGGTCGCCATCTTGTTTGGTGGACATGCTTGCTCTCCCACCGTCGTGCCAATCTCCTCGAACGGGCCGATAAACCAGTTCACGGGTTCCGGGGGGGGGAGGGCGACCACTGGACCGCAGGACGACCCACAGCTGGCGGGTCAGCCGGGCACCTGGACAAGGCCACACCACCGCACCCCGCTCCGCAACCCTACCTCGCTTGAGGGCAAGGAGGGCGCGAAAGCGAAAGTGAAAGCGCGGGGTACGGGAGTCGCCCAGTCTTGCCCGCCGCTGTTGTTCACTTTGTCCCCGGATCGCCCCACTACTCCAATCCGGGGGGCCGGCGCGGAGAAGGCCGCAACCTTCGATCGGTGCTCCCACCGGTGTCCGGGGTCCAATTCGAACCCGAAAAACGGGTGGCGCCTCAGCTCGGGTTCACCGACACAGTCCCCTCAACAAGGACAGGATATCACCAGGATTAATTCAGGAGGTCGCGGAGGTCCTCGGGAGCCTCGCACCTACGCGGCCATCTTGGTTGCGCGCTAGGCTCCTCCCCGGGTACCGGTTCTTGATGGTTATCTTGTTGATGGCGCGGTAATCGATGCAGGCTCGTAACTCATCGCAGTCCTTCTTGGCGATGAAAAAGAGGGGCGACGAGGCCGGCGACGAGGAAGGGCGGATGAATCCTGATTCCAGGTTCTCTTCCAGATATTTCTTGAGGTAACGGGTCTCTGGTTCTGTTAGAGCGTATACACGACTGCAGGGAATGTCCGCTCCAGGGTGTAGATCGATCCGACAATCAAATGTTCGGTGGGGAGGTAATGTGGCCGCTGTTTGTTTGTCGAACACCGGTTGGTATTGCAGATATTCGTTGGGTAAGGATACAGCGCAGCAATACTCGGCTTCTTCCCGACCTTCGGCGAGGAAACTGGCTTGTGTTCTGGAACCATTGTCCTGCAAGACGTGCCGAGTACAGTGCGTTTTGCAATACTCAGAGGTCAGTGACACCGTACGTTCTGCCCATCGTACTACCGGGTCATGTAGCGTTAGCCACGGCATGCCTAGGATCAAACGGAATTGAGGCGCGTCTATCAGGTCAAACTGCAGGACTTCGTAGTGTTCTTCCCCCACCCTCATTTTCAGGGGAACGGTGTGATACCTAACCGGTCCGGAGGTTAAGGTCTTCCCATCTACAGCCTTCACTATTTCGGGTATCATCTTCTTTTCGTATGGCACCCCAAACCGTCGAGCATACTGGAGATCCATAAAATTTCCGGTGGCGCCCGAATCCAACAAGGACGCCACCTCTAGCAGGCTGTTTTCAGTGATCCATAAGGTTACACACACATTGATGTGTGCTACGGCGGGTTGCATAGTGTTAGCGAGTGCAAGGGGGATCCGTGACGAATCGGTACCCATGGCAGTGATCCCTTCCTGTCGTGGGCTCTCTAGTTTTCCGACTCCTGTGAGAAGGTCGCTGCAGGTACCTGTGGGGGACCGGGTCTTTCCGGGGCCTTGGCTCTCGCGCGACATTCCCTGATAAAATGCCCGCTCTTCCCACAGTAAAGACACAGCTTCTGTTGTCTTCTTTTTTCCCGTTCTTCGGGGGTAAGAGGACCTCGCACTCCCCCGATCTGCATAGGTTCGCTGAGATCTATGGTCTTCTGACGGTCTTCGGGGAGCGATCGCATTCTGGGCAACGGGAAGCGGTTCTCACCTCGGCCTTTATCCGTCTTCCGTTCTTGTAGGCGATGTTCCAATTGCACCGCGAGATCAATCAGCTCCTCACAAGTGGGAGGCAGCTGAACCACTTGCGATAACACGTCTTTCAGCTCACCTCGAAGACCTTGGTAAAAGAGGGTGGAGCGTTTCTCGGTAGGCCAGTCGGTTTCCACCACCAATCGATTAAAGGTCGTGATATACGATAGCAGGTCCTGCGTGCCTTGTCTCAGAGTGAGCAATTCCCGATCCAAGGATAGCATGTGCGACTTGCGGTCGAACAATCTTCTTAGTGCGGTACAAAAATCGTGGAAGTTGTGCAGCACCGGGTCGTTTCTGTCCATCAACGGAATAGTCCAGCTGGCTGCATTGCCCCCCATGTACGACATCATAAAGGAAGCCTTGGCGGTATGTTCTTGGAAGATCGCTGGTTTGCAAAGGAAGTGTAGCCGGCATTGGTTAAGAAAGGTCTCAAATTTCTTTGGGTCCCCAAAGAACCTTTCGGGGGGAGCTAGTGGTATACCCTGAGTCTGGATGACATGTACTGTCGGAGCAGAATCCTGTGGAGGTTGGGGCGTGCCCGAAGGAGTAAAGGACCCTGTACCAGTAGCACCACCCCCCATTACCGGGGTTGTGCGTGTCGCAGGCGGGGGAAGGGTCCAATCCTTTATATATGTACTCTTGCTAGGGCCTTGTCTTGTAATGCCTGCAACCTCCCTACGCAAGGTACTCATTTCTCTTTTCATATCCTGGTTCTCTAACCTAGAATCGTGCACTTCCTGTTGTAAAGCCGTAATGCTTTCCAACAGGGAGGTCAACACGACATTGGAGTCCATCGTTCAGGCCGAAAGGTATACGTGGGCTTGACAATCTGTCAGGCCGGCAGTAGCCGTATACTCTAGGCTCCTACTAACCTGCGGATCGATCGGCAGGAACGATGGCATGTAGAATAGTTCTCCCTTCCCACTGGTGCAACCCCACGCTGGCGAACCAAAACAACCAACGCGTGGTAGAGGCACTTAGGGGGAAAAAGAGAGGAACGAATGTTATGTTATTTTCATTTATACAGCGCACAGCTACTCGGAAGTGTCCCGGCGCTATAGACCACTGGGGAACCCGTCCTGGCTATCCCTGTGAGATGGTCCCTTTCTGGGTATCTCCAAGGTGAGACCAGGCATCCCCGGCGTCTGTGGGGGGCCGTTGTAGAGATGAGGCAAGCTTAATGCCCAGAGTTGCCGAGTGTGTTCCTGGTTAGAGTAGGTACCGAGGCGAGAATTATCGAGTCCGTTTTTACCCTGGTCCACGACCCTGCCGCGTCGGGAATTGAACCCTGGTCCCTGGCCGATTCTCTGCTTACGGATCTGCCACCTCTAACCAGTGAGCCACACCTCTCCACAGGAGGGAAGGATCGGGTCCGCTTGTCTCGGAACCGGATGGTCTGACGGGTAGTGCTCTAGTAAGCTGCAGTAAGGGGGAGACAGACAAGGCACAGCATTAGGGACGGAAGTACCACTTACCTCCTACCTCCCTGCTCCCCTCTCAAGGGCCACCACTCACCTACTGTGGGCGCTAACTTCGATTCCCCAGTCAGGGAGACCGTTGGCATCACGGTCTTGGAAACGGTAGATAGGGTATGGCTTGTGCAGAACCAGTTCGTTCTGTTGATGCCCACGCGGTAGTTAACCTCACTACCGTGGCAGTATCCAGCAATGCCTATCTAAACAATATGGTGTTCTCTCTCTGTCAACAATTGTCGAAGTAAGCGGCAGGGCTTCCACGCCTCCTCGCGCTGTTCGCGCAGGACGCAGACGAAGGAGACGGAAATCGGGAATTCCTCGGGAAAGACTCTGGGCTACGGCAGTTACGTCACTGCCTAGCAGATGATTATGCAAACGGGTGCTCCTGCTCCTCCCAACGGAGTGTCCTACCTGATACCGGCTCTAGGTACCTCAGGCAAGAACGGGAACCAGGGAGACTTCAGGAGCGGCATAACAACGGGTACTGGACAGGGAAGTCACGATGCTGCAATGGTAAGCGAGCGCTCGTCCTCCAGCGGGGAATACCATCCGCTAAGCGCTGTCTTCAGGGAACCTCCTCGGATTGTCAAGCGCCGTTTCTCCAGAGGGGGATGGTCTTATAGCTGCGGTCATGTGACCGACCCCGCTTCCGGTGCTCCGCCGTTGGATGTCCCGAGGTCTTCTGGGACTTGTAGTCGGCCTTAGGAGTGCGCTCCTTTGCCGCGCGGTTAGATACCCCCGGGTGGCGCCGATCTGCTGTCTGGAAGCCACATGGCTCGCGAGGATCATGACAGGAGTGCGCCAAGGTTGCATTCTTGCACCTATGTTGTTTACATTGTATATAAACGCCTTGGAAGGAAAATTGTTATCTGCCACACCTGATATCCCGCGTATGGGAGGTATTCCTATACCTGTACTCCTCTACGCGGATGATGCAGTTTTACTGGCCCGGACACCTCTTGGGTTACAAAGATTACTGGATTCTTTTGGGGATTTTATGAATTCCATGGACCTCGTGGTTAATAATGGCAAATGGAGATAACCTAGCGGCCTGCATGGAAGAGGTTAGGAAATGGATGACAGCATCCTCACTAAAATTAAATGGGGATAAAACCGAGGTCATGCTCCTCGGCCCCCCTACCCTCACTGCCTTTGACCGGCTATGGCCTCCTAGTTTAGGCCCACCACCTACCCCGAAGGAGTACATCAAAAGCCTGGGAGTGTGGCTTGACAAATCACTCACTCTGAATACCCAGGCTACCAAAACTTCAGCAACATGTTTTGGTATCATTCGTATGCTGAGAAAAATTCTGCCCCTCCTACCCTTTGAAGCTAAACAGGTGGTCATTCAGGGCCTCATCCAGTCCCGGATAGACTTCAATAATGCTCTCTATTTGGGAGCCCCTGAGTACGTGCTGCTAAAACTACAGCGAATTCAGAACTGTGCAGCACGTACTCTACTTAAGATACCGAGAAAAGAATCTGCCAAAATGGGAATTCGATCACTACATTGGCTCCCGGTGAGGGAAAGAATAAAATACAAAACCCTATGAATATCACATCAAGCATTTCACAGAGCAAACCCGGAGATCAATCACTCTCTTCTCACTCCCTACCTCCTCGGGAAACTGCTGCGCTCAACTTATGCCTTTCTAGCCACAGTACCCAGAATTAAGAGGTCAAGAGCAGGAGGCAGAACCTTCACCTTCAATGCCGCCAAACTATGGAATTCTCTTCCCCTATCCCTCAGATCGAATCCTAGCCTCCCTTCCTTCCGCAAGGAATTAAAAACTTTCCTGTTCAGAAACTAATCCCACTCCTTTCTCCCTCAACTACTCCCTCAGTGAATCAGTTTTTCTACTCAGCGCTTGGACGCCTTGGGGCAGCAGCCGCGCTCTATAAATCCCCTTTCATTTCATTTCAAATCACACATTATGTCATTGGGTAAGGGGAAAAAGCACCTTAAAACCTTCCATTGTAACGGTGAAGTAATCTCGAGGGTGAAAATGTTCACACATTTGGGAGTTGTTTTTGATGATAAAGGTAGTTGGGGCCCGCAACTCTCTATTAACCCCTTCAGTGCCCATGACGAGCTGGACTCGTCATGGGCTGCGGTGGCGCTGTGCCCATGACGAGTCCAGCTCGTCATGAACTCCGCCCGCTAATGTTAAGCGCGGCACTGGGCGGGGAAAGGGGCGGGCATGCAAGGGGTTAAGGTGAATGCTGTCCGCAGTTCTTCAGCTGCAATATTGGGTTTCGCGAAAAGATTGGGAGGAAAACCATACGCAGCCATTTTAGCCATACATCAGGCTAAAACTGTTTCAATTGCTAGATATGGGGCTGCAATATGGGGACATATTAAATCTGACCCCATACAAAGAGAAGAAAATACATTTTTACGTGCTCTTCTCGGCCTCCCTCAATCCACTGCGACCTTTTCGATCCACCTTGAGTTAGGGACAGGCTATATCTCAGATATTATAAAAATAGCGCCTATCCTGCTGTGGATCAGAATTTGGACAAACCCGAATCTTAAGTTGAATCATAGGATCCTGAAGGACTGTATCAATTTGGACAATATGAAGGAAGTCGAGTGGCTGTCCTATATTAAAATGTCAACTAAGAAAATTGGGCGGCCAGAGATTTTCACCAATCCTGAAGGTCTAAGTAAAGCCGACCTAAAATGGGTTAAAACAAATTTTAATAAGCACTGCGAAGTTGAGCGTGAATCCCACTTCTTGCTTATCATGTCTTTGACCATGCATCCCTATTTGTCTATAGTTATGAATCCTTATCACAGATGGCTACTGACAAAATTTCGTTTTAACCAGATTCACTTAGTATTAAGTGATTTACAGGGTTGGTTTAGACCGGAAGATGAGGCCCCCTGTAAATGTGATGATTTTTCTCCCCAAGACACCACGCATTTTATGCTTTTTTGCCCTTTTTACCATGAAGCTAGGAAAAAGTTCATCTTCCCTATTTTGAAAGAGAAAGCTTTTGTTCAAACTAAACCTGCTTTATTGTTTCTTCAACTAATGGAATCCCCTGTAACCATGTTTTGCTAGTTTTCTTGTGGCATCAATAAGGTCTATGAAGAAACGACAGGTGGCCACACGGGAGGAACTAAATTAGCTTTTATTATTGTTGACTGTGATATATTATTTTTAATAATGGAAACGTTTTAATGTTTTTAAATTGTTTTTATATGTTTTGTATACTTTCTTGATTTTAAGTAATCGAATAAAGTGGATTTGATGATGATGATGTTGTGCTGTCATTTTTTATAATGTGCTGTGAAGTGTGTTGCTGAAATGTCATGTGGTGTGCTGTGCTGTGGTGTGATGTTATGTGGTAGACTGCAATCTGCCTTAGTATGTTGTGATATACGGTTGTGTCCTGTGCTGGGATGCCATCTGGTGTTCTGCAATATTGTGTCCTGTAATTTGGTACACTGTGCTGTGCTGCACGCTGATGTGTTTGCTGTGACCTCATGCACAGTGCCGTTGTATTTTTGTGCTGTGATATGCTGTTCCGATTGATACCTCCTGGTATGATGTGTAGTGATCACATGATGGACTGTGCCATGATGTTTTGTGCTGCATTGTGCTGTTTGGTGATGTGTTGTGAGGTAATGAGTTCTGATATGCTTGGCTGTTATCTGATGTCACTCTTATGCGCTATGCATTCATGTATGTGTCCTGTGATTCGCTGTGGGACATGCCATGTGGTAGAATGTTGTGTTGTAATGTCGTGTGTTGTAGGCTTCGCTCTCAGGTGCAGTGTTGTGATATGGTACACTGTCATGTGCTTAGATATGATAAGGCATGATGTCCAGTGGTGACATGTGACATGCCCTTGTGTGCTGTAATGTGCTGTGCCATGATACCCTGTAGTGTGCTGTGATGTGTTTTGATATGCTGCGCTGGTTTGTGCTTTGATGTGCGGTTTACACGCTCAGCTACAGTGTTGCATGTTATCAAATGATGCGCTTTACTGTAATCCCTGGTTCTGTGGAAGAAGGAGCCGTACTGCAATCCCACGCGGCGTGCTCTGCTGCACTGTGTTGTTTGCTTCTTTGTTGTTATACCATGGGGTGTGTTATGCTCTGGTGTGCTCTTATGTGATATGCTGTGCAAAGATGGGATCTGGTTGATCTGCTCCAATGTAATTGACACTTGGTGGTAGCTGTGCCTTGATATCTAGTGGAGTGATTTCGTGTTCTGTTCCTTCGTGTCATGTGATATGCTCTCATGTGTGTTATATGCTGTGCAGTTGGCGTTTTAATACACTGTGATGTGCACAGATAAGACATGGTGTTATGTCACACGGTGTGATGTGCTCAAATGTGACGTGATGTCATGTCATATAGTGAGCTATACCTTTACAACACAATAATACTGTTGGTGTGTTTATAAAGACACACCACTGAAGGTAAAGGATGCTCCTGAAGTGTCATACGTAAGTCTATCATAATCATCACAGTACAGAGAACCACGTGTCTACACAGCACGCAGTGCTTGCATAGGGAAAAGCATACCTGTCATGTGAATGTCAAAATGAGTATCCTGGGAAAAAAAGCATTAACTCCAGTAACAGTTCCAGCCGGCTAAGTATAAGTGATGATTATAAAGGGCCCATCCAGCAGTGAATCCTGCACGACACACATAAACCCCCACGCATACGAGGACCTGCTCAAGAACTTGCTTTGTGATCCCTTTGTTACACTGAATGTTTTATATATTGCTTATTGTGGCAGAGGGACCAATACTTGATAGGGAGACTGCCGTGTTGAGGCTGTTGCATAAAAGATGCAGAGTGAGGAGAGATGAACAAAAATCATGTAGAGAGAATCCAAACACAGGCACGCATGCAACCTGCTTCTTTCTGCTCCTCCTTTGCATGTGCCCCATGTTTCATTCCCCAAGTCTGCGATGCTAAACCAACACAATATGCTTGGGGAACACAAAAATCAGCAGCACTGCAAGTGTTGTGTTATACCTGCCAGCATTTGGGTGGTCCTTCCCCGGGCTTTTTGCCTTCACTCTTCCTGTTTTGCTGGCTCCTTCGGTTTTGTTGGCCTTAGGACTCTGGAACCAGTGCTAAAGTGCTTGTGCTCTCTCCTTTAAACATTGGGAAATTGGTTTACACCGAATTGGCATATTTAATTTACTTGTAAGTCGCTAGTACAGTGGTACTACAGGTACCCCGGGACTGTAAATTAAATGCTACTAGTGGGCCTGCAGCACTGATTGTGACACCCACTTAAGTAGCCTTTTAAAACATGTCCAAGGCCGGCCTTTGCAGCCTGTGTGTGCAGTTTTAAACTGTCATTTAGACCTGGCAAAATAAACATTTTGCCAGGGTTAAATCTCTCTTTTCAATAAATATGTCACCCCTATGATAGGCCCTAAACAGCCCATAGGGCAGGGTGCAGTATTTAAAAAGTTGGACATGTGGTAGTGAAAAACTCCTAAATTTGTTTTCCACTAATGAGAGACCTACCTCTCCTATAGGATAACAGTGGGTACCTTGTTATGTTTAATCAGTGATAACTTTTGATTGGGATCAGGTAGGCAAGTTATGTTTAGAGTCTGAAGAATTGTAATTTAAAACCAATTTTAATGGTAATGTCAGATTTTAAGTCGCAATTCTTAAAATGGCACTTTTAGAAATGTTGTATTTTCTTGTCCTAACCATTTAGTGTCTGCAGCCTGTTCCTGGGTCACATGGTTAGTTGTAGCTGGCCTTTGTGTATTCTGCTCAGTCAGTATAGCAAAGGAAGGTCTGGGTGTTGGCAGGGTGGGCCATCTCTAATGTGCTAATGAGGCAAATATGTAACCTACCACACTTGCACTTCACAAAGCACTGGCTCAGCTCACACACAAAGGACTTCACGCTAGCCTATTGTGCCCTCATACAGACTGGGACCAGACCAGGAAGGCAGGAAATTCCAGATACTTCTGTAGGGGAAATTTCCCTAAAGTTTCTCTCACTGCAAAGCTGGTACCAGGTATAAATATTGGACCCTCAGAACCAACTCTTCAGTACACTCCTGGACCTGTGGTTACTACCGAAGAAGACTGACCTCCTGTTAGCTCTACAGGGACATAATGAGCTCCAGTGGCCTCCCTTCATCTGCCCAGCTGACCTGCTGCCTGTATCTGCAACTGGACCTACCTGAGCCCTGCTCTATGTTGGAGGTGCGTCCCAGGTACTGGACCCTTGGTGTGGCATCTGTTGAGCTTCACCTTGAGGAAAAGGAGAAATCCAGAAGTTCTGGTCTCTTCACATGTTCACATTGATTCCTATAACAATTGATTAGCAGAGCAGTTCAAGAATTCCATGTATGATTTAAACCTCACATAGCTGGTCATGGATGCCACCCATATCGGGAGGTATATGCTCGACCTTATTCTTTTTAGTTACCCCTCATCTCCGACAGGTCCTCCTTTTCAACTTACCTGGAACGACCATCTTCTTGTACCTTTTTATGTTAACCAGAGAATGACCCAGACAACCCCATGCAACTCTAAAGTGACCTTTAGAACTTGGAATTCTATGCCTAATCTGAGTTTAATCAAATTGTTTTCTCGGATAAAGATTAATACGTGTATGGGAATCGACACAGCACATTACTGTAAGGTTTTGACTCCCTGGAACCTTTAAAAACTAGTATAAGGAAAATAACCATGCCTTCTGCTGTTTGGTTCTCATCGTGTCTTCAGGCAGAAAAGCTTAAATGTAAACAACTGAAAAGGAAACGGAGGGTAAGCTATGATATTGAGAAAAAGCAGGTTTACTGTGCAACCCTTAAGCAATTCAGGAAAAATATAAAAACAGCTAAAAAGGACGCTTGCATGGAGTGTTGGGGAGGGCCCACGCGAACTGGGAGGAAGCAGCAATTCTCTCCCTTGACGCACGTATGGCGTTTGACACCTTAGAGTGGCCATATATGTCTGTGGTGCTGAGCTGCATGGGATTTGACCCGCGCTTCTTGTCCTGGATTGGACTCCTGTATGAGAGGCCCATGGCTCAGGTGGTGGTCAGTGGGAAACAATTGAGAAAGTTCTCGCTCCGGAGGGGCATGAGGCAGGGTTGCCCCCTATCCCCATTAATATTTGTGTTGATACTGGGACCAGTGGAAACCTGGATTCGGGGGACCCCATAATACCAGCTCTCTGATGGATTTAGGATTGGGAGGATAAAGTGTCGCTGTACACGTGCGATATTCTGGTGTTTGCGGCCTCTCCCCGCACCTCTATCACCAGAATACTGAACATGTTTAGCTCCTTCAGCAAATATTTGGGGTATACAATCAACTGGTCCAAATCCGTGGTGTTTGTGATCAGTGGCCAAAGACCCTCTCTCCCACCGGTGTGTGAGGCCCAGGTAGTGTCGGAGAGATTCCGATATCTAGAGATTTTTGTCACTACAGACCCAGCCCGTTTTTATTCCCCGAAATCTATCAAGCCCCTTATTGAGGCTTCAAAATCACATCCAACACTGGCGGGCCCTTCCTCTGTCCCTTCTGGGCAGGGCAGCCCTATTCAAAATGATGGAGCTGCCGAGATTTCTCTATATGCTACACAATACTCTCTTCCCGGTCCCTGAGTAATATTTCAACTCAATAGAAGGTGCAGTCCGAACACTCCTGTGGGACGGAGGATCCCCCAGAATTGCTCTTAGTAAACTGACTCGTAGTTGGTATAATGAGGGAATTGCATTGCCACATATTACAGGGCAGCTCAACTTGTAACAATAAACCAGTGGGTTCATCAGCCGCCCTCGGAACCAGCCTACAGAATGGCCCACCTAAATCTCAAACCAAGAGGGTATCTCCGGGCGTTATATACAAACCCGAAGCGTCTCCCAGTGGAGGGCCCCACAGCATTGACAGCCAAAGTCTGGCACTTAACACTGGCTAAACTGGGGTGGAAAGTCAAAATCACAAAAGCGACACCCCTATGAGATTCTCAGAAATTGGGCACAATGGGGTCGATAGCAGTGTTCGATCAGTGAGACTTAATCTGGATCTTGAAGGTGGGTGACCTGCACACAGGGGTAGATATGAAATAGTTTGAACAACTGCAAAAGTGGAATGAACTGGCCCCCACCGAGTTCTTCTGGTACCTCCAAATTTGACATGCCATAAGAGCGGTAGTTCCCCGGGGTGAGGCAATACCTGAGACCTAGCCGTTGGCGTGTCAGCTCCGCGAAGAGCATCTCACTCGCAAGGCGATATCACTGACGTATCAAAAACGTATTAATAACATGCCAGATACTGGGACTAACTTGAGAGAATGCTGGGACAAGACATTGGGGACCTATAGGAAGCCGACTGGCCAGAAATCCTGGCATCCCCTAAAGAAGTGGCCCATTTTAGACTGATCCAAATCAAAATCCTTCATAGGGCATACATTTCCTGAATCGCATTACACAAAATGGGCAGGAAAACAGACACCCTCTGCTATCGAGGCTGTGGGGTGGAAGGGTTGTTCTTTCATATTCTGCGGGAGTGTCAAAGAATCCAAGCCTATTGGGAAGCCACTGTTGCTTGTATGACAGGGATAATGGGAATGGAATTGAAACCAGCCCCAAAATGGCGTTTGCTCAATGTGTGGGAGGACTCCGATTTTGAGCAATGAGAACGGATCTGGGTTACCCTGGGTCTGATAGTAGCGAAGCGTAACGTTGTCTGCAGATGGGCATCGAGTGAACTGCCGACCCTTAGAGAATGGAAACGAGATATGGACTGGTGTATGGTAGATGAGAAAGCAGTCTATGTTTGTAGGGGATGTCCCAGAAAATGGGGGAACATTTGGGATAAATGGAATGAGTACAGAGGGTATCCCTGCACGCCCCCCTTGGAGGAGATAGATCCACCCACCCTTAGCACAGTTACTCCAGTATGAAAAACGGAAACAGTAATGGGGATGTAGCCCTAGGACGCCATGTATAAACAAAAGAGTGAATCCTACCGGACTTTGTGAGAAGAGAAATGATCATGTATGTAAATAACTGTATTACTATGATATGTTACCTAGCTGCTTGAACTTAATAAAAAAGATCTTTAAAAAAAAGCAGCTAAAAAGGATTTTTCTGCTCAACAAATATCAGCACCAGAAAATGCCACAGAGCGGTTTTTCAAATTGTGAAGCCATTTTTAAAACCCGAGGCGTCTAAACAACGCATTCCGGCCTCTCTGTTGTTTGCGGAAGATCTATCTTATTTCTTCCACTCTAAAGTGGAAAACATTTGCGCTAATTTTGATCAGTCTGATGAGCCCCCCTTTACAAGGTCTACTGTTTGCCCTGCCCATGAACAGGAATGTCTGCTGCTGGAATCTTTCAAAAGACCTCTCTGACAGAATATGAATTAACCTTTCAAAAAGTCAAATCTGGATCCCCCTTGATCCATGTCCCCCACACATACTATCGAAGGCAGGTTCCATCATACTATCCAGTTTAAACCCAGCGACATGCAAATCAGTCTTGACCCTGCTCCCCGTGGGAACAGTCCAGCCCAAATTGCCAAGCCAGGACCTCCTTGGATCGGAGACAAGCACCCTGGGATCGGTTTCGGGGTATCACCCCTCATCAGCCAGGCTAGCTTGAATCCAGTGGCATGGTGAGCACGGGACACACCTCTGGGTATACCCGTCCCACTTGGGGTGACAAATGCAAAAAGAACACTTGATGGATGGAATGCTGATCTGTGTCAAACATTCACCCCAGTACAGAGATCCATAAAGAGACTCCAAAATTCTGGATAGCTCAGTAGCCAGGGCTTATAGAATTATGTTTAACATACCAACTTACGTCTCTCCAGCACAGATACGGTTGGAGTTCGGTATCATCAAACAACACCTAGAAAGGCAAGGGTCATACATAACCTGGTGGCTTAAAATCAGGAACGCACCCCCTCACACTGTAAATCACCTACTTTGGCAAGAGATCCAGCTCAGAATGATATCGCTGGACAGATAATTCCTAAAAGACTCCCTGACAACCACCGGGCTCTCCGAGCTTTGGCATGCTCAAACCACCCCTACAGCTTTCAAACAAGCGGTGCAAAGGCAACAAGGAAACTCTCCCTAGTGGAAGACAAAGCCTCCTTTGCTGGTAGAAGTCAAGTCTGGATGACAATTAATGGCTACAAATCGCTTGCCATTCTGTCATACTTTTGCCTGGGATACTCTAGGAAAATAAAAGAAAATGCTTTAAATTACCGTCTAGGAAACCGTCCAGCAATCCTGAACCTTCTACTACGGTTGAGGGGGCAAACTTCGACGATCTGCCACCTGTGCAGTAATGGAACTGAGGACATGATACACTTAATATGCTCGTGCATCAACTTAAAGGAGGAGAGGGCACGCTTACTCAAACTATCTAACCTCCGTGACATCCGCACCCGGAGACAGGCCGTGACTGAGTGCTTCAACCCAGAGGACCAGCAGTTAAACAAAAAGCTAGTAACATTTGAAAAGTGCTGCACAGTTACAGTCTTTGTGACACCCAGCACCGTGACTACAAGCAATTGCAAACTCACAAAACTAATGACCATTCGCTCCGCTCGGTGGGGCCCCTGGAACTGGAATCGGACACATAGACTAAACAAGCATTGGTATAGCCAATATGTCTCGCCTTTGGAACCTTATGTGTTTAGCCAGAACTTTTGGCTATATTGTAGAGCATTGTGGCTGCTGTGCATCATGTTGACAAGTTATAATAAAAAGTGTTAAGCATTTTTGTTACCTTTATACAAACCAAGACGACATTATATACAACTGAACAACCTGATTAAAAAAAGATTTTAACATAAAAAATCTCTTCTAGTTTTTTTGTACTTATGTGGCACAGTGGTATTATGTGGAGTGTATTTGTTGCATTGAATAGAATGTAATTATGTGAGGTGTAATTATGTGGCACAGAGTGGTATTATGTTGAGTGTATTTATGTTGCATTGAGTAGAGTGCAAATATGTGGCATGTAATTATGTGGCACTGAGTGGTATTATATGGAGTGTATTTATATTGCATTGAGTAGAGTAAAATTATGTGGCATGTAACTATGTCACACTGAGGGGTATTATGTGGAGTGTATTTATGTTGCATTGAGTAGAGTGTAATTATGTGGATTGTAATTATGTGGTACTGAGTTGTATGTGAGGTGTATTTATGTTGCATTGAGTAGAGTGTAATTATGTGGTGTGTAACAATGTCACACTGAGTGGTATTATGTGGAGTGTATTTATATTGCATTGAGTAGACTGTAATAATGTGGCGTGTAATTATGTGGCACAGTGGTATTATGTGGAGTGTATTTATGTTGCATTGAATAGAGTGTAATTATGTGATATGTAATTATGTGGTACTGAGTGGTATGTGGTGTGTATTTATGTTGCGTTGAGTAGAGTGTAATTATGTGGCACGTACTTATGTGGCACAGTGTTATTATGTGGAGTGCATTTATGTTGCATTGAATAGAGTGTAATTATGTGACATGTAATTATGTGGTACTGAGTGGTATTATGTTGAGTGTATTTATGTTGCATTGAGTAGAGTGTAAATATGTGGCGTGTAATTATGTGGCACTGAGTGGTATTATATGGAGTGTATTTATGTTGCATTAAGCAGAGTGTAATTATGTGGCACTGAGGGGTATTATGTGGAGTGTATTTATGTTGTATTGAGTGGAGTGTAAATATGTGGTGTGTAATTATGTGGCACTGAGTGGTATTATATGGAGTGTATTTATGTTGCATTAAGCAGAGTGTAATTATGTGGCACAGTGGTATTATGTGGAGTGTATTTGTTGCATTGAATAGAATGTAATTATGTGAGGTGTAACTATGTGGCACTGAGTGGTATTATGTTGAGTGTATTTATGTTGCATTGAGTAGAGTGCAAATATGTGGCGTGTAATTATGTGGCACTGAGTGGTATTATATAGAGTGTATTTATGTTGCATTGAGTAGAGTAAAATTATGTGGCATGTAACTATGTCACACTGAGGGGTATTATGTGGAGTGTATTTATGTTGCATTGAGTAGAGTGTAATTATGTGGATTGTAATTATGTGGTACTGAGTTGTATGTGAGGTGTATTTATGTTGCATTGAGTAGAGTGTAATTATGTGGTGTGTAACAATGTCACACTGAGTGGTATTATGTGGAGTGTATTTATATTGCATTGAGTAGACTGTAATAATGTGGCGTGTAATTATGTGGCACAGTGGTATTATGTGGAGTGTATTTATGTTGCATTGAATAGAGTGTAATTATGTGATATGTAATTATGTGGTACTGAGTGGTATGTGGTGTGTATTTATGTTGCGTTGAGTAGAGTGTAATTATGTGGCACGTACTTATGTGGCACAGTGTTATTATGTGGAGTGTATTTATGTTGCATTGAATAGAGTGTAATTATGTGACATGTAATTATGTGGTACTGAGTGGTATTATGTTGAGTGTATTTATGTTGCATTGAGTAGAGTGTAAATATGTGGCGTGTAATTATGTGGCACTGAGTGGTATTATATGGAGTGTATTTATGTTGCATTAAGCAGAGTGTAATTATGTGGCACTGAGGGGTATTATGTGGAGTGTATTTATGTTGCATTGAGTAGAGTGTAATTATGTGGCTTGTAATTATGTGGCGTGTAATTATATGGCACTGAGTGGTATTATATGGAATGTATTTATGTTGCATTTTAAAAAGAGTAATTATGTGGCACTGAGTGGTATTATGTGGAGTGTATTTATGTTGCATTGCGTAGAGTATAATTATGTGGCTTGTAATTATGTGGTACTGAGTGGTATGTGGGGTGTATTTATGTTGCATTGAGTAGAGTGTAATTATGTGGCATGCAATTATGATGCACTGAGTGGTATTATGTGGAGTGTATGTTGCATTCAGTAGAGTGTAATTATGTGGCGTGTAATTATGTGGCACTGAGTGGTAATATTTGGAGTGTATGTTGCATTGAGTGCAGTGTAATTATGTAGCATATAATTATGTGGCACTGAGTGGTATTATGTGGAGTGTATTTATGTAGCATTATGTAGAGTGTATTTATGTGGTGTGTAATTATGTGGCACTGAGTGGTATTATGTGGAGTGTATGTTGCATTCAGTAGAGTGCAATTATGTTGCGTGTAATTATGTGGCACTGAGTGGTATTATGTGGAATGTATTTATGTTGCATTGAGTAGAGTGTAATTATGTGGCGTGTAATTATTTGGCACTGAGTGGGATGTGGAGTGTATTTATGTTTTGAAAAGTCCAAGGAGAGCAAGGGCTCTCCAGCCCTGTGAGACACAAGATGGGCAAGAAAGGATTAATGAAAGACTCCTATTGGCCTCCAAGGCTCCAGAGATGCGAGGAGAGCCATCTCTCTAGTGAGTACTACGTAAAGAAAGAGTAGGTACCACTAATGAATATCACTGGTACTTACTCCGCTTTAGAGAGGTGCAAATGTTACCGAGGTCGTTTTAATATCTGCAGTTGCTGACAGGCGAGGGCACAATCAGTTTGGGCACATATTTGAGAATGCTGCAAACAGAGTGAAGACAAGAATTCATTATCATAAAATGTGCTATTCCTGCTTCTACCGCAGAGTTTGGAAGCAGCAGGAGTGTAAGGAGGGAGTTTGGAAGCCTTCCCATTGGCCTGCTTTTCAGGGTCTGACGTCATTAATCTTAGACTGTTTCGTAGGAGGTTGCTTAACGCAATGAATGTATAATGTACAATACTATTTTGTGGGGCTGCTTCATGGTATACATAGGCGCTTCCAGAGCCCCCTAGCCACAGCGTAAGCTCCGAAATTGAAAACACATTTTAGACCACGGAAGGGAGGGGCAGAATAGACGAGGTCCGTTCACAACTGCGGCCAATTTTGGTTGGCCTGATAAGCCTGTATACACACGAGACCCTGGTGCTGCTTCGGATAACCTTTAAAAGACAAATGAAAGCCCAGCTCTGTGGCAGCTGATGGCAGTCCTATCAAGGCAAGGCTGAGATGCCTCTACCATTTTCAGTGCATGTAAACTATCATTATAGAATTCCTCCTCAAAAGCCACTGAACAAAAATGTACCAAAACCAGCCCACCACTAACAGTACGATTTCCCTCCGAAATTTGCTGAAAGTTCAATGAGGTTCACCAGTTTCGTTTTGCACAAAGACGGTTCTCAATTTGGGGAGAGGTGGGGATTTAAATGGGAAAGAACACGTTTTGAGTCCCCAGCCTGTCCCTCAAAATATTAATGTTACACAGCGCTTCATACCACACTCCTGGTGTGGAAAGTACAGAAGGCCAAATCTACCTTACTAGGTTCATGAGCCCGGACCGTCCGGTTACTGCAGATGTCAGCGGCGGGCGACAACTCCGTTACTGGGACTTCGTTCGCTCTGCCCCGTGCGATCTACAGCAAAGATGTCAGATATATATGCAAACTGCCTTAAAGTTTTTCACATGAATTTTAAATTCAGTACCATTGCTAGAAGCCATCTCTTTTGCCGTTTTAAAGTAGATATTTCTGCTAATAAATCAAATTAAAGAATGGCCTAGGGGTTCCTGGTGTCTTGAAATAGCAGATAAATGGGACACTGACAATGCATGACCATTTATAGTGACTGATACGATAATTTATACTGTTACATTTCTGGGTGTCAATGCCTGTCAGTCACTAGAAGTGTTCTAGTTAAGAACACAAGCTGTTCGGTCCTGAATTAATAGTGACTCCGTGGGGCGCAAAGTCTTCTGGGTCTCAATACGCATAATAAACAAGGGGCCAGAGAGTCATTTTCTGGGGTACCATGGTGTAAATACCATTCCCATGCTGAAAGCTTTTCAAATGCCTGCGGTGCCGGGCGCCCGCCTTTTGATCATCTGCAGCGCTGGTGACCCTGAAAGTGAGAGGGGCTTGTCTGTGGGGAGGGGGCCCCAGGCGAGGAGGCTGCATTGTCAGGGGAAACAACTGAAATGTTAGCCTGTATTCCGGACGCCCACCCTGGTGCCGGGCAGGAGGGCGTCAGGCCCTGCCAACCCGTGGCCTGTATCACTCAACAGCCTCCTTTAAAGAGGATAGGTGTCAGCGTGTCTGCAGCTTTGATCTGGCAGAGAGGGGGCAGGGGAGGAGAGGTTGATTCTTAAGGAAAACAAGAAAAAAACGCGAGCACCATCTGTTTCCAATTACCGCCAATGCGATAATTGAAAACAGATTGGATTAAAGCTCGCTCCCGCGGACCCTAGGCCATGGAACAAACAAGGCGGGACAATCACCCACCTTGCACCAATTGCGTGCTGTGTTTTGAAAAAAGACACATGCACAAGCTAATTGCGGGCAAATTTTAAAAAAGCACACGCACGAGCGTGTGTTCAGAGCTCAAAAGCCCCTACTTAATGCCTCGCAGAGCAACGCAGGTGCGCTGGCTCAGGCGAGACCTAAAAATGAACCTGACCGAGTCAGTTGCTGCTAAGGTTTTCGACTTTTAAATACCCCGCACCTTCTGTTTCATTTTAACTTTCCTTTTATAAGTAACTGGGAAACAAATCGAATCAGGGCCGGCCCCAGCTTGCTAAATGCATCTGCCAAAGGCCCGTTAAGCTACTAAACATCTGGGAACTCAACAACATTGCTATTATTGGTTTAATGTTTTTTTACATTATTTTTTGATTATGCCTTTATCTATTATGCATTTTTTTAATTAACGACACACAATAAAAAGTTTACTAACTTACAGTGGCATGGTGAGCACGGAACCCATGTCTGGGCATACCCGTCGCATTTGGGGTGACAAATGCATAAAGAGCACTTAATGGACGGAATGCGGATCAGTGTCAAACATTCACCCCCAGTACAGAGATCTGGGCCTAAATCCATCAATTTGAGGGGGGGATTAAACCCATATCTTTATGACTGGGGTGAATATTTGCATTGTTCAGCATTCCATCCATCATATGTTCTTTTTGCTTTTTTCCGTTAGGAAAAGGGCACTCGTTACGCCCCTTTTAAAAAAAATGAATGCTGACCCACTCTCTTTGAGCAACTATAGACTAACTTCCCTTCTTCCGATCTTAGAGAGAAGGCTGGAATCTTTGGTGAATTGTCAAATCACCATTTATGTGGCACGGAATATCATTCTTCATCCTTCCCAATCTGGTTTCCATGCTGGGTTGAGCACAGAATCTTCCCTTTTGGAGGTCACTGAATGTATCGGACCCAACCTTGATCTGGGACATAAGGCAGTGGTCATTCTCCTAGATCTTTCCGCTGCTTTGACACTCTGTTCCTCAAAATTCTCATTAAGAGATTGGAGAAGATAGGAATAGTGGGCAGGGCCTTAGATTGAGTGTGCTCCTACCTATCCAGAAGGCAACAGGCAGTATTTTTTATCTCCTGTTACATCTCAGTCCAGATCCATATGTTGTGGTGTCCCACAGGGCTCAGCTTTGAGCTCCACTTATTTTAACACCTAAAAGGCACCCTTGGCCCTGGTGGTGCTACAGTGGAGCCTGAACATCCTATACTATGCAGTTGACACACAGCTTATACTGTGCTTTCAACAGCTTGATGATCCCATGGTCGGTGAGTTTCAGTGCTGTATTACTGCAATTGCCGACTGGATGCACAACAGTTGCTTACAGCTTAATGCAGACAAAACTTAAATCTTGACATTTAGTACACTTTCTCCTATCAATTCTTCAATACTATGGCCCCCTAAGTACCTACACCCTCAACAGTTGCTAGAAATCTTAGGGGTGTTGTTGGATTCAACTTTATCCTTCAAACCCCAAGTACATGCTACGGCTGCTACCTGCTTTGTGCTGTTGAAATCACTGAAAAGGTTTTTACAATATCTCCCTTTAGTCACCCAGAAGGGGGTTATACACACTCTGATTACATCTAGATTGGACTATGCTAATGTTCTCTATCTGGGAACTTCGAAAGACCTGTTTACACAGTTTCAGGGTGTCTAGAACGCTGCTGCCTGTCTTGTACTGAATATTCCAGAAAGATGTTCCAGCAGGCCAGTCTTCAAATCACTTCATTGGCTGCCAATCAGGTCGAGAATTTAGGTTTAAAACTCTTTTGATCACGCATAGGGCTTTGTTTCAGAATCACCTGGTGTATATCCAGAACAGGTTAACAAAATATTTTTTTCTAGGTCGATTCACTCGTCAAATCGTAATTTACTTTTTGTTCTTAAAGTGCAAAGAGCAAACCTGAGGGAAGATCACTTTCTTTTCTTGCACCCACCATTTTGAACTCTCCGCCATTGCAATGTTCCTAGTAAAAGTCTGTTCAAAACCCAACTGAAGACCTTCTTGTTCCGCAAGCTTTAGAATCTCTGTTACGTCGCTGTTTTATTTTAGCACCAGGGCGCTTCTTATGAAGCAGCAGTTGCACATTTTATTAATTCGCGACCGTGAATGGACCTTTTTACGCCCAAATATTGCCATCTACACCGCGGGCCAGTGCGAAGCTCCAGTGAACCCCGACCGCTGGCAATGACCGGCAATGCAAGATCTGCTCTTCGTAATACAGCATTGAGACCCTGTGGTGACATCAACACGAATCTCCAGCAACAACTGTCTGAGAGACCCGACAGGATTTTTGCACTACAGTGACAACCATCCACAACGCTCTTCTTGCGCCTTGAGGCCTCCTCCATTGTGAAAGGAACCCTTTGCGTTGGACTTTAGAAAGTAACTTTTTCAGCTGGACTAACCTGGTCCCTGTTTCTGGCCCACGTTTCATCGTGGTCAGCCTGAACTTATGACTTTCACCTGGTCTCACATGACCAGATAACGTGAGTGGCGCATTGTGCTTTTAGGCGTTATTATTACCTTAAATCTTTAAAATTCTACATCTCCTGTTCTAGTGATCAGATTTCTGGAGTTTTTGTGTTAAATAATTAATTATATTTTACTGTATTTTTCTAAATTTGTGTGGTATTTTTGTGTGTTTTTTTCTCACTTTATTACTGTTGAAGTGCTGCATAAATACTTTACACCATGCCTTTAAGTCAAGCATGGCTTCTTTTTGCGTCAAGCTACCAGAGGGTTAAGCACAGGTTAATTTAGTGACTTATTGTGGTGCACCCTGACAAGGATTCTGGCTCTTTCTTTAGTAGGGTCACCCCCCAACCAACAATCCAATTTCACACAGGTTGGGAATCAGAAACAGAGTACATACACATGTAGCACAAAAATAGATGGGTTGCACAGAGAAACAACACAAATAGTCTGTGCACATTTGTGCGTACCAGTGTTTAAACGTGTTAGCACATAAGGCCATGCCTTTTTGCTATGCCAATGCTTGCTGGATTCACACACCTTCGGGCAATGTCTTTTCTGCTCACAGGTGCCCGTAGGAGCGCAGGGCAGTTACAAGCTTGTGGAGCTCAGTAGACACATTGGGGACAGTCCTTGCCAAATTTTGAGGGCAGCGAGCAAGAGTCTTCAACACAGGAGACACTATCAAATGATCTTCAGTGTGTATCGTGATCAATTGCTCTTGGACTGGACAGGTGTGGACTGAACTGCATGTGCCATGTCAGCATACATGCCAAAATTTAAAAAAAGGAAAGTGGGAGATAAAAAAAATATATTTTGGATAATGTATTTCTCCCATCGACTTAACATAACATAACAATATAACATAGCACGTGTATTTGTTAAGCGCACTTATCACCCATGGGTCTCAAGGCTCTGAATAACAGATGTTTATTGTTACCCAACTCAATAGAACTCAATTGACTTCTATTGCAGGAGAGGCATTTTCAGGCAGAAGACAGCCAAAATAAAACAATTGCCTTGCTTCAAAAATCAGGAATCTCCTGCCTGAGTCGGGTCTCCTGGCATGTATGTATCAGGATATCCTTCTGATGGCTGGACTTTCCATCAGTCTTCCTTTAAGCCTGGATGACTCGCAGCTTAGCGCTTAGATTTCAGGGCCTCGTCATCATTTTAATTCTCAAACTCACACTCCACTTCTGCCTTTAGGTGGCGAAAAGCATCGAAAAGCATCGAAAGCTTGACCTATCATTTGTCTCTCTAAGTGAAACGTATGTATTTTGGGAAACTCTTCTTGAGATATGTGTGTGCAGGTGTCAGCTTTTAATTTCTGTTTTACACTGAACACAAGCAGTTCATTAATAAACAACCATGTAAACACTACTTTGTGAAGTAATGTCACTTTCCTAGTACAGAACGATCATTCTTTCTGTTGGTCTTTGTAGCACAATGTTCCATTTCGAGGGAATGGTCCCACCTCACAAATTGGGATAACCAGTGTGGTTTTCATAAGATCTTATCCTTGTAAATTATGCACCAATATTTGTGCTAACTATTGGAGTGATCGGGGATCAGAGCTGCATTATGTGAATCCGGGGGATTGTGCTGAACAATGTGATTTTAGAAGCTGTATTGTTCCTTTTTTAACCTGAAACGCCCAATTTCTGTTATTTTAATGTAAATATATTTATCTATGGTCTTCGTTGTATTTTGCATTATAGAAGAAGCCCATTCTTGAGGATGTTAGGCTCACACTCTCTTGACTTTTAGGACACAAGTCCACGTCGGTTTGATCGCTGATATATAACTTTGATTTATTTCTTAGAGCTGAACTGTATTTGGTTCTGCTTATACAATTCCTGTATTTTATTCTGAGCATCATGCTATTATTTGATTTAAATTACAGATCTGACAATTTATATTAATGCCTTTAAATCCTTAAATAAATCTTCATGGTTTCATTTTTTTTAAAATTGTCAGTCGTCATTGTAAAGCCTAATATGCTTTACGTTCTGAATTATTTTTTGTACTTCTGTTTTTTTAATATAGTTCGAACTCAACCAAAAGTATTGGAGTGCTTTACATGAGCATCAGTTACATCATACAAGGACGCATTCAATTTTGGTAGGCACTGGGAGATTAAGTGATATGCCCAGAATCACAGGGTGATGAACAGACACCAAGACTCAAACCTGGTTCCCCAGGTCTAAAGTCGGCAGCTATGGCCGTTACACCACAACTCTTCTTAATATGTAGTGTAATTGTTGGACAGGTCCAGTTGAGGGGCAACAAAATCTTTAGGGGATTAACACGGCTCCCTGTCCATTGGACGCACTTGACATAAGTAAGAAAAGCGCTATCATAAGTGATAAACTCAATCTCCGACTGAGTTATATCCTTTAAAATGGCCTAATTTCGTGGAAAGGGTTTCAGAATAATACCCAAAACTGTGGTAGGCAACTCCATATATTGTAACTTAAAAATAAATGCGACCGTGTGAGGAGGGGGCGAGGCCTTTCAAGAGGCGGGCTTCATGCCCATACATGCCAACCCTCCCGAATCAGACAAGAGACTACCGATTTCAAGGCTAGTCTCCAGCTTCCCGATTTCTGCATGCAGAAGCCTGATTAGGAGTTTTGTAAACCTGCCAAAAATAAAATGTTGATGCCTGTCATGCACGATCCAATCTCCCCCTCCAAGAATTTCCTGGGACACCAAAGGTTAACGCTTAGTCCTTAATTCTTGGAGGGTAGATGAGAGCATGTGACAGGCTTCAACATTGTATTTTTGGCGGTATTACATAGCGCAAACAAAATCAGAGTTTAGAAGTTTGCTTTTTGTTTGCATTATGTTATTAAACTACCAAAAATGTAGTGCTGATTTTCTGTCACCATACACACCAATAGACCCTATTTAGGCAGCTTGCCGCTGCTTCAATGTCAGTGGGTAAAATACATTCTCCCAACTCTTTTTTTAAAATGTACCACTTGCCCGCTCTAAAATGTTGCCACGTATGCGACCCCCTCCCAAAATAAAACCAAAGGGTCGCTGAGACTCTCACTGGTGTCCTCGGGTGTTTTCAAATCTCTTAATGGAGATCAGCTGCTCCCAGCATCAAAAGCCAAGCTGGAAAGCCACTTTATACACACACTTGCCAATAGATCTGATTCAGGTGGGAGACTCCTGATTTGGAAGTCACAAGTTGCTTTATTTTGGCTGTCTCCCGCCTGAAATTGCCTTTACTTCAATGGAAGTCAATGGGGAAAATACATTCTCCTAACTATTTTTTCAAAATCTCCCACTTTACTCTTCCAAAATGTTGGCATGTATGTATACAGTGGATTTAAGTTCTTCATCTGGTGCCTGTGTGAAGGGAACCGAAATTGTGTGTCACATGATGGCCCCATGTGAGTTGGGAGGGGAGAGGATTTAGCCTTACGGCTAGAGCTGCCGACTTAGGAGCTGGGGAACCCTCAGCGTCTCTCAACATCCTGTGATTCAGGGCAAATCACTTAATCCGTGAGACAGACACACTAATACATAGAGGCACACGGATGCACAGGTGCACCGAAGCACATGATCACACACGCAGGCACACTGAGTCACAGGCACACTGAAGCTTTGGGTCTGGCAGATTAGCCGACACACCAGACACTGTCACGCTGAGTAGAGGCGCACACATGCTGAGATACGGATCACACGAACACCCGAGGCAGAAGCACTCTGAGAGACTCGGGCATGCGGGATCAGCAACATGGAGACACAGGGTTCACCCAGGTGCGGGTCATGTGGGGTCACTGGCACACTGAGGCGAGAGCATCCTGGGGCATAGGGTTGAATAATAAAAAACAGAAGAGTCTCAACAGGCCTGGCCACTGTGTTCACAACATACCTGTCCTGTTATTCCAGTGCTGTAAAGGATTTCAATTCTGTACCTAGCCTGAAGATGTTACATCTACCCTGCCTTTGTATTCTGGGATATTGTATCTGTCTTATAGACAAGATCATGGTGCTGCACCAGTTTAAGCCTTTGCGCTAACGGTTAATACAATACACGGCACAGCGGGACCTTCCTCAACTCTGCACTCTTTATTATCATTATTAATTATTATTATTATTAGGAAGCTTGTAAAGCGCTATGGTTACTCCAAACGGAGTGTCCCCGCGCTAGGACATAAATGTAACACAGCAACCCTCCCATGCTAACTAACTTACTACGCAGACCTCCACACAGAGATGGCACCCAACTACTTTAGACCTCCCGAAGGGTGACGGAAGAGCCAGGTTTTCAGTTTCTTGCGGAACAGAGACTCCGACTCAGATGTCCTCAAATCCACAGGGAGCTCATTCCATGCCTTGGCTGCCAGGAAACCAAAGGATCTCCCGCCAGCTAGAGCCTTCCGCACCCTGGGCACAGTCAACCTAGCACTGCCTTATGATCTCAAATCGCAGGCGGGCTGGTACACCGTCAGGAGGGGGAGTAGGAAATGCGGCCCCCTTTTCCTAAGGATCCTATGACTGAAGCATAAGGCCTTAAAGGTGACCCTGGCCCGGATTGGGAGCCAATGCAGTTCCTTCAAAGCTTCTCCCACCGAGGCCCTCCTTGGGATATCTATCATCAATGTTTTTAAACTCGTAGATAGGTTTCTGGAATCAACCAGATCAATATGTTTACGTTATAAAGTGCAATAGAGACTGGAGACACATGGTGCACGCTATTTTCAAGATCAGACATCACGCTGATATCGCTAGGATGCGAATAAAATCGCCACTACCACAGAATGCCTGTCACATATACAACGATATGTTACAGTGAATTGGTCTTGAGTGGCACATAAAGAGGACACTCCTCTTAATAGAAGCATGCGCACGAATCCACGCATGTCCACCTGCGGATATCACTACACCGCGAAAGGGGAAATGAACACGGCGGAAATCATACCGCTGATATTTTTATATGGTGTTTGTCTCTACCTTCCTTTTCAGATGGAGCCTGGCAGTTGACAAACACCCACTTTTACGAAATATCACGTGGAGCAGCTACTCTGCCCCCACCATACTGACAGAATAGGGACATCCCATCCCAGTAATTTCACTCACATAGGGGAGTTACATCCTTGCCCTGAAGAAAGTCCTGGACCATTTTTTGGCCCTTTTTTGGACTGAAACATGTCGGCACTAGGGTCCTAGGACCATAACACTCCTATAAAGACCCACTTTTATTTATTTTAATTACCCAGACAGACCCAAAAATAAAGGGAAACTGGGGATCTGCCTGAGGTATTTTATCTAGTTAACCCCCTCTGTCTTTAACAATTAAAAGCACTCCCAACACTGTGGTCGAGCCCACCCGGACTTTTAGGGGTCTGGGTGACCCGATGATGAAGCATGACACCACTAGGTTGTGTGAGGGTAACTTAAAGAAATACTTGTCTCCCCCACGATCATGGTTGGGCTAGGCACAACCTTTATTTCAGAATCTTTCATTTTCCTCTTTCCCTCAGTTTATTGGATCCTTTTCTAGGTCCATTAGAGTATTTTTTGTGAATATACCTCCTTGGGATATTCAAAATAAGGCGGGCTGCGGCATTTTGGACCTTCTGCAAGATGTTGATGTTTTTTGCAGTCACCCCTAGATACAGAACATTGCAATAATCAAGGCGAGATGTGACCAGAGCCTGTACAATATTTCTTTTAGCATCCAGGGGGAGGAGGTCCAGAATCTTACGTAACATTTTAAGAATGCTGAAACATGTACCGGCCATAGCAGAAATTTGCTCAGAGAAGGAGAGATTTTCATCGAACTACCCTCCCAAATTTTTCACCTTGGCTTTCAGAACTGGACTAGGTTCTTGTTCCTCCGGCCACCAACGCTGCGACCAGAGAGAGGGCTGTTTTCCAACCACCATCACCTCTGTCTTCCCTGCATTTAACTGGAGGCAACTCAGTCTCATCCAGTCCATAAGCTCCCCCCGGCAAGTTTTGAAATCGGTAGCCCTACCAGATTCCTTTTTTTCCAGGGTCACGACCAGCTGAGTGTCATCAGCGTATGACACCAGCTTAATTCCATGTCTCAAAATAATATTTGCAAGCGGGCACATATAAATGTTAAACAGGGTGGGGCTCAGAGCTGATCCCTGCGGCACCCCTTGGTTCACAGGACAGACTTTGGAGCTAAAAGGGTGTTGCATGAACTGGAAGGATCTATTCTTCAGAAAGTTCTTCAACCAAATCCATGTGACACCTCCGACTCCAACCTCCTGTAACCTCTCAAGCAGGAGGCCGTGGAACACCGTGTCGAACGCGGCACTTAGGTCTAGCAGAATCAAGGCAGTGGTCCTACCTTCATCGGCCGCAATCCTCAACACTTCGGCTGCCAGTAGGAGAGCGGACTCCGTACTATGCATAGGCCTAAAGCCGGACTGGGTATCATGAAGAACCTGCCTCTCTTCCAAAAACCTCAAAAGTTAACCATTCAGATGTTTAGCTGCAATTTTTCCTACATAGGGAAGTAGCGATATGGGTCTTAACATTTTCAGGAAGAGCGGGGTCCAATGAAGGTTTCTTCAACAGTAGGACCACCATGGCATGTTTCCAATTGCTGGGGACCTGCCCCGTGCTAAAGGACAGGTTCCGTAGCGAGGTGAGAACAGGGGCAATCATTTTCTTCCCTAGTTGCTGAAATTTTGGAGAGGCCGGGTCCAGAGGTGACCCAGATTTCACCGCCTCCATCAGCCCAAGGACCTCGCTTTCCACCAGAGGACAGAGGGCAAACTTATCCTCGGTCCACAGTGCCTCCAATTTCTAATTTCTAATTTAAAACATTTGTAGAGCGCGGCGTACACCTTGCGGTTTCTTGGCGCTGGGGGTTGAGTAACTGAGGGAGAAAGACCAGGAAAAGAATGAGAAAAGTTTAGGCGGGGAAAGCCTGGCAGAAGAGGAAGGTTTTCAGATCTCTACGGAAGGAGAGGTAGTGGGATGCGGAGCGGAGATGGTCTGGAAGTGAGTTCCAGAGAGTGGGGGCCAGAAATGAGAAGTTAGACCCGCCCCACTTTTTGCGTGAGAAGCGGGGAATCTGGAGAAGAGACTTGGAGGAGGACCGGAGATCTCTTGCGGGGACATAAGGTTTGACTAGTGAGGAGATGAAAGCGGGGGCAGTGCCCTGACGGGCCTGAAAGACCATGCATCCGATCTTAAAGAGGGAGCGTTGTTTCACGGGGAGCCAATGAAGCTCCTTTAGAAGGGGAGTGGAGTGGTGGTAGCGTGGAAGACCGTATACCAACCGAGCCGCCTGGTTCTGGATGGTTTGGAGTCTGCGCAGGCTGTACGCTGGAATGCCATGATAGAGGGCATTGGCGTAGTCCAAACGCGAAATTACCAGGGCGGCTATGATGATCTTTAGTGCCTGGGGGGAGAAGAAACGGGAGACAGAGCGGATAGTTCGGAGAGTGAGGAAACAGGAGGAAACCACAGAGCTGATTTGTGAGTGAAGAGTGAGCTGATTATTGATTTTGACACCCAGTGTTTTGACAGTGGTAGAGAGGGATGGTGCCGGGCCAAGAGCGGGGGGCCAGAAAAGAGAGTTCCAGGGGCTGGATGAACCACCAGTGAGAACCAGCTCGGTTTTGTCCGGGTTCAGTTTAAGATAGTTGTGGTTCATCCAGTCCCTGATAAATGTCATAGTTGACTGGAAATTAGAGACCGAGAGAGAAGAAGGGGATAGATCAAAGATGAGCTGGAGGTCATCCGCGTAATTGTAGACGGTGACCTCCAGCTGCTGGAGTGCAAAGATAAGAGGGAAGATATAAAGATTGAAAAGTAAAGGAGAGAGAGAAGAGCCCTGGGGAACCCCGCAGGTGACAGGGAGAGGGGTGGAAGTGAAATCGCCTAGTCGAACCGCCTGGGTGCGGTCCCTCAGAAAGGAGGAGAGCCAGATCAAAGCTGATCCCCCGATGCCGGCCGCCTTGACACGGGAAAGTAAGATGGTATGGTCCACCGTGTCAAAGGCGGCGGAGAGATCAAGGAGGACCAGTGCCTGGTGGAGGTTGTCATCCATACCCTTCCTGAGGTTGTCTAGGACTGAGACTACGACCGATTCGGTCGAGTGCCTAGGGCGGAATCCTGCCTGGCGGGAGGCCAACCCCCCATTCGCCTCGACGTGAGCGCTCAGTACCGCGGTGACATGGCGTTCCATCACCTTGCCCAGGAAGGGCAGCAGGGAGATGGGGCGAAAGTTGGCCGAGATGGAGGGGTCCGCGCCAGGTTTCTTCAGAAGGGGCACAATGGTGGCCGCTTTTAGTGCAGAGGTCACAACACCCTGTGCCAAGGAACCGTTGAGGAAAGCAATCGGGGGATCCGGGCAGCTGGAGTAGATTTGCTGCAAAATGCGTGCGGGGCAGACGTCCGCCGGAGACCCCGACTTCACTTTAGGAAGTATCGCCAGAAACGATTCCTGAGTGAGAGGAGGGATGAAAGTGAGAGGACTTTGGACGGTAGGGGGGGAGGGATCAACAAAAGCAGGCGAGGGAAGTGGGATATTAGTCTTGATAGTTGTAATTTTGTCCAGGAAGTAGTTATTAAGTTGGTCACAAAGAAGCTGGGAAGGAGGGACCTGGGGCGAGGTACGATCTGAGAATGCCAGGTCATTCACAATGCCTCCATTCGCAATGCCTCCATACCAGGCACGGGGACATGCCTCCTACTGCTTTATGGAAAGGTGGCATATGTCTTATCAATAAAATAGTCAGCGACCTTTTTACAATAATCCGTAGAAGCAGGGAGCGCAGCTGTCACCCGCTCCAGAGAGTATAGTTGTTTCACTATCTGAAAGATGGTCTTAGTAGAATTTTTAGCTAGCTCAATTTGCCCTGTATAGTATTCCCTCCGCACTCTCCTGATCTGACGATGGTAGAGCTTCAAAGCCTCTAAATATTTCTGTCTGTTTTCATCCCGATAGCTCTTCCTTCACTGGTGCGCAAGATGCTTACAGCTGGATTTCATTTGCACCAGATCTCCCGAGAACCACTTCGCTGAGGCAGATATACGCCCACTTTTACATTGTTTCAGCGGTATCAGGGAGTCCACATCCTCCATCATCCAACTTGATATTAAATTATCAGCTCTCTGGATGTTGTCCCCTACCTCAGGAGGACTGCCAGCCAGTGCCTCTTCAAAGGTATCCTGAGTTAATGCGGCCCATTTCCGGACCAATGTGGGTTTGGAGCAACTACCCAGCGAGTGGAGGGCCTGACCTGGCATCAGTATACTAAAAGGCAGTAGGTAGTGGTTTGACCAGGCTACAGGGACCGGCGGTACAGCAACTGTCCAATTAGTTCAGGCCCAGAGCCTGAAGGCCTAATAAAAACTCAGACGATTCTTTACAGCCTTTATTTTCTAAATACAAATTAAAATCCCCCAATAGGAGAAAGATAGAGTACCGGAGGGCATATGGGGGTAGTATTTCTAGAAGCGAATCAATAAAGGTTCTCCCCGGACCAGGGGGTCTATAAATAAGGAGCCCAGAAACAGACCTAGAGCTAATGATATTCAGGCTAAAAAAAGCTGCTTCACAGCTAAAAAGCGGGAGTTTATCCAGTTTAAGCTGAAGATCTCTCCTGAAAATCACAGCAAGGCCACCCCCCCCCAGCCAGACCAGTCCACCCTAAGAATCGCATAGCCTTCGGGTATAGCGTCCAGAATATCAGGGGAGGACGTTTCGTTAAGCCAGGTTTCAACTAGGAATAGTACAGCTGGTTTTGGGTCATTAAGAAGATCGCAAATTTCTGTGCTGTGTTAACTAAGCGATCTACAGTTTAAAGAGAGACAGTGTAAAGGGGTGGCAGTCATTCTTAGCACTTCCCTTTTACCCCTTGCTTCCACACCAGGTGTCTGCAAAAAGTCACAGTGCTCACAGTCCCTTCGCCAGCCCCACGCCCGCAGAGAGTGTAGACAGACAGTGTCCACCGTACATCTGAGGGCCAGCAATTCCTCAGCGGTGTAAATTTTCCTGAGCTTCGTAAGAGAGAAAGGGGTCCTGGCCCCTGGCGCCGTCCAGGCGCAAACGGACTTGCCTTAGGCGTGCCTTCGGCTTTAATAGCCTGAGCGCTGGGAGCACTAGACCGCTCCACCCGTGTCACACTCAGCCCCGGAAGTGAGGATGGCAAAGAGGAAGCCAATGTGCTACAACACAACGCCCTCCGCAACAATCGGCACAAGCCGTGGCGGACCAGGGCGGAAGAACCCTCGGAAGAGAGCCACCACCCACAGCAGACTCCCTCCCTTTCCCCACCAACTGTGCAATATGCCGGTAAGGAACCAGAATTCAAAACACGACGTTTGAAAGGGTTAAAAGAGCAGCGTGAATAATTTAAAAAAACTCAAGTGTAATAGCCACAAAATTAATCCCCAGCCGTGAACCCCCCACTGGTATTAGTGTCACTGAGCCCAAGAAGGGGGGGGGGCTACCTGAGTGTTCCAGGATCCAGAGCCCAAGGACTATTTCATTCTCCTCTAGGGGACGAAATTAGCAATGGTGCTGGCCAGTCCGCGTCTGGGCAGTAGTATGCATGGTGTCAGCGTGAACCCTGACCGCCTCCTAACCCCTAATGTGTAATGGCCTAATGTGTTATTGTGCTATATGCGATGCAGCATTCTGGTCCTGGGTGCTTCCCGACATTATGTGGTGTTTGTGGGTAAAGTGCCCATACTAGATTGTGGATGCCTGAGTTGTAATCTTGGCTCTCCCACTGGACTTCATTGTGTGATCCCGGACAAATACGTTTATCCCTGTTGCTCATTTCCTACATCTGACTTACATTAGAAACATCTGTGTTGGGCTAAATGTGGGTATTAAGTGCTGCTTTGACGACTGATTATATGTCTGAGAAGCCACGGAGACAAGGAGTGGTATTCAAGAAGCATTGGCGAGTGCATCCATCGTGCCTCAGAGGGGTGTTCGCTATCTCTGATAAGAATCACCGGCAATAGGCGGTGTTTCGGAAAAATTCAGGAATTGTGCAGAATACTGGTCGGATTCATGTCTTGATACACCTGTAGTCTTTTGTAATGTTGCCCTTTACAGCGCTGCACTGCGCTACGGTGAATGCAATTACAAGTAACTGCAGAATCAACATTAGAAAGGCTGCAACAGTCGAATGCATTTAAGAGCCCGGGGAATTCGTCCACTCTTCCGTGTATCCCCTCTTCTTTCCGTATTAGCACAGGCCGTACACGTCCTCGTCCTGCAGCTCTCCACCCTGGCCTACACCCGTGCTCGCAACCCTCCTCCCACTCTGTGAAGCCCCCGTGCACTAACATCCATGACTCACCCTCCGGCAGCCGGGGGATGAGGCTGTCCACGTTCAGGTCTCCGTCCGCCGGCATGCTCAAGCCCCCGTGCACTCATAGCCTCACCCTACCCCCCGCACTGAAGGCTTCCGCTTCCGGTGTTATCGACGTCGTATGCAGCAGTCAGCACTATCACGTGCCGGAGAGGCGTCCAAGAGTAGTGGAAGAAGTGGCATTGGATTATTATTCGTAAGGACGCCACAGCCACTCCGGAGCAAGGAAGAAGCTACATTGCCCGGTTCCAGGCCGATTACAGGACTGACGAGCATGTAAACATGATTGATTGATGTGGAACTTATATAGCGCAACTATCGCCCTACGGGCATCCTGGCGCTTTAGACTGATGGTCAACATCAAGGTGGCAGAGGAAGGGACATGGAACCTGCCTCAATTAAGCTTTGGGAAATAGCCAGGTCTTGAGTCCCTTGCGGAATTCAAGTAGGGAATTGCACTGTCTCAAGCTCAGAGGGAGCTTGTTCCACATGCCGGGAGCTACTATGCTGAAGGCCCTTCCGCCTACCCTAGAGCGCTTAAATCTCGGGACTACCAGTAGACCAGCTGTAGAAGATCGAAGTTGCCTGATTGGTACGTGACGAACGAACTTATCCTGTAGAGGGGCTGAGCCTAGTCCATGCACTGCTCTGAATGTCAAGCACAAGGACTTAAAAGAGACCCTTTCCTTCACAGGAAGCCAGTGTAGGTCCCTCAGTGCTCTGGTGGCCGAAGAGCAGCGTCGCCTATCGAGCACTAATTTGGCTGCAGCTGACTGGATCCTTTGCAGTCCGTGGAAGATATACTGCGGAGCCCCCAGATACAGGGAGTTGCAGTAGTCAAGCCTGCTTAATACCGTGCTACGTACCACTGTAGCTCGTGACTCCCTAGGGAGCAGAGGTAGGATACTCCGAAGCAGCCGCAGCAGGGCAAAGCAGACATTGGCGGTCTTGCTGGCCTGGGATACCATCTGAAGGTCGTCATCAATGATCACCCCAAGATTACGTACCTTCCTGACCGGTGTAAGGGGTCCTTCCTCAGGTGAAAGACAGAATTCGGAAGGGGGGTGTTTATGGATCCTGGATGGCGAGCAGAAGACCACCTCAGTTTTGCCACTATTAAACTGGAGAGAGTTCCTTCTAAGCCAGTCCGTGGTCTGGTTCATGCATTGATGAAAACGGTCCATGGATAGTGCGTCGTCCCCTTCTAAAGAAAAGGCCAGCTGCGTATCGTCAGCGTAGTTCACCAAGCTGACTCCGAAAGATTTAATTAACGAAAACAGGGGCCGCAAGTAGATGTTAAAAAGGATGGGACTGATAGCGGATCCCTGCGGCACCCCGTACGCAACTGGAGACCTGCTGGAGGAGAAAGGGGCCAAAGTGACTACCTGCTGTCTACCTTCTAGGTAGGATTGAAACCATTGCAGCGCTCTACCTTTGACACCTATCTGCTTTAGTCTTTCCACCAGAACTGGATGGCTCACCGTGTCAAAGGCTGCCGACATATCGAGAAGCACTAGAATCATGGCATTCCCGTTGTCGGCACGCATTCGAAGATGGTCAGGCATGGTAGTCAGAGCCGTTTCGGTTCCGTGGCCAGGACGGAAGCCGAACTGGTCCCTGTCTAGCAGAAGGTTCTCCTCCAAAAACTGGGACAGAGTCCTGCTTACTGCCTTTTCGAGGATTTTCACCGGATATGGCAGAAGGGAGATGGGCCTGAAATTAGCTGGTACCAAAGGGTCCAGATTCGGTTTTTTAATCAGTGGGGTTACCACTGCTAATTTCCAACAGTCTGGTACGGATCCAACCATCAGGGACTGGTTGCAGATCATCCTTAGCCAAGGAAAGGTATTGCGCCCATAGAGCTTCCATATTTTGTGGGGGAGAGGATCTAGGGGAGAGCCAGAGGACACGCTTTCTATCAGGTTGTCAAAAACTTCATGGGAGAATGGTTGAAAGCTGTCTAGGGCCGCGGTCAGTTGTAAATCTCCGTCGGCCGGGCTAGTTGTTTCCTCGGGACCATCCTGGGTGTTATCCTGTAGAGTATTTACAATATTGGAGATTTTCTCCTGGAAAAAGGAGGCAATTTCATTGCACAGGGTTTGCGAGGGAGCTACTCTATTGTTCATACAATCCATCCATGATCCATCACTACACGTCCCCTAAGCACAGACTAACTCATAAACATACACACCCTCTATAGATCAGAAATTGCTTCACGACAGCCGTGAAGCAGACGACCCAGTCCGGATGGGCCGGACAAAAAGGATAAAGGGCGGAAACAAAAAAGCATCCTTTTCAATGGGAAGCCAGCGTTTAGCATAAACGCTGACGTGACCCAATGAAAATGATGAGCTGGGCTTCAAGTCCCCTTCTGAATTCTCCTCTCTCACAATATGTCTCGCAGAACGAGCAACGCATGCGCGCTGCAACGCTAGGCGAGACCTAAAAACTCAGAGTATCCAGCTGCCCAACAAATGTCCTGTGAAGCGATAATGGAAATGTAACCCCAATACTAACAACTCCAAAGAAATCCACATTTTTAAGATTCAGATGAAGTTTCAATGGGTACGAATAATCTAAGAGAAAGTTTAAGGAGTTGCACACTTGAACAACAGTTCTCTTCCTTGCTCTCTATGTGTGCTAGGAAAGTGAAGGAATCTATAGTGGCATGGAGCCCAGCGTTAGCGTATGCAGCTGCGGAGATTAGCGGTCTAGCTCTTTTTAGGTCTCGCCTGGCGTAAGACTGCGCAGACATGCGCAGTCTCGCTGGCAAGATTTAGTGTTAACAGGTATTTTCTGTAAGGGGCATTAAGCCCGCCCCTCTTTTCCATTGGCTGGCGTCACCGTTTATGGTAAACGGTGGCCAGCCATTGGAAAAGAGGTGTTGGTGACGTATGTGCTTGGCTTTCTGAACCGTCCCACTTGGACGGCCTCGCCTGCTTTGCGTTCGTTCGTCGCAAAAGGTTTCTTAAAAAACCCTTTAACAGGCAAGGCCGTCCAAGTGGCTCGGCTGAAAAAGCTGAGCAAATACGTGATGGCGTGCGCTTGTTTTTATTCAAGCTCCGGATTTACCACTCGGCTCTGCGCCAGTGTCTGGACGAGGGCTTCAAGGCCACATCACTCCTTCAGAGTGATTGCTGCCTGCTCGGTCCTGTTCCGAAGCACTGGGAACAACTTGCAGCAGCAGGACTCGAGAGAGGAAAGGGGCGCTTAGAAGCTCCTCCGCCTCGCGGGATAGAAAAGAGCGCGGGCGCCCCCCGTTCTTCCTCCAGACAGCCCAATAAACCAGCACCCTGGAGACCGGAGCCGCCTGTACGGAGGAGGAAGGGGTTGGGAAAGGTAAGGGGGCGGGGCTGGGAGAGGGGTGAAGAAGTGGGACTCACGAGGGGGAAGAGGAAAACAGTTCTGTCCTCTCCCATTAGAAGATTCTTCCACAAGACCATCCCGTCCTTCTTTCGAGCTTTCATCGACTTCTTAAAAAGTCATGATGTTACATTTGCAATCTCTGCCTTAAGCTGGCGTCCTATTCAAAGCTAAAGGGTTTGTTCCTTGCGATGCGTGTCTGTTCATCGCCTCTACGTACACCCTTGGAGAAAGGCACTTTAAACAAAGTCGATGAATAAGTGGTGCATGAACCACAGAGGGAGACAGGGGTGTAATGTCTCGGAGGTCAGTGACGCTCGGGCCCATCCTCGCATTCAGCAGAGAGGCCCATCATTTTGTTTTCCGTCACTGCAGCATAGTTGGGTAGGGAGGGTCTTGGCTTCAGACTAACCAACAATCCCGCTGGGTAACATACATTAGATAAGAAGCAGGGCAGGAGGGGCATTTAAGGAGCAGTAGGAAGGGAGAGCAGGGCGATTCTGAGCAGCCCGGCCCAGGAGGGAGAGGCATGCCGGGAGCTGAGGGCAGGAACCCGGCCTTTGGGTAGTGGGCTGAGGACGGGGAGTAGCTGATTACTGGTCTTGAGGGTGCAGAGAGCCGGTGAGTCAGATGGATCCAGAGGCGAGGGAGTAGCTGACACCCTGAGGGAACCAGTAGGATAGCTCAGTGAGATATACACCTGCATAGATTTTCCATAGAAAAGCCATTTTTTTCATAATAACCATGATGCTGATCGACGAATAGGGTCAAAACATTCCAATAGAGGTACATTGATTTGGGGTTTTTCAAGGTAAGTTTAGTGCACATCTGTCAAGCAGGGCCAAGAAATAGGGGAAAGGGGTCCCAAAAGTGCCACAGTCTTTTTAATTCTATGGGGCTCTTTATTCCTCTATACAGTAAACTAATTACACCAAATTTGCCATGAAGGCAGGACTTTACTCAAGAAACTGCCTTTGTTTGGTTTTATGTAAATCCGTTCAATAGTGTTACAGAAATTAGCGTTTAAAAGGGTGGTCGGTTGGGTATGAAGAGGCTGCATTTTAGCAATATCTGACTGTTAATTCATGGATCCTCTGTGGATTTGTGAATCCAGTTCAAAACCTAAATCACCCCATTAGACTAAGGTGCTTTTTCTCCCATCGACCACTGCGGATTCGCATATCCGGCTCCATTTGCAAATCTGCCACATTCTAATTGGCTGCTTATCACAGAAGCATTTCTGTTAAGGCTGCTATCACCCAACTCAGTGCAGTTAGCACCCTGTTGAGAAAACCTTAAACAACAAGCATTGGCATAGCCAATAGGTCTTGTTTTTGGTAGGCACGGGGAGATTAAGTGATTTGCCCAGAATCACAGGCTGTTGTGGTGATGCCGAGACTCCAACCTGGTTCCCAGCTCCAAAGGCCGCTCTGACCCTTAGACCACATCCTCTCCCTATAGATTGTTTGTTTTCTGTGTCAAAAGTTGGTTTTGTTTTTGTGTCTCTCATAGACAGCTTCTATCCTTTATTTGTTTTTAAATGGCACTACTTACTAGTTTATCATGTGTTTTGCATTTGCAATGCAATAGGTCTGGCCTTTACGAGACTTTCAACTATTGGCATTGTAAATGACTAGGCCTTTTATTTATGTTTTAAAAACGACTCCTGGGGATTGTAAACATCAAGGGGCCTTCATGTCAAGCTCAAAGACCTCATAATGAATCAGGTCTTATCTCCGGGAAACTCATTCCTTAGATGCCCTCTAGGCAGGGACAGGAAGGCAGGATTACAGTTCCAGCACGAGACAAGCATTTGCAATGCAATGGGCCTCGCATTTACGCGAGTTTAAACTATTGGCATTAAAAATAACAATGCCTTTTATTTCTCTTTTAAAAACAAAAATAAAAGGCATTGCCATGTGCAATGTTAATAGCTCAAACTCTTGTAAATGCGAGACCTATTGCATTTTTAATGCTAGTTTTAGCTGTGCTGTTGTATGGTTTCTTTTCACTCACCTCCCTTTATCGTCATCGTATTCCCGAGCTCTCGTCCACATTCTAGTCCCTTTTCCATTGTGATGAAAAGGTAAAGCTTGCGATCCAAGCCTCTCTTTCACCGTGGGCCGATAAAGGCATCTCAATGGGTGTTTGGGACTTACCTAGCCCCGCCCAGGTACGTTCGCGTAGCCCCGCCTTTCTAGTGCACGTGGCTCGCCCAGTCCGTCTAGCATATCCCACCCGAGTTTCTAACTATCCCGCCCTCCTCTTTTGGTCCGCCCCCTACTCTCTGGCTCCGTCCCTAGTTCATGCCTCCAACCTCTCCTTCGTCCGCCTATACTCCATGACTCGTTCCCTGGCCCCGCCTACGCGGCAAGTGGTCCCGCCCCATGAGCTCTAGCACCTCCCCTCCTCCGCCTGGCTCGGCCTGTCTTTTTGGTCACTCCCTCATCTCTCTATGCCCGCCCCCTGCCTGGCTCTACTGCGCTCCAGCCCCGCCTATGCTCCAGCCCCCCCCCCCCCCCGCTCATTTACTTTCTGACTCCGCCCCTTGCTCTTTAGCTCCACTCCTGCTCTGCCTGGCACCGCCTCTCCCCTCTCTATCCCCCGCCCCTCCTCTGCCTGCCTTCTTCTCTCCCCTCTTTAGCCCCTCTCTCTGTAGCGCTGCCCTGCTCTGCCTGGCACCGCCTCTCCTACCCTGGGCACCTCTTTCTATCTCCGCCTCTCATCTGCCTGGCCCCGCCTCTCGTCCCCTGGCTCCTCTTTCTAGCCCCTCCCCTTTGACGCCTGGCCCCGCCTTACTGTCGCCGCTCCTCCCTGTAGCCCCGCCCATCCTCTGCCTGCCTCTCCTCCCCATTGCTCCGCTCTCTAGCCCCGCCCCTACAGTGCCTGGCCCCGCCTTTCCTCTACTGGCTGCACTCTCTAGCCCCACCCCTCCGCTGTCTGGCCCCGCCTCTCACACATCTGGCCTCCCTATAGCCCCTCTACTCCGATGCCTGGAACCGCCTCTCCTCACCTTGCGCCTCTCTCTCTCTAGACACGCCCCTCCAGTGTTTGGCCCCGCCTCTCCTTCCCTGACCCCTCCCCTGGCCCCGCAGCGCTGTGAGGTGCGCGGAATGCCGCGGTCGGCTCTGTGGCCGGGCGGGGCTGGCGCATGCGCAGAGCGAGCCGTTGCCTCTAGTGGTTGCCGTGGCACCGGGGCGGGCTCAGGAGGCTGCGAGTAACGGGAGCCGGGCGGAGGAGGCACGGCAGCACCACGCTTCATCCCCGCGGAACCGGAGCCGGCTCGGGCATGAGGGACCGGCTGGCCGAGCTGTCAGCGGTGAGTCTGCGGGCTCGGGGCGTTCGTGCACAGGGAGGGGGGCGCTGGGAATAACGGGGTGCTGAGAATAACGGCAGCTAAGGGGGCTGAGAATAACGGGAGCAGAGGGTGGTGAGAATAACGGGAGCAAGGGGGGCCTGAGAATAACAGGGAGCTGAGAATAATGGGAGCACAGGGGGGCCTGAGAATAACGGGAGCAGAGGGTGCTGAGAATAACGGGAGCACGGGGGCCTGAGAATAACGGGAGCAGAGGGTGCTGAGAATAACGGGAGCACGGGGGCCTGAGAATAACGGGAGCAGAGGGTGCTGAGAATAACGGGAGCACGGGGGCCTGAGAATAACGGGAGCAGAGGGTGCTGAGAATAACGGGAGCCCTGGAAGAAGGGAGCAGGATAGTGTTTGGGATAGAGGGTGTGGCGGGAATAACGGGCCTGGGAACAAGTGTGTGGGAGCTGGGAGACTGGGAACTCGAGGGGCCAAGGAATAACGGGGGGCTGGGATATAACGGGAGGGGCGGGGGCCGCCAACAGCGGGTGTCCGGAGCAGGCCAGTGTTCGCTGGGCAGGGGGAGGATGGAGTAAAGTGCTCTGGGACGAAGTGCCGGGACCCACGAGAGCAGGCATTGGAGGTTGAGAGTAACCGGCGTTACTAGGGATAGTTGGGGGTGAGGGACACGGGATAGAAGGATTCTCCTGAGAGGGGGGACTTTACTGGGGTGGGACCGAGGATAACGGGTTAAGAGTAAAAAGGATTGGAGGGCTGGGAAAGGACAGTGGGGCTGGGCCCAAAGGGGGGGCTTGAACTAGGGGTGGGGAGTAGAGTTTTAATGCTGCGAACATCAGACTAGGAACGTGTGGGTGGGAACACGGGGTCTTCAGGGGGGCATTCTGGAGCTTCAGGAACGAAGAATAAACAGAACTAACTGAAAGGGGTGACAGAAGAAGAAGGGAGCCCCTGAAATAACCAGATATGAGCATAAACAGCTGTCACTCTGAGGATAGCAGAATAGACCAGACGAAATGGGGGTAAAGGGGCAATGGAAATTACAAGGGATGCAGTGGATAACGAAATGGTAAAGACAAGATGGGGATTAAGTAGGTATGGAAATTACATGGGTATAGAAAATAACGGAATAGGAATGAGGAGTACGGCAATACAAATGAGGGCTAGGAATTACTGGGGTGCAGGGAATAACGGAGTTTGGTAATACAAAATAGGAGCAAAGGTGCTGGGAATAAGTAGAGCCTGGAAATTAATTTGGGGGTGAGGGGGTGCAAGGGCTAATAATAACTGGGGAGTTATGGATTCCATTAAATGAAAACACCGGCTGGGAACGTAGACGGATTGCAAATGACAGGGCATGAATATTCAGAAGAATTAGATGATTGCAGAGCAAATGGGGGTTCTGGAAACAAGTAACTAGTAAAACAGCATTGTCTATAGCAATAATAGGTATTACAAGGGGGTGGCATAACATTAAATGAGTGCAAGGAAGAACGATAATGAAAAGCCTGTATTTTCCCTATTAGATCCTTAAAGGAACAAACCTGTTTTTTTTATAATTAAAGTCTGTTGATGCATACCTTGCCACATGGTGCTTCACAGATAACAGGAGCCGACTACATTTGCAGGATGTTGCCTCCTGTGATATTTCTTGGGTTAAATAATTTGCACCTTGTTTAATCTGTGAGGGCCCTTAATTAGGGGTCCCAATTTGTAATGCCACCTATAATCACATGCATTTTTGTAATTTTGAGAATATGTAGTTGCCTGTACATGAGTGCTTTTTTATGTTTAAAATTTTTTTTTGTTTAACATTGATTTATTGTGTGTTATTCTTGTGCATTGTTCATTTCAATTTTGGAATGCTTTGCATCTTGGGTATTAGGTCGGGTTTTATGCTATAAACTAGAAAGGGGGTTTAAAAGTAAGAGACCTTCACACACCGATCTCTCATTTCGGTGGTGCCAGAGAGGTCTCAGTTGCCTTGCACACAGTTGTAATTTTATATTTAGTGTTTAGTTGTGAGTGAATTAAAGTTCCCTTTCTTTTTCTTTGTCAAAGTATTAATACTGGATAGTGAGATTGAGATTTATTGTGCAGTATTTTTGAAACCCCCTATGTCTCTTAAATTCATTCTTTGGTCCATATATTTTTAACTAGGCTATTTGTATTCAATTCCTGGTCCAACAGAGTGGCAGTAAATCTGGTATTCTCCTTACATTTCGGGAATATCTTGCTTCAGTTACTTGTATGATGACCAATATCCGTTTAACATTGAATGCTGGTAAATGGATGTGTTGGTTCTAGGGAATCATTCTCAGTACTGGACCTCTGTTTGCTAGTAAGATGCGCTTGCTCCACCCACTGCCTCTACTGCTGAACAAAATGGTGGTGGTACACTCAGGGCTGAACTTACCCTCTGCCCAGGTGTCAGCATGATCACTGATGCATGTTACTCCCCTTTTGTTTCAAATTTCTTAATGAATATAAATTGTACAGGGAAAATCGAAAGAAGACATAAGGTAAAGTACATCCGAAGTAACACAGTATACAGATGGAGCCCTGTAACGATCAAAGCTAAAATGGCCACTAAGGATGGGTGTGAGGACAAGAAAGGTGGAGTAATACACTATTTCCTTGCTTTGAGATACTGATAAAGATTATTGTAGAAGGGGGGGTCTCCATGAGTTAGTGAAACATGGTTTGGGATTTATAGAGTTAGCCCCAGTGCATAAAGAACGTGAATGGGGTGTATGTGTATCTGTGTAATATTTTGCTCCTGTGGTAAGAGCTACGCATTGTTGTTGGCGAAGTTTGGGAATAGTGGCTGTACAACTCCGCTTCCGAACAGGGGAGGGGAAGACGGAGCCCAGGGAAGGGAAACAATGGAGGGACGGAGGCGCTCTGGTAATCACTACCTTTTTTTGGGGTGGGGGGGGGGCAGCCTCGATCGGGTTTAACTGAGTCGGAGAGGCCTGGTGAACACCTCTTGAATAAGGTAAGAGGGAGTCGTCCAAGAGCTGTGAAGCTCCCACACGAGGGGGAACCAGGCGAGAATCCTTTATCTGGGAGATGTGCTGGATTAGTGGCTGCCAGGTGTGGCTGAATTTACTGTCTGTGGTTGATTTGGGCGGTAAGCAACTCCAGGGCTAAGACTTGCCATAAGTGGAGAAACCATGTGGCAATAGAAGGGGGGTCAGGTTTCTTCCAATAGAGAGCAATGGACTTTCGTACTGCCCCTTACATATGTGTTATTAAACGCCAGTCCGAATGGGTCATGGCTACCAGGGTTGAAGGTCTGATGCCCAAAAGGGTTTCTATCGGACAGCTAGGGATAGGGAATCCAACTGCATCTTTGATATGGCATAGGATTTCTTTCCAGAATAACGTCAGATTGGGACAAGACCATCAAATGGGGAGGAGATCACCTCTATCCCCCTGGCATCTCCAACAGGTTGGGGGAAAGCCTGTACCATCTGCTGGATATGGGCAGGGGTAAAATACCATTGTGTCATGAGCTTGTAGGCCGACTTGCGCCGTGGGATGCTTTGATACATTTTTGGAATGTCTCGCCACAGCCGGTCCCAGCCCTACGGGTGAATCTCGTCACCTATATCTGTATTCCATTGTTTTTGATAAGTGTGGGCTTGGAGGTGTTGTAGAACTTTGTAGGTGTGGGAGATCAGTCTTCTCGAGCCCTCAATATTTCGGAACTAAAGTCTCGAAGGCAGTAAGCTGTCTGGTTGCCCTTTGTGTGTAAGTGTGAGAGAGTAGCCAGTGTCGTAGTTGATAATATTGGATCCGCGCCATGCCAGTGAGGTGGAATGATTTTTTGCACTGGTCAAATGTGAGAAATGTGTCTCCCTGAAATAGGTCCTGGATTATGCGGCATTCGCCTTCTGTCCAGGAGCTGAAGGCTTGAGGTTGCAATGCAGGCAGAAAACTGGGGTTGCGAGCTATGGGAGTATTAGGGGAAGGAAAGGAGGTCAGACCCTGAGTTATTGCCAGTTTGTCCCATATGTCTAGGACCGTCCTCTTGGGGGTGGCAATGTATGCACTACGGGGGCGAGCCCCGTGAGGAAGCCAGACTAGGTCCCACAGAGGCCTACATGCGACTGCTCGGTCCATATGGAACCAGTGCATTTCGCTCTCCCGAACCACCCATTCTGAAATGTAGCAAAGGTGAGAGGCCCAATAATATTCAAGGAAGTTGGGGCATGCTAGCCCTCCCCGATCTCAGGGCAACATCAAACCCTTGTTAAAGAAACATGGGCGAGACTTGCCCCAGATAAAGTTGGTTAGATCCCGTTGGAGAGACTGGATATCAATTTGCGGGATTGGGGTAGGGAGGGTTTGGAATAAATATATCTTTGGGAGGAGTGACCTTTTTACTGTGTACAAGAAAGAGGGATGCTACACCATCTATGGATCTCCTCCTGTATGTTATTCCCTTTTAGAGAACTTAAAGAGAGTTATTTCCTGCCTCTGATTTGAAGAGGTGTTGGGAATCTAGGCAGCAATCCCATCCGTTTTGGATTATCGCAATGCAACCTTGCTTGTATTTCCTAAATATCTTACCTGTTGCTTTTAGATTGTACAACAGCCATAATCCACATCTGTCATTTATTTGCCTCAGTGCACTTCTACTGAATCCAAGTTGGACTTCCTCCACAGGGTACAAGTTACCCAATGAATCTTCTTTTAAGACACTTTGCTTGGTTCTCGAGGCAGGTGCTAGCACTTCTCCTGAACGTCTGAGCCTTTGGCTTCAGCCGTAAATGCCTTTTCACATACGTTGATCTTCTTGTGCTCTCCTGGTTGTGCCCATGTTCCATCGAATCGGAGCAGGTAGACCTTTTCTTCGTTCCATCGCCTATTCCGATTACAGAAGTAAAATACTCTGCCCATGGGAGTGTTGGGTGTGCCTGTGACAGTGCAGGAAGCAACACATTAAATTCAGACCTAGTAGCATGGTCAGTGCTTGTTACATTTATATATCTGAAACTTACACTAAACTTTTAGCTAGATTTGTAATCAGGTTCAAGAAGATTTTTTTTTAAATCGTCGTGTAGTCCTCAACCTAACTCTTTTATTGTGTTTATATGAACATATATTTTCAAATGATTCACAAGGAAACAAACATGGACACCCCAGAAGGTATACTGTACATGGTGTTTATCTCATATCAGTAGATGGCGGTCAGATACCATTATGATATGAAACAAACACAGACAGGTACTTGCCTTCTGTAGTGCCCACATTTGTTTCCTTGAGAAGCATGTGAATATTACAAGAGGATCTCCTGCTTTTCCTCCAGCAGGAGGTCTCAACCCTCATCGCATTCCTGTGCAGTGTACCAGGTTCCCTTAGTTTGGGGGGTGGGGAGGGGGGGTTCAGACGGAGGTGGCTGAGATCGGTGGCAATGTCCCCCATCCGACCATCCCTCCTCCAGGGTGGAGGGTGGAAAACGATAGTTCTCATATGGGGGTGGGGGGAGCACGAGCCCTTGCCGCCGCTCCCCCAAAATCCCTCGTGTTTAGTGGGAGGATCCCTGCCTGGGGATCTCTCTCCTATGGCGATTTCCAAGCAGGGATCTACTGGGCGGATATATCATTGGAGAGGGAAGATTCTCCCCTTTCCAACGTGCCTCTCACACCCCAGTCAGTGCTCGGGGGCTAAGATATGCCCCTGAGCACTGATGCAATGAAAGTAAAACAAGCCCATCGGCTCGTTTCTCTTTCACTATAGTGTAGTGACGTCAGCGTGCCCTGTGCACTGGTCGTCATTACTCTAAAGAATTAATAGGCTCAGGTTGCTCGAGAAGCTCTTCCTGAGCAGCCCGAAGACAAAACATAATAAAGGAACCCCTCTGGCGCTCTGTCCAACAGATCCCTGGGGAGGCTGCACTAGAGGGGTCCATCGCTTTTAGCTGGATCTTTCATTTGGTTTTTGAAAATATCGACATAATCCATTTACTCTTTCTTTCTTGTATTTATAAATATAATGTATACATTAAGTACATTGTGTTTGTAAGTAAACGTTTATAGACTAAATGTTATGTTAAGTTGAATTTGGTCTAAGATGTTATGGGTAAACAATGTTGTTATAAAAGCTGTTTTTTAAATGTTATTTTTGCAAAAAGTGTTTTTGAAAAGAATATTGCCCCATGCTAAAGCTCTTAGCGCCTTGTGTGTAGTTGCAGCATCATAGACTGACAGATTTGACAAGATCTGGTAGTGGACTGAGGTAGGAGCTGAGTAACCTTGTTAATATCCTGTCTTGAGGTGGCATGGTGAAAGAGGCAGTGACGTGATGCTGGATCTGTGGGGGGGTGGGAGCTGAGTAATCTTGTTATGATAGTGTCTTGATGTGGCATGGTGAAAGGGGCAGTGACATGATACTGGATCTGTCAGAGGTAGGAGCTGAGTAATCTTGTTATGATAGTGTCTTGATGTGGCACAGTGAAAGGGGCTGTGACATGATGCTGGATCTGCCGGAGAGGTAGGAGCCGAGTAATCTTGTGATGATCGAGGCTTGAGGTGGCATGGTAAAAGGGCAGTGACGTGATGCTGGATCTGTTGGGGAGGTAGGAGCTGAGTAATCTTGTGGTGATCGAGTCTTGAGGTGGCATGGTGAAAGGGGCAGTGACGTGATGCTGGATCTGTCGGCGAGCTAGGAGCTGAGTAATCATGATCGAGGCATGAGGTGGAACTGTGAAAGGGGCAGTGACATGATGCTGGATCTGCCGGAGAGGTAGGAACTGAGAAATCTTGTGATCGAGTCTTGAGGTGGCATGGTAAAAGGGGCAGTGATGTGATGCTGGATATGACAGAGAGGTAGGAGCCTAGTAATCTTATGATCGCGGCTTGAGGTGGCATGGTAAAAGGGCAGTGACATGATGCTGGATCTGTCGGGGAGGTAGGAGCGGAGTAATCTTGTTGTGATCGTGTCTTGAGGTGTCACAGTGAAGGGGACAGTGACCTGATGCTGGATCTGTTGGAGAGGTTGGTGCTAATTAATCTTATGATCGAGGCTTGAGGTGGCACGGTGAAAGGGGTAGTGACATGTTGCTGGAGAGGTAGGAGGGGATCCCATGAAGAATGCAGATGCCCAATTTCAAGGATAGTTCGTGGATTGTCTAGTGCTGCACACTTGTTCAGTTGTGGGAGTGTGGCGTCTCTGTTGTTTACTGTGGTTTTCAGGAAGGCCTAGTTAGAGATGTCAGCTAATTCAGTCCCTTTCTCAAGGTGGCTAAAATCCAATTTTTTGGTGTGAAAATATATTGTTTTTTTCTAAGAAGTCATAGATCTGAATGAATAGTGCTCTTTCGTTGAGCTTTGCAGAGAATGGACCATTGAAGATTGGATCATCGGTATCTAGATTATTTTCCTTGATGAGGTTCATAGGAGTATCTTCCCCGATGATAGAGAGTTATTGATGGTGGCTGGGAAGCGGCAGCCATTGGAAGTAGGATGTTCTTGAAGGTTTGGATTGGACAGTGGTCTGAAGGCGAGCATGGGGGTTCACTACTCCTGACCAGATAGTAATATTAGGATGCCAGTTGTTACCTAACGGAAGAATGGACTGATGTTTGCTGGTTGGGGTAGACTTCTTAATCTTGGGCCCGGTGGTTAGATTGTGGCTGTCTTGTCCCTGAGGTGGTGTTCCAGCAACCTTGTCTCCTGCTCAAGGTGATCTGTGATGGAGAAAGCTTGAGATGTGGGAAATGTTGCCTTGGTGCACTCTGGGTCGTGGAATTCCAAAAGAAACCTACAAACTTTCTTAAAATTGCATTAGGCGTTGGGGATTCTTTTGGAATAATGTAGTCTTTTTGGCTTCTGAATGCAAGATT